>NC_140775.1:14502502-15702502 GCF_044657685.1 Stegodyphus dumicola | reverse complement strand
AGCATATTTTCAGTGTCCCCATACAGCACACACACGCACTATACATTTACAAGTATCCTTTTCTTCTCCGAGATTCGAATCCGGGCCCTTCGGTACGGCAGTCAGGCTCGCTAATCACTTTCCCGTCTGCGCAGCTCCCTAACATCTTGTAATAAGATGATTTAATACCTTAAAACAAACCTACTATATATCTAGCGTATGACGCTTCCTTTCAAAAAATCAGATCGAAAATTTACGGGTGCGCGTTTATACGTCAGATATAAAAATGATAAGATTTAAAAATAAGGAAAAGATCAGCATACACAAATTAGATTTCTACATGCACCTAAATGCCGTTTATTTAACCCCTTAACTGCCGCGGGCGTATATATACGCCTTGCTCAGCCGATGCGTTAACTGCCCCAGATGCGCAGCCGATGCGTTAACTTTGCGAATAATTTTAGGTGTAGCAGCGCAAAGCAAATGATAGCAGTTTGGAAGGACGTATATATACGCCTGGGGCAGTTAACGCATCGGCTCAGCAAGGCGTATATATACGCCCGCGGCAGTTAAGGGGTTAAAAGATTTTTTTAAATAGCTGTGCCCCTCTATAAGGGCACCTCTACAAGATCCGGAAGTGGCAGCCATTTCATTACGGAACACCAAATAAATGGGCATCGTTGCCCCCTATTAAGGGACTTAAGCTATGTCTTCTCTGGGATTCGAACTCGTGCCCATCGCTACGGCAATCAGGGTCACTAACCACTTTGAAGATCAAATTTAGAAACGCACACACAGTACAACGTTTGTCACCTAATTCTTACGCTTGCCCTGTTTTTCAAAAATTTCTCAGTTAAAGGCTATGTCTTAAAACAGCAAACTAAATGTTATTGCTATATTATTTGTTTGTTTTCTTTTCTTAGTTTTTGAGAATAATTGTATTTTAAACCGGAATATGTTAATTAAGAGGGCATTTATTCTATAATTAAGATAAATTATTGCCTAGATAAGGATAGATTTAGATAGATAAGAATCATTATGAATACATATGTAGTTTTGCACAATTTAGACATGTATCGAAAATATTTAAGAATTAGTTTTCTTCCTTCTTTTTTTAAATCATCTGGGAGCCAAGTTATTATTTACAAAAAATTTGCTTCTGTGGATAGTAGTAAAATAGTGTACATATTGCTATGGACACACATAATGAGGTGTGCAAACTGTTAAGGACACGAAGTTATGATGTATCGAAGTGGAAAAGTAGTATTTACGTGAACAATGAACTTAACAAAAGTGTACTTCGAATTTATCAAAAGTTAACTTAAAATCCAGTTTATATGAACATAGAATAGTCTACACAACATCATATACTTTGGGCTATGGAACTATCAACTGCCTGAACTGATGTGACTGGCCTGCTCTGTGGATGACTGCAACAATAATACGGACACACATCATTAGGTGTGTAACTGATAAGAACATGAAGTTATAACGTATTGAAGAAAACATAGCTTTAGAAAACTGATTAATATATAAGTTCCACTCTCCACAAAATAGAGCCTATCCATAACAATGCAATGATTTATTGATTGTATATTTATTTTTCATACGGATTATTATGTAACAATTATTGTATAGATGACATTGCCAATTTAGCATTGTAATATAACAATCAATGATTCAGTGAATGCCGCCGGCAGTGGATGGTAGATTCTTTTCCGTCGCATGGGCATAACTCTGATTGATGTAAAACCTTAGGACGGAGGTCCATGTGACGGCGTTTCGGTCACTAACCACTATACCGGTTGGACGGCAATATTTGAAAGAAATGTCATACTTTATAAACTTAAAAATGTTCATGATCCGATAACATAAAAGTTCGTCATATTCTTTTTCGTTATATCTTCAGCCGCATCATCGAAAATCTTTTCCATCTTCACCATCACTGGTATTCCACCTTCACCATAAATAAATAATCTCATTGTCCGTTCAATCTAGATCGTTAGAATACTATATTTTTTTTAATTATATCGAATATATAATTATATATTATATTAAAATATATGTGATTTAATATTTCAAAAGAATATAGTAATTTTAAATTAAATTTAAATAATTCTCTTGCGCCATTGCTGCAAGGAATGAAATTTGAATTTCACAAATATGTCTAGATTAAGTATTTATGTATTAAGTAAGAATAGTACTAGCCAAAATTTGCCATCGATATTCTGTTTTTGCGCCAAAAACTGCGATAGCTCCGAAAATGCGGCAACCCGCTCCATAAACATTCACCCTTATGTCATCTTGCATGCATTTCAAGCATTTTAACCCTGGAGCTTCTTTTCCTATTCCGCGCTACTAAAATATCCGGCTTATAAATTTCCGTCCCTATCTTCCGGAATGGACATTTTTCTCGATTTTTTTTTTCTCCCGCCCCTCGCTTATCCGGTCAGTCATGGAACCGGACCCTTTTCTTAAACCAATAACCAAGATTTAGAACAGTCGTAAATTCGGTGCTCGTGGAGGGAAACTGATACGCGCGCGTGGAGCGGGGATTTATTCCTATAGGGAATATTAAAGCAACGATGTCGACGTTTTAAAAAAGTATCTCTTTGTCTTTGCTGAAATATCATCATTTCCTTTTTATTTAATATTTTTCACTTTTTTTTAACTTTGAAATGTAATAATAATAATTATTTATACTTATGAAATGTCATTATAGTGATTAATTAATAATAACTTATATATAGTAATAGTTGATATTATAATTAACCCTTCAGTAAATAACTTTTTTAATTAGCTTAAATTTAGAAAATATGCCTCTGCCTGAAAATTTTAAATAACATTCTAATGCTTCAAAAGAAGATTCTTCTCGCTAATTTTTAAAAGCTTATACAAATGAATATAAAGCTATAAAATATTATACAAATATCCTGTTCCTCGAATAAAAATTTCGCTTTTATTTAAATTCACTTCTTAAATATGAAAAGCAATTAATTTTCCCAATTCATAAAACCGAATCTTTTCTATTAAATAAAATTAGAACCTACCTTAAAAAGAATTTCAGGTTTAAAAGTTTCCGTGTTTTTGTCTATTTATTAGAAGGCTCTGTATTATAAATTAATATATTTGTCATTATATTGCGTTTATTAAGATCGTACAGTCATTAGGTTATTTTGATGCTGAAGACGTTAAATATGAGCAATGCTTTCGCCCGGACTCGAACCTGGACCTCTCGATTACGCGCCGAGTATGGACAACACGGAGGCATGTAGAAAGGATGGAGAATATACCTTACATACTCCTCCTATTGAAGGGCGACTAGGAATTAGGGGACCCAATAGCCAAATCCTGGTAGTCAAGAACCATCATCCACCATCTTTTGGTTCGGGCGCCACTGTAGAGTTATTAGGATTTTTTTATGCAGGAGACGTGATAAATGTGTAATGCCTTCGCCGGGACTCGAACCAGGACCTCTCGAATACGCGCCGAGTGTGCTACCGTTACAACACGAAGGCATGCAGAAGAGGGAGAAAATACCGTACAGACTTCACGTAGTCGAAGGATTCAAGAATTCAGTAGTTCTTTTTTTAACTGAAAACCATCTGTGGATGAACAGATAAGAACATTCATCGCTGCTAGATTCAGAGTCCGGCAAGTAAGCTAGCTTCAGAGAGTTTCCGTAGTTTTTAACCACGTGAAAAATAAATACGAGCCAGTTTTCTTTATAAGTGCTTTACTAAGGCATCTCTTACATATGGCAGACGACCTATGCGACGACCTTAATCAGCTAACTATGGCAGACGACCTTAATCAGCTAACTAACTAACCAAATATAACCGAAACATTTTCTGGCTTAATTTTGAAACGCTAACGTGCTGCAAGTACAGTGGATCTTCTCATGCCTTTGTTTGTATGTATGATTGAGCACAACAAAGCATACAACAGTATGGGCCTAAGAAGTGCCACATAACTGTTATGGGCCTATTATGCGTTCGTGGAGGATTTCCTAAGGAAATTTGGCTGGTATTTATGTGCAGATGAGGATAAAACCACCTCCCTGAAATGACTATTTCTGAAAACCACCAGTGTTTTTTAGAACATAAATAAACACTTGTGTTTTTAATCCCCTCCTGAGACAACCACTTCCGAAAGAGATCCAAATTAGCTGCAGCTGTGATTGGTCGTCTTAGTGAGAGTTCACTGTGTTATACGAAATCTCTCTTATTTATTACTACGAAACCAACTAAAACTTTATTTAATCGTTTACTGAAACTGTTATTATTAAAAAGTAAAACTGTTATTTATTTCGCTAACTTAATTCCTGTTTTTTTTTTTTTTTTTTTTTTTTTTTTCCAGATCTCCTGCTCTCTGTCAGTAAAGATGAAATTAAATCGCCACAACTGAATATCATCATTCCGTAAGTAGAAAATTGCCTTTTAAGTGTAATTTGAAACATTCTAAATATATGCTGTGAATTGGCGTACTACCTGCGTCAGTAATTCGATATTGGATTGGGCCTATCTACTATGACAATAATCAAATCTTTTTTTTTTTTTTTTTTTTTTTTTTTTTTTTTTAAATTAGGCAAAAAAAAAATTACCTTAGATTTGCCTAGATTTTGAATAAAACTCTGTTGATTTCGACAGCGATTTTACATACATTCCTCTTCTTCAGGAACTTATATACGCATGTTAAGTGTAAAAATGCTACGGATAATTGGGTGTCATTAACATGCAATAGCGATGATGTAATTGGCTATATATCAATAATTACGCTGTAAACTGTATATTTTTAGCCAATAATTATGTAATAAATTAGCACTATGCATTTGGCTCTATCGTTTCTGTCAATAATTTAGTATATTTTATTATTATCATTATATTATTTTCGTTAAAACCAATAAGTTACGTGTTATGAATAAAAAAAATTGGAGATAAATTGGCTGCATTAATATGAAATCTAATTGGCCTTACGTAATTATACGGTAAGTTGGCCTTTGTCCCATCTCTTCTATGAATAATTGTTATATTATTTGAATTATAAGCTAGAATATAAAATTATATATTATAAACAGAGGAAACTGTTAATAAACGGAATAACCCAAACATGAAACCTAATAAACATAACCTAATTGGAATTTAACTCATGGATATCTAATTTGTGTAATGAACTGCTTCTATGTAATTTGTCCCATTCCCAGTGCGATAAATAATTGAGTATATGGCGTAAAATGAAATCACATGTCATGCGTAGGGAAAATTGTGGTTGAACCTCATGCTGTGAAAATGAATTAATAACTTTTTAATAGACCTTGTCTATTGTATCAATAATTGGCTGTTGAAATAATTTCCGTTACTTCAGAAAATTAGCGTAAGATAAATGAAAGAAATAATTTATAAGGTAACAAAAACCTAATGCCTTTTTATTAAGTATAGTTTTGTTTATTCAGATTACGGCGAAGAACACTTGGGCTTTGTGCCTAAGGGAAGGGATGCCTTCGTGGAGGCCTTTCTAAAGGAAACTGGCTCCTATACACGTTAAACATGGGAAAACCGCGAAAACGCCCATGCAGCCAGCCCGTTCGCCTGGAATTTAACCTAGGTCGGAACTACTAGTATTCAGTGACTTAACCAATCGGCTGCTGATGGGCTTTTTTAAGTATATTTCAGTTTCAAAATCAAAACTAATTCAAACAGTATACATAACTGTTTGACCCATGGGAATGATTCGTGCAGGAATTCTTCAGTTTTCATAAAATAGCCTACTTAATCCATGTAATGTTTCTAAAATAGCGTAAGTAAATTATCGAATATTAAAAAATCTTAAGTTGCTTTCTATTAATTTTTCTGCCCTTCATTATTAATCAAAGAGTAGCTATTTTGGGGGATTTAAAAAGTACTGAAAATAATGTGAGTAACTTTTTAAAGAAACAAAAAATTTTTTCCAGATATCCGTAATTAACAATTAGACGTTTAACAGTACATCATTAAAATAATCCGTAGTTTTTTCTAAATACCTTTAACAGTATCGTTTCCGTCAGATTTCATTCTGTAGATACAGAGAAAAGGCAGATTTTGTTACATAAGTACTTTATTTAATGAATGAAGAAGATAAAGAAGAAAAATATGAATATCATATTTCTTCGAATATTTTTTCACTAATTTTATTGTCCGGAGATCGAGAGAGGAAAATTATGCGAAAAATTACCGAAGGACCCGGTTTGCAGTAACAACATAACCAATCAAAAGTAGTTATGAATAAACTACACGTAACTACATGTATATAAACTACACGTATATTACTTCTTTAAAAGAAACATGTATTCCAATGGGAATACATAGTACCATTAACATTACAATATTTAATAGCTTGAATCTCGCCTGTTCTTCTTGTTGTCTCTGCTACTCCTTAGGCCTTAAACCATCCATAAATAATTGAAAAGGTAAATGTGTAGCTGACTCGGCAAAATCGTAGACTGAATGTGAGTTCGTGCTTGCATCGATATTGTTGCGTGCGTACGGGTTCGTTATGAAGTGAATGCACAAGTCCGATGAAAAATGAACAAAAATGTTTTATTATCACAACAAAAATGCTTAAATTTTCTCAAATTATCATGCAGTATTACAATATCTCACAGTAGTTATCTTTTAACTACTCAAATGTACAATAGAACGTAATTCAAAACAGCTAAAGAACGCTAATCCGCGAATTCGCTATAATCAACAACAGCAGTTTTCTAAACAACAACAAACTAAGCAGCAACTACTACGAACTGAGATGTTTTCCTCCTTTTATAAGATTTTAAAATCACGCGCTAGAATTTTCCAGTACTTTCTCGAAATCAAAAAGAGATATTTATTTATTTAATGCACGCGCTCTTGTATTTTTAATTTTCCAGCTTAGCTTTCTTCTTTTAATATTCGTCACGCGCTGCACTGCGCGGGAAATAAAACCAATTAATTTATAATTGAACTAACATTAGCTTTTTAAATACCAAATTCGTAACAATATGATTAGTCGTCTTTTGTATTAGGCTGGCATAAAATTTAACAGTTTGAATGGAACTTTGGCGTGCACTTCGCAGGTGGTTTGCGAGGTATTTTTCTTTGTTAGTAAAACGAAAACAATCACTACGTGGGCACGGTATATGGTAAATATCTAAATTACAGTGACCAGCCTGTACAGAAAATCACGCACTTCATTGCAATGTCCCGGTTTGGTATATGCCCGGGAAAATATCGCGTATTCTGTAAATATTAGCAGATTTTATGAGCATAACCGACATAAATTTTGTTAAGGCAATCGTGAAATTGTTTCTGTGGAATCGCAAGCGCTTTAAATAATTAAATAGTCTTCCTTTTTAAGATACATATTTTTCAAATCTGTAACATGAATAACTGAACTCTGCATACTGGGATTCCTTTGTATAAGAAGGTTTTAAGAAAAATTGGATATTATTTACGTTAGACAGCGAGAAAAACTCTGAAAACTCGTATGCAGTCAGCCTATTCGCCAAGATATGAACCCGCGTTGAATTACCAGTGTCCGACGGTGTTATCCTTTCAGCCATGAGTGGGTTAATTTCCTTCCGGAAATCCTTCAAGAAGGATATAAGCTCTTTAACGTAGCAAAATTAAATCTATGAGCCAGAGAAAAAGTCTGTTTTTAAATTTGCTCTCTCTCTTTTTTTTTTTTTTTTTTTTTTTTTTTAAGGGATTTAATATTAACTGATGTAGACATTTTCTAACTTGCTCGCTTATAGTAATTTATTCTTGCAGTAAGTAAAGCAGCATTACTCTCTGAAGTGATTAAATATTCTCCGTGCACCCCTTTAACATCATTAGTCCTCGATTAAGAAGCGCTGGTTCGTTGTTCGCATACTACTCTCTTCACTTTCGTGCTCAGTTTCTAGATAGACTTACTTCGGCTGCACAGAGCCCAACCCGGCCATTAATCAAAGCGTAATTAACTTAAAAGAGTGAGCGAAATTGCTTTTAAAAGACACTTAGTGCGCGTTTACCGAATATATGCAAAACTAAATTTAAAAAAATTAACTTTTTCCTATACTTGGAGTTTTTCTTGGCATATATGTCCGAAGAAAATCACTATCTGCTGTGTAAATATACAGACAACGTATACAGAATACTTTCAAATTAGTTAAAAATTACCGTTTAGAGTTAGGTTAATTTTAGCTTCGTAGAAAACTACAAGACATGTTTCGCGGGATTAGGGATGTGTCCCTCTTCTTCTGTGAGCAGAGAATGCGGCCACGATCAGTGTAAGGATTAGGTTCATTTCTTGGCAAATGGGCTGCAGTTCAAATCTTAGAAAAGATACTGATCATCGTTTTCGCGACCTTCTTAACCCTTACGGAACTCTTCAACCAAGAGTCATTTCCTCAACATTTTAATCCTTACGCAATCCTTGAAATAATTCCAATTTTTTCAACCTAACGACAAACCAAACATTTCACGTACGAATAAACACTCTAAATTGCACTCTAGAAACAATAGCGCAATTTTCGCAATATTTGAATCCGTACGTAACTCTTAATCACAATCCTTTTAACTCTTAATGGAGGCTGAAACAATAGTCATGTCTCAGAAACACCCAGTGTTAAAAATTTGTTGCGTATCATAACCAGCTGCTTTAGCTGGTGACATCTGATGCGGCTATGGTAGTAGCCACAGCGAAAGCTGAGGTGTCTCCGAGAATGAATGGTGAGATTGAAAGAGGTCACCGTGAATTATGCACAATATTATGTGAAAAGAATAGAAAGTGATTTTTTTTTTAATTCAGTCCGTCAAAAAGATTATTTGCATGCATTTTTATCGTTGATCAAACAAAAGTCCGAAGTCACATGATTGTCTATGCGTCAAATACCCATATGAATAGAGGTCCACACAGAAAAAAGCTCGCATTGGTAAAACACCCATTTTTATCTGTGCACATCACTCACCAATACACGACAAATGTTCGCCATTTCCACACTCGGTGCGCATTTCAGGGGTCTGGTTTTGAGTCTTTGCGAGGACTCTGCTTCAAAAATACCTAATATTGCTACAGTGCAGTGGCAACCGAACTAAAAGGTGGTGGATGCTGATTCTGCACCACCAGGATTTCGCGATTGGGTCCTCCAATCCACAATCGTCCTTTTTAAAAAAAAGTATATAAAATATTTTCTCCATCCTTTCTGCATACCTTCATGGTTTACCGGTAGCACACTCGGCACGTATTCGAGAGGTTCAGGTTCGAGTCCCGGCGAGGCCATTGCACATTTTTCACATTTCCTGCTTAAAATCCTAATAACGCTACATATTTATTTATTAAATATCGCGTTCTTGGCGGTTAGGCCACACAAAATACGATTCAATACCAATACCCCCATAACACAACACATCCTCAGGATGTCTTATTTAAGTCGCAATATCCCGGGACATACTTAGGACGTCCTGAGGATGTTGATTCTCAGATATCCTGAGGAGATCGTAATTTAACATCCTGAGGATGTCTTATTTAAGGCGCTATGTCCCGGGATATCAGAGGATGTCCTGAAGATGTTGATTCTCAGATGTCCTGAGGACTTCACCAATTTCACATCCTGAGGACATTCATTGTGCATTGTACGGAGGACTTCCGTTGTCAAACATTCTGAGGATATTTGTTCTCAAATTTACCAGTTTTAATTTTTTGACATTGCACATCTGAAACTTGCACATTATTTAATTTTCATATGTATTTTACTACGTTGTTTCTAAATGCTGTATATTAAAAATATTGATATGACTGATAATTTATTCTTGTTATTTTGTTATTGTTTAACTTCTATTTTTTCTGACGTTTCTAAAAATTTATTTAGTCATGGAAAAGATTTTTTTCAATGGATTAGCATTCTCTAGAATATTTGCTAAATTCTAAATAACATATGTTTTTTTATAAAAAATGTATAAATTCATAAAATATTTAAAAACAGCAAATCTTTAGAGTTTTCGATAGACAGTCTCTCGCACTTGAGATTAAAGTGTTTTATTCCGTACAGTGTAGCCACTGCTGCTTTTTTGATGACTTTATAACAAACTCGCTTTGATACTGTTAATTGAAAATTCTTTAAAGTTTTTCAAAATATGAAATATATAATAAAACAAATTGAAAATTCGGTTTGCAGGTGCCCATGTTCGGGTGAGGAGTACGTTATTGAAAATTGGATGGCTCTAGGTATCGTTGTTTTTCACAATGCGGAAACATTCATGCATTCGTGCAGATTCTTCCTTATTTAATTTGTTTAAATGCAGTAAAGGCCAATAGTATTTGGGAGGCAAGAATTTGAAAAGTGATCCTCCGTAGTTCAACGCCAAATGTCGTTTCGATATTAATAATCCAATTCAGAACACACATCGCGTTGGGCAAAAAATTATTCTTTTCCTCCTGAATATTTTATTTGTAGAATAATGTACAAAATAAATGTATATGTGGTTTGTACTTCCGTTGATTATAAGGAGAGTTGATTATAAGAGAGTTGATAAGGAGAGTCTCCACTGAAAAAAATTTAAAACTTTCCCGGAATGAGTTATTTTTTATGATATTAATACTTCGGCTGTTAATGGGTACTTTGTCTGCACCGAGTCTGTTAATTTTTTCAATTTCTTCTGTGATTTTTTTCATGTAATTTTTATTTTAGTGTGAAGTTTACTGAGATGTTTTTGGCTTGCTGTTTTATACTACAGATTTTACTGCCTCGTTTGTCGTCTGCTGAGTTTATGTTCATGCGAATAAGACAGCTACGATAACATCCTCCCGTGCTGTTTTTATTCTAGCATAAAGTTGTTTGAGGTTTTCTGGTTTGAAATTTTGCATTGTCTTTATGCTTGTTGCATTTATATCCATGCGACTAAGACAGCCACGACTACGACTGACAGTATTCCACACCACTTATAGTATATGTATGTTTGCATCAATTCGTTTGTAATCAATTCTTGATTAACCGAGGAAGATAATCTTCTTACGTATTAACCCCGCCCTCTCGCTACATGTTGGTAAACAATGGAAATTTACTATCATAAACTATGAGCTTTAAACTAAACTGTAAAGGAAAAGTAAAAAACAAAAATGCTTAGGATAATATCACCCGTATCAGATTATATTACCGTACCTGGAGATGTTTTTATCAACAACTGCAGTACATAATTTAATTATGCATAATCCCAAATAGTAACCGTAGAAAGAAAAAGTCCGGATTGTACGTTTGTTGACTTTTGCGGACACGCAGTGTAGATTCTGGAATATACGGAGAGAAGAAACATTCGGAATATACGTTTGCGTAATTTTCCGGATTTCTCTCGGTATATTCCGGAACCTTCACTGCGTGTCGGCAAATGTCAGCATTCGGCCTTTATTTTCTCAAACACTGCACATGGACGTGTACTTCCAAATACAGAAATGTTTTAAATGATGTAAATATCCATGCTTAAGTAGGAAATGCATAAAATAGGAAAAAAAATCAATTTTGTAAAAATTACGAAATTTAATTTTTCATACGGTCTCCAGATCTTTGCAACTGTATATAGCAAAATATAGTAGCAAAATATAGTAGTATTGTGGTATTAAAACATAAGGCACAAAATGTCTGACGGCATGACAAAAATTGACCGCATTGTAGTACGGCAACACATGTAAAAAGATGTTGCCACCAAATGTTACCGCCATGTATTAATTATATTTAAAGAAATAATATAGGAAATAAAAAATGTATGGCAACTCTTAACACTCTTATCGGGAATTTTATAGTTACACTATTTTTAAATATTTTGTGATTTTACTGTGCAGTTTTATGTAGCGTTATGTGCGAAGAAAGCGATATTTAATAATAAAATTAAAAAGACAAAAACATGTATGAGCTGAAGTGAGTCCGAGAGTAGACAGGAGCTCTGCGACACCCTAAAATACCTTAATATACTATCAATGCGAGGTTAAAATATGAATCCTTTCCGATTTTTGTTTTTAAATCAAAGGTATAAAAATATGAAACTGCGTCATTTAAAATATTTTTTTATAATTGGAAGCATATGTTTACGACCAACGGTTAACCGCTAAAAATAATCAAAACCGCACAATAATTCAAATACAGATTTTGACAGAACATTCAAGAGCTCTCCACCTAAGGGAAGGCATGCCTTCGTGGTGAACTTTCTGAAGGAAAATGCCTTCATGGAGGATTTTCTAAGGGGAAGTGGTAAAACAAGAAGAAACTCTTTGTAAAACAAGAAGAAAATCACAAAACTGTAGTCAGCTGATCTGAAGGGATTTTAATTCGGTCGAACCTCCAGTGTTCAAAGATTTTACCGCTTTACCAGTAGTGGACGAAAGAGCATAAGGACTTTAATGGACAGAGTGTATAAACACTATACGATAAAAAAACGAGAAATTCTAAGCGAACTTGTTCGGCCTCATTGATAATGCATAGGATTTCTTGTAAATATTATTCTTTAATGTCATTTATAAATAAATTAATTCATACCTGAGTTATTTTTAATTTTCCATTATTCTACAGTATATTCTTTTTGTTTGGAATTCTGATTTAGTTTCTAACCAAATAAATTTGTTTTCCAGCTTAAAATGCTTAAAAAATCAGGTAAAGTGCTAATAGTATTTTTCTATTCGTTACAAGATGACCTTCCGGGAAGATAGGGCACCTCGTTCCTACCTTTTTACATTGTGTATGAAAGGAAAAAAAGTCACATCTTTTCTACTTCCAAATAATTTTAGCAAAGTGTCTAAACCACATTTGATGTTTTATCGCTTTCAACAAATTATGCCAAATTTCAAAATGCACCAATATATAAATATTCGAGTATATCTTCGGAGATTTTCAATAAAAACTGTAATTTTTTGCAGGTATGCTTAGAAATACGTCTACTTTAAGATGACGGTAAAAGTTTTATAGACTATAATTCAAAATTTTGTTTGAAAAATTTATAAAAATTATTTAAAAATACAAATTTAAAAAATAAATCATAAAAAATTGGTAAATTTTATTTGGAAAGAACCTGAATTTCGAAATGTGAAAAGAAGAATCAACTTTAATTAAAAAAGAGAGATTAAACAAAATATACCAAACTCAAAATTAGCATTGAGGAGCTAAAATTTTGACAACTAATTTTTTAAAAACTACTGGTGCGATTTTCACAAAACTTGGTAGTTTGGCGTAATTTGAGTCGTAGAATGGAAATATGGAAAAAAATTGGCATTTTATTTCAGAAAATGTCCAATTTTGTTTCAAAATACCTATATTAGAACTATGCTATATATGAATCTAATACATATCCTAAGTCGCGCTTTTGAGACATGAAAAACGCAAGTTGAATTTCGTCAATCTGCCCAGTAGAACGGGAGACATAGAACTGCCCCCCCTTTTTTATCGCAGTGTACATATATAGTTCAAAGATAAAAAAGATTCTGTTACGGTTTCGTAATAGATTGAATGCACAAGTCTGATGAAAAGTTAACCAAATTTATTCAAATCACAGGAAAGAAAACAAAACGCTGAAATTTTTTCACACAGATATTCGTACAATATCACAATATCTCACAGTACTTATATTTTAAACTATTAAAACGTTAAACAGAACGCAATTCAAAGTGCAGAGAAAAGTAATACGATCTCACCGCGAATTCGCTACAATAAACAGCAAAACTTAGTAAACAACTGGATTGAGATGCTTTCCTGCGGCTTTTTAAAACTTTTTAATTATGTACGAGAACATTCTTTTAATTTTTATTTTCTCTAGGTTTCTGGAAAGCAAAAATTGAGTAGAATTACAGTTACAGCTAACACACAATTGCATTTATGCAATTTAAATGTTAATTACGAGATATCTATTTATTAAAATGTTAAGTGCTTGTGCTCCTGTATGTTTACTTTTCCGGCGTAGCTTTCTTTTAAAATTCGTCAAGCGCTGCATTATACGGGGAAATAAACAATTTTAATTACAATTCTACCAAAAATTAATTAATTAAATACAAAATCCACATTAACAATATATAATAATTATTAATTATAGTACTGTTACAATAATTATTTATTATCATAAAATTACTACAATCACTTATATTAAAATATAATTGCTATTAATATTACAATAATTATTACTGTATAAGAATTCATTGCAATGATAATATATAATAATGAAAATTATACAATAAAATGTAATAATTAAATAATTATAATAAAAATTATTATACAGTAATAGTTTTTTATTACACTATATCATAAAATTACGTAATAAAGTTAAGCTTTGGAAACACTCATATTTTAGCAATATATAAATAAATATATAAATGCCCAACTTTAAACACGATGTAATTAAACAGTTAATTACAAATTATGATCACCATATTTCCTGGCTCCTTAATTCTGTGCTCTGTGAACGCAGTAAAGAGGGGAAAATTAAGAGCGGAAAAAATTCCCGTTACATGATTCATGTTCCTCCACTCTATTTCGTCAATAAATTTGTCCGAATGCCACATGCGTGTCTGTGCTCATGGTCGCCGCCGGCGCGGTTATACTATATGTCGGTTAATCGGAAATCAACTATGATTTATAGTATATCCGACTGGTATTTTTATGAATTCTTGCACTTTGTAAATATCTTACAGAAGGCTTCAGTAATTAATAATAAGCATGCGAATGCGTTGCGAGGGTTGTTAGGGATATTCTACGGCACGAGGGAGGTACACTGAAAGACAGACGTTTTCAAAAACTCGAAATCATTTCCCCATTATCCGCAAAGCCCAGCAAAGCCACTCCAAAACTAAAAGAAGAACAAAACTATCCGACGGGGCATCTGCGACCGTAAGGTAGACGTATATGCATCGCTAATGACCAAAGTTTCGGCAGTGGGAGGCAGATGCCGAGAGGAAAAGGGTGGAGGGGGGAGAAAAAAAGAGTATTTTCACAGGCAATCTTTTGCTTTAGCGAACGGCGCACAGAACGTTCTTCGAAAAGATTAATTATCAGCGGGACTCCGAACTAAGCCCTGATGAGATCCTCTGGGAAACGAAAAGTACAGAAGCATGTTTGCGCAAGATAAACCGTACCCGTTCCATGGCTGGCACTTTGGCGGCATGTTACGCGTTCCATTTCTTTAGTCGAAGCTTGGAAGGAGGGAGGAACGAAGTTTTTTATTTAAAGGGGGCTTCGTGGTCCTCTCAACTCAAGTTTGTCAATCTGCGGGTAGTCGAAAAAAATGAGGTTTTGCGCCAACACATGCATCTGTTATACTTCAATGGAGAATTTAGAAGACTGCTCTTAAGTATATGTATTATGTGCAATGCTTTATTTGATATACAATGCTATACAAATAATTTATAAATATACGAAAGAGTATCTAAACAAATATCAAATCATAAGCAAATAATTTAGGTTTACAAATATAAGTAATTTAGTTTAACACAAATGATTTGTATAATTATGAGTTATTTTCGGCGTCCCCACTTCTTGCTTTCGTGGTGTAAATGGTAGCACGTTGCGGTGGCAGTCGGAAGGTCGGATCCTGAGGGCATAACTGATTATCTCCCGTTTTTGGCTTCAAATAATAATAATAATAGCTCTACAGATTCATTAATTTTTTTATGTCTTCATATTTTTATTGTATTAATACCTCAAAAATTATGTTAATAATAGTTTTCATAACGCAAATTATGTGTCCTGCTGAACAAACATTGTTGTCATATCTCTTGCAGAAGATATTTATTACAACTCACGAAATATCGCCAAATATTCTTAATTTGGCGACAATAATTGTCGCCGAGAACACGGAAGAAAGGTTTCCGCCCATATCTCCGGTTTTAAATGAATTATCCTAAAACCAAACGTCAATTGATTCAGAATTGAGAAATTTGCAATACAATACACGAAATAAAACTTACAAATAAAATTAGAGGCCTTTAATTCGATTAAAGCAAAAATACACTATAAAATTAAGAGAATCTCTAGTTCTGTCTAGTAAGTTAACAAGATATCTTCATTGTTGCAATGGATACAAATTCCAATGTGTACTAGGTCATACTATGGATCTTTTTGTTCCGTTAAAATTTTTGTAATTTTTCTATTGAATTGTATATTTCATTAAATGCGAAGGAAAGATGCTTAATAATAAAGCTAAAAAGACAAAAAAATGGGTTAGTAGCAGTGAGTGTAACAGCAGATTGGCAGACTGCAAGCTCAGGAAGAGCATAATAAAACAACCCTTTTAGGTAATCGTTAAAATCTGCAACCTTTCAGATTTTTTATATTTAAGTGTGCAAACCACTGATGAATTCTTAACTACTTTCATACTCCGGACAGGATTTTGCTCAAAGATCGAGCCGCACGGACTTGTGATACCATTTCAGAAGACGCTATCTAAATGCGAAACCAGCGTAATAAATATGCGCATGTAGCGCGAACGCATATAAGACGAAATTAATCTTGCGAGAATTTAGAATTGCCACAATGGTTAACATAACGCTTTGAGCTGCTACGCGTTGCTTTATACACATATTATATATGTGGAAAATTTCTTGAGCAAAACAATTAATACATGTCTGATGCATCAGACAATAGCGTAGGCCGTATACTTAATACAGTGCCCAAAATGTAGATTACTGATGCATATTAAAAGAACTAGAAAGCCCTGCGGTCATACGAAATGACCGCTGTTCTAGATATTATAAATTGTAATTAAAATGATTTGTGCAAAGGTGCCTGCTAATTCAAACTGAATTACCCAGGGCAGGCGTCGATGACGCCCCTTTGCTTACTGCCCCACGGGGTTTCCCCCTTCTACTTGTTTAAATGCTTAAAGTAGAGTGCAATGAAGGAAACCACTGGCGGTACATTTCTTAAGAGCTCAATAAATAAAGGTGATTTAAATAATGAAATGTTAATTCCCATGTCAAAGATCTCTTTGTACACAACATTTCTTGTGTAGATCTTTCCATCATTTTTAAGCTCGCCTTGCAGAGGACCGTCAATTATTTTTAATTTTACGTCCTTCCTCTCACGAACTCTTAAACAGGCAATATAAAGTTGATCGTGTCCAAATGCAGGCTCAGGTAAAAAAATGCCAACACGCTTAAGCGTTTGGCCCTGAGACTTATAGATGGTCACAGCAAAGGCAAATTTACAGGAAATTGTCTACGTCTCAATTGAAACGGCAACCCTGTGCCGTGACAATTTCATCCCATTGGCTAGTACAGTTACGCAAGCAACCCATAGACTATCGGCGAGAAACAGACACTTAAGCCGCATATAATAAAGATATTTATTTATTTCATTTTATTTTTTTCATCATTGCCGGTTTTTGCCGGAATTTCAGAATTCTATTATATATAGATGTTAAATTTATTTATTAAATGTAAAATGCACGTGCTCTTGTATTTTTAATTTTTCCGGCTTAGCTTTCTCATCATATTCGTCACGCGCTGCACTGCACGGGGAATAAAACAATTTACAGTTACGCAAGCAACCCATAAACTATCGGCGAACAAACACTTAAGCCGCATATATATAAGATATAATAATATGATGTAATAAGAAAAAAGGAAGTGCAAAGATTGGACAAACATTTAACACATGTCCTTGTAAACCTGTATTATTTTTAAGCAAAAATATCTAACTTCTTTGCATAAATTTCTTAGTGATTAGTGAACAAAAAAAAAAGTAAAAACACCTGAAAGGTTTCAGATTTTAACTATCGCCCCGACGTGTTTGTTAATGTCTTTTTATTCTCTCGCTGAGCTCGCAATCTACCAGTCTGCTGTTATATTCACTTTCGCTAGCCCTATTTTTTTTTTTTGTCAGTTTAGCTTCATTATTCAGCATCATTTTCTTCGCACTTAAGGCATATACAATTCAAACAGCAAAATATTTAAAAACAGCATATCTTTATGATACCTATTTTTATATCTATATCTATTTTTATTTCATCGTACAATTTTTTATTATCATTTTTTATTAACAAACTGTAGGATTTGAAAGCGAGCAGTGGCAACAACTTTCGTAATAAAGCAGATTTTCGTCTCCAGCTTGCGAGACTGTTGCCACTTTATATATATAGATTACTTGGTCCCTACATAGTACGCTATGTTAGCTTAAAAACTTCTTTTGCTGCAAAATGTTAAAATATTCAGAACATTTCTTTATCAACGTTAGCTGATGTTGTCATCTTGAATGTTAGATATAAGTGGTTATTAGATATAAAATGGTTTAGAACTGGTATAGTATAAAAAAATGGCAATTTATTTTCTCCAAATAACTTCATTTTAGATTTGATGAGTATCATAAAGTTCTTCGAATATC
This sequence comes from Stegodyphus dumicola, assembly GCF_044657685.1. Taxonomy (NCBI): domain Eukaryota; kingdom Metazoa; phylum Arthropoda; class Arachnida; order Araneae; family Eresidae; genus Stegodyphus; species Stegodyphus dumicola. The sequence goes on along the minus strand of NC_140775.1, from coordinate 15,684,183 downwards.
ACCAACTTTTATAACTTCAACCAGAACACGGAGGCCAAACGAGGGATTCAAAACGAGATGTTAGTATTTGAATAAGTAAGTTATCATTTGAATGTTTTTTCGATTCCTGGAAATCGTTGTCTTTATGTCCGAGGAGAAATTCTGATGATCCTTCTATCAGAAAAATCGTCGTAACCGTAATCAGCACTGAAAGTTGTAATAGAGATGATCATTCCTGGCTTCAGAAAGTCCTCTGCATGGCTTTGCGTCGTTGTGTTGAGAAGGGAGACGAGAAAGGGAGAAAATATCGGGAAAATGCATCGCGAGAAAGTCATTTTCCGATGAAAAGTCATCAAACTCTGAGCATAATTCCGCCGATGAAGTGGAAGAAGAAAAAATAAAGACGCATTTTGGGAAATCGGGAAAAACCCAGTTGCCACCGGAATGATGAACAAGAATAGGGGGGATATGGAAGGGATGCTTTTACGAATGCATTACCGCCGTCAATCACTTCCGATGGAAAAAAAAAAAAAAAAAGTCGCATTCGAAATGGATGATATTAGAATGCCAAACTATGCCTGTGCGGCAGTTGGGCCGTCTGATGTATTTTCCGTATCTTTTTCCGTCGACTCTGGACTTGCGAAATGAAAATATTTTCCCGCTTCTATTTTACAAATGTAAATTCCGCGGGCGATTCCAAAACGAAATTCGAAAAAAAATTTGCAATCAGAAAACTTTAGGTTGCAATCTAACACCTTGGAAAAGAGAAAAATTATTTTTAAAAAATTTATAAATTTAATGAAAATCTAAAAGACCATAATTTTTTTTAAAAAAAACTCTATTGTATCAGTTACATAGTTGATACATATTTTACTAAAGTAAATCTGCAAGTGTTTATAAGTTTATCATTTGAGTATACTATGAACTAACTGTATTTTAATTTTTATCAATTAGATACGTTATTAAAAAATCTGATGAGACTACCACATGAATTCGTAGTACGGACTATTAAATTATACGCATTTTTTGCTGATTTCATTTAAACTTATTACCTTTAATTATTCTAACTAAATTAACCGATCCTTCAAGGCAAGTTGAAAATTACATCCAAAACTTCAAATTTTGAATTTAAATATCTCGGTCAGTTTTTTTTTTCGTATGGAACCAAAATTCTTATGATTTTATTTTTTCATAACGAATGTAAAACTTTCCCAAATGTAACTGTAGTAACAGGCAGACTGCATTAGAAATTAGATTTCGTTATTTGTAATTAATTAATTATTATTATAATTATATTATGTCGTACAAATTTCTTATAATTGTATTTTTTCATAACGAGTGTAAAACGTTCCGAAATGTAAGTGTAGGAATTGAGAGACTACATTACACGTTAGATTTCGTTGTTTCCCCCAAATTAGTTTTTTTTTTAATTCGACGTTACCAAAACATGAATATTTTCGTTATTTAAAAGACTTCAATAAGTCATGCAGACATGTAATTAGGGTCGTAACTCGTAGTCATGTAGTTTCGCAACGAGCAACGATTGCGAAAGTAAGGACTTTTAAGCTGTGTAAGGAGATGGGTATATATATATATATACATACCCTTTGCATTATCAATTGCAGTAAAAAAAAGGAAGTGCACAACTAGATGTCATTGCAGTCCCATATGCAAATTTCAACGTTCTACGGCTAAATCGTTTTTTAGTTATTTGAGATACATTCGTAAGCATGTAAATCCCGAAAGCGTCCATTTTAGATCCATTTTAAATCCGTTTTACAATCCGTTATGGAAAAAAGAGAACTGTCCTCTGTCTTTATGTACAGACATCACACAAAATAAATTCCAAAATGGATTGGATATTTGGATGGATATTTCTGTTGAAATAATCTTCCTAAACTTCGTACAAGGAAGTAAAAAAATCTTTTTCACTACAAAGAAGTGCATTTATTGCTCTGTGATTATTCTGAGTGTTAAGCTGTTTAAAATTTATTATATTTGAAATAAAGTTTGTGTTTTGCCAAATGGCAACACGTAGAAAATGCCCAACGGCGCATGGAAGGTACGTTAAACTTTCGAAAGTCTGCGCAGTGAACACATTTACTAAGAGTTGATTATCGATTCCTTCAACTCTTCTTGTACAGCGTGGATCTGATTGGTATAGTGGTTAGCGATGCTGACTGCCGTAGTTTTGAGCCCGGGTTAGTATCCCGGAGAAGGCATGGATATCTGTACGTGAATACTGTCTGCGCGGTATAGGGGTACTTAAATTACTGTCGAGCCGAAAGTCTTCTCGAGAGTTTGGTGGTAGGAGAAAAGAGTTAGGAGATCCTTGGATCCACCCTCTGGGGGCTGTGTGTCAAAATTTGGGCGCAGGTGCACAATCAGTGCAGCGTGACTATACCTTGTACGAGCAATTGTGAAATTCTAATGTCCCGCTCGTTCCTATCTGCAGCTGTTCTGGGCCGGACATTTTCAAAACATGTTGATAAAATATTATTTTAAACGTTAATTGAAAATGATGTATCGCAAATAAGCAAAAATGTTATCTTTGACTGCAGTTTTGTTGAAGCTAAGACCAGTATAACCAAAGAAATATTGTTACGGTGGTGAACGCAGTAGAAGTGTAGTGCTTGACGTAGAAGTTGTAATGATTCTTCAAAAAAAGAAAAAAAAAGAGAGAGAGAGAGATGAAGAACGGGGCAGAGTTTTCAGCACCTGCTACAAAGAAAGAAAGAAAGAAGAGGAAGTTAAGTCATTTAAAATATTACTGCGCACGAAATCGTCAGAAACTCTTAAAAGACGTCCAATCTAAGGAGGCAAATAATACGAGCAATAATTTTGCCTCCCGAAAACTGAAATTCGTAACTTTTATTCCAACGCAGGAAGCTGTTAAAGACGTATCGCATAATCATTATCCTAAATTCTCAAGAAATGTGGGTATGTGCTACACATGCAAGAAATTCACTAATCACACAAGCTAGAAATTTATCAATTGCCCATGAATTAAGCCCTAGTATCGCGTTTTTTATAGCGTTTTACAATAAAAACTGAGATAAAAAGCAAATTTTAAATAATGAAAAGCATTCTAGAAATTTCTGCTTATAGTATAATGCTTTGAAAAATATATCGTTGCAGTTTCGAAAAAAAAAAAAAATAAAAATAAAAAATTTAATTTAAAAACATAAAAAATCATAAAACTGAAATGAAATTACAATCTGATTTTGGCATCCAGATCAATTTGACTCTTGAAATAATTTAAGCCAAGCGATTACTGTAGGATTGCATGCTGAATTCAGAATTGGTTTCACCGAAGTAAAGCTACAGAACATGAAATCTTATATTTGAAACGATCTGTTCAAAATGCCAAAGCGAAGGGATAGAGAAAAAAAAATTCCTTTGATATTATTTCATTGCAAATAACGTGTTATGGAGATTTGTCTGCTCATTTGAATAAGAAAAATGGATTCAAGACTTGACTAATCATCTATTTTACGAGGTTTGCAACCATCACATCTTGTAATGTTACTTTTTATTTTGCCGTGACACCAAATACAAGAAACGAAAACAATAAATACTTCGAAATATTAACATAAGGGATTAAACGACTGGAAAAAAGCAATTTTTTGATTTTATGCGCTATTTAAAATCGGTCGACGAGGCTTTACGTTGAAAGTAAAACGTTTTTGCACTGGAGATATCGTCGAACGTAACCCTGCAACTTGACTTATCTGCAGCGTTTGTCTTGTGGCAGGAAAACGTCATGTACAGGTAATTATACTCTAACACTCCAACAGGCGTCGGCAGCCATTTTTGGCTGCGTGTCAAAATTAACGAAAATGTGTGTATTGAAAAGATGTTTCGGGTCTGCGTTACTTTTGATTTTATAACAGTATTTTTGGTGAATAATGAGAGAAATTCTATTGAGAAAATAGTTACAATACATTTTAAACTTTAAACAAAAAAATTAAAAATATAATGCAAGAATCTGAATTTTCAGTAGTTAAGATGTTCCAGTTTCTACTTAAATAAATTTCATATGTGAAAATACTTGCTTGCGTTTATAAGTTAGACCTAATGCGGACAAAATGGCAAAGCCAGCCAATTATGGATTACGGATCGGCGTTGCCAAATTTATCGATTTCTCATTGAAATTATATTACAATTTTTACAGTGCATGCTCGTTATTGCAGCTTTGTAATCAAGCAAAAATGTTATAGTTAGCTCAAAAAGCGTCAGCGCGAATGGGCTTTTAGTCTCGAAACTGTATTTAGCATCGTCCATTAAAAGCGGCGAATCCACTTTTCGAATTTTTGCCACCAAACACTATCGCCCTGTATGACTTTAAAGAAATTAAATGATGAAGAATCTGCATGTATGTTTGTTCCTTGCATTGTGAAAAAAAGACAGTACCTAGAGGTATTAAATTTTGAATAACGTTGTCCTCCACGCGAACATGTGCAACTGGAAACCGAATTTTGAATTTTATATTTTGTAAAGTTTTAGTGAATTTTTGTTAACAAACTCAACGATTTAAAACAAGAAGTGGCAAGACTGTACCGAATGAAATATTATTGCGTGCTATGCACAATGTTCCGGCATGAATAGACACTTTTCTCTACACTTGAATGGCAACGCGAGTTTATTGCTCGCGTGTATCAGTAGAAGTGCAATGATTTAAAGAACGCTGAGTGGCACTAGTGTAAACTTTGAAACTTGCTTTCAATTTGTTTGATGCGGTTTGAATGCTGCTGATGAGATGTTAAATAAACTCTAAGATTAGATTAATTTGTGTGGTATTCTAATGAGTTCCTTTTTGAACTAGATTGAATGCTGATTTAGACAGAAATGCCGTGGAATCACATATGTAGAAATTTAGATGCGACATATTGTAGTAGAATGTCAGATACTCTGTTGAAAAATTATAATAAAATTTTCATTTAAAAAGTTCGAAAATTTCTAAAGTTCAAAATTCAAAATTTCAAAAGTTCTAAAACTCAAAATTTAGAGAAAAGGTTTCTCTTACCTTTTTCGAAATCCAAAAGATCGAAATTCCGGGAGGAGCTTAATAGGTAGAAAATCATCAAACAGTACTTAAAGACTTATTTTGTAGAAAACACTTGCTTTTATTTTTACAATTCCTACGATGAACACGAAAACAAACGTATCTACAAAAACATAGGATATTTAGACCAAATCGCAGACGATACTAAAAGTATTATAGCCAAATTCAAATGTCTCTTTAAAAAAAAACTGCATTACTGTTGCCAATGTTGGAAAAAAAATGCGTATTATTTTTGTTTGTGTTGAGGCTACTTTCAACATAAGCCACGTCATGCTGATCAAGGTCGAACAATTCTGCTTTTCCCTCCTTTCCTTTCGCAACGTGAAAGCATGGAGGAATTTTGCCCTATCTGCGGGGGAAAAGGGAGTGTTCGTTTAGCAATCGTTATGTCGTAATTTATTACTTCATCTTAATTAAAGACTTATCGAATTTTTGCTCCGAGGATTGTATTTAGTTTAAAATAATTTACACGTGTACGATACGTGTACATTAATGCTTAACAATAATTTTACCCAAAATACTGAGTGGAGTGAAGGTTTTGAGTGAATTTATTTTGTTGATTTTAGTGCTCATTGTTGTGAAAAAATTTGAGGTACAGTAAAAAATAAAATAATAAAATAATTTATCCACATGCCTTTAATCTTTATTTAATATTATTTATTTGTTATTTAATCTTCGTTTAATTTTATCACAAAATCTCACAATGTATGTACGACTTTAAAGATGGATCATTCTCTACTGTTTCATTATCCCATTCTCATTTGCATGTAATTCTGAGGTTCGAATTCCGGCGAACGGGCTGGCTGAATGGACGTTTTCATGTTTTTTCCCCATGTGTAACGTGCATACGAGAAATTTTCCCTTAGAATGTTCTCCACGAAAACAGCCTTCCCCTTAGGTAGATAGCCCTTGAGTACTTTTCCATAATTAATTAAGCCAAACCAATCCATGCAATCCATATAGTAGCGAGTTTCACGCGTTCGCTTATTCGATTCGTTAGAGAATCGGGCGCTTGCTATTTACTTAAAAGTTACTTTGATGAGTTAATTTCTCTTACTGAACTCTGCCTGAAACAAATACATTTTCTTCCAAAATAGGTATGACAACAATAGTGAGGGATTAGCAAGGGAAGCTCTTTTACTCCTATCCTTGCTGATATGCATTATTACGAATTAAAATTATTTGAAATTTTAAACTCCAGTGTGTGGTTTTGCTATATTTACGATACGTTTACTTTTTGACGGTAATAAAGATGGTTTAAGTAAGTTCTTTTAATAATGAATTCCATTGTTCCTGATATTCAGTTCACTTCTGCATATGAGACATCCAATTCCCTTCCGTGTCTCGATATCTTTTTCACACGTAACGTATCCAGCTTCAGTACTGCTCTTTACCGCAAACCTCCATCTTTTTGCTTTCCACTACACTTAAGATCGTATCATTCGACTAAATAGAAGTTAGCTTCATTTTATTCCTCCGTTTTCCGTGCTTTTCAAGTTTGCTCCTCTAGATCGGATTTTGATCAGGAACTAAATTACTTTGCCATTGACACAGGCTTTTCCCCTAAGGTTATTTATTGATCAAGAAGTTAAAACATTTTCCTCTCAGCCTATAAAAAAAATCTGATGTTTACGCCACATGACCTTCCTTGTATGGTCTATTAAATTATGCACATTTTCTGCTGCATTTCATTTAATCTTGTTCCCTCGAATTCCATTAGAGATATATTTCTTATTCAAATAATTCAGTTCTCAGTTAGTGGCAAAGTAAAAATACGTAAAACCTCAAAACATCTACATTAAAAATTATAAAGTACAGAAAAATCTAAATATCCAATACAGCTAAAATAGTTAAAAACACAATTTTTACATTTAAAATTAGAGGTTTTACGCAAAAACAAGTAATTCGACCAGCAAGCAAGATAACATATTTTTCTATGCACAAAACTGAAAGTTTACTTCCGGTTCCACTCGACGAAAAGACACTGAAGGTTCAGAAACTGACTTGATTCGTTATTCTACTGAGTTTCAAATACAAACAAATGGCGGTTCGTAAGGCTTAACTCGTCACTTAAACTTTTAAACTGTTAATAATTCTTCAACTATTGAATGCAGATTAACTAAGGCATAAAAACCTTAACCGGAGCATAAAAAGCACATAATTCAATCACTTTTAATGCAAAACATGCGCAATTTCCCAACATATAAAAATAAAAAAAAAATCTAAGCTCACCGAGACAGGTAACAGATTGGGAATACAACATATATTTACATATGATTGGTGCAGGCGATGGCAACGAAAATGGGAGGTGCACAACTACGTGTTATAGCAGTCCGATTTATAAAATTTCAACGTACGTACAGGTGTCAAGAAAAAACATTTTTTTGAATACTTTCTAAGTCCATTTTACAATCCTTTTTGGCAAAACAGTCCTTTATTCTATCCATACGTACAGATGTCATGCAAAAATATCGTTCGTAGGGTTCCGAGAGCGGTTGAAAGGAATATTGAAAGGTTGAAAGGTTCGAATCCCGCGAACGGTCTGGCTGCATGGGTGTTTTCGTGGTTTTCCCATGTGTAACGTGTATACGAGCCAGTTTCCCTTAGAAAGTCCTCCACGAAGGCATCTCTCCCATTAGGCAGATAGCCCTAGTGTGCTTTGCCATAATTAAATACACCACCATTCCTTTCTTTCCATCGATTAGCTACAGGATTGCGCATATTTTACAGCTGGAGGATGCCCATTCTATTTCGCCCTTTAAATGGGGACGAATATAAGAAACTATGAGAGTTCTCATGTGTGCCGTCGTAGTATGTCGTCCAGCTAGCAATTGGATTAAAAAAAAGTGATGAGCAAGTGATTAGTATGTCCAGCTAGCAATTGGAAAATTCAAAATCCAAAATGGCTTATGGTCTGTACAGCACGTTTTAGTTCGGGCGCCACTGCAGAGACCATTAAATATTTTAAAGCGAAAAGCATGAAAGTCAGCAGTTCCTTTCTGAGATTCGAAATTTACATCCTCCATCTATTAGCTGGATGCGCTAACTAACCACTTACACGCGAGCACCGGGGGGCGGGGGGAGGCGATGATACCTAATAAGTTTACATTAATTTTATACCTGGATAACCACTATAAAAGTTTCTACCTTGACGAACGCCGGGTATCGTACATAGATGCCATCACTGTTATAAAACCGTCCACCTTAAGTAAAAATAATAATAACCAGAGTTTTGTCTTCAGAAGTGAACTCTCATCTCGCACAGTTAAAGAGAGGGGTGAGAGAAAATTCAATTTATCCCCCTTACTCCATTTCCAGGAATACACCGCCATTCCGGACTCGTTTCTTTTCTTATTTCCCTCTGATGGGAGTCTCTAGAGACCCCATAAAAAATCTAAGTACGCAACCCCACGAGATGCGAAAGTATCTCTCCTTATTAATATAATATCAAGCTGACCGGCAAGATGCCTCGCGAACAAGTTTTGCTTTTGTAGTTGTTAGGTGACCCGAGCACATTGCTGATTGGCTTCTCTCTTCGCTTACAGCCCTGCTATTGGATTTTCGCCCGGCGTACGGTCGGTTCCAAGAAATAAAAGACGTGATGTTGTTTAGAGACCTGCAGACGCTACAAGTGGTATTTTTATTTCTGGAGTTGCCCACCTTACCTTTTATAGTGTTGACAATGGAACACCTTATAGTATTTTATAGGAGCACTCGAACGGAACTGTTTTCTGCAAACCATCAAATGTTAAGCAGAATCAAAAGAAAGTACTTTTGTGGCCTTCATCAATGGTGCTGTTGTGAAAATTATTTTTAAGATTTATTAATAGTTAAGCTTAAATTAAACACCGTCTTACCTTCTCTAGGTTTGCGTTAAAATATTACTTAGACCTGAAGGTTATGCAAATTTAAGCAAGCGCGTGAAAGAGAGTTTACAAACTAGATAGGTTAACTTCACCTTGTTGGAGTAAGTGAAATGATTTTGTTCTGTCTTGGAGAAAGTTAGCGTCAGTTTGTAATTGCTCGGAGTCCACAGTATTCCCATTTGTTGTGCCATTTGGCAACGGATTTAAGAGTTTAGTTGAGAAGAACCAAATATCGGGGATAAGTTTTTCTTTTAAATTTTTAATTCTAAAAAAAACAGCAAGTCGTGTCAATTTTTTTACGTACTATCGATTAGTTATCCACTACTTTGCATTGTACGTTTTCAGCTTGTAAGTTGAAAATCACCAAGAATGGCTATGTAAAGAGTTATGTAATTATTTAGTTGTACTCTAATTTTGACTGTACTCTTTTTTAGCTTGTTAGTTGGAAATTCCCAAGAATGGCTAAGGTGTTTTTTAGTTTCTTATTTGTCCACTATTTTTTATTGTACTTTTTTTAGCTTGTAAGTAGCAATTCCCAAAAAAAGTAAGGTGTTATTTAGTTAATTATTTATCCACTAATTTTAATTCTACTCTTTATCAGTTTGTAAATGGAAATTCACCAAGTAATAAGATGCCAACACCTAGATTCTACTATATGGTTAATTGGTGTAGCATCGTGCCCACCTTTATCAAAAAATATACAAAATACATATATGTAAGGTGTATGTTAATTTTATAATAGTTATTTTTAACTAACTCTGCCTCTTAGTTTTGAAACCCTTCCTTTCATTTTTTGTTTCCCACTTACAACTCCCTACCAGGATGAGGTTTTAGAATCGCGTTGAATGCAAATGAATTGGAAGAAGTATTTAAGGAAACTCAAACTTACTTCGAAAGAGAATGCTTTGGAGTCCTTAGTAGCGCATGTTTCCCTTCTGGCTAATTCATTCTTGAATGTATTACGCTCGGCTGTTTGCTTGAACAAGAATTCATGCAAACATTTTGTTTGAACAAGAATTCATGTACTTCGCTTGTGCAAGGACTCATGCATCTTGTTTGTACAAGGATTCATATATTTTTTGTACAAGCACTCATGCATTTTGTTTGAACAAGAAATCGTGTATTTCGTTCGTACAAGGGCTCATATATTTTGTTTAAACAAGGATTCATGTACTTCGTTTGCAGAAGGGCTCAAGTATTTTGTTTGTACAAGGAATCATGAACTTCGTTTGTACAAGGGCTCATGTATTTTTTTGTATAGATTCATATACTTCTTTTGCAAGGGCTCGTGTATTTTGTTTGAACAAGAATTCGTGTACTTCGCTTGTGCAAGGGTTCATGTAACTTGTTTGTACAAGGATTTATGTATTTTCTTTTTACAAGGGCTCATGCATTTTGTTTGAAGAAGGATTCCTATATTCCGCTTTACAAGGACTCACGTATTTTGTTTGAACAAGGATTCATATACTTCATTTGTACAAGGGCTCATATCTTTCGTTTGTACAAGGATTCATGAACTTTGTTTGTACAAAGTATTTTTTTCTTGTTCGTGTCTGTTGATAATCGCCGGTTAGTTTAAATTAAGGTCTAACTACGTTAGATATTTGTGTCTAGCTTCGGCTAAGTCTATTTTTGTTAGTATTAGATTAGCTTCTGATTTTCTTATCCTGATTTAAAAGCTCGAGGGTAGGCTTTCCTGTAAGCCCTAGAAAGGGACCAAATGTTATCATTTGAGTGAATAAAAAGAGTATTTTAACCCTTCTCGAGTCTATGTTATAAGTACTTGAACTCAGCGATAAGTCGCTACTTAGTTCTCTAGGTTCCTCGACATTTTATCGTAGACGAAGTAGCGAGGGTCATTACTTATATACATATCATGAAATGTGTACATGGAAAGGTGAATTATTTATATTCATGCAAATAATTAAATAATAATAATAAGTCTCATACTCAGAATTCATTCAAAAATCCTGATATTAATATATTGTTTAAAATTTATTTACTGCAGAGGAAGTGTATTTTGCTCAATACTTATTATTGTAAACACTTTTTTATCCTCCTTCAGAGCGATGTTTCTGCAGCTTTAGATCTTTAAAGAAAACAATTAGCTGGAGAATTTCCGTGAACTATGTGAAGTTCTTTAGTTTGTTGCATTTTAAATGAATATCAACCTTAAAACCGATATTTTATGCTTTCTTTGATATGTCTAGTTTATTTGCTAAACTTTGGCCTGTCTGCATTCTGATATCAGAATAAAAAAGTCTTGCTTGTTTTGATGGTAACATGCACTAACTCAAGACTTTACGTAGATCTAAGCGACTTATTGCTATAAGCAACCAGAAACATATGAAGTATCTAAATAACTCTTCTATTAAAAACTCAAATAGCTGAACAGCACTAACGCCGCCTGGTGCTTACAGACTCAGCCAATATTTACGAGTGGAAATCAGAAGTCAGGAACTCAAATTTAAACCAAATCTATGTAGAATCTACCCAAAAGCTATGCAGAGATATTTAATATGCAAATAAACTCCACCGACGTGATTTACACAATCTTCAAGAAAAAAGCAACGACGTGGACAGGAATGCTATCGTAGAATAATAACTAGAAACGTGGCCTTCAACAGGCGGAAAACGCTCTCACTAAAGCACTCTAAAACTCTTGTTCAAATACACGTAAGCTAAACTTTGCATTGTGCCAGGAAAACTGAAAGGGAGAAGTGACAGTAAAGACTTATAATGTAAAATAACTGGTTAGTTTGTATAAATATCTTACGCCTTTTAAAAATATCTCATTGTTTTCTTCCCGAAACATTATGTCCTTTTGCCAGTTTTATGACTGTGTGTTTAAATGTTATTTTTCAAATTGGAAATTTAATATCTGATGTAATTTTAATCCAGAAAACAATGCTACTTTATCCATTAAGAACAAAGTATGCGAGCTCTTATACAAACGAAATACATGAGCACTTCTGCAAACAAAGTGCATGAATCCTAGCTCCAATAAAATACATGAGTCGTTGGAAAAAGAAAGTACATGAAGCGTTGTTTAAACAAAATACATGTGTCCTTGCACAAAATAGCCCATGAAACCTTGTACAAAAAATACTTGAGCCTTGTACAAACAAACTTCATGAATCCTTGTACAAACAAAAGACATTGAGCCCTTTTACAAATGAAGTACATGAATCCTTGTTCAAACAAAATACGTGAGTCCTTATACAAGCGGAGTATATCAATCCTTCTTCAAAAAAAAAAAAAAAAAAAAAATGCATGAGCCCTTGTAGAAAGGAAATACATAAATCCTTGTACAAACAAGTTACATGAGCCCTTGCACAAACGAAGTTCATGAATTCTTGTACAAACAAAATACATGAGCCCTTGTACAAACGAAGTACATGAATCCTTGTTCAAACAAAATGCGCGAGCGCTTGTACAAAGAACATAACTGAATCCTTATGCAAACAAAATATATGAGCCCTTGTACAAACGAAGTACATCAATCCTTGTTTAAACAAAATATCGTGTACTTGGTTTGCCCTTGTGCAAACCAAGTACACGATTTCTTATTCAAACAAAATGCATGAGCGCTAGTACAAAAAAAAAATACATGAATCCTTGTACAAACAAGATACATGAGTCCTTGCACAAGCGAAGTGCATGAATTCTTTTTCAAACAAAATATAGGAGTCCTTGTACAAGTGAAGTATATGAATCTTTGTAGAAAGAAATACATGAGCCCTTCTTCAAACTAAATACATGAGCTCTTGCACAGATGAAGTGTATGAATCTTTGTTCAAACAGAATACATGAGTCTTTGTACAAAGAAAGTATATGAGCTCTAATTTTTCCTTTCAATCTCTTTTACAAAACTACTCTGGTGCTACTTGATTGCTTATCTACACAATGAATAGCATTGTCTTTCTGAAGTGACATCTCTTCTTCGATCTTAATAGCCTTTGCTTCAATCATTGTCTGCAATATAATTTCATAAACATATCAGCAAGATTAAATCTTCATTATTCTAGGGCCAGTAATGGCTTACGGAGCGCACTTTTGATTTTGATTTTCGTAAAGTTGGACGAACTACGCGGGAAGATTTTAGAATGTAAGTTAAATATAAGATCTTATGATGCAAAAACATACATTTCAAATTTTCCGGCAATCGACCGAGTGACTTTGGTCGGGATTCCGAATTGGAGAATTTTCGGGATTTTAGTTTGCCAGTATAAATATGTAGAAATTATAAAATTAAAAAACTGAAATAATTGTTTATGAAATATGAAACATTTATGATCTTAAAGGAATAGAAATTTGCAAAGAAAAAGCTCAATATTTATTTATGTACTTTGGTAAACATTTCTTTCGTTAAATTCTTTAGTTTTTTGGGACTGATACTTCCTCTTTAAAGATAAACATAATTTCTTTTTAGTTACAAAGTCCTGTAACTACCGTTTCGAGAATTTCATAAAATTGCCAATCGAAATTTTTTCGTTCCGAGCAAGTTCTGTCAGTTTCTTCACTATCGGCAGCAAAATTTTCTGGATTTGGAACATTACTGCACATTTTACTGCGCTTTAGTTGCTTATTTATTGAAGTATTGACAACGCAATGGAATATTTCTGCTAAATCATCGTAATTCATTACGATTTGTCTACATTTCTTTATAAATTCCATTAATTGAAAGATTTCCCTTTTTGTTTGCGATATCCGTGAACCTTCGAACGCGAGGCTATCATCATAAAGCTTGGGGAATGCCCAGTATTGGCGATGTATCATCAGATGAGCGACCTGAAGACTGCTGTTCCGCCAAAATTCATCTTGCATTTTTTATCGGGCACTGAAAAAAAAATCAAGCGCGGATTAGATTAGAACGTGATATTTAATAAATAAAGTAATTTATACAAAATGTTAATAATAAAAATACAACAAGTTTTGTAAGCCATCTTACTAAGAAAACACTGATACAATAAACTGAGAAAAGACTCAAATAGAAAAAAATGTATGCCAAAACTTGACACTGCTTCAATAGTTATAAAGCTATGCTGCATTGCTGGTTTTAATTTTGTTTTATTTTACTGTTGTTATATGGCGCAAACTGCGAAGAAAACGATGCATAATAAAGCTAAAAAGACAAAAAAAAAGGGGGGATAGCAGGAGTGAGTGCAACAGCAGACGGTTTGACTGCGAGGTCAGCGAGAGCGTAAAAAACCCGTTTGGGCGACCGTTAAAATCTGAAACCTTTCAGATTAAAAAAAATTATTATTATTATTTTCATTTTATTTATTTTGTTGTGCTTTCGTTCTCATTCTTGTACACTACCATAAATTACTATTACTGATGTTATTACATATTTGGGTGTATCGCTTGAGAGAGAGTTAAACAAACTCCAAGAATATTATATATAGAAAGAAAGAGAAAGTGATACATAGGCAGGAAAAAAAAAAGAAAAAGAAAAAGAAGAGAGGAAGCAGTTACAGTTAAGTGATCCACCATATCTGAAATCTTACAGAGCAGATGTGCTCGAAATCTTTTGCGGGCGTGTGAATCCGCCAGCTCGAAATAATCTTGAGGCCTCTTGTTGCCATGGCAACGCGTCCTCATACCGCGTCATTAGGGGGAAGATCGCTTAGATATTCATGAAACGTAAGCCGCGCTTTATCGTCTTTTCTAGAAAGGGGGCAGGAAGAGGTTTCTTCGAATGTCAGAGAAAAAGCAGGAAACCTGAGGGTTCCCGAAGTAAGCGAGTCGCACGAGCCGCGCAAACCAAAATATTTGGAAGCAGTTCCCGCAGAGTAAAAATATTCCTCAGCTGAGCAGCGTGAAATGATATACAGCTGAAAACGTTTATCCAAAGCAAGTCCGGCTAAGCTATTTCGAATAACCCGTTTATCCGAACTAATGTCGATGAAGCTATTTCGGATAAATCAAATTACAGTTAAATCTAGTTTGATATTAAAAAACAGAAATGCTAATTTTTAGGATTTTTTGAACAATTTATTTCCGAATATAATAGAAGCGTAAATTTCAACACATATACGTATATATTTTAATTTTTATTTTCATTTAAATTGCATCTATGAAATTACACGAATTAGTCATTAAAAAAGGAAATTGTCAGCACCTCGAGGAAAAACCTATTTGTTTTTATTCATTGATATAATTATTTATTTTTTAATTAATTTTTTTCCATTTTGATAAAATCACGTCGGTTATTAATTGACGTTGCTGCCAGTTTAATGCTGCGAAAAATCGTTCATTTATCTTCAATTTTATAACAGTACATTATTTCATACAGTGCTAAATTACTCATTTAAGAAATTAAAAAACAATTCACGTGGCTTTTTTTACCAGCATTTTTCAATATAAGTTGCGTACCTTATATATAAGATACTAATTTATAAAAAACATAAAATTTTAAAAATGCAACCCTCTTAATAAATCTTCCAATTTACAAGCTTTATAAAACTGTCCGTGATAATGATAGTCCTCCAGACATAAATAAATTCGTAGAATGCAAGATTTTCTCTTCGGATTTTAAAATTCTTTCGATTATTTACTGAAAATTGTGTTGCCATTGAGTAACTTATTCCCTTTAGTTATTAACCTTTACTCCAATAGTTTAGGACCATTAGTAACCGACTCGTTAACTACTAGTCGTTTGACCCGAATTCGGATCGGCGCGAAAGGGGTTCCCACGTGGCCGTTTTCGCCATGCATAATGTAGATATCAATCACTTCCCAATGCAAAATCTTGCATAAGGATATACTTTTCTTTAAGTAGATAACCCTTTGTAGTTAGCTTCATAAATAATTAAACAGTTTTCTTAATTTAAAAAAAGTTTAATTAAAACTATTTTTTTGAAATGTTGTAGAGACATTAGGATTTTTTCAGAAGCAGGCAAGATGAAAAATTAGCAACGCCTTCGCCGGGAATCGAACCACAGACCTCTGGAATACCGGACCAGAGTGCAGACCACTACACCACGAAGGTACGCTAGGAAGACGGGAGAAATACCTTATATACTCTCCCTTTCAAAGGGCGACTGGGGTTTTTAGAGGACCCAATCGCCAAATTCTGGGTAGGAAAAAATCATCATCCGCCACCCTTTTAATTCCGACGCCACTGTAGAGACATTAGGATTTTTTGAGAAGCAAGCAAGAGGAAAAATTAGCAACGCCTTCGACGGGAATCAAACAACGGAGCTCTGGAATACCGAGCCCAGCGTGCAAACCGCTACACCACGAATACGCGCTAGGAAGGCGGGAGAAATACCTTATAATGTCAGACAGTAAATTTTCCTTATGTTTCCTGATAGTAAGATTTTTTTTAAAATTTTTAATACTTTATTATTGTGTAATTATTATTTTTAACTTAATAACCACTGTTCAGAAAAGATCTCTGAACAGTGGAATGAATCTTTGTTATAGGAACTTAAAGAATTTTTATATACTGTGAGTACGATACTACGGGTCTTAGAAGCTTTTCCACATAAAACAGGATGAATCAGAAAACTTTATCTAAGGCTGTGGTCTTTTATCAGCTTCTGTTTATAGGATTTGACACCACAATATAAACAGTTATAAAATAGCCCATGGATAGAAACTGATATGAGGCGAATTCTCCATAACCCGTCAGGTATATCTCTGATCGATAAAATCACTCCCAGAGCAAAGTCTAAAACCGAGCAAAATAATTACAAACTATGGAATAACTAACTGAAATGATTGACCGAGCCTCTTTTCACGGCGAACTATTTATACTGCTGCTCGAGTAGGAGGTTAACACGACATCTGGAAACTTCGATAAAAATCATTGCTAGGGTTTCAAAAACGCATTTCCAAAAACATCCAAAATGTTTCCAGTTTTTCAAGAAATCACCAAATGTTGCCAATTTGGCGACAAATACAAAGTCTGTTCGCACAATTTTTAGACAAGTTTCCTTAGATATAAAAAACATGGTCCGCTTGGGAAAAATAATTTTTCAACTGCGGCTATATTTTTGAAAGTATACATTACCGTCCGCTGCTTGTCAGTTTTGGTTTAATGCTAAATGGCGCTTTTAAAGTAGCAGTGAATGGAAGGCTATGTATATGATATTTCCGAAGAAAATTATTCTTATCTAGCTCTTAAAACAACTGTGAAAGCCATGGCGTCTCGATAGCTTAATTTACGATAGGTAATATTGTCAACAAGAAAGGAAAACAATGTTTGGCTTCAAATGCAAACATTGTTCGAAATACGTATCCAAACAACGAAATGTTTCGAATGTTGACAAGGTAATATTTTTAATGTTAAAAGAAAATCCGCCAAGTCAAAGAACAGTTGCAAAATCATTAAACTGTTCAGTATCAAGTGTAAACAAAGTGAATAATGCTGATTTGAATCTTTAAAAGGCGAAAAAAACATAATGTGCACCATCTTTCTCCACGGCATTATAGCCGAACGAAGAACGCACAGCAAAAGTCTTTATGAGAAACATTATCCAGACAAAAATGGAAAAATCTTCCCAGAGTAATTGAAGCTTAGGTGTATTTAAATAACTTCAAGAAGAAGAGATACATTTGTTATAACCAAAGAGGAAAAAAATCTCAAAATATGGATCAAAGAATCTAAATAAAGTTTTTCAAAGAGATTGTTGCTGGTTTTCATAAAACGTCAAATTAAAAATAAAGAGAGTGAAGATCTAAGATCTAAGATAACAAAGAGTCCTAAGATCAACTCCACATATTTTCAGCAACATATTTTATACGTAATTTTCAAATATGAAATACTTTATCTTTGCCACGGTACTATCAACAGTAGAACTAAGACAAACCAAACAGCCCCATGTCAAAAATCCACTGTTAATGTTTTGAAAAAAAAAATGGCATAAGAAACGAGTATCAAGGCCATACCCTTCACTCATATCCATACTAATTTTACTGAATGATGGACTTTTGTGCCATGGACTTTGAGTTTACGGACTACGCATGGACTTTTGCGCTTTTGGCCTTTTAAAAAGCCGATTGTGCAACCATCAACCTACAACCATCCTTCGTCTCTGGAAAACAGTTTAAAGAGGAATGGGGGTAAAGTACTTCTTCGATTATTACAAAAGGCTTTTATTGTCATTGCAATTACAGTGTGTTAGGATAGTGAAGAATAAAGTTGTAGAGACATTAGGTTATTTTTGAAAGCGGGAAGAAGTGATGAAAAATGAGCAACAGCTTCGCCGGGAATCCAACCATGGACCTCTGCAATACGCGCCCAGCATGCAGACTACTATACCACGAAGGCACGCTAAGAAGGCGGGAGAAATGCCTTATATACCCCCTTTTTAAATGGCGGCTGTCGTTTTTAGGGCACCCAATCGCCAAATCCTGGGTGTGGAGAATCATCATCCACCACCCTTTTAGTTCGTGCGCCACTGTAGAGTCATTAGGTATTTTTTTTTTTAAACAAGAGACTTGAAAAATGAGCAACGCCTTCGCCGGAAAGTGAACCACGGACCTCTGGAATATGCGCCCAGCGTGCAGACCTTTACACTACGAAGCCATGCTAAGAAGGCGGAGGAGAAGGAATCCTTATCTCCGGTGTTACCTTAAGCAATTCGTACAATTCAGGTATCGATAAATTCAAAATTATAAAAAGGTCTACAAAATAATATAGGAAATAAACACTTACGAACATAGTAGTGGCTTCAAATTTGATTAAACAAAATTGCACAACGATATTATTACAAAAAATTCTCTAAATCAATCGATAAATAAATGAAAATAGTCTACAATTCAAAAAAAATGCATAAAACCTTAACTACATGTAAATAAACACAAATATTTACTGCAGTACATATAAACGAAAGCAAAGGAAAACTTTGTATTACTAAAAAATTTCATACATTTTTCACAAATATTCTCTTCCGCATATATACTCATCTGTCATTCTTCTGTCCATCCGTACTAATGACGTGGAGACTTAGGTCACGTTGCTATGGAAACGGAAAGCTCTGAATGCAAGAAAAAGGAAAGAAGATTTAGGGTTGCTGCGGAGATACGCTGTATTTTCCATTTACGTTATTTTTTCCCCTCCTCATACAGGATGTTTTTCGAACTAGATAGTGTGCGGAGAGCTGAAGTTTACCAGATAAGTGGCGTAATTCTTTTCAGACGCAGACTCCGCTGACGAGCTTCATCATTGTCCGTTAATGTCCTTCTGGAAATGAATTTTTTCTCCAGCACTCAGAATCGTCGTCTGGGTGTTATTGCTTAAGGTTTTGATAACATAGGATCCGACATAAATAGAAAATTATTGCTAGTCAACGATAAATACCATCTTTCGCTTATGTTCGGCATTATAAAGGTACGTTGCTGAATGCAGCTTTAGAGCACTTTGCAGCTAGTATTATTTTATATCATTAGAGTCCTAAATAAAATAGGCTTCTAAGGCATCTCCATTTGTTTCGGACGAACAACTGTTTCAAACAATATTTCCACCTGCTTATCATTGAAAGAAAGACGATTTTTTAATTCCTTTCTCAAAAATTGTATGTTTTTCATTTTCAACAACCAAACACGTATCAGCATCAAATTTCCCATCATCAACCATCTTTCATAGTGGAAAACAATTTTTTTCTCCTTTACATGATAGACCCAAAGTAATCAGCAGAAAAATTGTACTAAAGAGTTGTTCTTCCAAATGGCTTTGAATGTTTCATAGGTCATAAACACCTTAAACATTGCATTAGATTGCACAATTTCTAACTATACTTTTCGTGTACACCTTTAGAGGACTATCATATTTCTCCATATGTGCTAGCGTGGTGTAAGTGGTCAGTATGTCCATCTACGAAGTGGAAGATATAGCTGATTCGAATCTAGAGAGGATAAAGTTGCTTTTTGAAGCTTTTTACTCGGGGAGGGCGGTTCTTACAGTAGCGCCGGAACTAAAATATGGCGCCGATTATTCGTATCAAAATCTCTCTTTAGATGAGAGAGAATGTAAAGAATTATCGCTATCCCCCGTGCGTATCTCGTTATCCCCCGTGCGTATCGCTATCCCCCGTGCGTATCGCCATCCCCCATGTGTGTAAGTGCGGTGTAAGTTTTTAACATTACTATTGGAAGATCCGTGGTTTTAATCCTAGTGAGGAAAGTAATTTTCTGACATTTCCGTCTTAAAATGAAGAACACCTAGCTATAGTTCCGCCAACAAGTAATGGACAAGCAGTAATTAAGAAGTTATGGACGATAATTTGTCACCATTTGGATTTGCTCGACTAGGTCTCGCGCCTTTTTCCAGTCGCTCTTTAAGCTGATGAGAATATACAATAGCATTCCCATCCTGCTTGTTATCGTGGTTGTGTAATTAGCATGCCTCGGTAGCTTTAGAAGATCTTAGTTGGAATGCTAGCGATAACAATGTTGTTTTCTCATGTTTTTATTTAAAAAGAAAAACAAAGTCTATACGCTGATAGCTACATGCAGAAATCTCACCATTCATTTGCAGAGACCCTGTATTATATTTATTAACATGCTAAATATGCTACCCTAAAATATCACTGAATGCATGAACTAACCTAAATCCTTACACTAAAATAACGTCTCTTTCTAAAATAACGTCTAATGTGATTTTTGTTCGTCAGACACTTTCTTAATATCAGCTTTAGATAGTATTTCTCCCGCCTTCCTGGCGTGCCTTCGTGGTGTAGTGGTTCTACGCTGGGCTGGTATTCCAGAGATCCGTGGTTCGATTCCCGGCGAAGGCGTTGTTAATTTTTCATTTTGTCTACGTCCAAAAATACCTAATGTCTCTACAAAATAAACTGAAACTATGAAAACAAAACTTGCAAAAATTTTAAATATTTGTTTTTATTTAAATAATTTTAAATGGAAAAATATTGAAACACTTATTATATAGTTTATGATGTACGTCATGTAATTAGATCAACTGAAGGAACTGTCCTGGTTAAAGAACTTTACTGAAATACTCTTGCGTTTAGATAATTGCTTATCTTCGCATCAGGTAAAACTTGACTAAAACTCCACTGAAAGCTACGTCTTCTTATACAACTAACATTTAATAAAATTTAACCTTCGCATAATATTCACCGCATCACTAACTCGGCTGTAGACATTGTGACTTCTATCCCTGGATGTTAACAAATATAAAATCACTCACCTAAACCAGATCGACAGGTAGATGGACCTCTCAAGAAAAAAAAAAAAAAAAGTCTCTCCCTCAATTACTAATTCGGTCAATATTTAAACGCAACCTAATTTGCGTTCTGTTGTCGGCCGACGTATGAAGTAGAAGATATAGAAAAGAATTAATAAAAAAATAGCATGTTAGCTAAAATAAACTTCACACAGTGAGATCTAAGCACTGTTGAGAAAAACTACTCGCAGACTAACGTTCGGCCGCTTGATCACAAGATGTTTGGGCATACTGAACCCATAATTAGGATTGAAATGGTTGTAATTTCAACTGTAATATCTCTTCTTGTATAAAGGTATTTCTCCCTACTTGAAGAATGCCTTCAAGATAGCATATTCGGCTCGTATTCGAGAGGTCCAGGTTCAAGTCCCGGCGAGTTCATTGCTCATTTTTCTCGTCTCCTGCATCAAAATAACCTAATAACTCTACAGTGGCTCCCAAACTAAAAAGTGGTGGATGATGATTCTTCACCACCAGGATTTGGCGATTGAGTCCCCTAATTCCCAGTCGCACTTTAAAAGAGGGCCCATATAAGGTATTTTCTGTTTCCTTTCTGCATGCTTTTGTGGTGTAACGGTAGCACACTCGGCGCATATTCGAGATGTCCAGGTTCGGGTCCCGGTGAGGGCATTGCACATTTTCACATCTTCCTGCTTCAGAAAGACCTAATGTCTCAGCATAGTGATCGCGTTTTCTGAAATATATTTCTTTCTAATAATCGAGAAGAATTCGAGAATGTCTGAATTACTAAATAGTTTATTTTTCGAGTTTCTAAGAGATTCTACAAACAATTTTAGTGTAAAGAGTTCCGGTGTAATCTGGAAAACAAAAGACAGAAAAATTTTACAAAATAAAAGCAAAAAGATATATATATATATATTTTTTAATTACGTCGAAAAAACAAAAACACTTTTTTTACAATCGTAAACGGTTTTTATACAACCAGCATATGAATCCACGCCCGCAGTTTATTGATTCAGCCATTACAACGAGTCCTCTTTTTTGGACATAAAAAGTGCAGGAATGGAGATGTCCATTTTTTTTGCGTCTAGACGTTTTGTGTTGATACCATTTTATGCAAAATAGCGCATTATTCCAACAACCATACATAATGTATTTTTGCTACGGCAATTTACTCTAGCTTTTTAGTCGTAAACTGTTGTCTACATCGAAATGAAACGTCGTAGTCATCATAAGATTTTGTAGCAGCGCAAACACTGTTAATGTCAATAGATATACCCAGTGAACCCACTCATGGTGATCACTATTTCTTAAGCGCAAAAATAAAGGTTGATATTAAGCATCCTCTCAAAGGTTATGACAAATATTCCTAAGCAGATAGTTTTAAGTAAAATTCTATCCTGTTTCTTCTTGGCTTATCGCGATGCTCGCTCAGACCAGAAATTTAGACAAATTGAGCAGCAAGTGGCATAGTCTAAAACCAGGACATTAAACTTAGTACTTGTAAATACAATGCAGCTTGCCGTCGTTTTGTCTTAACCAGTCGTCTGAAATAATTGTACAGGTGGATACCGACAGCTGCTGGCTGCCCTTGGTAAGTTGTTAAGACGTTCCTTACATCAGATCCGACGCTGGCGTTGTAGGTTTGAGATTTAGACTATTGTTGTAAATGATCAGAATCTTAGCGTCAAGGGAAATTACCTTCATACATCGTGAGTTTTATAGTATGAGAAGATTCATTTTAATCGATGTGGTCATTTTAAGTTTTGTAAAAATTACCAGAAACAGCTAACAAAATTGACTTAAAATTCGGCTTTTAAGTTGTATATTGTGTTCATACTAATTAAACAGTATCCGGGGTGATACTTAGCTAAGTCTTTAGCCTTCTGTGCATAACCGTTAGGTGAAAAGGTTAAGACCTTTAATGCTAAAGAACCTTCGAAAAGAAAGCGACCACTTCTATAAAAGAGCAAAATTGTTAGAAATCTTGGATGATGGTTTTAGATTGATGACCTTTGATCGTTGGATGATCATTTTATTGTACTTTGAAAATGAGTCGGTCTGCGAAATTTTAATTCGTCTTACAGCAGCATAGCGTTCCAAATTCTGTGGGGCATAGGAAGATCATTTCACATTCGGTTTTACACAATAAGAAGATTCTAACTTTTTAAAGCAATTACTATTCATGTTTGGTGTCCATTAATCCTGATCAAATCTCATTGCACCCAAAAATATTGCCCAACCAGCAACCAAGACAGCTGAATATTTGTCGTTTAATTCCTGCTCGAATCCCTGTGAATAAGCTAGTCGCATAGACGTTTTCATAGATTTTCCGAAGCACAACGTAAAACCAGTTTTCTTCTGAAAAATATTGAATTACTGAGTTAGTTCATGATATACATCATGTAATTAGCATCCATTGAAAGATTAAACTTTACTGGCTATTAAACTATTTCAAATAATTTATTGTCTTCGCATTAAGTAAAATTTAAATAAAACATTCATTGAAAGATATGTCTTCTTATTCAATTAATATTCAATAAAATTTAACCGCCGCTACTTACGAAATATTAGAAATTTAAATACTTAAAACACGTACAACACAGATTATAATATTCAACGCATCACTAACTCGGCTGTAGATACCGCTGCTTCTAGATCTGGGAGCTAACAAACAGAACATCCCACTCACCTAACGCCCCCTTTTTTTTTCAGTGGCGGGCCCAAACCGTCCACGGATATTTTCCACTACTAAGGCTAGAAGTGGTATGGAGGCACATAATAGGTGGGCCACCTTTGCCTCCTATGAGGGAACGGACAAATACAACCATGCCTTCTTCGGGAATAGGAATCTAGGAATCATCCCTTCTATTATGGTCTCAACTACAAAAGAGTTTTTACCATTCTTTCATTAGTGCCATTGTCAGTTCGCGGTTGTTTTTAAACTCAGTGGTGCGCAGAGCACCGCGCCCTCAGGCGAAAAGGTTGAAAGTGGCCAAGCCACGAGTAGAGCAAAGAAATGTCGTCTCTCTACGTGGCCTTCGAGATAAATCTCGAAGGCCACGCTCTCTAGTAGCAAACGTCCTCTCTGCAGACAGTCGAAAATCATTCGCCGGAGCCGGTCACGTGGGAGGTCACCCTCCCAAGAACTGACCCCGCGTTGTGCTGTTTGAAAACAGACGAACGTGGGAAGCAAAATATGGAATTTTTTTAAAATGCGTTTAAGTCCAGAAAATTTTCTGCATACATTTTGGGCAAAAATCCTGCTTTCATTTTCTGCAATCTGGACTAGGCTCATTCCTGCTTTAAATCCTGCTGTTGGTTTGTCTAGGGTGGTCTTTGCTTTTTTGCTGCTCAGTTATGGTTCCTAAAAATTTTTGTACATTTTTCGTCATGGAGCCAGGCTACTGCTTCGTTCATTTCTTTTGGCACTGCAGCATTTTTTTGCCGATCTTTCTCACTGTAGAGGCTTCTTGCGGGTTTACCCGGTTCCTTTAGTATCGCGGTCCCTATACTGTCTAGGTGGCACACCTAAATCCGAAAGATAGATGGACTTGATCGGAAGATAGATGGACTTCTCCGGAATAAACAACTTTCTAGTGAGTTGCCACAACTTTCTCCTCCCCACACACACGACGTCATTTCTCCTCTTGGGCAAGTAGTCTCCTTTGCTTAGCTATAAGTAAGCCCTTTAAAGGCCTTCCGTAGTTTGATATTCAGTTCCCAAATTTTCTTTATTCCTGTGGTATTTTACTTTAAGTAATCGAATATTTGTCCATTTTTTGTATAATTCATTGTGGAACAAGGAGGGAGATATATCAGGGTTAAGAGATCATAATCTGTCATATAAGCAGAAATAATTTCTTTTAGATTTGTGATATGTTTCTCGAGAATCGGGTATCCCGTAGTGCAAGAGCTGGAACTTGAGGAAGTGCAGCATTATTGTGCATATTCTATGAAACTGAAAGAATGCCTTTCACTCCTTCGTTTGATACTTAATTTACATCACAATAATGGACTCCTCTCTTTCAAAGCTATGTCTATGCGTTGCGAAGAGAAGGATACTTGTGCCAGTTGACGGTCTATAGGTCTAAAGGTTTTAAAGACCACATGTTCTTCTAACAGTAACAGCGAAGTTGTTGGAAATGCAAAGATGCTCCTGAAAGCAACTCTTAGCGTTATGAGTGGAAGTAAAGTAAGCCCTTTAAAGGCCGCTCACATTGGAGTTTATCTGATATAACGGAGCCGGTTTTATGTGTCGACTAGCTCCGCTATACGTGAAGTTCAGATTAGAAAAACTGGTTTTTTCAACATGGTACAGAAGCTTCGGTTATGCTAGATGTCTCCGTTAGCTCAGATAAACTCTACTGTAAACGGCTCTTAAAACTTTTTTTTTTTTTTTTTTTTTCACCATAAGGGTGAAAAACTCATTTGGTTGGAGGAAACAAGGACGAAGAAGAGAGAAAAGTTAAACACCAATCGGAAAAATAGCCTTATTACGCGTTACCACGAAACTCAAATAACCAGAATTGGTCGTATTAGGCATTACCGCGAAATTCAAACAATCAGAATTCTACTAACATAAATCTAACGGAGATTCGCCCATACGATAATAACTGCGTGTCTTAGAACAGATGCAGTTTTAATCTGCAACTGAAGCTGTGGAAGAAGAGGCAACAGTTTCTGTGTAATCTTGCCACCGTTTTGAAGGGTAGTGTTTGCATGAGTGTAACACAACATATCTCTGATTTGTTCCCGCGATAGGGCTGTAATGTGTTCTACAATTCATCATATTCCTCGCGTATGACTTCGATTCATAAGCCCTTGTAATTTGATTTTTACGGTGGAAGAAACGCTTGATGACTTCCGTTTCCGAATTGTTCCAGAGATTTACCAGGGAATAAATCATCATCTAGAAAACTATAAACAAACCATCAACAGAACTAGTGGTTGGATGAATCAACAGAACAAGTACTGCTACCAGTATAGTACGACTTTCACATCGTCGGCAACGGATTGTACGCAAAGCTGGTCACAGGAACTATTTCGTGGCATTCGGTTTCGAACTATTCCAAAGATTTTTAGACAATGTACTAGTCTCAACGTCTTCCTCCGTTTGGAAACAACAATATTAGAACAACAAGTGGGATTTGAATTAGAGCAGAATACTATAGGACCTTGATAACAAGAGTTTGAGAGATTTGCTGTGTATAATACATACCTAGAAGCTTGAGAGTAAAGACATACATAGGAGGTATAGAATAAGGAAATAACGTAGGAACGTGATTTACATGCATAGTTGCATGTACTCTTGCCTCATCGATATTAGCATTATACATACAAGAAGGGTATATTATAACAAAAGGGGGCAACTGGAGACTAGAACAACCGAAGAAGAGAACACAACTTGCGTTGCCCTTTGGCATCAGTAAGGCTTGGCCGACTTACGACTTGGTAATGTTTCGAAGAGTTTTCAGCTAATAGGTTACTCAGCTAATAGGCCAATAATTAATATATTTCATCTAATAGGCCGATTAAGTCACTTTTTTGGAAATATTTCTGCCTCTTAAGATTTTGCCATAACTACTTGGCCTTCGTCTATGCTAAGGCCTAACGAATTGTTAACTAAGGAAGTTAAATATTACTAATATAGAGGGGGAATGCAGTAAATTTAGATTGTGCACTTTTTTTTTACTCGATAAATCGCGTACGCAGCTGCAATAAATATTTCTAATTTATTATAATTTATATTTTTAATTTTTTAGAAATATTTATTGACGTGAAAAAATTATATTTTGCCGAGACATGAAATTGACTTCAAGGATTAATGATAATTTGCGAAAATCTTATCATTTGGCCTCATCAAAAGACTAGATTTCTGAGAATGGGCAATCCAAATAAAAATTAATTTGAGCAATGCATATTTTTACCATGTAATTACGGTTTGCAGACACTAGCAGTTCTTTGGCAACCGACATCAGATATGCAGCTTTTCCCAACATTAGCTTTAACACAGACGAAGGTTACGGACGTATCCACCTACAGTCATCTCAGATGTACGTATAATGGATTCCACGATACAGGAAAAGATGCACGTGCAGCACATTTCGGAACGAGAGAAGGCACATCTCCTTCCCCCTTCGTCTCCTTGCGCAGCCCCTTGAGCTCTTATTCCAAGTCGAAATCCCCCCCCCCTCTCCATCTTCTTCCGAAATGGGAAAAGTTCCATATTTTTTCAAGAGTTTTTCTCATGAATTTTTCGAATCGGATGCGTTCGACTTCCAAAAGAAGGCTTTCCACTCGTCCGATAAGACAGAATTCGATATTTCTGAGAGGGTCGGAGAACGCAGACGATTCTATTTTATGCCCATGCCACATGAGTCGAATAAATATCGAAAGAGTTCTTTTCATAATCCATTTAAGACTTCGAGTTGCCTTCTTCAGCTGGGCTGAATTATCAATGCAAAATTCAGCGGTTTAGAAGAAAGCAATTTTTTATGTGCGTATATGTATGTCTGTGTGAAAAATATGTAAAACAACCTCTTCTCCTAAGTTTGCCATATCGTATTTAGAGCTCCAAGTGAGTTGACAACAGTTATGTCATAAGAAGTTAAGTAAGCAGCCTTAGTTTAGTAAATTAATTTCATAAAGATGTCACAATGAGAAACGATGACAACTTTATGAAATTATCCTTTTCCAGGTAAAAATCTTAATTGGTTCGTAAATTTGGTTCATAAAGTTACAGCGGTGCCGCCATTGTTCACCGAGCATTAATATAGCAAGCGAAAATCCTACTTTTGCAGAGTTGCGATGACGGTATCTTTATGAAAATTCCATTTGTCGAGACAAAAATTGATCATCATAAAAGTCTGGAGTCTAAATCACCATATCTTAATGCAACAGCGCCGTTATTTTTTACTCAATGGCAAACGTCATCTAAAAGAACATTTGTATCTGCTTCAAAAAGTCATCATCTTGTACTCGTATATTGTAATATAAGGGTTTTCCCGTGGAATTAATATTGATCTTTGGTAGTAAATGGAATTTTAAAAGGTGTAAATGATGAACAAGTGGTCGACTGGGAGTCGATAGCCGAATAAGCACCGGCAATTAATCGGTGTAATCAAATCCCATTGGTTGCCAAAACAAATATTAATAAAACTATGAATTAATTATTTATTGATATAAAGCTGTATCACGTAACGAGGAAGGAAAATATCTTACGAGTAAATTAAATATGAGAAGAAAATACACTAAAATTCTTTAATATATTTCTCAAATGAATGACATTTTTTTAAATATATGTAAATTATTTATGCAATAAGTGCAATATAAAAAGTATGAAGTGTACAACACATGACTTCTCTGTACGGAATATTAAATTACAAGCAATATTCCTGCATTTCATTTAAACATAGTGAATTAACTGTTAACGAATTTTGAATTAAATCCACTTCATCGGTAGCGCATAAACCACAACAGAAAAAATGCACTCTTTAAAGTTCACTATATTTGTTTACCGTAGCGACACTATGACGCTAGGTTCACTTAACAGCATTACATCTCATTCATTTTATAACTCAGAGTGCACAAAAATGATATCATCTGGAGAATTATCACATATTCTATTCAAGTACTATAATAAATCTAAAATGACGTGTAAAAGAAATTAAACAAATAAAAAATAAACAGTGTTTCACAGGCCATTCAGCGCCGCTTACCTAATGCGCATGCGCTACTAATTAAGCGGCAAGGCAAAAGTACATAAAAATTCAAAATATTTTCATTAAAGTGAAAGATATAGAAAAACATAAAACAACAAGTACAGTTAAAACAATAAAAAAAATTTTCTTACAATTAAAAATTACAGTTCCTACGCAAAAACAAAGTAATAACTTAAATGATAATTCCAGAATGAATTAAGCATAATTTAATTGCCAATAATAAAAGAAGACGTTACTTTGTTGTTGCGGAGCTTAGTTTCTCTAGACTGGCAACAAATCCACTATCCTGCTATGTTTCAAATGTAAACGAATATGGCTGCAATGGTAACAAAAAAATTAAGCTTAGTTGCACCTAAAAAACTCTTAAATTGTTGATAATTCCACAATTATTGCATGCAGTTTAACTAAAGGCATAAAAGCTTTAACCGGAAGATAAGAACAGCATAATTCAATCATTTTTAAAGCAAAAAATGTACAAACAAACATATAAGAATAAAGGAACTGACCTCACTGAGCCGAGTAACAGAGTGGATATATATATATATATACATATATTTATGTACTTTTGTTGCGGCGGATTGCAATCAAAATTGGAGGGGCACATCTGCATGTTATAGCAGTCCCATACGCAAAATTTCAAGGATCTGGAGGCTACTCGTTTTTGAGATATGCGTACATACGTACGTATAGAGGCCACGAAAAAAAATCTCTTCAGAATTAATTTTAAATAAAAAATACTCCTTTCTTCTGCCCGTACGTACAGATGTCACGCAAAAAAAGAGCGGTCAAAACGGATATTTGTCTTGAAATATGATAGGCGAAATTTTTCGCGATTCAAATACTTCCTTTACTTCGTTCAAGGAAGCAAACCGGCTGAATATTTTTAAATGGTATTTTAAGAATTAAATTAAACAGTTTTATGCCAAATTCTAAAAAATAGCATGAGTACATGAAGCGCAGTCATTACATTAATCAAAATCAGAGTTTATGCTGATAGAATCCGTGATTTTCTTCCTGAAAACTTGTTTATATTTGTGAAAGTAAAATTGATAATAATACAGAAATAAATCTAATAATCCATTTTGTTTCAAACCTTTTGCTGATATTAACTGGTTCCTTGTGGGCTTATAGGGGCCAATTGTTTACGTATTAGGGCCATTCAATCACTGTTTCAACAGGAAAGAGGAGAAAAAGAAGGACAGTTTCTTATGCTTCCTACTCTATATTTAAGAGTAAATATTAAATCTCCATAGCTGAATGAAATTTGAGACACTTTGTAGAGTCATTAGATTATCAGGAGAGATGTTGAAGAAGTGAAAAATAAGCAAGCCCTGGCCGGGACTCGAACCTGGACCTCTCGAATAGGCCCCGAGTGTGCTAACCATTACACCACAAAGGCATGCTTGAAAGCGGAAGACAATACCTTGTATACTTGCCTTTATAAACATTTAAAACCCTTTTAATCTCCCAGTCCCCCTAAAGGCCGACTGGGGATTTGGGAAGACCCAGTCGCCAAATCCTGGTGGCGAAGAATTATCATCCACTACCTTTTAGTTTAAGCGCCGCTGTAGAGTCATTAGGTTATTTTGATGCTGGAGACATGAAAAATGAGCAATATCCTCGCCGGGCCTCGAACTTGGACCTCTAGAATATGCGCCGAGTGTGTTAACCGTTACATAACGATGGCATGCTTGAGAGAGGGAGAAAATAACCTTTAAAGGTCAAACGAGTTCTGTTCATAATCCGTTTAATGCTTCGAATTGCCTTCTTCAGCTGGGCTGAGTTATAAATGCAAAATTCAGTGATTTAGAAGGAACGTTTTTGTTTGTTTTATATTTATGCTGTATACTATACATCATAGAAAGAATGTAAGGGGTTCGATGAATAAAACCATTCTTTTAAAACGGATTGATGCCAGAAAAGAGTTGGGAATATTTGATGTGGTGGGCAGTGGAAGCTGGCTAATAGCCCGAAACCAAGGACATGCGTTTTAATCTTACGTTTAGATTTTGCTGTATGTATGTTGTCCTTTCCTTCCTCCTCTCAATTATGTAGGTCGCTCTGTCGGCAAACTCTTGATGATGAAATGGCTAAATGATTAATTGATCGACCGTATCCG
The DNA here is from genome assembly GCF_044657685.1 of Stegodyphus dumicola. Lineage (NCBI taxonomy): Eukaryota > Metazoa > Arthropoda > Arachnida > Araneae > Eresidae > Stegodyphus > Stegodyphus dumicola. The sequence continues at coordinate 15,653,273 of NC_140775.1, read as the reverse complement.
AAAAGGCTTAGGATGCAAGTGTCTGATCATTTATAAAGACGAGGAGTTTCGTCTCCAAAACCGACCCTTAAATGCGATATTTTCTTGAATGATTCAAATGCTGTCTGATAAGGTTTTCAGGAAGAATTAGCTTAGTACTCTTCGACATCTCATTTAGATCTTTCAAACTCGTTTGGGTGAGCTTTGAAATTAGTTTGGGAGATAGTCAAGATGAATGAATGCACGCTCCGCAAACTTTCATATTCCAGATTTCGATGCATCTTAAAACTTCAAACCCAACTTTTTCTTTTCGTTAAACTGGCATCGCTTGATAACTCTTCCTATCTTCCGTGCATAGCTTAATCAAAAGCTCCCGTGCAAGTTTAGGAATTACGAAGGAAGCCCCGCAATGAATCATGGTACTTTTAAAAGATAATTTCCTTTCTGAACAGAACCAGTAAACAGCGCAAGAAATTTTCTGGTTTTTAATGCTGCCGTTCATTCCTGACAAGAGCAACCAGCCAAATTAATGACGCGAAGCGCCAAGTCCATTGTTTATTTCACGAAATGCGAAGTCGAATACGCGAGTCAAGATTAATCTCCGCGAACCTTTGTAGACAACACCGCGTATTTTTGTGTGTTCCCCCTTCACCATTCCTGCTGATAATTCTCCGTTGGAATAAATAATCAGAGGATATTCTCCCTCTGTCCTCGTTAAAAATTCAATGAGGAGTAAATTGGAATGTTTTAAGATCTGTACGTCGTCGCCACTCTGCTTTCTAAATAAATAATGAATCCTCTGCAAGCTGTGCGACGAGGAAACGACCCATCGCAAACATGGCCGTTTCCAGCAGGGATTCCGTGTGTGTTTTAGTTCCGTTACTTATTTACAGTAGGGGGTATGTCGAGGTAGGAATTTACTGCGGCCCCCACCCCCGATTAGTGGGAGATGAAATTCGCAGCGATTGCTTTCGGAACGTGAATAATTTCTGTTGTAGAAGTTTGGGAATGCTCCAACGGCGAAACTTCCCCCCCCCTCCTTGTTAGCTCAAGATTGTTAACTCCATTCATTGGCGATTTGGCTTCAGTGGGCTTTATGGGAATCATATTCATATTAGTCTTCGATTTGAATATGCGGGACTTAAGCAGGCTGTTGAGTCAACGCTCTTTTGAAGACACGGTGCGTCTGCAACCCTTTAGGACGGAAACCGTAACAAGTAGAGTTTCCAATAAAACAACTTTATCACTGTTTAGATTCCAAGAATTATTCTTCCTAATACAGTACGCATCTACAAGTTTTATAGAGCTACTGATGCTTTAGTGAAAATCAACTGTTGGGACGCTGTTTCATTCTCTCGCTCGCGTTTTGAATTTCTGAAATGGTCTCAGAGCTATTTAAGATCAAATTCCGCGCCAGACATCAGAAAGTATTGTAGATGTCCAATCCATTATGGTTAAGAGTGCTGCATACCAACGACCAGTATCCAGTAAATTCATATCACGTAAGTTTTATTTTAACTAATATATTATTTCTTATATTGAATCTTTCCTGGTGTTCGAATTATCTGTTATCTCCACCAGACAATTCAACCTCAGTTAGTTTCAGTCGAGAATTTAAATTAAATAAGATAGGATTGACGACTTAGTCTCTGGGGGGATGTAATTCTGATTTGGCTTGTCGTTGTATCGCTCTGATTGTTGGCGAGTACTCTTCCATTTGTAGTTTAGCGTAAGAGCCAGGCTCCTAGTTTTCAATTAAATGTTTGTTTTGTAAATAACTGAACTATTGTTGTATTTACAAGGCTGCGAAAAGAGTTTATTCAGTTTCTGTTAACTTTCAGATTTTGTATTTTCAAGTCGTAATATTAATGAATATTCGCATTGCTTTTGCACCATAACTTAAAGATGGTAAGATAATTCGCCTGGATGAGTAAGATTATTTAGTGTTTAGATTAAATGTAATATGGTTTAAATCTTACAATTATGAAATTAAAGTCAGCGTTGTCCGCCGAAGTTGTAGGTCAACGATGACCAATCGGCTAATGGTCGTTGGCAGTTGACATACAGATCACTGATATTGAGTAGGACAATAAATTTAGTAGATTTCTTAAATTAAAATTAACACAATGTCACTGGTGACTTCCAAATCTGTCGGTCACCCATAATTTAAGGGTTATCATCCATGCTATCATTAAAGATATTAGCTATAAGTGAAACATAAAAACGTTTTCTTCCATGAGTCTTGTCAAATAGTCAGATAGTTCTCAGAGAGTTGCTGTTCTTTATGCAAAGCATAACTTATTTTTAAAATTCAACCTATGTACTATTTCTGTTAGGAGTCATGCAGTTTTAGATAAATCCTAAATCGAAATTTGTTTTATGTATTTATGTTAAATTTTTATTTCTTAAGTATTTTAAAATATGAAAATTCGTTCTGCAAAGTAAGTTAATATTTAAAGTAAATTCAAACTTAATGGTGTTTTAAGGGCTAGATGGTATGCTTACATTTGCTTTTCAGGGTTAAAATACCCTGAACTATGCATAAAATACTCCTGCATACAATTTTATACAAGTATATAGTTACGCATAACTGGAGAGTTAATGTATTATTAACTCCTCCGTAATTTTATTATTAGTTTATTATATTTATTATTAGTTTATTATATTTATTATTAGTTTATGATCTTAAATTCACTTAGTGCGAAATCGAGTTATTCTACTACTTGCGCAATTGCTGATTTACTAAAGAATATTGATTATATTATCTCCTAAGATTAATTTTAGTAGAATTATCTTAAAAGAGCGAAACCATACTTAGTAAGTTCAATTTCGAAAAATGTTTTAAATTAACTTGAATGTAAATTGTTAAAAAAGTTTAACGGGGACTTAAATTAATTTATTATTAGTTTATTATATTTTTAGTTTATTCATTTACCCGTCCTTTATTATTAGCATTTTCTAACTATATATTTATTGAATTTAAAAAGAAGCGTATTGACAAGGTTTTTAAGATAGTTCCGTTTTTCAATAAAAGCACATAAAAATGTGATTTTTCTGCTTGAATCTGTAATTTCTTTGAATTGGTACATGATTTCTTAACATTTCAAGAAATTTCAATTAATTATGAAAACGTCAAAGCTGAGTAAAATAGTCAATTATCGTAATTCTGACACAAGAACTTTTAGAAGTATAATTAAATTTGAAATTCTCACTTGTCATTATCTCAGTTAAAATTATGATTATCTCATTTAAAATTATGATTATCTCATTTAAAGTTATGATGAATAAGCAGAGCTGGATTAACCATTAAGAAAATAGGCACGGACTTATGGTATCAAAGAAAAGCGTCGCTTATATACCCACCCTTATTACCCATCTAGATGAGAAACCTTTTTTTAAATTTATTTATGTTGGTAAATTGTGCATATTTTGCTGCATCAGTTATTTAATTATGTTGTTCTTATGCTCCAGTTAAGATTTTTACGCCTTTAATTATTCTGCATGCAATAGCTATAGAATTATCAGCAATTTAAAAGTGTAAGCTGCTCTAGGTCTAACATGTCGGCTGTTTGTTTACATTTGAAACTCTTCATAATGTAGTAAATTAAGTCAGCTGGTGCACTAACTTCAGTGCATTTTTGCTCAGTGGGACCCAAAGCTAACTTTAAATGTTTATGCATCGAAAATTTTGTCTTTATCTGGCCGCATTGCTTGTTTTGCATAGAAACTCTAATTTTAACTGCAAAAATTGTTTTTGTTAACTGTTTTTAACGAGATATATTCTGATGACCTCAGAGATTACGTGACTTATATGTAACTAATGTTAAAGAACAAGTTAAATGACTTCAGATACGTGACTTGTGTAATGTATCTAATGTAAGCAAATAAGGACATTCTTCGTCTTCTCTTTCAGAATGTATCTTCCTGTATTTGATGTGTTAAGTTTATTATTATTCTCGCTTAGATATTTTATAAATTATCTCTTAATTTTTTATTAAAGAAAACTCGATTAGGAGGTCTAAAAAATTTGCTTAAAAAATTAGTTTTTAAGAAACTGTAATTCGATAACTCTTAAAGTGGATCATTTTAGTTATACATTATTTTTCTAACTTGGAGAGAAATTCAGTAAAAAGAAATGACTTGTTTATCCATATGCTGCGCGCAGTACATATTACAATTTTATGTTGATGACGAAGAAGGTTTATTGTTTTCATTTTATTTAATGTACTTTATTATCCGAAATATAAAGTAAACATGAAGATACAACATCAAGCATATCGAAATAACTGCACAAAATTCACAATCCCATATCAGTTAGACAAAGGAGATATTGAACTTTAAAATAATTTTTCCTCATATTTTGACATTTTAAAGATGCCCTTAATTAACTGAGCATTTGAAAACAGTTAATGTACTACTAAACAACTTAAATCTTTGTTTTATTTTAAATAATTTATCTAATAGATAAAAATTTTAATTCATTTAATTTTTAATACTTATATAATTTTAGGGTCATTTACAATTTACATCAGTATTATAATCAGTAAAACTAAAATTGGGAATTTATAAATTTTTAAGGGATTTTTCTTAAGAGTCGGATGTCTCGCTCTACAAAGGTAAAAGTTCTCGAGAACCGAGATTCAAAAGCCTTCTTATGACATTAGCGGTTTTCTAATACTATGTATTACTCAACGGTTTGGAATCTTATTCTTTTCTCTCTAAGTTCCAGAAGTTCGAAAGGTTTTTTTTTTTAAACTTTTATTTAATTATTTTAAAATTAAGAATCAGAGATCTCACGATCTCCCTCCCCAAAAAATCTGATAGGAACACATAATTTCCTTGTATGGCCTATTAAATTATACCCATTTTTTCCCTGCACTTCATTTAAACTTATTTCTTTGAATTTCATTAGAAATGTACTTCTCATTCAATCAGTTCAGTTCTCATTTCGCAGCAAGGGAAAAACACATAAAAACTCAAAACATCTTCATTAAATTTCTAACCTCCCCCCCCCCAAAAAAAAAAAACTAAAGCACCAAACGCAATTAAAAACAGTTAAAAAAAGTAATTTTTACAATTAAATTTAAATTTACTGCGAGAAACCAGCAATTCGGCCAAAGAGCAAGAACAGGAATGCACAAAACTGAAAACTTGCTTTTGGTGCAACTGGGTAAAAAGGCACTGAACTTGGTGCACCAACTCATTTCGTAATTGAGTAAACGGCTAATCTTTAGAATATGGTAACAGATAGTATGGCGACATTTTGGTAAGGCGATAAAGGTTACTAGCTAGGACTTTAGCAATAATCTGAGAAGTACACAGTTCGAATCACAGATTATTTTGTCTCAGAGAAATGAGAGATCATGAGACAGGTAATGTGACATTTTCCGGAAAATTCCGATTGTGATTTTATCTAATAAGCACTTAAAAACAATTTCGCTGCTAAAGGGCAGAATCGCCCACTTATTTGTTTGGCGCTTTATACAAGAGTAAGAAGAATTGGATTTTTGTCAATTTTCTTTGACTTTTTAAGTGAAAATAGGTCGATGTGTACATAGATAAAGTTAAAGAGTGTGCGCAATGCCATTTTGTGCAATTCTGGGATGTTTTTTAAGTGAAAATAGGTCGACGTGTACATGGATACCGTGTATGTGCAATTCTTAAAAACGCGGCAAGCAGTTTGCGATTCTGCACTTTCTCCCAATTTCGCACCTAATCTTCGTCATGAATAAGCATTTTTGTTCCATAAAAGTTCTAGTATAAGCGTAATTCGGCTATCAGATTGTTGGAAAAACACTTTACTTCGTAAAAACAAAATGGCGTCCAAAACAAAACTAGCAGGTTGCTGTAGCAGGGTTGGTCGCCAAAGTTTCGCCAAAAAATCGCCAATTTACCATAATGTAAAGATTCACCGAGTAAACTTAATAGAATAGCTTAATTCGCTATTCTACTAATTTTCAAATGTAAACAAATGGCAGCCTCATACTACTCGTCGACGTTTACAAAACTTGGCAGTTTGGCATAATTTAAGACGTAGAATCGAAATATGGGAAAACAACTGGCATGCAATTTCAGAAAAAGTCCGATTTTGTGTCAAAAATACCTTAATACATATACTAAATCGCGCTTTCAAGGTATGGAAAACGCAAGTTGAATTTCGTATTCAATCGACCCAGTAGAACGGGAGATATAGAACTGTCTTTTTTCTTCCTTCCTCCCCCCCCGCAGTGTACGTGCTGAGGTCATGAACAAAATTTCTTCTAAATCCATTTTACGATTCGTTTTGAGAAATGGCTCCTTTATTCTGTCCTTACATACAGATGTCACGAAAAAAAAAAAAAAAAAAAAAAAACCATTCAAGTATTGTATATTCGAGAGCGGCCAAAATAGCTATTTTCGTTCAAATATGAAACCCGAAACATCTTACCATTACAATACTTCCTTTACTTCGTATAAGGAAATGAAAACCAAAATTCTCGAGAATCCAGATTCAAGATTTTTCTAACTAAACCAGCATTCGCGTTAAAAGTTGCACGTCAGCCTTATGAAGAAATTATTCCCTATTTTGGTAATGCGTTTAGACCAATTTAATCCAAAAGAAAATTTCCTTCAAAACAGATTAACAGCAAAATGTTTTTAAATAATAAATCATCCCGTTCTCCTAGTTTTCGATCTTTCATAACTAGAAAAAGGGAGGGGCTCGAAAAAAGGGAGAGAGGAAAAAGAAAAATATATAATGTAAATAGTTTCGTGGAAAAGTTTCTAATCCTAAAACTGAAAGAGCAGGAAACTTTTAATATGTGCTGATTCTTTCTGTCAACAGCAGATTACGACGAGAAGGGGCGCAGACGACCCAGACTGCCATTGCCAGATTTGAAAGAAAAATTATAATAAATAAATTCCCAGAACGCTGCGCGAGAGTTGAAATACTTATGAGACCGTGGATAAAATTCTTTGACGATTTCCCTTTCCAAAGTAATGAATCCTTGAGTAAATTTGAAACTTTCTGAGCAGAAAGTTCGTGGAATTTCTATTATTAGGCAGGGGAAAAGAATGGATTTATTAAATTATGATAGATTAAAAACTGTTTCTGGACTGCGCACTGTGTGTATACCCACAATTTCCATGATAAACTGGTTTAGAATCTTTCAAATCCTCTCAATCGGATAATAAGCGCACTCTTAAACTTGCATTCATAATGTCTACAGTAGGGTTTCTACTATACCGTACTACCGCTCAAAAGGTATAATGGTTAGGGGGAGTAAACTGCTGAGTTGGCTTCCGACCCAGGTATAAATATATCCATGCAGAACTGGTTACCAACTCAGCGGGAGTTAACTACTAGCTGCCAGGCCGCAGCCCTGGGCAGCTCCGGCTGAGCAGACGACATTTATAAAATGAAAAAAAGAAATATACATGTGCATACAAGACACTTGAAGAAGAGTGCAATCAAAATATATGTGTATACATATAAATACCAACTCAGATGCAGATATATACACACTTACATACATATACATTCCGAAACAAATAAAAGTGTACATACTCTCATTCATATTCATATATACATCTATACATATACGTTATCATGATAGTTAAAGTTTACATGAAGCATGCCACTAAGGTACTCGTGATCCTTAGTATCAATTAGGTATCTGCGATATCAAAGGAGATTTTACATTACTCCCAAAGGAGCTTTTTTTTTTTTTTTTTTTTTTTTTTTTTTTTTTTTTTTGTATCATTATTATTAACGTTTAGTGGGTTAGCTATATTTATTAAATGTCATGTTCTTCGCACTTAAACCATAAAATTTAGTTCAACAGCTATGTCGCAAAAATATTTTTAAATGAGCATATCTTTAGAATTTCCGATACACAGTCTCGTGCGCTGAAGATAAAAATGTTTTTTTTTCCCTCGCACAGTGTTGCCATTCCTCGCTTTGAAATCGTTGAGTTTCTTAATAAAAAATTCTTTAATGTCTGGCAATGTGTGAAATAAATAATAAAACTAATTCCAAATTAGGGTTTCCAGATGCCCATATACGCAGTAGGATTACGTCATTCAAAATTGGATGGCTTTAGGTACCGATGTTTTATCACAATGCGAGAAACACACATACATTTATTTAGATTCTTCATTAATTAAGTACTTTAAGTATAATACACTGTAATAGTTGGTGGAAACAGTTTGAGAAGTGAATGAACGCAGAAAGTGAATCGACGCAAAATGGCAAAACGAAATTAATAGCCTTTCTGGGCTACGGCCCTTCGGGCCTCTTTAAAAAAAAAAAAAAAAAAAAAAAACACTACGGCGGTTCCCAATAATTTTTGGCTCATGCATCCCTTTCATCAATTCTAGAAGTTCATATCTCCGTCCTTTCCAAAAGCTGCAAAATACCTATAAATTTATTTAGATTTAGAATATTTTTAATACGTTTTGTTATTTAAAGTAAAAAAGATAACAAATATACTAAAATTTCAAAATTTGAATAAAAGTAGTTTTCTTTTATATTCAAAAACTAAAACTAAATACTGAAAAGCTAAATCAAAGGATGACAACATCCCGTCCTGAAATTATTAAGAACCCCTGATTTGCATTGCGTAGAATCCACACAGCGTGGAATATGCGCTGTTGGAATGTACACTGGTTCCATATTTTACCATGCACTCTCAAGTGGGCGGTTGTCGAGGTTCGAATTTCTCGAACGGGCTGGCTACATGGGCGTGTTCGTCTTTTTCCCCATGTGTAACGTGTAAACGAGCCAGTTTCCCTTAGAAGGCATCCCTCTCCTTTGGCAGATAGTCCTCGATGCTTTTCCATAATCACATACACCAACTATGGATGGCTGCTGTTAAGGAATTCATGGAAGAAAACTGCCTGACATTCTCGTAAACTCACCAACGCATAATACCTCACAAATTCTCGATCGGGTTGAAATCGGGGCTCACTGGGGCCACTCAAGAACAGTAACATGTTCCATGTGCAAAAAGTATTTTGTAGTATTAAAGGTATGAATGGGAGCATTTTCATGCTGGTACACCCAATTCTTGCCTTCTGTGTTTTCTGAAAATGGTTATGAGTAGCATGAAAATGGGCGTTCTGCATCAGGAGGGTCAGAGGGTCAGGGGGCGTGGTCAATGACGTCACACAGAGGGCGGGGCCAAAGGCAACGTCATCACACCAAAGGGGCGTGGTCTCGAGTTGAGTTGAGGTGTTGGTAGACTGCTTGTTGAGTTGTAGACCTCCTGCTTTTCATTTAAAGTTAGTTTTTTTTAATTTGGCAACGGGGTCATGGCGTCCTCTACGGATGAAAAATGAAAATAATCTGTTTAGGAATTGCTCATGGCGTCCTCTACGGACGAAAAGAGAAAATAATCTATTTTAGAAGTTTCTTTTTTTTTTTAAATGTTCTATGATTCAAAATATAGGATTGAACCCTGAAACAAAATATCTCACCAGCTCAGTAGTTTGAAGATTTTAACCACTAAGCTGATGTGATACATTCAGATTCAGGTAAAAAAGCCTATTTAAGAAAATGGAATTTGAATCGACTCATCAATTTATTCTGATACTTTTATCCTTTCTAGTTTTTCATGAAACTTTAACTTATTTCTCAGGTTTTCTGTTTCATAATAACATATTCATTTACTGTCATATTTTTTTAATACTTAACGTTTCTAATTTGTAATATTTATTTAATTTCCACATACTATTTTTTTTTCATACCATTTCAGCATACCCTGATTTTTAACTTATATGTTATATTTCACAAACGTCCCGCACATGCTGTTTATTTGTTACATTACTTAATTTTAGATGCAATTTCACACTTTTTTTTAACGTTATAATGTTCAATATATTCTGAATTTTAACTTCATTTACTTTTTTTAAACCACTCTAGTATTCTATACACACTTTAACTTAGTGGTATGAAATTGTATTTAAAAAGAAACGTTTATTTTTCGTCATCTTAGTTCTTTTACTAAATTTTCTACAGAATTTCTAATTTCTTTCACGTGTTTAACAATATCTTCCTTACATTACCGAATATTTTTTAAAAAAAACTTAAGTCTATAACTGCTAATTGCTTTTCTTACGTTCATGATTTCCCTTCTGTGTTTATATTTCTTAATTCTAGCTTAACTTATTTATTATAATGTTTTTATTTCTGTCTCATCACTCGTAATTCCAACATTTTATCCCTTTTTATTCATTTTAACGATATGGATTGTTTTCATTTACTCCATATTCAAATATTTCCTTACAATTTTTATAATACTTGTTTTATTCCTCGATCATAATAGATCATGTACAGGTTTTACTCAGAAATTTCCATTCACAACTTTACAGTTTAATACCATTTATATCTAAATGTATTTCTTTCTCATATAGTTTTATGGTCTTCAAAGTTTCTAACATCATATTTAGTTTTAAATCCCGATTACCTTTAAGTGTGTTGATAATTTTCATTTCTAATTTTACAACCACGTTCAGTGTTTCATCCACACATACCAAAATATTTCTTACATTTTCTGATATTTAGTCTATGTCATATTTCAGTACTTCAAATGAATTTACACTGCTCACATTATTATTTTTTCATGTTTTAGAGACACTAACTATACTAATTTTACTATTTTTCCTGCACTAATTGCATCTATGTCAGCACTCATGCTAAACTAGCAATTGTTTTGCATCACATGCATAAAGAAATTCTTAAAACCAACTTTTTCAATATCGTACTCAAATTACTGTTTTCCAGATGGGAATTACCAGTATTCTTTGGTTTTACTCTGTTACATCTTTTTAAATTTTAACATCTTACTTTTAATTCTAACATACATCTTTTAAACAGTTTTTTCTTTTAATGATAGCCTTACCTTATTTGTTCAAATTAATTCTTTCATTCACCTTCTTTACTACCTTTCAGTACCTTCATAATTCACTATGCAAACGCAATGTCTTTCACTGACATTCTGTTTAATAATACCACAAGTTTCCTTAATTGACAAAAAGCAAATTATTTCTCATTTCAAAATAGAACTACTATATTTTTGCACAAACATTACCTTTATCCATTCAAGCCACCCCTTAACCTGTAACTGACGTAGCGATAGGAAAGGAGATTCTTATCATATGCTCTTTCGACATTTGAGGTTTCTAGAACTTCTTTGACAAGTATATCAATACCATCAGAAAATATACTTAACACTTTTACCCAGTTTAAAGGCAACATACTGTTATAAGAATGGTTTTAGTTAAATTTATAACTCAAATAAACGCATTTTGTGCTAAATAGGCATAAACATTTAGATTCAGAATATTTCTTTTTAATCCGATGTAAGACTTGAATTTCATTCATGATACGGATTGTCTCTTGATTTTCTTTTTGTTTACCTTACACTAATAGAAAATTTTTATTTTACAAGTTCAGCTTTTAATGAAATAGAAATAAAAACTACGATACACCTGCTGTTTTTAAGAAAAGGAACTTTGATATATTTCTGGAAATGTAAATGCTTTTAGAGTTTTCTTTCAATAACGTTGATTTTCATTACTTTACTAACTTCAATAATTCTCTTATTAGCTAATATGAATGAAAGAAGATTGTCAAAAATGTGACACAGTATAATTCTTACGAACATATGTACCTTTACCAGCATACAGATATTACCGATTGAAATGAAGAAAGATACAGATATTTTACTCCAATCTACATTAAATTAAAAAAAAAAATATTTAAACTTTCATACATTCCAAAGAATAAACGAAAACTCAATAGATATTGTTATGTTTGTATATATGAGATAAAAGTTTTATGAATGGTATCTAAAGTAATGCTTAGAACTTCATAAAAGCGAACATTCACTATGTTAATACACATATCATCAATTATTTATATAATTCAATGTAATATTAAACATTACATGTAATATATACATATGTATTTAAAGTTTAATTGTCTTACAACTGAATAATTAAATATTGAGAAAAAGAGGTTCCTTTCTTGCACTATTTAATTCACATGGAACAAATTTTCCCATCAACCACATTGAACCGCGTTTATTAAATTCGCCAAAGCTCTTTTATTTCTGCATTTTCACACTCACGACACATTTTAAATGAAACTATTGATTACCATTTCAAACACCAATATCATAACTCAGTGTAAAACTAAATCATAACTCATTTTTTCCCTACTAACTACAATTTTATATGTTCAAGAAGTACATCTAAGACATGATCATTTTCTATGTTCTAGCAAATCAATTCAATTGCGAACATACTATTAAGACTTGCGATTTTAGAAGACTTGCATGTATTAACGATGTCAACGTTTCTTCGTTTTTGTAAGATTCGCATCAAATCATGTCGCATTCGAATGTGGTGTAAGAGATCACTTTTTCTTTTAAACACTTGTAATCAATGGATGCAATTTATAAGAAGAGAAGTATCATGCTGTTTCAAAACATCATCATCAGCATATTTCTGTTTCTTTTGACACCGGCAACATTAAAAAAAAAAAAGTTTCGTGAGATATTCTTCAAATTCTGTTTTACTTGAAAAAATGTCCGAACTTTCAATACGATGTAAAGTTTCATATTGTTTTAAATTCTTATGCTCACTAAATATTTTTTATCACGATTTACTCTTAAAAGTAACTTTATAAGTTTTCATATCCTTTTTACATGAAAAGAACTTGTGATTATTCACTACAAAATTCTAAGACGAGAAGCTTCGCGACTTTTCAAACTACAAACTTAAATTTCTTAGGACATACACTACATCTGATGTTTCTTTCATGAGATTTCAAATATCTCTTCAGAGTACTCGTATTCAAGAAACCTTACAAATATATCACATAAGTTCAGCGAATAATCGCTTCATAAACTCTTAAATTTTCAACACGAGTGAATCACTTGAAGCATATACTGCACTGTAAACATACAATACTTAAAAAAATTGTTATAAAAAATAAAAATACATTCATTTCACCAAGAAGCTTTTTTATTTAAATACATTTATTTATTTCCAAAGAACAAGTTTCTGTATTATACATAAAATATACTTAGAATTTTCTTTCATTAGTTAATATCAAATTAACAACAATATCCATTTACTGATATTTGATATACATGTTTGCTTTAAAATTAAAACTAAAATTTCAATATATTTCTATTAAAAAAAACATAATGAAAAAAAAAAAAAATACTCATAACATCAACCAAAGACAGAAATTTAAATAGAATAGCTGTACTTATATTAGTGCATTTTTATAATCTTCATAACATTTCGATTCAAAAAACCTATTACAAAATAAATGAAACATTTTTTTCTGCCTTAAAGAATCTCTTATATTTTTAAAATTAATACATAAAAATATATCTTCACCAATATATTTAATTCTGTCCTCAACACTTATTATAATGCAATCATGTCTTGTTTGTGAAGGATGATTTACAATGCAACCTTCGCATTTATATAGCTTTTTTATCACTGAATTTAATTCAGTTTTGATAGAGTTTATGAGTTCTTTAAAAAGTTCATCATCATCACTTACCATATCCGAACAATTGTTTTTACATTTGATTTGCAACGGTAAAATAATTTCAAAAATACTTTTATATAAAGTATTAGATACATCAGGAATAATTTCTTTCAATTTTTTTAAAATATCACAGTTTACTTTTAGGTATGTAGATTTTAGTTTAAAAGAATTTTCATCTTGTTTAAAAACTTGTTGAAAAATACACTCACCTTCTTTGTTGAAAACTACCAACTCATTATTGCAAATGATGCTGGCACTCATATAGATAAGATTAAATTCATTTATTTTTTAGGAAAATTCTTGCCATGTTGCAGGAGTTATAACAACACCGCGTGTAGTAGGGTATAATATTTTATTTTGTTCCACACATTCACGTAGATGAATGTTCATTCTGTTTTCAAACTGATTTATGGACACAAAATATCCCCAACCAAGAGTCCACTGTGCAATCAACTTCGAACTTTCTTTTTTCTGTTCTCGATTATTCGGCATGAAGATATTTTCAGGAACAGACTTCATATAGTGAGCAAACCAGTCATCCTCTGGAAGTTCATCCTCATTATCTTCCAAGCGTCGTTTTTTAATTTTCGAAATTTTTATGTTTCAGAATGTGATACTAATTCTAGGATCTTTAACGTCAGGTTGAGAGGGTATTCCGTGCATCCAAAATTGATTCGTTGGGTGTTTCATTACAAGGAGAGTTCCATGAGTTAAGTCCACGCTTCGAGATGTGAAATTTCGCCTGGTAAATACCATTTGACGTTTTGCACCTAAACTGATGATAGGTATATCACTTTCAGGTTCGAGACAAGTTTCATTGTCTTTATACGTTGAAATTTTCGCCACTCCGTCAGGATAATAGTTCAATAATGCAAAATTATATTTTTTGCCAGTTATCGTTTCAACATAATCTTTTACATTTAGAAGAGTTTGAGTCCATGGTTCTGCACAAATGCTCGTTCCAGAGAATTCGTAACTAAGTCCTTCATCACCAAAACCGAGTACTTTTCTTCGTGGAACATACTGAGTCCTATTAATTTCAAAACTAATATTTTTAAAATCATAATTTGATAGTTCATCTAGCAAAATATCAGCTTCATTTCGTGAATAAAATTCTTCGTATAATTCCACATTTAACTCTGTATCACATATATTCCTCATATTCGCTTTTGAATCTAACGACAATTTTGAATGATATAGAAATACGTAGCATTCTTAAATAGCAAAAATTATCTAAAACATACATTAACGAAATGATTTCATCAACACTTATCGTAATACATTCTTGTCATGTCTTGTTTGTGAAGCCAGTCTTTCCGGCGTCATATGTGTAAAAATAATCATGATAGGATAGTGCGAAAGAGTTATAGTGTCCTAATGTTGTTATTCTGAACCTCGATATTACATATATGCATAAGGAAAATCTTAAAAGCATCATCCACTTATCATGATAGAGTAATGGAAAATTTCTAAAACTCTGATAATCATACGCGAAAGAGTGTATTATCTTAAGGTTGTTGTTGCTATTCCAAATTTGACAGTACATACAGAAATGAAGGACAATCCTTGATAAGCGCTGTAGACTTCACGTTATCATGATAACGTGCAGCGCTTATCAAGCGTATCAGCGCTTATCAAGATGTATGTTAGAATTAAAAGTAAGATGTTAAAATTTAAAAAGATGTAACAGAGTAAAACCAAAGAATACTGGTAATTCCCATCTGGAAGACAGTAATTTGAGTACGATATTGAAAAAGTTGGTTTTAAGAATTTCTTTATGCATGTGATGCAAAACAATTGCTAGTTTAGCATGAGTGCTGACATAGATGCATGAGTGCTGACATATAGCATGAGTGCTGACATGAGTGCTGACATAGATGCAATTAGTGCAGGAAAAATAGTAAAATTAGTATAGTTAGTGTCTCTAAAACATGAAAAAATAATAATGTGAGCAGTGTAAATTCATTTGAAGTACTGAAATATGACATAGACTAAATATCAGAAAATGTAAGAAATATTTTGGTATGTGTGGATGAAACACTGAACGTGGTTGTAAAATTAGAAATGAAAATTATCAACACACTTAAAGGTAATCGGGATTTAAAACTAAATATGATGTTAGAAACTTTGAAGACCATAAAACTATATGAGAAAGAAATACATTTAGATATAAATGGTATTAAACTGTAAAGTTGTGAATGGAAATTTCTGAGTAAAACCTGTACATGATCTATTATGATCGAGGAATAAAACAAGTATTATAAAAATTGTAAGGAAATATTTGAATATGGAGTAAATGAAAACAATCCATATCGTTAAAATGAATAAAAAGGGATAAAATGTTGGAATTACGAGTGATGAGACAAAAATAAAAACATTATAATAAATAAGTTAAGCTAGAATTAAGAAATATAAACACAGAAGGGAAATCATGAACGTAAGAAAAGCAATTAGCAGTTATAGACTTAAGTTTTTTTAAAAAATATTCGGTATGTAAGGAAGATATTGTTAAACACGTGAAAGAAATTAGAAATTCTGTAGAAAATTTAGTAAAAGAACTAAGATGACGAAAAATAAACGTTTCTTTTTAAATACAATTTCATACCACTAAGTTAAAGTGTGTATAGAATACTAGAGTGGTTTAAAAAAAGTAAATGAAGTTAAAATTCAGAATATATTGAACATTATAACGTTAAAAAAAAGTGTGAAATTGCATCTAAAATTAAGTAATGTAACAAATAAACAGCATGTGCGGGAACGTTTGTGAAATATAACATATAAGTTAAAAATCAGGGTATGCTGAAATGGTATGAAAAAAAAATAGTATGTGGAAATTAAATAAATATTACAAATTAGAAACGTTAAGTATTAAAAAAATATGACAGTAAATGAATATGTTATTATGAAACAGAAAACCTGAGAAATAAGTTAAAGTTTCATGAAAAACTAGAAAGGATAAAAGTATCAGAATAAATTGATGAGTCGATTCAAATTCCATTTTCTTAAATAGGCTTTTTTACCTGAATCTGAATGTATCACATCAGCTTAGTGGTTAAAATCTTCAAACTACTGAGCTGGTGAGATATTTTGTTTCAGGGTTCAATCCTATATTTTGAATCATAGAACATTTAAAAAAAAAAAGAAACTTCTAAAATAGATTATTTTCTCTTTTCGTCCGTAGAGGACGCCATGAGCAATTCCTAAACAGATTATTTTCATTTTTCATCCCTAGAGGACGCCATGACCCCGTTGCCAAATTAAAAAAAACTAACTTTAAATGAAAAGCAGGAGGTCTACAACTCAACAAGCAGTCTACCAACACCTCAACTCAACTCGAGACCACGCCCCTTTGGTGTGATGACGTTGCCTTTGGCCCCGCCCTCTGTGTGACGTCATTGACCACGCCCCCTGACCCTCCTGATGCAGAACGCCCATTTTCATGCTACTGTTATGAGATGGTCTCTTAATGTTTCTATGTATTTAGACGAATCTTGTCGACCATCTAGAAAGGCGAAACCCACCTGGCCATTGAAACCGAAAGCTGCCCACATCATAACAGATGCACCTGTTACTACTGAAATAGCTCCAAGGCTCTTTTCGTAAAGTCATGACAGTAATATGAATACCCGTCAGGGCCATCTAGTTTCCATTTTTTTTTATCACTGAAAATTACAGAGATTCATTTATTACCATATGCCATGTGGCTATTGGCCTATTGCAATCCCATTTGCTTGTAAAGCTTTGAGAGCGATAATAAGCGAACCATTTTAACGTGAATCATATAACCAGATTCCTTGATTCGCCTATGAACACTGTTTCTGGATATTTGCAATTCATAAGCCCTTGCAATTTTGACGAACCGACCTTTTCTGTGTCATTCTTTGTATCCGCCTATCATTGCGACTATCCGCCACTTGCGGTCTTCCTGAAAGTATTTTTGGCTGATGTGGAGTCTTAAGAGGCATTACACGACAAATAATGCTTACAAATTGATTCAAAAAGATTTAAAATTTTTTACAGACTTACCGTACAATTTAAAGCTCAGAATCCTACTAATTTCAGCATCAGAATGTTGCGTAGCTTTAGGTATACTTAAACGCAGTTCAAATGATCTTTTTTCTTTTTTAAATTGGTTGGTTGAATGCTTTTGGGCCACATATTTTTTCTTCTTTTATTTTTTCTTAAAAACAAATTGATATTTTTGTTAAATATTTACTCAGATGCAAGACACGTGTATTTTAAAGAAACATATTTTAATTGGGTAATTTTATACATTTCTATTTTTCTTAAACATGTAATTTACTTGAATCTACAAACTTTTGGGACAGAGTGTGTACTGGTGTCAGTATACAACCGACACTAATTACCTGCGTTTGTCGCGATTTGACTTACTCGTTATTACATCATTTATTAAAAATACCATTTTTGATAAACGATGTAATAACGAGTAAAGAGAAAAATTCATCTTTCTTATTTATTATGTTCTTTACTTCTTACTTCATGTTATCATCGCAGGCATATTGAATCGGCACATGCATAAGTAAGATCGACACCAGCAATAAAGTCGATATTAGCACAGAGTAGGCTAGGCTTACAATTAGAAAATTCGTGTAGCTCCCAATAAATAAATGTGATAAGATTATTTTCAGGATATCTGGAAAAGAGTGATACCAGCATAGGATTGGCACCCACACAGAATCGTTATCGCCGTAGGTGTATCGATCGTGTGGTGGCAAAGAGGACTGTCGATCCTACGCAAAAGAATATTTCCGGGATATCTGTACAAGATTAGCAGCCATAATGAATCGTTATCGCCATAGTATTGAAACCAATTATTGAACTGCCCAGTCGATCGTCTGCAAGCAAAGAGGCCTGTCGATCGTTACGCAATGATGATCATGTTCCGCAATCCTTGTTTTCATGGCATAAGAGAGCTTTTTGTTGCTGTTGTTGTCTACTGTGAGAAGTGTTGTATATCAGAGCAGGAAAGGCGTATCCAGAAAGTGTAATTTTCATTTGGTGATAAAAAAGAAACGGAAGAAATCGGTTTTCATTTGGTGATAAAAAAAAACGGTTGAATAAGACTTTTATTTATTTTGAAAGTGCATTATTGCAGTTATTGTTTTACGCAGCCATCGGTGGCTTGGTTTATTTAATTATGCAAAGGAATCGAGGCGAGGGCTATCTGCCTAAAGGGAGGGATACCTAAGAGAAACTGGCTCGAATACATCTTACACGTGGGCAAAACGAAGAAAACGCCCTTGCAGGTGGCTCGTTCGTTGGGATTCTAACTCCGGACCGAATAACCAGCGTTTAGCAACTTTACCGCTTGACCGTTGATAGGCCAGTCATCCGTGGAATTGAAGCACTACTTATTACATTGGAAATAAAAAAATTCAAACGCCTGCGCTGCCAATTAAAGGATAGAATCGGATGGTCATTGGTCGTAATGAAAATCTTCAAAAGGTTTTTGGTGACGTCTCTGTCCATATATCTTTGCACATACATGTATGTATCTGGCATAACTCAAAAACGGTTAGCCATAGAAAGTTGACATTTTGTATATGGGACTGCTAAAATATCTAGTTATGCGTCGGCCCTATCAAACGTATCAAACGGCACTATTGTATAATCAGTCCTATCAAACGGCACTATTATATAATCGACACTATCTCAGCGTTAAGAACGTCAGCGTCAAACGTCAGTGTTAGGAAAAGCCTTACTTTGTTTGTCTACTGACCTCAAATACTCCTACAGGCAGCTCCTTTTGGATAGGGCTCATGGTTCCTGAAGTAAGCTGAAGAAAAATGTTTACCATTCATAGAGAATTGTAATGCCAAGATCGGCTGGCGTCAAACCCGGTACCAGGTACCAGAATTTATGAGCAGCAGATATCGCTGTGTGATAGGCAAAAAGCTTTGCGATGGGAAAGAGCTCCAACTTCAAGACGACGTTTGTAAGTCTGTGGATGGGAAAAAGCTCCAGCCTTGTGATACAGTTTGTAAATATCGGAGATTCCAAACGGATTTCAGAGACCAAAAAGTTCCATACTCATTAGTAGCACCAGTATGCAGCATACTAATAAATTGTGGGGTTGCATATGCAGCTCATAAGCACAGTAAGACACGCATCCGTGAGTATTGAATGCATTGGTAGACTGGAGAATATTATTATTGTTCAGATGAACATAAACATCTTTCGACCATTACCCAGTGACTTTATGCTTTGTGCTGATGTCAAATTTAAAAAAATAATAATAATAATTAATTTTGGACAGATAACGGAATCTAACTTCATTGCGGTCTCATGTTTCTTCTACTTATATTTGAGAAAGTTTTATACTCAAATATAAGTACAAGATTTTGGATGTCATTTTCAACTTGCTTTGAGAAGTCGCATAATTAAGTTAGAATAATTCAAGGAAATAAGTTTAAATGAAATGCATAAAAAATACGTATAATTTAAAAAGGTCGTTCAAGGAAGTCACGAGATGTCTAGATCAGATTTTTTTCGGAGAGGTTTCACGGGTCATCCGCGAACTTTATTTGGTTTCGCCACAACCGTTTATGTGGTCTGGTAAAAGGAGAACAGTTCCCAGTTCTCCCTTTGGTTACAGAGATACGTTATCTTTCAAATAAATCAATCTAACATAATCTGGCTAGCGATCCAATGGTTCCGCACATTTCCTGAAATAATAATCTGTTGGTTAGCTGCAGGACACCAACTCTCTTGTGTAAATACGTTGCACATGAGTTTGTCGTCATTATAATTTTCGGAAATAGGGAATCTTTAGAACAGTATTATTGTGTTAGAGGATTGATTGGAATGCCCTGAATCCCCATGTTTTGAAATAAGTGTAAAAATTACTATATACATAGTTGTGATAAAATAAATCATCAAGATAACAAATTCTTGATACACTTCGCAAATTGTTACACTACGTTACAGAACATAACGATACCCATTGGTTGTGCGCTTCAATATTCGACATCGAGGCGAGAGCAGCGCCATCTACCTCAAATTGAGTCGTCAATCGGCCCATTTAGCGCTGACAGCGATCGCCTTAGTAACGCCTAACAGAAACTCGGGCCTCGCACGCACCTGTTTACTGATTGGAAAATCGCGTTTTGCAAACGAACGATAGAGGGGCTGTCTATTTTTTTCCTCAGCCGCCACGATTGCGTTAAATAACCTAATTTTTTTTTTCTCTTTCTTATTTTCTTTTTCTTTTTTTGATTAAAGAGATAGAGTGAAAGATTTGTTGAGTTGAATACGTGCTGGAAGTTTGAGGGATTCTGTTGTCCGTAAATTCCGAAGCTTTTCATAAAAGATGGAAAAGAAACGAAAGAAAATCAATGCAGAATATTCATGAAAGGTTATTCACAGTAACTTCCTTAGTCTTTCGGAATTGTTTGGATGGCTACTCTACGCTACGTTTCTATGAATGTATCATCCCCTTACATGGCAGGTTTATTAGTTCACGACTCAAGTTTTTTAATTTGACTTCCGCGCTTCGGAGATAGACAGTTCTCAGAATGTTGCTATTTTTCAAACGATAAGATCTTTAATTTATCTTTACAGTAAGATCAGTGTGCCATTTCTTAATAAACTAAGAGATTTAAAACCATTTCTTGATTTATTTATATTAAGATTTTTTTTACTTCTTTAATCGCGAAAAATTTCGGGTATCATACTTCAACGGAAATATTCATTTTGACCATTCCCGAATCCATTTGGACGATGTTTTTGCCTAGTGTCTGAAAGTACGGACAGAATAACGGAATTTTCCGAGCGGATTGTAAATGGATTTAAACGGGATATTTTCGTGACGTCTGTACATATAGGTATGTATCTGGCATAACTCAAAAACGGTTAGCCATAGAAAGTTGACATTTTGTATATGGAACTGCTAAAATATCTAGTTATGCATCGACAGTATCAAATGGCATTATTGTACAATCGGCCCTATCCAACGTATAAACGGCACTATTGCGTAATTGGCACTATCAAACAGCACTATTGTACAATCGGCACTATTAAACGTATCAAACGGCACTATATAATCGACGCTATCAAACGTATAAAAAACGGCACTATTGTATAATCCGGCACTATCAAACGTATATTATATACAGCACACATACATATAATATATTATATATATACTCCTCTCACTCAGCTTCAAAAGTTTTACCCGACCTGTATTTTCGCAATCGTTGATCATAGTCGAAAACTTCCAATACCAGAATTGTTTTAAATGACGAAAATTTCATCTTTTTTTTTATGTGAAGTTTAAAAAAAAAGTATTTCCGACGAACAACGAAATTTAATTTTAAATGCGGTCTCAGGTTCCTATATTTATATTTGTGAAAGTTTTATGCTCATTGTGAAAAAAGAAAACTATAAGAAGTTTGATTCCCGTGCGACAAAAACTAACCAGGATATTTAATTTCAAAATTAGCAGTTTTCATTGTCATTTTCAACTTACCCTAAGGGATAGGTTAAGTTATAATGATTCAAGGAAATAAGTTTAAAAGATGTGCAGGAAAAAAAATGTATAAAATTTAGCAGGAAGGAAGTAATGTCGTATCCACATCAGATTTTTTTCAAATAATGTGTAGAGACATTGGATTAATTTGATGCTGGAGACGTGAAAAATGAGCAGTACCCTTGCCGGGACTCGAACCTCGGACCTCTCGAATACGCGCCGAGTGTGCTGACCATTACACTACGAAGGCATGCTAAGAAAGCCAGAGAAATACCTTATATAATTCCTCTTTTAAAGGGCTACCGGGGATTAAGAGACCTAATCGTCAAATCCTGGTGGTGGAGAATTATCATCCACCACATTTTTTTTTTAGTTCGGGTGCCACTATAGGGACGTTAGGTTATTTTAATACTGGAGACGTGAAACATGAGCAGTGCTCTCGCCGGGACTCGAACCTCGGACCTCTCGAATTCGAGTCAGCACCGAGCGTGCTGACCATTACACCACGAAAGCATGCTAAGAAGACACGAGAAATACCTTATAAATGTATCTGATCAATACATCCCTCCCGCATTGGCTGTACATATGTTCATTAAACAATAACCGGGAATGGCCGAATCAGTCGGTCATTTAGGCCTTTCCGTGTACAGAACACTGACCATTTTCCTAAGTGGATATTACACCGACTAGAAAACAAATACTACCAGCATCCAGGATTGTATCCAACGCTGCAAGAGGCTCCTATGAGTAATGGCGGCGATGAGTTGGATATTCAAACATCAAAAAGAATTCTTAAATAATTAATTAATTAATTAAATTGGTAAAATCAAGGATTTCTCTTATGATTGCTGGAAAAGGAAATGGAACATTTCGGGAAAAAGGAAAGATTATTTGTTGACCTTTGTTTCTAAAAGTATGAGATTTTGATTACAATCAAACAATTGCTGAACTCGGACGCTTCCCGGCGTACCTGAAAAGATTCAATTTGCAAAATAATAGTTTTTGTAGTGCTGAAGGCAATGCACGATATTTTGTCGAAGACTGCCTATTATTGTGACATGTTCGGGAAAAACATGGTAACATAAAGGAATTCTACTACCGCAATAAAGAGTTTAGATTTGAAAAGGATTTGATGAACTTTATAAATGGCAATAGAACAATACTGGGAATTTGGGTTTGATGTTCTGGATTGCATTTCTGTTTTAATCTTTTAACTGTATTTTTATTTGTCTGTGTTGGATGCGCTGTGTTAACCATGAGGCCGATTATAATTGGCCAGGAGTGTTGCAGTACACTCATATTATATTACGTTACTACCAGCATCCAAGTCTTTTTGCAATCCTCCGATCTTCGCATCCGGGCCGACCATATGGCCACCACCTGAATTAATTATTATGTCTGACAAGGCAACCAATTAATATAAATTAAAGAACATAGAATTTATAACATATCCAATTAGTAATTTTTATTAACGTTCGCATAAATTGTCGCCATTATTAAATTATAATACATAAATTATCGTAATTATTTGTTTTGTCGCAATTAGTAACCGGTATTTCGAACGCCATATATTAAGTACCACGTTACAGAATCGTTTGAATTTTTTCCACAAAATTTACGAGAAATTTATAAAAGTTAGCAGAAATGGAAATGGCACCCTATTCATTCATCCATCCGAAAGCGGGGGGGGGGATAGGTGCCTGAAACATTGCTCTTTTCATAACGTCACGCAATAGCAGGAGAAGGGGGAGGAAAGCAGTTGCTAGAAAGAACTGGGAGAAATGGAACGAAAAAAAAAAGGCAGGTAGAACGAATGGCGAGGCATACAAACATTTCAGGAGCTCGAGTGGATTGAGACGTAAAAATGCTTTCCTACCCTCCCCCCCCCCTTCTGCCCATTTCTCGGAGTAAAATGTTTTATTTAAATAGTAGCTCATTTCGTGTGGCATCGCGCCTGAATTTTGATGACCGGTTCTATTCACGAGATATCAACGGCCAATCTGCGACATTTCTCGAAATATTAATCACCGTATCTCTGCTTAAATTGCAACATACCATGACTTTTTAAAGGGCGTAGTTTATTAGAACATTATTCTGAAAGAATGGGTCGCGACCCGCCAGCCAATCGGGAGACAATTTTCGGTGAGTCTCGAAAAGCTTTTGAAGTACATTTTTGTTTATTGTCTAATTATATGAATTTACCTAGCATTAAGAATTTATTTACGATCAATTAATTGTTAAAAATTATGCACGTTTATTTATTATTCCATTCCTTCATTATTACTTTATCCCCCCCCCAAACAGCTTTATACATAACGGTCGCGATAAATTGCAATTATACGCATCTGGGTACGAGATTAAAAAGTTTGAGAAACATTGCATTCAGCGCCCAAATATCAACTCTTAAATTGAAAATGCCCCAGATCCGAGCATTAAATTTACCTTATGAATTGGCGCATTTCAACAGTAATTGAGCGGTGTTTTTCAGTGTTTGAGGCGCTAAGTTACGTTACGTTATACTACCGAAGTATTCATTACCGGTAGGATTTATAGTCTGTTACTTTAAAATAGGCACTTTAAGGTCAAAATGACCCTTTCCTGATGTACGGTCAACATCATGCTCGGAGGGAATCAGGTGATTTTAGCAAATAAGAGAATTCGACTTTTTTTTCGCAGTGGCCGTTCTCATGCTTATGAGTCTTGGTTCAGGGAAAAGAAATGGCCTTGAAGGGCCTATTTTTAAGGGGACTACTCATACACCTTAAAACACATAAGATCTTCGAATATGTGACTGTTGTAAGAATTGATATAATTTATTTATTTTAAAAGCAATTACTTCCAACTTTTTACGGCTCATAGGTGATTTCTGAAATAGTAATCAGAAAGTTTGTGTTGCCACAAATATTTTTATAATTTAATCCGCTTTGGGACAAAATGTTTCGTCATGTTTCGACCTTTCGCGCACAGCCTAAAACATTCTGTTGCATAATTTAATTCCATATTTAATATATAGCTTTTATAACATTTGGAAACTACTGTGAAACAAAAATTCTAAGAATTTCATGATCAATTTTTATTTTATTTGCAGTTGAGTTTATAAAATGTATTTTACTATAAAAGTCTGTAATGTTTTCGTGCATAAATTTTTTAATATTAAAATATTATTCATCAGATTTTTAGTTCGGTTAGAAAATATTGCCCATATAAAGCATTCCATCAAATTTCAAGTATGTACCATTAACCATTTTTAAAATACCATGCGCGCAAGGTGGAAACATGACGAAAACTTTGGCACAAAGCGGATTAAATTACGAAACTATTTGTGGCAACACAAACTTTTCGGTTACTAGTTTCTAAAGCAGCTCTATTATGTAGTCATCTATAAAAGATTGGAAGTAATTGCTTTTAAAATAAATAAAACATACCAATTCTTGCAACAGTCACATATTCGAAGATCATAAGGGGTTTAAGGTGTATGAGCCCCCTTAAGTCTAGTAACTGTTGCCATTCCTACATGAGGTCTTTAATTTAACTTCTATGTTACATAGTAAGGAGCTTGGTCCCAGAATTTGTGTATGATTTAATGTTGTTTAAGATCTTTGTGTAAGATGTTGTGTAAGATCTTTCAAATCATTACTAAGCTGTACAAACCTGAGTAATTGAAAAAAAAATTTTAAAAATTTAAAAGTATGCCTTTTTAAAGTAAAGCATGCTTTAGTAATTGTGTATCGATTTTACTTAAAAAAAGATTTTAGTATATGAATTGGCATTGGAAATACCTTTTATTAATCGTAACAGTGATCAAATATTCATATTTATCGATACAATGAAACTCGATAACAATGAAAAAATAAAGGTAATTTAAATTACGCTAGTAATGTATGCGATTAATGATTAAAGAATAATTATTAATCGTTTTTAATTGTTCAGTTTATAAAGCTCTTACAGACTGATTAAATTTGAAAGACGAATTAGTAATCTTCATATATCTCACCATTCCGAAAAATGGCTATTTACTGTGCCGCACGAAGTTAAATTGGAGGAATATGTCCCTTTAATACCTGTCAAGTTGTGTAGATAATAAATATTTTATTCCACCAAAAAAAGGGGGGAGGAATTTTGCTTGTTTATCTATTTAATAGAGCAGCGGTCTCAAAATCGCGGGCTGCTGGCAGCGCGCGATCCTCGAAACAGTTTTATGCGGCGCGCGAACACATTTCAATTATGTATTTGTGGTTGTAGTTATTAAGACATAAAGGTATTGATTGTGCTCAAGGTGTTACTCAAGGAAAACTCAAAGAATAGTCAAGTTGAGGCTCTGTATGGTTGTTCATTAGACCACGTGATTAGGATAAGGTGAGAGATTTTCTCACTTTGGTACAGTCAGTAAATTTAGTTTCTCAAACGACAGCTGGTGGCGGTTCAGTATTCTGAATCTTTTATGCAGTATATAACATATTATCTGGCGTTCAATCATTTGCATACAGTATAAATGCATTGTAAGTGTACACTAAAAAGCAATGTAACATGGAATTATACAATAATATGTATTTGACATAGAAAATTCTGGGCAATGATAATATTATGTAGTATTTTATAAATAATAATTGTGTATGCAAATATATGAAGAAAAATGCATGCATGATGAGAAATTGTGTAGAGTATGTAAACCAACATATATAATGCTGTGTAAAACTATATTTACAAGATTGCTGTTGTAAAATTATGCAAAACTGCACTAGTTACTTTAAGATCTACCTCAGCTTGGAAAAATTTACGCTTTTAGATATAAGTCAACTCCAAGAATCTACCGAAACCAATGAATGACAAATTATTAGATGTAAAACAAAGAACTTGGATGTTGACAGATTCTTTGAGTATTATAAAAATGCATGTTCTAAAATACTTACACGTATCTTGGGCATATCATGGACTTACTTATCATTATTATTCTAGACGTAATATAATATGGATGTATATATCGGGCTGGCGAGAAAGTAATTTCGTTTTAAACCTCAATTTTTTCTGTGTAAAAAATTAACTTTAATCAACCAAATATCTTCCATTCTTTTCGATGATTTTTTGCCATATTTTTGGTAACTTTACGATTGCGCGCTCAATAGAACTTTTGATCTTTATCAGCAGAAAAACTCAACCCAATGCGATTAGAGATCATCGTTAGTACTGAAGTTTTAACTAAACTTAAATTCCGAAATAAATAATAATCCGATGTTGCAAGGTCGATGCCATATGGGGGATGAGGGAACACTTCCCAACCAAGCTCCAATAATGTCTTACATGTTGTTAAAAATGTGCCAGAAATCATTGTATTGAAATCAATATTGATTGTGACATAGCATTGTATTGAAATCAATACAGTGACCCATTTATCAATACACCAGTAAAAATATTACTAGAATCAGTACAATGGCAATTTTAACTTGATACACCAAATAACGAAAAAATGAAATTTCGTGTCAAAATATGTGTGTTTAGTTTTTAGACATTTCCAATTTGACGTTTCTTCTTATTATATGCAAACCAAACATCGTCTACGCATTTTGTGTTGCCTAAATTCAATTGCTAGGAAAATATTTGTTTCAGACACTGGAAAAAACTTCGAAAGATCTATGAAGGTAAAAATCCTGATATTTTGAAGCTGAACTTCATTTTTACGTTATTTAGTTTCTCATTCAAGTTAAAATTGTCACTAAATGGTACATTAATTCAAGGCATTTCATTAGATAAAATTTGGCCTATGACAGTTACTACGACAGCACAAGTTGATGCATAATCAGTACAATCAAAACGCCAAAATCGGTACAAAAATATTTTCTAGGAATAACATCGGATGTGTTTTCAGTTGTTTTCATGCTTGTGTAAAATTTGACAGGGCCTTTGTTGTATTTTCAAGATTTTCTTGCTTTTCCGTGCGCGCGCCAAAGGAGTAGCCAAAGCTCCACATCTGGCTGACCAAAAACCCCGAGGTTAGCCGACCACTGTGCTATCCTATCAGCCTAATTTCTATTTCCTTGTTGAAATGTAAATTTCTAACGCGAGCGCTATTCAAATTAGATAGAAAGAAGAAAGTATTTAAAGGAAGATTTTCGGAGGGTAGAATCAGAACGTGTTTTGCTTGTTTGAAGGCCAGGTTGCTAATTTTGATTTCTCGGTTAGTATTCTGCTGCGTTGAGTTATTCTTACCGATACGCTTGTTTACGCCGACTTTAGTCAGAAACAACTTGCGCACTAGGTGTACTGGGAGGCCGTTAAGCTGTGCTCAAGTTTCATTAATTTTAATTAAACCATTATCTTTGATTTAAAGCCAGAGCTTTGGACTTCTGTAATCACAGGTTAGTGCCATCTGTTAAACATTATCTGAGTTAACAAAAGGATCCTTTATATCATTGTCCTGTTTCTGTGGTACTTACAAGACATAACGGTAACTCAAGAATTGTCATGTAGTGTTCTGGCGTAATTTTTAGCGCTACCTAAGAAGGCCACATCTACCTAAGAACCCTATAATTCTATGCACCTGCTTCTCCTCCCCTCCTCGACTTTTCTAAAAGGAACTTTGTTGTATCCGTTCGTAATTTTATATTAGTAAACTAGTAAACATGGAATAACTGCCAAGAAGTGAATTTTCGAAAAAGTGTTCACGGAATCGTGACGGTATGTATCTGCAAGTAACATCTCTATTACTTTAAGTAAGAAAGACATGTAATTATATGCTTTTGCTTAACAATAATGCTATATGTATTTACTCTTCCATCTTTGAGTGCCGAAATTATATCGATTATCCAAAACCGTGTTACGTGTAATTCTTCTTGATCAATTTGGTTTTGTATACCAACTGTATCAACAGAACTTCCAAAGACAGGTCATTATGAAGTCGAATTAAAGGAATGTGCATAATTGTTATCAAATAACACACATTACAATGGGCATCTAGTCCTCGATAGGTAATAAATATTTAAAATATATGTTTCCCACAAACAAGTACCTTTGTGACTGTCGAAGTATGGGACGTTCATGGGACGTCATTCGGACATGATGGATATTAATTGCTGCACGGGACGTTCTCAAGCTCCGCATTGGTGTAAAATCGATTTAATAAGAAGGCAGCATTAATACCTGGGTACACTGATGGATTGTGACAGACGAAAACTCTATCACGTGACTACCGCGGTTTCTGTTCAAAAAAACTTGACAACTCTTTTCAAATATTTCGTGAGCTGGAACAAAAAATTGACTTTTTCACGCTATTTAGCCATCTGTTGTGGAAAGTTTACACTCGGACGAGCGACAGCCTTTTTTCTTTTTCACGAGTTTTCTTGCAGCGTCTTTCAAAGGGAGCTGTCCACACCTGTCCTGGGCAGATGTCATTTTCCTTCCGTGTTGAAGAATCGGACTTTGATGTTTTTTCAGGTTTTCCTGTTCTGTCACGCATTGTATTGTTATCCAATAAACAGTCAATGACGAGCGCTGGATTGAATCGTGATATTGAAGGCAGAACTTTTGCGTAGTTCAAATTTCTCAAGAAAGGGACACTTTCATTCTACATATTCTAATTAGCCAATAACTGGTTGGAACTATACTGTAACTAATTTGCATTAAAATGCATGGATGTTTTTCAGTCTATATCATGTGATGTCTGTTTGATCTCTCTTTCTATATACCGTGTCAGCAAATTCCTTTCATCTGGCTTTTATTTTCGCAACCGTTTGTCGTAGACTTATAATGCCAGTTGCAAAAATATTTAAACGACGGCAAAGATTCATATTTTGTTACTTTTAAATTTAAACAAAGAAATCAATTTTATAAAAATTTCGAAACCTAACGTTTTATACGTTCCTCTGGTACCTATACTTATATTTAGGAAAAATTTCCACTGTTCCAAATTAACATTAATAATATATGACAATATGTTTTGTCATATATTATTAATGTTAACATAAAATCATTAAATTAAGCATATTTTGCTAAACTTCATTTTAAATTAATTGGTAGAATTATTCTAACTTAATGAACCGAAACCTCAAGTCAAGTTGAAACTGACATCAAAAACTGAAAATTTTGATATTAAATATCCCTGTCAATTTTTGTCGTACAGGAATCAAAAATTTCTTATAATTTTATTTTTTCATAACGAGTATAAAACGTTCCCAAATATTATGATAGCAACAGGAAGAAAGCATTAAAAGTTAATTTCGCTGTTTGTCGAAAATTAATCACTTTTTTTAATTTGACATTGCCAAAACATGAATATTTTCGTCATTTAAAAGACTTCTATAATTGGATGTGCGTGACTACAACAACAGTTCGGAAAATAAAGGCCGGGTAAAGGAAGTAATACACATATATATAACGTTATTTATATAAAAATCTATATAATCTATGTTTCGAATTATATATATCACGAATTACATGGATTTTTTTTACTTTTATAGAACTGAATAACTTTCAAAAGTATAAAATCTTACGTGAATACCACTTGACCTCTTGGTACAGCCACATTTATGTTGCACTTCATTTAAACTTATTCCCCTTATTATTTCGACTTAATTAACCAATCCTTCAAGGCAGGTTGAAAATATCACCAAAAACTTCAAATTTTGAATTTAAATATCCCGCTTGGTTTTTAGTCTAAAGGGGCTTTATCCCTGAAGGACTATTGTTTTCGTTTTCGATTTTGCCTTGAATCACTACAAATGTCTGTTTACATTCAAACTTCGTTCACTTTTCAAACTGTTGCCACCTAATGTTAGAGTCTTGCATTATATTTGAAGAAATTAAATAATGAAAAATCTGCATGAATGTATGTATATTTCTCTCATCATGCAAAGAGCATGATATTTAATAAATGAAGGTGACAAACAAAACGTTAAAAAAACGCCCCTTTGGACGTAATTTAAAATCTGAAACCTTTCAGTTTTTTTTTTTTTTTTTTTTTTTCGTATGAGGTCAAACTTTTTATGATTTTTTTTCATAATCCCATATGTAATTGTAGTAACAGAGAGACTGCGTTAGAAATTAGATTTCATTAATTGTAATTTATTATTATTATTTAATTTGACATTGCCAGATATGAATATTTTCGTCATTTGAAACGCTTCTGTGACTGGAAGTATATGACTATGACCAACAATTGCAAAAATAAAGGCCGCGTAAGGACTTCTAAGCCGGATGAGGGATTGGATTATAGATAGATAGACATGTTTGGTTCTGCCTATTGCAATAAAAAAAGTAGTTTCACAAATAGATATTATAGCAATTCTATGTACAAAATTTCAATGATCTGCGGACGGATGGACGTCACCCAAAAGAAATCCCTTTTGAATCTATTTTATAATCTTTTTAGAAGAAACAGTCCTTTATTCTGTTCGTATGTACAGACGTCACGACAAAAAATCGTTCAGATGGATTCGGGAACGTTCAAATAATATTTCTGTTGAACTGTGATAACTAAAATTTTTCGTGATTATAATGCTTCCTTTACTTCGTACATTAGAAGTAAAAATATACTATTGCTTTTAAATAGTATAGTTTATTCACCAATAGCAATTACATTACATTTGAAAAATAAATATCTTACATTTTTGCCAGCGACAACAGACTCGAATGAAAGGTGAAACATCGAAGAATCGCGTTATCACCAAAAACTTCCACCAAAAGAGCTATTAATAATAGCTCTTTTGGGCTACATTCAGCGGGAACATTACAGTTTCCGAATCTGAAATCTTGAAAAGATCTCTAAGAGTCGAATGTCCCGTCCTTAATTGACGCCACCTGACACCGAGTATTTAAAACCGTTGAATACTGGGAGTTCGATCCCAGACTAAAAGGCTAGTTTTCGTGATTTCCCCTTGTGTTACGTAAATACAAGCCATTTTTCCTTACGAATTCCTTTACGAAAGCATTCCTCTCCTTATGCAGATAGCTTTGGTTAGTTTTGCCGCATTAAAAGGACCTAACCTTATCTGACCTAACTGTAATTTAAGTCATTGAAATTCCAGTTTTCGAATCGAATCTTTTTCTAGGTTCGAATATTTGAATAATATTTCCATATGATGTAATTTTAAGTACATTTTATTTAAGAACTATTCAAGTCGTAACTGTTTTGAACATGTGCAGAATTCCCTTGATTAGTAAAAGATGCTTCTGAACGCCTCGTATTACCGCATACCTAGTCGACAATCGTTTGGCTTTATTTAATTTTTTAACGATGTTTGTACCCTTGTACGAAATGTCCTACCACCAAGCACCTTCAAGGCCAAAACAGTAAACGTGCGTGGGTGGAATAGGTACATCTTCTAATGGTTCTAAGCATAGCGGGAGACCCCAAATGCCGCACCCACGGAGGAGGTTAACGACGAAGATACAAAGAATTTTCTCCACGAGTATGGGAAAAAAAAATCCAGCGGCGAATAAAGCCGTGCCACCCGCTGTACGGCTTTCTCCCAGGGAGTTGCAGAACGAAGGAGTAATTGGCCCTTAGCGTCGAACTCTGACCCGCCTAAAACGCTGCGGTATGTCCGAAGCGAAGGCACGTGTTTGTGCCACCAAGTTTCTCTTCATTGGTGAGAGACTACAGAAAAATACTGCAGAACTTTGGTTCAGAGCAAAATCGTAAAGCTATTTCCGGAATATAGTGAAACACTATATCCGTATAATTAACAAATTCCGGATGAATATGTTGTCTTCTCTTTTAACAACTCCAAACGTCCCTCGTGGTTTTCATTTAGCAATGAAGTCTTCAAGAAAACGTTATTGCCAGTCGGCGATTTTTATTTTCATAAGTAATATAAAATTACTCCTCAGCGAAATCAAGTGAATTGTTTAAAAAATTATTTTATCTGTACTTCTGAAGAAAATATTGAGACAGTGTATGTTATAAATAAATGTATAGACCTGCGTTATAAATAAAATTTTCTAATAAGATATAAATAGCGGAAATTTCTAATTGTAATTCTTCTGCATACTATCGTTTGTATTCGAAAAAATTGAATGGTGATGAAGAAATTTTGTAGTAACGTACAAACTGCAGTTCTCTATTTCCCTGCCTCCCTCACCGAAAATGTTACTGATTTTTTTTTTTAATATTTTTATATCTTTTTGTCCATATTATTTCACATTCCAAAGAAATTCTTAAATAAAGCTAGAACTTTTTCTTATTATATTCTGAGTTTAGTTTAGTTTTACTGAACGGCAACGATTTGGTTTTAAAACCGACAACAGAATATATGTGCGTTAAAATAAAGTACTCTGATGTGGACACCATATGATTTCCTTTTTACGGCCAATTAAATTACATGCGTATTTTTTTTTTTTTTTTTTTTTTTTTTTTTTTTTTTTTGCTGCACTTTATTTAAACTGGTTTCCTCAAATTAGTAATAATCGAACCTTAAATTTAAACATATTGTTACGAAATGTTGAGTTGCGGTAAGATAACTTCCCCGCAAAGCGGGTTTAGGGTTGCCAGAAAGTGGCAAGGGAAGGCAAGGTCGCCATATTTGGCGAGAAAGCCTATTTGGCGACAAAATTGACGATATGCCATAGACGGATGGAGAGCCTTCTGGAACGAATTCTTCCCGGTTTGGCCCAGAATGTTCTCGAACACAAGCCAAAAACTATATAACCTTGCTGGTACGCGGAGAGTCAGTCAGTGGATCGATTGAGTGTCGGTTAATAGACAGTCAGTGCCCAGTCCATCCAGTTGATCGTCAGTCTAGTCTCGGGTTGGTCTTCAGCTGTTACGCGAGTTGGTGCATCAAAAGTGTGCATCGTTGAGGCTATCGAGTGTATCGTCTAGTACTTCGCGAGTTGTAGCGTGGAGAGTCTCGAGAGTACGTAGAGTTACGAGAACGACTGAACCGAGTGGGGAGCTGTACTCTGGTGCTTTGCCGTGAAACTGTCTTCACCGTTATAGCCTGAAAGATGTGATGCTGATTATTTCAGCGTGTTTGCAGTTTCGATGACTATAAACGTGCTTTTGGAGCTGTCCCGAGTAATACCGGCTAATAAATTGTGTTTCAATACTTCAAGTGCTGTTCTCGTTATTCAGTCCAAATTCACGACCCCGTACGTAACAAAGAAAAACATAACAATATTTCTTCGAATATCTTCTAATTAATTTAAACTTATATCCTCGAATTAATTCATTTAAACTTATTTCCTCGGAGTTAACCCATCCCTCAAAGCACGTTGAAAATGACATCAAAAACTGCAGATTTTGAAATTAAATATCCAGCTCAATTCTTGTTGTACGGTACCTTCTTAATTTGTTCATAACGATAAAGAACTTTACTAAATTTAAGTATAAGAACTGAAAACTGCACTAACGACAAGTTAGATTTCGTTATTTGTTTAAAATCATTTTTAATTTGACGTTGCCAAAAATTGAAAACTTTCTCATTTAAACCACTTCTATAATTGGAGTTATATGACTACAACGATTGCGACAATAAAGGCTAGGAAAGGACGTTTAAGCAGCTTAAGAGGATGGGTATATATATATGGCTACAAACTCTTTTAGGTTTCATTTAATTAGCGAACTTCCTCTCTCTATCTTAAAAACAGCGCTATAAACGTAAACTGCGTCATTCAAATTAATCATGCTATCCTACGTAATGCTTAATGCACATACCTCTTGACCAATCACCAAATTCTAAACCAAAACTTTTTTAACATGAACTAAAACTTTTTGACTCCCTCATTTCTTCCTCTGAACTGCTGCTTCGCTTTCGCTTACGCTATCCTCCTGGCAAGACGCTCCTGGAAAAATTGTTGTAATTTCTTATGATCGAAAAGTATATTGCTTATTAAGAAATGATTTTGATATGCCTAAATGGTGATTCGCCGAACTTAGTTTGTCAACATCTTCTTCATGCCTTTTCTACTCAGCTAACAAGACAACGCTGGCGGTGGCGTAATAGATGCGTAGCGAAGAAACTTGGCAATATAGACATGGCCGGATTCAAGATAATTTTATTGTTAGGGAAGATTCGCAAGATTTGGTTCACATATATGTGCCCTACATTTTTGCTAGCTCAGCACACACTCAATGAACAAAGAAGACAGCCGAAAAGCGTCCTGCCAGGAGCAAAGCATAAGCAAAAGTAACGCAGCAATTCAGAGGAAGGAGAGTGGGAGTTAAAGAGTTTCATTTCGTGTTAAAAACGTTTTGGTTTACAATTTGGTGATTGGTCAAGAGGTATCTGCATTAAGCGTTACGTAGGATAGCATGATTAATTTGAATGACTCAGTTTAGACTTATAGTACTATTTTTAAGATAGAGATAGGAAGTCCCCAAATTAAATTAAAAATAAAAGATGTTATAGCCACTTAAAAATAGAAGTTTGCTTTCATATTTTTTTCGTACAAACATATATATATATATATATAATGTTGTATGAACTTAAATCCATTTAGTGCGAATACAAGTTATTATTACTTGCGCAATTGCTGCAAAGTTAGTTAATAATAATTTATTTCCTAAACAGTATTGATTAATTGATTATATTATCTCCTAAGTTTAATTAAAGTAGAATTATTTTAGAATTATTTTAAAAGTGTGCATCCATACTGGTAAGTTATATTTTGAAAGATGTTTTGAAGTAATTTGAAAGCAAAATGTTAATAATGTTTTAACGGGGACTGGAGTTAAATCATCACGAAGAATAATATTACAATTGTAAAAGTAAAAATTAAAACATGTAATTGTTGTCATTGATCGGAAATTAGTTGACTTTTCAAGGGGAACAAACCAACTCCCGTTCAATGATCAATAATTGATAAAAATACGTAAATATGAAAGTGTTTCGTCTTTACTCGAGTTATAAGTTAAAGCCAAACCGGCAATTCTAGTCAGGCCAAATATTTCCGCGAATAGTTGTTACTCAAAGAACTTATTCTCATGAAGCATTTTAGTCAATTCAATTTGGAGTAAAAATCAATTACTGTAGAGAAATCCTGTAAAACTCGAGTAATCGTCCCCGACACTATCATCTTTATGTATTTGAGTACTATATTATTTGTAGAAATTAAACATTGGAAATGGTCATTATGAAATCGAAATCAAAGTAAAGTTGAAATAAACATAGAAGATTATAAAAAGGATAAATAATGCAAACTTTGTAAAAACAAATCAAAGAGAACATAAAAATAATATAAAAATAATATAAAAATAAAATAGAAAATAATATAAATAAGATCAGTGAATGTACATGAAGATATAAAGGCCAGAAAGGTATTAAGTAACTTACATTCTTTCTAGTGGGGGAGTCGGCAATGTGTTCTCTTCGTGTCTGACTCAGAAGTGTAGGGTGTCCGAAAATTCTTAGCGGCAGTAGGGGCTTTGAATTATATCATTCGGTAAGACTTGGGTGAAGAAATTTATGGTAGTGGGTGGGACTTGGAATTCTTGAGGGATGTATTTTGTGGAGTTCTTATCTGAGAGAGACCGTCTGTTAAGATTTTTTTAAAAATACTAGTGAATGGAAATTAATTAATTTCTGGCTAATTGTCGTGTCGCAATGATTAAGAATTTAAGAAAGGAAAAAGGCATTTTCGCTGTCCAAGAGCTAGTAGACAGTCTAAAGGCAGGAAATAGGCCCATTTTTTTAGTAACAGTATAGTAACAGTATATGTCTGAAGACAATTAGTTTTTTACAATATATACAATTGAGTAATTACACTATATACAAATCTTTCAACTGACAGTCATCCAACTTATACCGCCTTCTCAGGTTTAGGAATAAATTATCATATCCCTATCAGTTAAATGATTTAGAGTGAGTATTTAACGCCTGCTCTTTTAAGGCAATGGTTGATAAATTGAAAGGGAATTAGATTATTTTTGAGAATTTTGATAAGGATCAAAATTTCGCGTTGTAAATCTATTGTATCTGTGCATATAGTTTTAATTCGTTGTATTTGATTAATTATAGTATTGTTAATTACTTTTTTGGATATGTTGGAGTTCCAATTTATTAATTTGTTAGTATTGAAATTGAAGTTTCTTGTTTTGTCAAAAAGTAAAATTTTTTTGTAGTTAATGATTTGAAGATCTAGAAAGTCTATGCTATTTTGTGAATTATTAGTTTTATTAAGTTTAAGACAATTCGGATAAATGTCGGAGTTTTCAATTTTACCAAAATTATTAATTGTAATAAGGTCATCAATAAATCTGTAGGTGTGTTTGTAGTAATTTAACTCTTGTGGTTGTAGATTTTTTTGGAAGTTAAATTCTTTGACAAATAAAAAGATATTACAGATCGAGGTGCTGGAATGTAAGCCCATTGGCAATCCTCTGACTTGTTTAAAAAGTTGATTTTGAAACTTGATGTAGTTATGAAAAAGTGTGCATTTTAGGTAGGTTTTCCATTTGTCAAGAGTCATGATATTGAGTATATTAGGGAAAAGTTTTGGTAGATCAAGTAGGCTGGTATAGATTTCTTCTAGAGGAAGTGAGGTATATAAGTTTTCAAAATCATAGCAGTTAATGTTTTGGATGTTAATGGTATGAATGGTATTAATGACAGGAGTGTTATTATGAATGATCCAGCAATAGTTATGATTAGTGTTACAATCACTGAAAATAAATTTACAGATTTTATTAAGTTGAATTGAAAAATAATAGTCTATATTTTTCTTGTAATTATTAGTTCCCTTAGCTATAAATCTAAATTTTAATGGTGTTTTATGGAATTTGGGAATCGCATAAAGATTAGTAAATCTGTTGTAGTTCGCATTGAAAGTAATATTGAGTTTCTTATGAAAAGTTTTAATCCTGTTTATTATAGATGTTTCTGATTGCCAATGGGCTTACATTCCAGCACCTCGATCTGTAATATCTTTTTATTTGTCAAAGAATTTAACTTCCAAAAAAATCTACAACCACAAGAGTTAAATTAATAATTTTGGTAAAATTGAAAACTCCGACATTTATCCGAATTGTCTTAAACTTAATAGACTTTCTAGATCTTCAAATCATTAACTACAAAAAAATTTTACTTTTTGACAAAACAAGAAACTTCAATTTCA
Organism: Stegodyphus dumicola; assembly: GCF_044657685.1. NCBI lineage: Eukaryota > Metazoa > Arthropoda > Arachnida > Araneae > Eresidae > Stegodyphus > Stegodyphus dumicola. The sequence continues at coordinate 15,615,213 of NC_140775.1, read as the reverse complement.
ATACTAACAAATTAATAAATTGGAACTCCAACATATCCAAAAAAGTAATTAACAATACTATAATTAATCAAATACAACGAATTAAAACTATATGCACAGATACAATAGATTTACAACGCGAAATTTTGATCCTTATCAAAATTCTCAAAAATAATCTAATTCCCTTTCAATTTATCAACCATTGCCTTAAAAGAGCAGGCGTTAAATACTCACTCTAAATCATTTAACTGATAGGGATATGATAATTTATTCCTAAACCTGAGAAGGCGGTATAAGTTGGATGACTGTCAGTTGAAAGATTTGTATATAGTGTAATTACTCAATTGTATATATTGTAAAAAACTAATTGTCTTCAGACATATACTGTTACTATACTGTTACTAAAAAAATGGGCCTATTTCCTGCCTTTAGACTGTCTACTAGCTCTTGGACAGCGAAAATGCCTTTTTCCTTTCTTAAATTCTTAATCATTGCGACACGACAATTAGCCAGAAATTAATTAATTTCCATTCACTAGTATTTTTAAAAAAATCTTAACAGACGGTCTCTCTCAGATAAGAATTCCAGGTCCCACCCACTACCATAAATTTCTTCACCCAAGTCTTACCGAATGATATAATTCAAAGCCCCTACTGCCGCTAAGAATTTTCGGACACCCTACACTTCTGAGTCAGACACGAAGAGAACACTTTGCCAACTCCCCCACTAGAAAGAATGTAAGTTACTTAATACCTTTCTGGCCTTTATATCTTCATGTACATTCACTGATCTTATTTATATTATTTTCTATTTTATTTTTATATTATTTTTATATTATTTTTATGTTCTCTTTGATTTGTTTTTGCAAAGTTTGCATTATTTATCCTTTTTATAATCTTCTATGTTTATTTCAACTTTACTTTGTTTATTTCAACTTTTAAAATAATTCTACTTTAATTAAACTTAGGAGATAATATAATCAATTAATCAATACTGTTTAGGAAATAAATTATATATATATATATATATATATATATATTCTAATAGATTATTTAGTATATTATCTCCTTTGACAAAAGTAGTTAGAATTCTATTGAAATAAAATATCTCATTAGCATATGTGCATATGCATGTGTAAAAAGAAATTTTGGCTGTGACCTTGTGCATAAGCTATTCATGTAGCTGTAGACTATGTCATGTTTTTCAAAGCTAATTTTTCAAAGCATGCATGATCTTGCGGTTGTACTTTACATTCTCTTGCACTTAAAGAGCGTCTGGAATGATGCATGAGACCCAGTCGACCAAGTCCACTGACAAATTGTTCTGCACCCGATTTTAGTTCCTGGTACATAGCGTTTTTCGTAACCAGGGGAAAAAATCTGTTTTACCCACAGGGTGTTCAAACAACATATTTTCCACTTGATAGCCAAACGTGCGAATATCAGATCTTGAAAATCAGATCGAGTATTCAAAGATTCGAATTGGCCCCAACCCTTATTGGTCTCACTAAGTGGCCGAGTGGTTAGGAGAGCTGAATACTGGGAATTTGAGCTGGTTCTGATCCCAAGGCGAACGGGCTGATTGCATGGCAGGTTCCTGTGGTTTTCATTATGTGCAAATGAATACGAGCCATTTTCCCTTAGAAAGTCCCCACGAAGACATCTCTCCCTTTAAGCAGATAACCCTTGTGTATTTTGCCGTATTAAAATAACCTAACTTAACCTGATGTGACTCATCCTTCACTGAATGAATCCGTCTGAATGTAATTTTAGTTCCAATTTTCGAATCTGGAATCTTTCTGAAGATTCAAGTATGTCATCTCTAATTTAAATAATCTGCCTTTAAATATTGTAATTTAAATTCCGATTTTCGAATTTTGAATCTTTTTCGAGATTTAAATATGCCATCTCTAACTGCCTCTAAATGATAAAATTTAAATTTCAGTGTTTCAAATTTGGAATCTTTTTTCAAGATTCGAATGTGCCAGCCTTAGTTTGCGTAATCTGCTTAATCCTTTGGTTGTTGTGTTGTCCATGTATTTCATGGAAGAATGGTTGCTGGAGCCTCAAGGAACTTCGAGGAGGTTTCTATTTTCGCCTCAATTTTGAGGAAAAGCATTCCGGGGTGTCTGTAAGTCTCCCACCCCTCTCCCTTATCACCAAACCACACAAGAAGATTTTCGGCTTGCCATATATTTAGAATGCCCCCATGCCGCAAAGACACTACACATTTTTAAACATCCATGACCTCTCTGGGATTCGAACTCGATAACGCAGTGGGCTTCCCTAACCACTATACCGTCTGGGCGGCGAATCCTCTGGTGATTATTTTAGAAGAGATAAATTTATCTGAAGATTTGGAATGGAATTTTTTTCTTATTTACAAGAAAGTATCCGGTTACTTTTATACGTCTACAAACTATCTGGCAGGCGAATCGTTTTTGTCTGTTGACTCTGGTGCCCATTTATACCCTGTTTTCCCTCTGGTAAATTCATCCTCTTCTAATAGGACATCCGCGGTGTATGGTTTTTTGGTAACAGCAAAGCACAGGAGCTTCTATCTTGAGGAAGGAATGCTTTCATTGAGGTCTTTCTAAGAGAAACAAGCTTGCATTCATGTTACATTTGGAGGAATCCACTCAGAATGTCAAATTATGAACAGAAAATTACTTTCCTGGGTTCGAATCCTTTCCATGGATACGCAAGTTACCAAACCTCATATTTATTGAATACATCTTTGATGCCATTCAAAGCAAAGAACCGAAAAATTTCACACTTCGGAATACAAAATTATAAAAGATAGCCCTGCAAGAAGTATATTGCTTATTGGCTACAGATTAAACTCGCATATCAGTGGACACCATCTTTCTGGACATCATCTATTTTTCTATGAAGGATCCACAAAGTACTAGGTACCACTTTTATTTTCACTTCAGTGAGTAAAAATAATGTAGTATTTGAAAGACAAGTGAAAGTTTTTTCCTCCTTTGTGAAATGGCAACACCTCCGTCTTTGGCTTCCGACACGATTATCTTTCATATCCAAGCTACTACACCCAAAACAATTTTTCAAGCATTGATAATAAATAATAAAAAAAAAAAGCGGAAAGGAACTATATGGTTTTTGCTCCCTGTGGCGACATCATACACGACAATTTAAATCTTTTGCGGTTTAACATTTTTCTTTTTTCCTTTCTTTAAACCCGAGGCTTTAAATGATAACTTCATGGGGGGGCAGGGGAAAGAAATTATGTTCTTGCTGGGCATTTCAAACGTGAGGCAATCCTACCCTGACAAATCGTCTGTCAGACGGTAAAATGTCGGCCACCACTCGATGCCAGTTTCTCTGTCAAAGGTCAAACGGATCCTTCCTAACTCAAAATAATAATAAAACCACAATTTGACGTACTGTCTTTTTTTACTTTACCCAGTTATGCAGAGGCATTAAAATGGCCCACCAAAGGATAGTAAATTATTTTGCTCCAACTTTTTTAAAGCATTTGATACTTGAGATTTAAGAAAAGAAAAATGTGGCTATCTTTTACAGAAAGTCATCTATATATTTTTTGGAGAAGTATACAAAATTTTTAGAGTATTACATTACCCGTTACATTAAATTATGAGAAATTACCGCGTTCCCTAATACGAGTTCTGTTGGTGTAAATCATTATGATGTACAGGTAGCAAATTAAAAAATTCGTGGTTAAAAATCACCGTTAGAATACCATTAATTTTTTACGTTTTCTATTTTCGGAAACTACTTTCTACAATAACGCTCGAACTAAAATCTGGTGAGCAATATTTTTTCACTTCCTGGATTTAATCTACTAGGTCTTGTGCCTCTCCCCAGTCGTGTTTGAAGTAGAGCAGAATGTAATGATTGATTCTAGTTATCGGTAATCCAGTTGGCAAATTGGAAGATTTACGATTTGAATCCCGATTAAGGTATATTTGATTTTCTGTGCTTCCTGGTCCGAAATTTGTAATAATCTGCACAATTGTACGTTGGTCCGAAATATCTAATGGGCTGTATAATTGTACAATGGATTGAAATACCTAATGGGCTGTGCAGTTGTACGCCAATTCGAAATATCTAATGGGTTGTGCAATTGTAAGTTGGTCTGAAAGGTCTAATTGGCTATTGGTACGTAGGTCCAAAGTATCTAATAAGGCGTACTATTGTATGTTGAACGGAAATGTCTAATGGACTGTACAATTATACTGTGCTGGTCCGAATTATCTAACGGGCTGTACAATTGTACGTTGGTTTGAAACATGGTTTGTACAATTGTACGTTAGTCCAAAATACCTAATAGGCTGTACAGATGTACGTTGCTCCGAAATATCTAATAAGCTTGTAAGGTATATTATGTTAATTAACCAGTTAATATGATTCTGATCTTTACTATAACTTCTCTTTTTTGTATTCCTCACATTTTGAGGGTATTGAATCTTTAGATGAGAGAGCTGCTGCAATCTCACCCTGCTGTAAGTGATTTTCGCCAAGTTCTGTTTAAAGATAATATTCCGGCTTTGGCATTCTCGCTAACGGATGATATATACTTGCGCGCCGATAAAATAATTTGAATCAACTTATTTCTTATGCTATCTTATGTGTAATCTTAGGCTACGTATCAGAGTTTGAATTTAAGTGTCAGTCATTGCGTAATTTAAATAGCCACGAGTGGTTGTTTTGTCAGTAACATAAATTGTGCCTTTATATACAGTTTAGATTAAAATAAAAAAGGTTTCTTAAAAAACATTCTTCACTACTTTGTGAGTACTTAAGGTGAGGTGATAACTCGCTATCTCTCTAGTAGAGTCTACAGGACTTTAGTTTCCAGTTACAATAGCAGCCCTAGAAGCTATAGAATTTTACGATAGTTCAAAATATCTAATAGGCTGTACAATTGTACGTTGTTGTATTAGATACTTTGTTACAATAAGCAGCTAATAAACGGTATAAGTGTACGATGGACCAAAATATCTAATGGTGAAAATGATTATACGATTGTACATTGGTCTATTGTACATTGTACATTGGTCTGATTATACGATTGTACATTGGATTATACGATTGTACATTGGTCCGAAATATCTAATGGACCGTACAATTGCACGTAGCTCCGTACAATTGTAAGTATCTGTGATTTGTACAATTGTACGTTAATCCGAACTACCCAAAACAGGTACGTTGGATCGAAATACGTAGCGACTGTACAATAGTACGTTGGTTCGAAATATATAATGGACTGTACAATTGTACATTAACAGTATCATGTATTATTTATCATTCATTCGATTAGAGAAATGTTGCTTTTGCACAAAACGTGAAATTGTAAATTTAGCTTGCGCTGGCCTTGCAAAGAATCATATCAGAGTAAGATTATTAATTTAATTTTCCGAGATAATCAGTCTGTAAAGCTTAAAAAAATTCAGGAATTTGAAAGCAACAAACAAATTTATTAATCATTTAAATCTTAATTTCCTTTTTTTTTAATTTTATAGTCTAATTAGTGTATGGTTAAAATTCTATTATTAGTATTGTTTAAAATTCTCTAATTTATTATGTATGCATCCAAATAGCAATATTGCAATTAACGCAAAAAAGCAATTTTCTTTTAGGTAATAAAAACGTTTTTCAAAATTAGTATAGTTTAAAATTCTCTAATTTATTATGGATGCATCCAAGTAGCAATATTGCAATTAAAGCAAAGAAATCCATTTCCTTTTAGGTAATAAACTTTTTTTCAAATTTAATTTTTGAAAATTGATTGGTTTCTTTTTTTTCCTCCACTACTGTATCTTCTGTTAGTACTTGGTGCTTAATATAATATTAACTTCCTTTTTACTATATTTTTTTTGCATAGGTCATTAGTTTATCGCTTTTTTTTTTATTTGCAGTGTTTTGGTATTTTTTGCATTTTCTATTAAGCTTTGGTATTTTAATTGACTATTTCATTAGTTACGCAGTTTCATAAAATTGTATCTCTTTGGTATTCAGTATCACTGCTTTTTGTTTTAAATTTGAATTCCATTGCAAAAAATATCTCTTCATTAAAAAACTTCTAAAGAGAAAGCTTCACTTTGATTTGAATTTAAGACTAATTATCTTTTCCACGTTTACTCCAAAATGTAAAATACATATTATCTTTCGAGTGGCTTCTGGCAGATTATGATTTGATGAATGCGTTTAAATAATTTCATTTCCATTTTTACTAAATCCTGATTTTTAAAAAGAATAAAGCTAGTTTTCAATTTAATTGCTTGTTTATGATTCCTTTTTAGTCATTCATCCAGATATAATTCAGAAACGTATCTCTGTTAATAATTCTCTTAGCTGCTACTTCGATAAAAACCAAATAATTATCAGCTTTGTTATTGAATTGTTTAACTTTGTTTTTGTTTTACTGTTCATTATGGGTATTTCAGGATGGATTTCCAAGTTATTTGACTGGTTCTTCTTCCTTCGTGTTAGGTAACCTCACTTTTTTTGGTAGATTTATATTCTACTTTAGTCCATTCTCTGTGGAATTATTCAACGAGTTTTTAAACACTGTACTTAAAAAACATTACACATGAAATAATGAATGAATGACGCACAAAAATAAATGTTAAATATCTAAGTCTCAATTTTAAAAATGGAGTTTACCGCAGGAATCAGCACAGGCAGTACACGCTTACATTATGGGGTCTATGCAGTAAAAAGGATTGTATGTTTTAGTACAGGGTCTTCCAAAGAGGTCAGGATAGACCTCTGGGGTCGATAAAGACTTAAAGGCGATTAGTGATGATCAAAATGTCGACTAGGAGTCGATATCCGAAAATGCACGGGATTTTGATTGGCACAATGAAAATTCCATTGAATTATAAAAAAATTATTAATACTTTTAATGAATTTTGAATATATTTAAAAATTTTAGTAAAATTGTATGTGAAACTGTAGTATTTTCTGTATAATGGGAAATGAAAGTCAGAAGAGAAAAACTCTGAGATTATAAATTTATACGATTTTCGTCGGTGGTGGAATTGAAAAGACATATGCTGATCATACTGATGTATGTTATTTAGCGAATTCCTAGTAAAATCATAATTTACCACTAAAAATTATGCACTGTTTTTTCCTGATTTACTGCAAATCGGATTACTTGTATTATAATTCCTATATTCATCGCTAACCTTTGTATATATTTTAAATAATAAAGATATAATATTAAAAATTCTAAAAGATTTCAGATTATAACGTTCGTTCCAAAGGATTTGTCCAGATTTTTTTACGTTCTCGCTGAGCTTGCAGTTTACCATTCTACCGTTACACTCACGCCTACTAACCGCCTCCCTTTTTTAAATTGCTGCTATTAGCTCACACTCTCCCTATATTGTGTTCAAATTTTCAGTCGTTAGTAAAATACTTTTTATTCGCCCACTCAAGTTCAAATACAGTTTTTTAAACTTATAGTGGATGACACTTGATGTTAATGATAAATATACAGTCATGAAATTATAATGTAGTAATGTTTTATGTTAGCACTCATTAATTATATTTTTCTTTGTTGACATAAGTAGGAATTGACTTTAAATTTCTTTTTATATTCCTTTTTTTTTTTTTTTTTTTTTTTTTTTAGCTTTCTTATTAGGCATCATTTTCTTCGCACTTACGCCATATGGAATTCAGCAGCAAAATTACAAAAATTTTAAAAGCAGCATAAAAGTATATGTTTAGAATTCCCGATGCGGCGTTAAGTGTTGGCATACACTTTTTTTTTCAGTTTTTTCAATGTTCAGTTTTCTTACTAAGATGGTCTTAGGAAACATTTTTTTTTGTCTTTTTATTATTAACGTTTTGTGTATTTATTAAATATCAAATTATTGACGCTTACGACACATAAAATTCGATACAACAACAACATCACAAAATAATTAGAAGTAGCAATATTTAAAATTTCCGATACAAAGTCTCGCGCACTGGAGATAAAAGTGTTTTATTCCGCACAGTGTTGCCATTGCTCGCTTGAAAATCGTTGAGTTTGTTAATCAAAAATTCGTTAAAGTTTTACAAAAGTTGAAATAGATAATAAAGCAAATTCGAAATTTAAAATTCGGACTTCCAAGTACCCATTTTCGGTTGGAGGACTACATTATTGAATATTTGATGGCTCTGGGTACCGTTGTTTCTTTCGCAGTGCGATAAATATACATACATTCATACAGATTCTTCATAATTTAATTCTTTTAAATATAATACAGAGCGATAATATTTGTTGGCAACGGTTTGAATAGTGATATAATGCAGCATAAGTGCTTCGACGCAAAATGCCGTTTTGGGACTAATATCTCATTCAGGATAACGTCCTTTTTGGGTTAAAAATGATAAAGGTATTTCCAAGGCCATATACCTACTGCAGAATCATATGGGCTTCTTCTCATTTTTCTCATGGAGTGTGCGAAGAAGTGTTCTATTTCTCGTACTTTCCCTCTTTTATATCTTTTCATTCTTTTTCTCTTCTTCGGATTACAGCTTCAAACTTCAACCCTTTTTTTTCCGGCAACCATATTTCTTTTCTTGTCCAAATTCCAGAAACGAAACTTTGCACCTAATTCTTCTAAACCTTTCTTCTTTTTATCCTCCCCCTTCCCTATGACATTGTGTTGCCAGCAAACTTTCCTTAAAGTTTTTCCCCCTTCTATCTTATTTTATCTGTTTGTTTTTTCTGTCGACAAAAAGAAAAGAAGAGCAATTATTATTTCTTTTTTCTATCTTCTTCTGTTGCCAAATAAAATAAATAAATGTTTTCGAGTCATTGGGTCTTAGTTACGGTTACGGACGTCTTTTCCATCAGTAACCGATCAAGGAGGTTTACGACTGTAAATCCAGTTTGAAATGAAGATTTATTATAGATATAGAAGGATTTAGAAATATTTTTTCTCCCTCCCACTTTTTCATGTTCCTTTTTTTAGATCGTGCGAGATAAATTTGCGGTTATGTGTCATTTTTTTCTATCGGAAAATTGGCGCAAAATATTTCATTTAAATTCCACAAATCAACTTTGTCTGTTAGATTTATTAGGATTGAAGACTCGTTGGATTTTGTTTTTTTTCCCATAAAAAGTATTGCGAAAAAATGAATTGGGGAAAAAGCTTTATGAAAAGTGATTTAATTAATAAAACATCGATGCTTAAATTACCGTATTTATTAACATTTTGAATCTTCATTTGACTTTTTATTATTAAATTTCATGCATGGTCAAACTTAGGGTTCTTTGCCTCTTCAATGAGGCTCGCATCGTAAAAAATAGTAGTTTTATTTTCGAAAAAGCCGCACAGACGGTATAGTGTTTGAGGAAACCTGACTGCGATGCCGAGATGCCGAAGGGCCTGGGTTCGAATCTCGGAGAAGGCATGGTTGTAACTGTCCGTCCCTTCATAGGAGGCGAAGGTGGCCCACCTATTAGGTGCCTCCATAATAAAGAGACTACCACATCTGGCCTTGTATAAATTAATGGACTGTGTTACAATGTAACTGTTCACAATCTGCCATTGGGGGGAGAATTCGAAAAATTATCTCATCTTGAAATAGAAATCATAGTTTTATAAGCTTTTACTCAGTTCACTCAAGGTGACAGAAACTTTGTCTTCGATTTTTAACCTACTTCCTGAAAATCGATCAAGTTCGCATCTTATACACATGCTGATACACATGTTGTTTATCGATAAAAATGCAATGTGGTGAACAGTGTTTTCAAAATTTGATTCAGATTTTTTTATTTACTGTTTAAGGGATAGTTGGAATCCCCTATACCGACAATGTTAAATTGGCCATTTTCGAAATACCTTGTCTCAAAATCTGCTGTAGACATACACTTTAAATTTTTGTGTAGTTAAAGTACACCTATCTGATTATACTGAAATGAGTTTTCGAAACATTTTAAATTTTAGAATAATTTATAGAATATTTTACTAGGCATAGTAAAATTTAGCACTTTTCTCATAAAGAAAAATTTGTGAATTTTTTCCTTGGTTTATCACAAAAACCTCATTTCAATATATATTAGAGGACGTAATAAGTAAGCCATAAAAATTTTACGTATCTGTGAGCAGTAGTTCCTGAGGAAAGGTGCAACAAGTGTAAAAATATCACGTTTGGAGACAAACGCGTTTATTTTATTTATTTATTTATTTATTTATTTGGTGTGTGTGTGTGTGTGTGTAAAAATCCTCATTCATCAAAGCATTCGAAGACTAGATTTTTTAAAGTTCTAATTTTCATAGAGATTACAGAATGGTATTTTTAGAAAGCTAAGAGTGTAGAGAATTTGAAAATGCAAAAATCTCAAATCACCATTTTTTGAATTTTTTTACCTTTAAATAATTTTTCCTATATATCTTTGTTTAACGAGCAAACTAAAACTATCATAATTTTACTATTTGCACTATAGAATAGAGCGGAAAAAATATTTTCAATTAAACTTGTCTGAAAATTTTTGCTTAATTTCTGAATTGTGGCCCGATTTTTGTAAACCGTTCCATTTTTCAGTCTATTTGACCTTTACGATTTTAAAACGCGCATAATAAAAGCATGGACCACTTAAATAACGAAAACTATTAATTTAATTGCATTGCCAAATGTATAAGCCATTATTCTTTTTTAATTTATGTTAGAACGTTATTATCCGTGAAACAAAATTGTAAATTAATTCTGCAAACAGAATTATTTAATCTGTTATAAGGTTATTTCTCCCACCTTCTTGGCGTGCCTTCGTGGTGTGGTGGTCTGCACGCTCAGCGCGTTTAAGAGGTCCGCGGTTCGATTCCTGGCGAAGGCTTTGTTAATTTTTTCGTCTTGCCTGCTTCCAAAAAAATACCTAATGTCTCTATAATGGCGCCCGAACTAAAAGGGTCATGGATGATGACTCTCCACACCCAGGATTTGGTGATTGCGTCTCCCCAAAACCCCAGTCGCCCTTTAAAACGGGGGAGTATGTAAGGCATTTCTCCCACCTTCTTGACGTGCCTTCGTGGTGTGGTGGTCTGCACGCTCAGTGCGTTTGAGAGGTCCACGGTTCGATTCCTGGCGAAGGCTTTGTTAATTTTTCACCTTCCCTGCTTCCAAAAAAATACCTAATGTTTCTACACTGTAATTACCATTAAACTACATGATAACGTATTTTTTCCTTTCCGTTTAATAATTATTATAGTATAAGGTATTTTCTCCCTCCTTTCTGCATGCCTTCGTGGTGTAACGGTAGCACACTCGGCGCGTATTCGAGAGGTCCAGGTTCGAGTTCAGGAGAGGGCATTGTTCATTTTTCATGTCTCCCGCATAAAAAAAAACCTAGTATCTCTAAAATATTTATTTTAAATAAAATCTTTTTAGTCCATAAGGGCGTTTAGCCCCAATGGACTATTATTCTCGATACAGGATTTTGCATCGTCCACTATAAACGGCGAATCATTTTTCAAATTGTTGCCACCAAATACTATCGCCTTGTATTATCCTTAAAGAAATTAAATAATGAAGAGTCTGCTTAAATGTATGTATGTTCCTCACATTGTGAAAAAACGACGAATACCGAGAGACATTATATTTGAATAATGTTGTAGTCTACACGAACATGTGCATCTAGAACCACGAATTCTGAATTTAGAATTTTATATTTCATATTTTCTAAAACTTAAATGCATTTTTATTAAGAAACTCAAAGATATGAAAGCGAGCAGTAGTAACACTGTACAGAATAAAATATTTTTTATCTCCAGCGCGCGAGACCGTCTGTCGGAAATTCTGAATATATGCTGTTTTTAAATATTTTGTGATATTGCTGTTGAATCGAATTTTATGTGACGTAAGTGCGAAGAACATGATATCTAATAAATAAAGTTAACACACAAAACGTTAAGAATAAAAAGACACAAAATTTTGTAAGCCATCTTACTAGAAAAATTGAACGTTGGTATGATGAAATAAAAAAAGACTGAAAAAAAAAGTAAAACGTATGACAACACTTAATACTGCATCGGGAATTAAAAAAAAAAAAAAAAAACTGCTATGCTGCTTTTAAAATTTTTGTAATTTTGCTGTTGAGCTGTATATGGCGTAAGTGGAAAAAAAAAAAAAAAAAAAAATGGCGCTTAAGAATAGCTTAGCAGGAATGAGTGCAATAGCAGACTGGTATACTGGAACATCAACAAGAGCTTTCAGATTTTTTAAGTTACATTTTTATAATAATCAAAATATTTATTTTCTAAGTTATATGTGTAGTAATTTGAAATGATTTAAAAATATGGGAGCTATCTGCGTCTTAACTATGCTGTGGCGATGATACTGCTAGAATGTGTAAAGTGCTAGCGTAACAGCGTTGATAAATAAATTAGGACTAATTTGCACTGATGTTGTGCTATTTCTTAGATGTTACCGAATTTCAATAAGGACATGTTTAGTCATAACTTGCACTAAAGATATAAGATGACAGTAAACTATAAGAAATATTTCTTATAATCTAGCTTGCATTTAATAAACCAATTAATAGTTATCTTTGATAGGATTAATAGTTACCTCCGAATGTTGGTCCTTATGTTAGTTGTGCAGGAAATGTAAATTATTATTTTTTATGCAATAATATTACACAGTTTATATCGAGTAGTTTTCTGTCGTTGAATTGCAATTTCTTTGTGATACGCTGTTCTTATCTCATTTGTTTAAAATGAAGATTAAAGGAAAATCAGCATTGCTGTTTTCTAAACCTCTTCATTATTCTTTCATTACAATAAAAACCCTTTTCTTTATTGTAAAGAGCTCTATGTCTTTTTGCTTTTTCAATTGACTCCCATGAAAATAATTCGGCAATTATAATCAGTATCGGAGACAAGACACTTAATCCTTTGTTGCATCATGTCCGCTCTAGTAGACAAAAGTTTAAATTTGTTTATTCTTCTGTAAATGCCTTAAAAGATTCCATTCCTGTGTTTATTCATTCTATATTATTAGAACTTTCAAGTGTCGATCCTAGATGGCTGTATAGCATCACTAAGTAAAGCATTGCTATTTGGAAAATGGCTGCTACTTCTGTTTCCAAGTTAGTACAATTTCTCATAGTAAACATTATATAATATTGCTTACATTTTCTTATACTGCCATTTTTTATTCATAATTAGTAATTTTAGACATTTTATTAATGTCAGTTTGAGAAAATTGTGGAGTGGCTAGATAAAGATTTACCGAAAAGAGTGAATTGAAACCCAAATGTACTGCTTATCAAGCCAAAACACCACTCTAAATGTTTATATTTGGAAAGGAATTTCTCTAGAACATTTGACATTTGAATTCAATAGGTGCAGATACAAAATCGTAGCAAAATGAATTCAATCACAATCGACGAAATGAAGGTATTTTGGGGGATCTGTATGTACATGTCAGTTGTAGATTTAACATTTAGAAGATGGTAATGATCACTGCAAACAAGGCAGGAAATGATTTCAAATGAATGACCGTAAATCGTTGGGAAGAGATTGATATGCATGTACGTATATGCATGCTGTCCACTGTAGTGAACAAACTGTAGCAATTATTTAAAACAAAATTTAAATAAAATTAATTTTTTATTATTACTAAGGTTATTTTAAGTAGAAAAAATACAAACATTTTCATTTAACTTCAATACATTGAAGAAAAATGGTAAGTTAGGCATCTTAATTTGCTGAATATATCGCAACAGATACAAGAACCATTTATTTATGTTTACTAGGTTCTCACTCAACAGAAAAATGTTGGAAACTGATGGAAAAGAATTTTTTTTTTTTCATAAAAGTCAGAAAATTCGGATATTTCGTTTTTCAAAAAATTCAAGGAAGTTAAAAAATGCACAGATGAGTTCCCTGAAATGTTTAGTTCGTGTTTTTAAGTGTTGACAGTAAACAAAAATCGCCTGAGTTAAAAACAGGTAAATAATTACCGTAATTTTTGTTTTTCGTGCAGAAAGTATTTTATCTGCTTCATATCTGATAAAACCTTGCCGGTCCATACATTTTTCTGAATCTTTTTCCTACAGAAATAAATACAGGGTTTCTCAAAAAACGTATGCGCACTGTAGTAAATGATATCTGCGTACTAGTTTCGAAATTGAATTGAATTGTCCGCACAGTATGTAGTATGGTTTGGTTTATTTAATTACGGCAAAGCACTTAAAAACTCTCTTGTCTAAGAAAAGGAATACGTACGTGGAGGACTTTGTGAGGAAAACTGGCTGGTATATACGTTACACATTGGGAAAACCACGAAAACGCAAATGCGGCCAGCCCGTTTGCTACGATTCGAATCCCGGACCGAACTACAGTGTTCAGCGATTTTACCATAGACCTTGTAGTATGGTGATTGATCAATACATATTGGTACTCTCGTGACTGTAATATGCGACGTATCACGTATAATAGTAACCAAGATGACCTTGAGAGACCTTGAAGAACGTCGTGTAGGGCAAGAAATCCGTTATGCTGGAGGTCCTTCGTCAAGAAACGATAGCGGCATGTGCAACAATCTTCAACATCGTCAAACAACCGCTCGAAGTTGTGCTATGCCTCTGTCCACAAATGGCCACTACTCTGACAATTTGAGCACTTTAAGTAGCTGTACAGGTACAGGTATAGGAAGATTGTATTAAATCTGTAGAGTCATTACATTTATCAAAGAACGAAGTGTGAAAATTGTGCAACGCCTTCGGCAGGATTCGAATTTCAGACCTCCCGGTTACGCATCGAACGTGCTTCCAGTTACACCACGAAGGCACGTGGAAAGGAAGGAGAAAATACCTTATGATTATATTAACTTATAATTAAGTTCGGTACATATACACGATAAAGAACCGTATTCTCATTACAGTGTGTGGGCATACATAATACATAACTATAAAAATTAAACATTTTTTACTGTTATCCTAAGCTCTTCACATTTATTTTGATAAGGATATACAAATGAGACATAATATTTTTTAGGAATGATGTATTGTGTAATAAGTTTCTTTTGAAAAGTGAGAGATATTTAAAAAAAAAAAAAAAAAAAAGAGTTTGATATTTTTAAAAAAACTGTTTTTCCCCCTCAATGGTTTAGATGCATGTTTTCTATATCGTATTTCTCTCTGTATATATGTAAGTTCTTTGGTGCTCTGCATTGGGTCTTGATCCCTTCAATTCATGGAAATATTTGGCCTAACTTAAATTGCAGTTTGGCATTGCCTTATTACTTGAGTAAAGGACGAAACGCACCTTCGAATTTACTTCTTAATTATTGTTCATTGAGCGGGAGTTTGTTTGTTCCCTTTGAAAGGTCAACTAATTTCCGATCAATGGCAATGATTACTTGTTTTTAATTTTATTTCTTTTCACAATTGAAAATTTGTTATTCATGATTTAATTCAAGTCCCCGTATATAGTTTTCAAAATAAGATAATTTAATTTTTTATAATGTTCTTAATTATTACATTGCATTTTTAATAATCACATAAAATTACTCCTTTACTCGCACTCAATTTGATAAGAAGTTCATTATGTGTGGTTAGAGAAACTGTCCTATTTGATCATAGCAAATCAAGGAAATTAAAAGTCGAATATCATTGTTAATCTGAATTGGTAATAAATGGCTCTATTCGTCACAAAATGCGATACCGTTGTCAAATTACTTGAAACTTTTCTCTCCATTCAAAAACAATTTCACCGCTTTCAAAATCATATAAATATTCATTTGCGGCTCTTGATGAATATATCTACGGCTTTGCAATTTTCCTAAATTCTAATACGCTGCCATAACTTCTGTGAAGTTTGGCCACCTTTTCTATATCCAATGGGCATAACTTCTAATGTATCTGAGTACATTTATGAACATATGAAGTTTTATTGTAATGGACAAAATGTGTTTCTAACTCCATACATTACGTACCTGGTACAAAATGTTAGGTTATTTACTTTTATCTGTCCCTGGTGAGTTCTGTCTTAACTTCAAAATAAAATCCTCAACATATTTTATTCTATAAACTCAGCTCTTTTAATTTTTAATACCATCTTCGCTGGCAGACTGCCTCTCCAAACTATCATTTCTGGGTTCCTGGTCACGAGCGCACGTGATTCTCTCGCGAAGACAACAGCTAACAAGCAAACAAACAAAAACCTGCAGCAGACTGCAGTTTGTTAGGGGCATCTTTCGTCCTAACTGCCGAACCGCCCCGGCCGCCCTTTAGGGCGAAGAGCCCTCAGACGATTAATCTTGGTTAGGGGAAGCGGAAGTGCTTGACCCCACGCTTGCCGCCGCCCCTGAAAGCTGCACACACCGCGGATATGTTCAGGCTAATGGTATTTGTTCCCGCACTACGTTATTTCCTACTTTGAGAGTGCTGGGAGGGACGTAATATACGTACGGGGGAAGGCACCCAGTTTCAAAGTGAAAATAGAATTTCTGTAGGGAGGTGGAATCCGGCTATATTAGTCAGGGTATCATGTATGGCTTAACGGTCGCTTATCTCGGTGCTTACAAGAGTCAGTCTAGTAAGATGTTTACCAAATATATATGCAACGGCGGCTGAATATACCGCAAATTAAATATATAATTAACTAACATGATACATGAATTAGATGCACAATTAAAGAAAGTACATTAAAGATTTAAATTACGAAGAATTGTCTTTATAGCTGTTACTAAGAACTACGTTTGTTGGTTCTGTTAAAAAACTGAGCTAAATCGTTTCATTTATTCATATGCAATAAATTGATTAAATTTTGTACACTACAGAGGCTGATTGGACAATTTTACTTAGCTATAAAAAGCAATCGTCTGCTTTGAAATTTTTCTTTTAACTACAACTTTATTTTTGAAAAAATAAATTATCGTCTGCTACTTGACAGGTTCTGTTTACCTGCAAAATAGCGCTTTTAACGAAGCAATGGATGGAATGCTATGTTTTTGCTGCTTCCAAAAGGAAATTATTCATGTCTAGTTATTAAAAAATTCGATTAGTACACCGCATGACTTGCTTGCACGGAATATTAAGTTATACCCATTTTTTCTTACATTTCATTTAAACTCCTTGAATTGAATTAAATCTACTTCGTCGATAGCGCATAAACCACAATAGAATAAATGCTTTCTTCAAAAATCTCTGTATTTATTTACCATAGCGACACTCTGGCGCTAGGTTTACTTAACAGCATTACATCTCATTTATTTTATAACTCAGAATGCGCAAAAATTATATCATCTGAAGAATCATCTAATCATTGCCACATGTTCTATTCAAAAACTATAATAAATTTAAAACGATGTATAAAAGAAATTAGACAAATAAAAAAGAAACAGTTGTTATTGTTGTTAGGAAACTTTCTTTCTTTAGATTTGCAAGAAATCCACTATTCTGCTAAGTTTCGAATGTAAACAAATATGGTAGCTAAGGATAAAAATTAGCCTTAGCCGCACTTGAACAACTTTTAAATTGTTAGTAATTCTACAAATATTACCTTCAAGTTAACTAAAGGCATAAAAAACCTTAACCGGAAGATAAGAACAACATAATTCAATCATTTTTAAAGCATAAAATGCACAGTTTACAAACATATAAGAACAAAAAAACTGAGTTCACGTAGTCGAGTAACAGAATGGGTATACGTATATTTATTTATTTATTTATTTATTTTTGGTGCGGCCGATTGCCACCAAAAAGAGAGGTGCACAACTACATGCTATAGCTGTCCTATATGCAAAATTTCAACGTTCTGAGGCTACTCGTTTTTGAGTTATGCGAGATATATGCACACGTACGTAGAGACGTCACGAAAAAATCTCTTCTGAATCCATTTTAAATCAGTTTTATCATGTTTGGGGGAAAAAAAAAGAGTCATTTATTCTTTCCATACGCACAGATGTCAAGCAAAAACATCGTTAAATTGCATTCGATAAAGGTCAAAATGGATGCGTTTTTTTAAATATGGTACCCGGAATTTTTTGGGATTACAATACTTCCTTTACTTCGTACAAGGAAGTAAAAAGGCAGTGAAAGTCATGATTTCTGTATTTCTAAAGTTATGGTAGGTAATATTGTAAACATGACAAAGGGAAAAAAAACGTCAAAGTTTGGCTTCAATGGAAAAACTTTTCCAAATACACATTTAGGCAAAAAATGCAAGGAATGTTTCGAATTTTGCAAACGTAAGATCTTTAATGTTAAAAGAAAATCTATCAAGCCAAAAGACAGTTGCGAAATCATTAAAATGCTCAGTGTCAACTGTTAACAGAGTGATTAATGCTGATTTGAATTTTAAAAAGGCGAAAAAACGTAATGCGTAACGTCTTCCTCTACGAAATATCGCTGAAAGTAGAACGCGCGGCAGAATGCTTTGCGAGAAACATATATCTGGACAAAAACGGAAAAATATTGTCCCAATAGTTGAATCTTGGGGGTATTTAAATGACTGCAGTAAAAAAAGATCCGCTTGGTATCATCAAAGAGTAGAAAAAAACTTTGAAACACGGTTCAAAGAATCCAAAGAAAGATTTTCAAAGGGATTGTTTCTAGTTTTTCATATAACGGCAAATTAAAAATAAAGAGACTGGAGAAAAATTTTAGCTTCAACTCCAGATATTATCAGAACATATTTTATACCCAATTTTCAAACAGGAAATAACTTCTCTTGACCTACAGGGCCATCAATCAATAGAACTGCCTGAAGACAAACCAAGCAGCCACACATCCACTGAATGGACAAGAAACGGGTATCAAGGCCGTACCTTCACTCATATTCTTTAAATCTCCTGATGTACCACCCATGAATTTTTGCGCTTTCGGACGTTTAAAAAGAGGATTGTCGGAATGTTGTCCTACAAACCTTCTTGGACTTTGAAAAGTTGTTCAAGAGGAATGAGATAAACTACCTCTTTCGATGCCATAAAAGGCGTTATTGTCTTAGAAATTACGGTGTAGAAAGATATTGAAGAACAAGGATTATCAAACAGAACATTTAAAACACAAAAATGTTTGGTAAAATATATCTGCAAATACAATGAAAATTGTCTAAACTGTGTGCGAAGTATTCAGTGAATACCAAGCTAATTACGCTTGAAGGATGACTAAAGTCTCATACTTTACCAGAGGACATTATGAGAATTTGCTTGCTACAGGCCACACTGAAAACAAATGAAAGGTTATCATTCTCGGAGTGGCAACATTCACAAAGAGTTCTTCTATATTTTTTCCATTCTTATCCATCAATTTTGAAAGGCAGACATCTTTCGAGTTTAAATAGGGTGCTACTGAGTAAAAAACTGAGTTGTTAAGATAATGAAAGCACTGAGTATAACAAAATAATTGTTGTTGCCAACGAGCATAACAGAAGAATATTATTTTGTCTTCATCGTAAGATGAGGAAAACAAGTGCTGTTCAAAACTGTTTTCAGCAGTTCAGCTTTTCAAATATTGTTCAATACTCAAGGTGCTTTAAGATACTGTGCATTATTGGATGTCTTTGCGTAACTATGATACTTTTTAAGATTCATTTTAAAGAGCATGTCATTTCTTATGTCCTTTCTGTACGTTTACTACTTCATTAGATGCAAATTAAATAAATTCAAATAACGAGAGATAATCTAAGTTTAAAGAGAGAGAGATTTGGCACTTAGAACTGTATAATACTAATTCAGCTTTCACGAGTGTCGTGTTGATTGTTGGTGAGTTTGGTTTGGTTTATTTGTGTATGGCAAAGCATTCAAGGTAAGCCGTCTAAGAGGAGGGAGGCCTTCGTGGAGGACTTTCTAAGGAAAACTGGCTCGTTTACACGCTACACATGGAGAAAGCCACGAAAACGCTCATCCAGTCAGCCGGGATTCGAACCCCGGACCGAACTACCAGTGTTCAGAGATTTTATCGCTCGGCCGCTAGTGGGCCCACGTTGGTTACGATCCTTTGCCTGTTCTTTAAAAAAACTTAATTTCCTATCCTCTAAAAATGTTAATTTAATCAAATTCTTACTCCCTTGATTACATTCAATTGCTAAGCATGTAAGCTATCTCCAAGCCAGGACAATGTCGGACCTTTAAATGAATGGTAGCATAACTGTCAAATAATTATTTAAAAGACTTCGCTAAAGTCATTTCTAACGTCGAAACGTAATATTTTGTCTTTTTAACTTATTTTTGTGTTTTATGAGCATAGGAAGTTTATTACTTATTAGTAATAGAAGTTTCTGCCTGAAGATTCACATTGTAAAAGTTTTTAAATTTTTTAGGCGTGACTTTTATGACTTTTCATAACATCGGAGCTTTATTCTGAGAGTTTTATTTCTCACCTGGATAAAGATAATGAAAATAAATCTCCTCTCACGAAGGACTGACGGTGAAAAAAAGAACAAAACCTTTTAGTTGCTGGCTTCAGATCACTGAGCCGTGCTTCCCGAAGCTTCGTCAGCATTTTCGTTTCCCAACACTCGCCGGGCATTTCGACTGCCCGGGTTAAAAGCTTTTTTCCTCTATCTCACGCGCGTCTCTCTGTCGGTAACGAAATTAAGAGATCCGACGTAATTGATTGGGTGCTACTTTTCCATGTCTGCAAGCGACGGATTTTGAAAGCTGTGCATTTTATGAGCAGTCCCCTTTCCCTGAACTCCAGTTATCCAGGCTAAGTAAGATCAAAGTCTATCCAGATTTTTTTCTCCTTTCTCTTTTTTCAACACACCGAATAGGTGCTGTGTGAATTTCTACTATGCAAATTTTGTGGCTTGTCAAAACGGAAATCGTTGCCAGTTTGTATGTGCGAAATACTTGTTGAAAGGCCCACACTCATGTGATATAGTTTTAAAAAAGTATGCACGACCAGCATATTAAATATATGTTTTCTTTATGACAGAGTGGCAGTGGAAACTCGATTCTTCTTCCTTTTTACTTCCTTGTACGAAGTAAAAAGGAAGTATAGTAATCGCGAAAAGCTTCAGGCAGCATATTTCAACGAAAATATCCACTTTGACCGCTTTCGAATGCAATTTAATGATATTTTTGCGTGATATCTATACGTAAGGACAGAATAAAAGACTCTTTTCCTCCAAAAAAACTAGAAAACTGCTTTAAAATGAATTCTGAAGAGAAATTTTCGTGGCGTCTGTACGAACGTATGTCCGTACATGCGTACGAGCGTATCTCGCATAACTCAAAAACGAGTAGCCTCAGAACGTTGAAATTTTGTATATAAGACTACTATAACATGTAGATGTGCACCTCGTATTTTGGTTGCAATCGGCCGCGTGATCTCAGTTTTTTTACTCTTATATGTTTGTAAATTGTACATTTTTCGCTTTAAAAATGATTGAATTATGTTGTTTTTATCTTCCGGTTAAAGTTTTTATGCCTTTTGTAATTCTGGAAGCAATATTTGTACAATTATCAACAATTTAAAAGCTGTTTAAGTGCGGTTAAGTCTTAAATAACATGGCGGACATATTTGTTTACATTTGAAACAGCAGAATTGCAGATTTGTTGCCAATCTAGAGAGACTAAGCTTCGCAACACAAAAATAACGCCTTCATTTATTATTGCGAATTAAACCATGCTTAATCCTTTCTGGAATTTTTTCGAGGAAATAAGTATTTAAGATTTACTTCGTAATTTTTAATACAGCTATTTTGAGTTTTTATGTATTTTTGCCTTGTCACGAAGTGGAAACTGAATTAATTGAATGAGAAATACTCAATCGTCTGTGAAAAACTGTTTCTTTTTCGTTTTGTTTGCTTAATTTTTTTTTATACATCGTTCTAGCTTTGTTATAGTATTTGAATAGAACATGTGGCAACGATTAGATAATTCTTTAAATGATATAAATTTTGTGCATTCTGAGTTATAATATGAACGAAATATAATACTGTTAAGTGAACCTAGCGCCAGAGTGTCGCTATGGTAAACAAAGTGAATTTTAAAGAATGCATTTATTCTATTGTGGTTTATGCGCTGTCGGCGAACTAGGTTTAATTCAATCTAATAAGTTAAATAAAATGCAAGAAAAAATGCGTATAATTTAATATTCCGTACAAGGAAGTCATGTGGTGTACACATCAGATTTTTTTTAATTATCTGCCACCCACTGAGGAAATACGATAAACAAAATGAATCCATCAAAAAATGAAGAGAAAAATAAGTACTAAAAGAATTGTAATTTAAAATGGACCATACTATGTAATAACATAAAAAAACAGCTATTAAGAATCCTAAATTTAAAGTATACCATAATGTATAATAAGATTAAAATAGCATAATTTAAATAGATCGTTTTTTAAGTAAAAAAAAAATTGCAATTTAAAATAATGTAAATTATATGATAAAATAAAGAAATATATAATTAAAAATCATAAATTAAAGTACGCTATAGAGGGTGATAATAAAATAGCAGTTTAAAATAAAACATGTTATATAATAAATTAAAAAAAACTGCAGTTAAAAATTCTAATTTAAAATAGGTCGTATTATATACACTGCAACAAAAAAAAAAATCGTAATTTAAAATAGCTAAAACTGAATTTTTTTAGTTAAACTGAAAATTAAAACACTCCTAAAATATGACTTTATATACTGAAAATTGTTCGATTCAAATAAATGTCGCAGCTATTTTTTAATATTTGTATTTTTTAGTAATTTTTAAAAATTTTTCGGAAAAGTGTTTGAATCATAACCTATAAGATTTATGGCATCACCTTAAACTAGATGTACTTCTGGTTTAAGAGACAGACTAGTTCTGTACACTGATGATGTACCTTAAACTAGATGTAAATACCTGCAAAAAATTAGAGCTTTGTATTCAAAATTTCCCAAGATGATGTACGTGAATTTATATATTGTCACGCTTTGAAATTTGGTTTATGTGTTATAAGTGATGATAATGCCAAATGTGGTTTAATGCGTTTGCATTTTGTTAAAATTATTTGAAAGAATGAATGATGCACTTTTTTGTCCACTCATGCGCGACAGAAGGGAAAGGAAAATAATTTACGATAAATTATGAAATTCACCAATTCTCAGCGCAAACTGAAAAAAGTGCGCCGAGATAAATTTTTAAATTTCTCGTTAAATTTCTCACTAGATTTTACAAATATAATACAGGGTGTCCTATAAGTCTGTAAATATTATAAAAATTCATAAAAATTGAAGAAATTGGTAGAATTGAACGTGGTTTTCTAATAAGTTATTCTCGTAAAGGGGGATTTGTTTTAGTAAAGGAAAATAAAATAGTTAACATTTTTGTCGATAGAGGGTGCTGTACGAAAGGAAATCAAATATTTATATACATGCAAGCAAATGTTTACAATCATATCACTGTTACTCTATGTGTCCGCCATCACTACAAATAACAGCTTGCTGGCGAGTTATAACACTGTTAACTGTACGCATTTACGAATGGATGCAAGATATTTTCATGATGAATGGCGTTCTTTAACTACGCAAAAGAAGACGGGATATTGCGGTACACATAACCCCAAAGCCAAAAATCGTTCCGGAGAGCGAGGGGGGCCACTTTTTATAGTGACGGCTAATCGCTGTTCGGTGAGCGTTCTTGCGAACGTGTTCACTTCGGTTGTGACAGGAGGAACTGCCCTGTCTTGCATGAACGTCACTGAGTCCAGAATGCTATGTTCCAGTAAGTGCGGTACCACTATCTCCTGCAGCAGTTACAAGTAACGTTTTCCAGTAACTGAGCAGGTCTTCCAGCCAGCTTTTGCACAGCGCTGTTCAAAGAAAAAAGGCCCCACAGTAAATAGACGCAGTGAAATCACACCAAACAGTTAAAACCGATGAATGTAGGCGCTTATCAATATAGGCGCGTGGGTTCTCATTTACCCAGATTCTACAGTTATAAATGTTCACTGCTTTGTGCAATAAAAAATGAGCTTCACCTGTCCACAAAAAAATTGAGAAACCATGGCGGATTGTCACCGATTTTCGACAAAGCCCAATTTGCGAATTCACATCGCTTAGCTTTGACATTTGACAAGAGCTGGTGGACTGATTGCAACTTGTGGGGGTACGATATTAAAAACACTATGATGGATGCGGAATACCGATGTTTTCGCTGTACCAGTGTTCCCTGCCACTTCTTGTGCGCTACTTACAGCATTCGTTGATTAGCTTTAGAGTGTCAATATGCAAAGCTACAAGTACGAACTGCTGATAAAATTGGTACCACTGATAACTTCTGATAAACCAAACAACCGTTAAGGCGATGACACAAACTTCCCGTTTATTCGAAATGTTGTATCAGGGAAGTCAGCCCGGCAAGAGTGATTAGACCTGGACCTTTCTTCGATATCTTCTGTGTTGGAAACCTTCGTAAGGCTTCAGTCGACGATTCGTGGCTGAACCACTAATTTCAGCTTCACAATTAAAACTTTATGTACGAGCAAGTAGCAGAAAAAATCAGAAATGAGCTGTAAATCGTAAAACCTCCAATTTATAGCACTCTGATTTGCATATTTCTTGTTACTGCATTTAATGTGGTACCCTCTATTGACGGAAATTTTAACTATTTATTTCCTTTACCCCCCTCTTCCCCAAAAAAACTTTCATGAGATTAAAGTTTTCGCAAACCGCGTTCAATTTTTCCAATTCCTTCAATTTTTCTGATTTTCTTAAAATATTTACAGATTTATAGGACACACGGTATTTAGGCATAATTTGAGAGGTAAAATTGAAGTATGGGAAAAAAATCGCTATATCATTTTAGAGAAAGTCCGATTTTGTGTCGAAATCCCTATGTCATAACAATGCTATTTTAAATCTAATGTATATTGTATGTCGCACTTCTGAGACATGAAAAAGGCAAATTAAATTTCGTCAATTGGCACAGTAGAACAGGAAATATAGAATTGTCCCATTTTTTTAATCCAGAGTGTACATATACGTACACATATGCATACATTTCTGAATCCAGTAACGATAACAGAAGAGTAATATTAATTTCTCCAGTTGAAGATTTCTCAACGTTTTTACAATTGAGGATTATTTTAAATAATATTTCTTCGTTTTGTTCAGCGTTTTTATCCGAACTTTTTAAATAACTGTGATCAATTAAAGAATCTCTAAAATAAACATTACAAAAGATAATCAGTCACATATTTATATATTATGAGACTTGCCAAACCCTTGAAACATAATTATTCTCCAAGAGTTCTGGAGTTCCGAGGAATCCTAGTTTAGGAACTCTGCTCCGTTTTCTTAATGATAAATTTCATCCCTGCTTAGTTTCGGAGATTCTTGAAATATTTTCCTTTTCGAATGTAAATACGTAAAACTCGCTAGTGTCTTTGCATGTTACGTTTTACAGATTCATACACATTTATTTCATCTTAAAACTTAAAGTAACAATAAAACACATTATTAAAGTGCAGTCTAAAATAATCCCTAATTATAATACGACGTGAACTCTTTTCCATTCGCCAAAATTCTGCCATTTTTATTTTAGAGAGCTTCAGTTTCGCCATTTTTATTGCGTCTGTGGATTAGCCTGAAGGTATTTGCACTTTACTTCGCTCAAAAAAATCGTACTCTCATTTAAAATGTATTAGCAAATCTTCAAAATTTTATTGAGTGTTCGTTACGCCTATGCATTCGTTACGCCTAAGCGTAAAAAAACTGTTCGTTACGCCTAAGCGTAAAAAAAGTAAAATAGTTCGAGACTACCGACTGGGATTCTTTCAACTCGCCGAGAGGATTAACTCGAAAATTTCTGATTAGATTTGTTCCAGCAAACGGATAAAGACAAAGAAATAAAAATTGCATCTCTAGCGAAAAAAAAAAACTGTTAAATATTGATTACGACAACTTTAAAAGCGTTCATTTGGAACATTTGGAACTGAATGTGAAATTTGTCTGAATGTGTCGAGACAGAATTTTATTGAGTTTAAATAGATTGTGCGTTTTTGCTTTCGTTTTCCGACACTTTCGGAAACATGAAAAGAACACTTTTAAAGAATTTTTGATCATTTGTTGAAATAAATATCTAATACTTTTATCTTTTTTTACTCGAGTTGGTAAGGCATTAAAAGAGAAGTTTTTCTCTTGCTTCGTTTAATGTTAAGCAAAATGTGTCTGACATATGTTTTTGCTTTTAAATATGGTAGCACTTAAAAATTAACGTATCGAAATATTTACACAAAAATCAATTACCTCGCATCTTATACACGACGAAAG
This sequence comes from Stegodyphus dumicola, assembly GCF_044657685.1. Lineage (NCBI taxonomy): Eukaryota > Metazoa > Arthropoda > Arachnida > Araneae > Eresidae > Stegodyphus > Stegodyphus dumicola. Next base: position 15,589,045 of record NC_140775.1, on the reverse strand, counting down.
ATAATATTCCTTTTGATATTTGTCTTTAAAATTGGACGTTTCAATAAATAACAAATAAAAAAGAAAGAAAGAAAGAAACAGAATAGCCGCACCTTAATTTTTTTTTTTTTTTTTATCGGGAATACTTACTTTGGAAGCAAGAACACTGCTGTAAGAAATAAGAACATATTTAATTTAATACCGACTAGCGGCCGAACCTGTGGCCGATTCTAATCCTATGATTAGGGTAGGATACGATAGGATTTGGATTAGGAGAAAAGAGGATTAACATTAGGATAGAATTAGGATTAGGATAGGATAGGATTAGGAGAAAAGAGGATTAACATTAGGATAAAATTAGGACTAGGATAGGATTGGATTAGAATAGTGTAGGATAGGATAGGATTAGGATAGCATAGGATAGGAGAGGATTAGAATAGTACAAGATAGGAGAGGATTAGAATTAGGATTAGGATAGTACAGGATAGGAGAGGAGAGGATTAGAATTAGAAATAGGATTAGGAGAAAAGAGGATTAATATTAGGATAGAAATTAGAATTAGGATAAGATTAGGAGAAAAGAGGATTGACATTTGGATAGAATTAGGATTCGGATAGGATAGGATTGGATTAGAATAGTGTAGGATATGATAGGATTAGGAAAGCATAGGATAGGACAGGATTAAAATTAAGATTAGGATAGAAGTGGAGAAAATTAGAACTAAGATTATGATTAGGATAGATAGGAGAGCAGAGGAAAGGATTAGAATCAGGATTAGGATAGGACAAGTTAGAATTAGGATTAGGATAGGATAGAATATAAGAGCGCTGAATTCCGGTAATTCGATCCAGTACAAATCTGGGTATTCGGGCGAGTTGTGTAGGCGTTTTTGTGGTTTTCCTCATCTGCAACGTGAATATGATCTAGTTTCCCTTAAACAATTATCATCTCCAACCGAAATAAAATCAACTAATGATTATTAAAACTTTTAGAAAAGTGCTGATTGCAATCTTGTGTGTACATATTCAGTTGATATCCTGTGTGTACATATGTTCAGTTTTGTTCAGATAGTCATACACACTTTTAAAAAATGCCTTGAATTCTTTTCGAACTGGTATTTTTACTTTATTCAACAGTGACGATTGAGTCTTATGATTTGGTAAAAAAATACATGTTAATTTTATTCAAGAAGTGAAATGAAATAACTTTCTTATTTTTTAATTGCTTTCTTAATTTTTCTAAAATTTTAACTATAAATGATGTTATTATAAGTTTTCATATCGCCAATTATGCCCCACCGCAGTTTATTAAAAACGTTTGGTACTTACGTATTATCCCGTCAACATTTTCTTTTTACTTATTACGTGTTCCGCTGTTTGGCATTATACGGAAAGGGAGGAATAGACAGGACTTTTTAAGGGAAATTAACTCATATCTACCTCAGACATAGAGAAAACCACGAAAACGTTATGTAGCCATCCCGTTCAACAGGACTCGAACCCCGGACCGAACTAACCAGTGTTCACTGGTGGACCTCCCGTCGACCATTGGCGGAAATTTCGGCAGCAGTAGTTAATCTCCAGTCGTTTTTCAAGATTCTAAAGAACACGGTCATCCATATTTGGCGCTAAATTGCGCTACTTGGCCGGTCGACGGGATAAGACTTAAGAATGAAACTCTTTTGTCGCTTTGCTTATTCTAAAGCTGTAATAGATATAAATAGAAAATTAACCATTTCCCCAATTCCAAAATTTCATTTTGAAACTATTTTTATTCCGTCCCCACCGTTTTCCGTTGTGGCTGGTGAAATATTTTTCTAAACAACTTTAAGTCATTATTTATGTAAAATAACAAATGAACAACAAAGCATAGTTACAACAGAAAAAGAAAAGGTTCTTACGTATAAACGCAAACACCCTAGTAGAAGTTTCCAAATTTTCAGAATATGACAAGTTCTGGCAACCATGCACATAACCATTCTTCCGGCTACCATATCCTTCAGTCAACCAACGAACCAACCATGCTCATTACAATCCTTCAATCAACCAACGAACCAACCATGCTCATTACAATCCTTCAGTCAACCAACGAACCAACCATGCTCATTACAATCCTTCAGTCAACCAACGAACCAATCATGCTCATTACAATCCTTCAGTCAACCAACCATGCTCATTACAATCCTTCAGTCAACCAACCCTGCTCATTACAATCCTTCAGTCAACCAACCATGCTCATTACAACCTTCATTCATTTTTTTCCCGTTGTATTCCAAGTTCTAATGGTTTTTATAAAACAAATCATGATATTTTTTTGCCTTAGTTTTAAAATATGAATTTATAGAATTTACCAGAAGTGGAAGAAATCGCCATAAAATTTCTGAAGGAATACAGAATTTTGTTGAAAATTTTCTAAAGCAAGCATTGAGGAAATGCGTTTCTTAGATGGCATCTTGCCGCGGATGGCACGAAACCGAGTCTCCGAAATTTTCTGATAAGCGAAAACAGAACGCTGTGTACTTCGGGAGAAGAACAGGAAGCGTAAAAGAATAATAGGAAGAATGTAAGTGTTGTATTTTTTAATGTATCGCGTAATGCTTGTTTGATAATTCAAACTGGTATTTTGAATTGCTAAGGTATATGTTTTCTTTTCATATCTAGATAATGTTTACCGACTTACGATTAATATCGATAGGTTGGGAATCTTTCTAAAAAAAGGCACGAAAACCACCAACTTGCACCCCATAAGTAAGCTTTCACATTTTCATGTGTAAAAACCCGTCAGATTGCGCCAAGGTGGTTTCGTTAATATGTAAATAAATACCAAGAAAAATTATCTTTATCATATTATAGAATTTTTTGGACATTGTTTTTTACATTTTGAACTTTACACCGATGTTGATTCATATTCTTTTCTGAATATTAATGTTCATAATTTATCTTAAACTCTATATCTTCGTCGAGGTTTTGATTATTACTGAAAAACTTACGTTTCTGCACCATTAACTATCAGGCAAGCATTTTTTAGTAATTATCGTGTTGCTACAAATGTTCATAAAATTATCACTGAGGTATCTTATAAGTTAAGGTTTAGTAGTGAAAAACAAAATTAATGTTTAAATTATTAAGAAATTCGTTTGCGGCTTTCAAATTACTCAGTTCCGTAAGTTATGACAGTCTAACTAAACTTGAAAGACAAGGAGCTTATATTTTATCTAATGGTAATACTCCGAGAATTGGTTTTGAGGGTACGCGGAAAGTAAAATAAATAATTTATGTTTCGCGCAGCGGGAACACAGTTGCCAAAGCAAGTGGATTATGCATGCATGGTAACATGACGTAACAGTTCAAAAACTATGAAAAGACTCGCTTGCGCTGTTCTAACTTCAAAGTTATTAATGCGAATGTTAGGTTTTGATGTTAAAAAAATCTATTTTCTGGGAAAATGAGTAATTCAAGACACATTCATCTGAAAATCTTTGGTTTTAGAAATTAACAAGATCCCTCCTCGGTATCTCTAATTTTTTTACTAAATTTTGATTTAAAAATTCATCAGGGTATAATTTCATGATTTTGGATTTTGAGAAATTTTTTCCCCTTAAGCATGGAAAGAGGCTGAGGGGGGGGGGGAACATGGAAATATCTTTTTCTTTGATTTTCTTCTCCAGAAAATCTTTCGTTTGACCGTAATTGAAACGCCTTCGCTTTGTGTTTCTCTCCTCCTCTCAAAGAAGACTCTCTTGTTGCCCATTCTCAACTTTCTCCAGTTCATCACATTTGTAATAACTTTTATAATGATTTCTATTTTCAACGGCTCTGGCACGATGGCATACCAAACCAGAATTCTAAAGTAACACTAGTAATTTTTTGTTTCAGACACTGAATTAAAGATCGCAATACTTATTTATACTGAGTTTTATACGTAAAATCTATAATGGTTGAATTTTCGTAATATTATTCACGTAGTTCCTTCTTTAGTAAAGTCTCAACTTTTCTTATTGACCGGATTTGCAACAAATATCGACCACATATGGAACAATTTATCTTTTGAACGCATCTGGGACGTTCACATGTAAGATAGCTGTTTTTTTTTTCATCAAATTTATCTTGGTCATGACAGTTTGTCTCCAGTCCCGTCTGTATGCCCTGTCGGACAAGAAAGCAGCCACAGACCTCCTACGCATCATTTCACATGCCCCTTCTCAATCCCTCCCACGTACTCTTCTTCCCTTATCCTGAAGGGGGGGGAATGTGTCTGTATATGATGTTCTTGAGAGCCAATGACCCGAACAACGCATTCGAATGGGAGTTTCACACTACAGTACTTCCAAAAGACAAAAAAAAAAAAAAAAAAAAAAAAAAAAAAAAAAAAAAAAAACGATGGAAGATGGTCACTTTTGTTCTTAACGAAAAGGGGAGAGTGGAGCGTTCCCACCCCCTATTACGTCTGCTTCGTCTAATGCTCTTTCCGCTATATATATATATATATATGCTTTATTTACTTTTTTCACTCTGGATGTTTTTCCGGCAACAAACTGCGTTATTTTTACCGACTTATTTCAACTGTTGAAAAAAGATTCCTCCTCCCTTTTTAGCCCTCCTTACCCCCTACCATTGTTGGGTGTTCGGAAAGTTAAATGGGGAGGGGAGAAAAGAAAGAAAAGGAAAGGAAATCTGAAGACTCCAGATTAGAAAAATGTTTTATTCAATTACAAGAAAATAGCAAATATTCATAAAAATTATCAGTTCCATGTATTGTAAATTACTTAAATGTATGCATATCTTATTTACATATCTACTAGTAATAAAGGGTGTCCCAAAATTAACGCAAGATTTGAATTTGGCGCCATTTTTGCATTAAGTTGTTGGCAACCCTGAAAAAAGAACAGTTTGAAAGCTGAGAGTTTAGGGTTAGAGTAAATGAAGCGTTATACGATACAACAACGTGTCTTCATTATTGAACAATATTTTTTAAAAAAATGAAAGTTTGGCGGCGCCAGCTCGAAAATTTTATACACAATATGGTAAAAATAGTGAACGTCGTCAACTGTGTAGAGATTAATTGCAAAATTCATGGAGACTGGATGAGTTGGAGACGCTAAACACACCGGTCGTCCAAAACCAAGCCGTTCAAATGTCAATATTGAAGCAGTGCGTGAAAGTGTTGATGAAAACCCAGGAACATCAATTCGGCGTCATGGACAAGAATTGCAAATTTCAAGAAGCTCTCTACAGCGTATACTCACAAGAGATCTGTGTCTTCATGTTTATAAAATTCAATTAACACAACAACCGAAGCCTAATGACCATGAACAGAGAAGAGAGTTTGTGGAATGGATTATTATCCATCAAAAAGTGGATGCTGGTTTTTCGAGCAAGCGATGAAGCACATTTTCACCTCGATGGCTTTGTTAATCGCCTTTGTCGTGTTTGGGGTTCGGAGAACCCACGTGTGATTAGCGAAAAACAAATGCACCCACAACGTGTCACTGTTTGGTGCGGATTTTGGGCAGGAGACATCATCGGACCATACATTTTTGAGAATGAGGCTGGTCAAGAAGCAACTGTTAATGGTGCTCGATATCGCGATATGATAACACAGTTGTTTCTGCCGAAATTGGATGACACTGATGTGGCCAATATGTGGTTTCAAACAAGACGATGCCGCATGCCATACAGCCAACGAAACAATTCACTTACTGCATGAGACATTTCCTGATCGTGTAATCTCTCGTATTGGCTCCCTAGATCATGTGATTTAACACCACTGGATTTCTTCTTATGGGGTTATTTGAAGGCAAAGGTCTATGTAACAATCCCATAACCACACGTGCATTACAAGAGGAAATTAAACGCTGCATCAACGAAATTCAGCCACAATTATGCAGAAAGATCATGAAAAATTTCGACGAAAGGGTGCGTATGTGCCAGCAAAGCCGTGGAGGCCATTTGCCCGATGTGTGATTCCATAAATAACCCTATCCTATGTACTTTATGATTCACTTAAAAATAAATATCTAAAGATTAAAAACTCTCTTTTATATTGAATTCAAATCTTGCGTTAATTTTGAGACACCGTTAGATAGTATAAAATATCTACTAGTCAGATGTAGTACTAGATGTAGTACTCAGAATTATAAGATTATAATTCTGAGTACTACATCTCAGAATTATAAGATATAATTTTACTATATGTGGTACTCAGAATTATAAAGATATGAATTATGAAAAGCTGTGTTTAATTGCTTTTAACTCTTTGACTAAGAATTAAAAAAATTATCTTACTTCTTATCCAGGTGAACAAAATATGTCATAAATAAGGCAAATTTAGCATTTGGGACTTTTTTTTTTTTGTCAATCGGTTTTCAAGCCAAAGGCTGGGGCACATATGTCCCAGCCGTAGTTAATGGTGGGATACATATATCCCACACGTAGCGATCGTTTTACTATAAACACGCCTATTTTTCTGGAAAACTTTATTATATGAAATAGATTTTACCTCGTATGGTACAGGGTAAAGCATTCTTTGCATAACCCAACATTACACATTGGGCAACTCCTATTTGTTCTTTTCTCTATGTTCATTTGTGTACAATGAGCGCAGCGGCTGATTTTTTAACTATTGGAAGATGATCCTCAACATTCGGGAGATTCTAAGTACTTTTTAACTCGGCAGTAATTTTTAAACATTTATAGGGACATATATTTCCTGTTAGTAGTCAAAGGGTTAAATACCGCTTTGTTTATCAATAACACACTGACTAATTTTGAAGGATAAAGATCTTCTCCTTTACTGTATGGAATTCGAAAATTTCGTATTGGAAAATTTTGTAATAATTTCCCTGTAACCATAACCGTGAGAGCTCTCACAATCTCGAGCGCATGCCTCGAAATAACAGTATCTGAAATTTCATATCCATTGGTTGAGCAGGCAGGCTGTTAGTGGTTTATATTATCGGGGGAAATTTTTTATGACTACTCTGTATATTATAGATATAAACTGGAAGAAAGGTCAGGAAACTGTGCGATAAAATCTTCGTAAAAATCGAGACATTTTGCTCATATTCTCTTAAAGGAGCAGGAGAAAACTTCGCTTAATCGTAGAAATAGTTATATCCAGTTTGGTTAAATCAAGAGTCAATTGTATATACGTGTGTATACGTATAATGCATGTACAGGAGAAGATGGTAACGGGAGACTGTATGTTGTCGGTCGCTCCAAAGAGAACTGCACATACCTTCCCTCCCCCCATTAGGAAGCAAAATGTGGAGACACAGTCTCTTATTTTGAGTCTCCCCGGGTACTTAAGGACGTTTGGATGTGGCATTTAGCTGCAAAATGTCAACAACAGCTGCCGAAGATCTTCTCGCTCTTTTTCATGTGTTCTGGAGAGATTTAGCTGTATTAGAGCAGCACAAGGTCTTCGAGTGGGGGGGCGGTGATCTCCTTTCCTTGGCGGTGAGAAGCGGCACCTTGGAATGAGATGGGGAAATCTTCAGATTCCAGAATTCTAACAGATTTCTAGCTTTTTTATTTTTACAAATCCGTTATATGTAGGCTTTGCGTATGGTTTCGAAAGGTAGAACATATTCTCGCTTTCTAGTTGGAAAAGTAAAAAGGAAATCTAAATTTTTTATAGATTTTAAAAAGGATAGTCAATAATACACTTGAAATTAAAATAGTCATTTCACTAATATTTAGAAAATGGTATTTGTAAATAAAAGTGAAGCACAAGTGTCCGAAAACAATTGTGATTCACTTTGTGAATATATTGCAGGCCACTACAATATATTTTTGCTGTCCTTTTTATTGAGTGAATTATAATCAGGTAGGTACTTGTCGGTAATTTTTATTGTTATTTTAATTTTTTAATGCCGTTTTTCTTCGACTGGTAAACATTTTCCCCCGTATAAACGTTGCTAAAATCAGAATCTTAAAAGGACAAATTTTTCCGAATTACTTATTTTTCTAGGTAATTATTTTTCCGATGCTAATAATTTAAGCGAATACGAGCCTGTTGTGAATAAATCGAAGTTGATTATAAAAAATATATATATGAAAGAAAATTTTTAGTTTCATGCCATATCATTTCTTATAAAACAGATGTACAACTGATATTAATAAACTGAAGTCTATTTTTTAAAATATATTGTTCTGGAAGAATTTTTGAGTTGCTTTCCATATTATTTTCTTAGAGTCAAAATCTTTCCTGTTCGTGGTGTTGAAATTAAAGTGTGTATCTTAGAACAGACGACGTCTTAGAATCCAAAATGTACTGAAATACAAGTTTCCTTAGCTTTCTTGTTAAATTCGTGAGCGACTTGTTTACTACATCATTAGCCGAAGTGAGGATAACGAACCATTTTCTGTGAATTTGTGTGGGGGGGGGGAAATTAGCATTTCCACGTACCTGGGAAAAAAACAAAATCTGTAAACTTTCAAATTTTACATTACGCCCGAAGGGGCGTTTTCTTAACGTTTTGTGTGTTATATTTAGTTATTAAATATCATGTTTTTTGCATTTAAATCATAAAATTTAGTTCAACAGCAGTCAGCAGTATCGCAAAATGATTTTAAAATGAGCATATCTTTAGAAATTCCGATGCACTATCTCGCGCGCTGTAGATAATTTTTTTTTCGTACAGTGTTGCCATTGCTTGCTTTGAAATCGTTGAGTTTGTTAATCAAAAGTTCGTTAAAGTTTTACAAAATATGAAACAGATAATGAAACAAATTCCGAATTCAAAATTTGGGCTTCCAGACGCCCATATTCGGGTGTAAACGTACGTTATTCAAGATTTGATGGCTCTAAGTACCGTTGTTTTATCACTATGCGAGAAACATACATACATTGATGCAGAATCTTCATTATTTAATTTATTTAAATGTAATACAGGGCTGTAATATTTGGTGGCAGCAATTTGAAAAGTGAACCGACATTTAATGTTTTCAACGCAAAATGCCAAAACGAAATTAATTGCTCTTCTGGCTAACGCCCTTTCGGCTAGAAACTGTACTTACCGTATTAACTTACCGTATTTATCATCACAATTGAAGTTACCAAATTTTCAGAAGTCGCCAAACTCTGGCAACTATGAGCATAACTGTTCTTCAAGTATACCCTTTATGTGCTGCAGGTCTAAAATTCTCCTTTTTTACTCTGTAAAAAATCGCCAAACGGCGTCAAGTTGGTTGCGCTAATATGTAAAACAACCTGTCAAATCATAACAAATAATATTCTACATGACATGAATAGAACGTAATAAAATCCATGAACGTGAATGAAACAATGTTTGAATGTTACGGGCTCATAGAGATTTTCTTAAAGACTAGATGGACGGGAAGACTTGAAACATTACTAAGAAAAATATAAACTATTTCTCCTTATAGGGAAAGTAAATGAAGCAATGATAAAACAAAGGTTAGAACAAATTCTGTTTGTTGTTAATTTTAATGATGTTTCGCGGAATCGTGAATAAACGTGTAAGTGCTAGCAGAAGGAATATTTGTATCTTCTCAACCTAGCAACAAGTTTCCTACATATTTTGTTTCTGTTTTACTTATTTATTTTTGATTCTGTAAGAGCCGTCCGCGACATCTCCATCGCACAGTTTAAACCGCATTTTTCTGCGAAAATGAAAAATATCGCAAATGATCTCGTGGCGAAACAAAAAATAAAACTTCAGAGAAGAAATATATGCATTATTTTTCTTATATTCTTACTCAAGAAGCCCAAATGGATACATATCTGTTAAAAAAATACAAAAAGCAAAATTTTCGTTCCGCATCTAACAACCTAAACAAATGTCAAACATGTAACCCGAGTCATTAGACATGAAAACATTCTATGAGCTCAAATACGAACGAAATAAAAATGCTGATCGCACGAGATGTCGAACCGATAAAAAAAAATAAGAAGAATTTTTCAAAATATTTGCATTAAAATTGGCCGCTAATAGCTCAAGAACGGAATATTTTGCACTCGCGAACGATAATTCTGAAGTATTTAAAGTACTTTTTTTCATTTTTGTTGTCTTTTCTTTATTTCGTTTTTGGCAGCAGTATTTTATTTCCGGCGACTGCATTACGACACTTAAAATGTTTCTCTCTAATTTAATTCGTCGCTATCTTTGAAAGAATGTTTTTCCTGCAAGATTTTATTTATGTGTTTATTTGCATGCGACGGTTTTGTGTGTTCTGTTTTACTTATTTATTTGATTTTTTTTTTTTTTTTTTTTCGTCTGCTCCTGTTTGAATGATTTTTAATCTGTTCCCTGATGATTTTCACCGTTTTTCTTTCCTTTCAAATATCCATTTATTAGGGATTCTTATTTACGTCGGGCGAAGAAATGTATTCTATTTTAACTTTTCCTACGCATTGCGGCAATATGAAAAGGAGATTTTGAAGAGTTCAAATTACAGTTTAACATCTCAAAAATGAATTTACATTCAAAAAATTCAAAAAATTGTTTTTAATGTAAAACATCTTAAAAAGTAATTAAAAAACAAATAGATCTGTACCATTTACGTAACATACGGGGATAGAAATCTTTCATGGCTGGCAACAAAGCTGCAAATATTCCTAAAAAATATCAGTTCAATATATTATTAACAAAACGTATTTTTAGTTTGTGTCAATTTGATACATTATTTAAAAATATGATGTGCCCAGTTGTGATAAGATAGCTTCCCCGCAAAGCGGGTCTTGGGTTGCCAGAAAGTGGCAGGTAAAGGTTGGGTTGCCAGGTTTGACGCGAAATCGCCCATTTGGTGACATTTTGCGACGAAACTGGCGATATGCCATAGACGGAACGAGAACATTCTAAAACGTAGTATTGTTAGCTGTTTTCCTTGGAATGTTCTCGAAGATAAGTTAAAGCTATATATACCGTGCCTGCATGCGGAGAGAGTAGTAGAGTTCAGAGGTTAGCTTGAGATCGATCGACCAAGTCGGTAGCTGTTTTTTAGTGCTTTTCCGTGAAGCTGTCTTCACCGCTGTAGCCTGAAGGCTGCGTTCTTGATTGTTTCAGCGTGTTCCTCGTATCTTTCAATGTGTCTTTCGAACTATTCTGTGTAATGCTGGCGAATAAATTGTGTTTTGATTCTTCATCAAGTGTTATCGTCAATTACTTCAAATCCGCGAACTCGTAGAACGCAACAATATGATTTCCCGCTTTAAGTAAATTACCACTTCCCGTTGATTGTTTGTAAATAAAATCTACTTTCAACTTTATGGCTCAGTGTTAATTATAATTAATTTTTATCATTTTTATTACTGTATTCTGCTACGCAGAGGGCAATGATAACAATACATGTTCATGTACACATCAGTTCTCATGCTCTGATTTGGAATTACCGCATCGATCGTAATATATCCTCTGTTTTTACAGTGTTTCAGATTCAGAAATCAATGGACTTAACAATCACAAAATTTTTAAAAGCAATCTTATTTGTAGAAATCTCGATAGATTGCTAAGTTTTGCCACATATTTCTTTTTATATTATTTGTTTAAAAATAATGCATAGCGATAGCATTTGGTGACAGTATCCTTTTATTTGAAAAGTGATTTAACATAAGAGTGAAACGATCACATTGAGGATTGAGGCTAGTACATGTAATTGCTTCATAACGTCAACTCGTCTTCATAGTGAACTTATTCTTGTTGCATTTAGCATATTTCAAAGAATATATTTAAGGCTTTTAAAATGTACAACGACATATCTATTTTAGATACCAGATCTGAAAAGTTGGGATTGCCTCATAATGCACATGTTTAAAAAAAAAAAAATCTGTTGACTTCAAGTAATGTATCACTTCCGATTTATCATTTTAGCTAAAATTCAGTGTTATTCTCGTTGATATAAAAGTCTTAAATACTAAATTTGAAAAGTTTTGAGTTATATTTTAATATAGTTTTTCATTAAAAACTGCTATAGGCTTCAAATAACTTCCCGATGCCCATTTGTTATGGCCTTCTTGTAAAGTACCATTTCCGGTTGACCAATTTTACACAAAAATCTAATGAATATTTTATATAAATGCAGAAAGCTTAAATACGAAAAAAGAAACTTTTTGGAAGTTTTATGTAAGATTTATCGCGGACGAAAAAATCTTCACACACATACAGACACTCGGATACATACAGACCCTCATTCATACTCATTTACTGTGGAAACCGGAAATCTCATTATCAAAACCGAAAACATTTATAAAGTATTTTCTCCCTCCTTCCTGCATGCCTTCGTGGTATAACGGTAGCACACTCGGCGCGTATTCGAGAGGTCCAGGTTCGAGTCCCGGCGAAGGCATTGCACATTTTTCACCTACTCCTGCTTCAAAATAACCTAATGACTCTACAACATTACCTGCACAGCTTATTGTTACTAATTTTGTGTATGTGTAAATAATTTAATCTAGTTAAAAATTATAATTTTGCGGGGCAAGTGCGGAGTTAGCTGTAAAAATTCTCGAAATCTGAGCGGTCCCGGATTTGGGGAGGGGGTTATGTATACTAACAACTAACCAATAACACAAATAATTAGTATGTAACCAAATAAAAAGTCTTATGCATTTTTAATAGAAACTTACATTTTTAATAGCCCAAAGGGAGGTATTATTCTCGAAATGGGATTTTGCGTTGGTTCACTATAAATGGCGTATCACTTTTCAAATTGTTGCCAACAAATATTATCGCCCTGTATTATTTTTAACGAAATTAAATAACGAAGAATCTGAATGAATATATGTATGTTCCTCGCACTGTGAAAAAACGACCGTATCAAGAGCAATCCAAATTTGAATTCAATTTTCTAGTTAAATTTTGGAATTGGTCTATTTAGCACCAAATTTTTGCTGCAATTCTAACAGAAAGTAACTTAAAAATTATTTAAATATAAAATTAATTTATCTGTTGCGATAAAAAATAAGAAGCTATTAGAACTTCGAAAAAAAATGATATTCGCAAAATCTTAAAAAAAAAAAAAAAAAAAAAAAAAAAAAAAAATCCGCTAAAATTTGAGAAAATAATAACCAAATTTTATGCCGCGTTAAAGTTATTGCGCTAATCATAATTAATAAAAGGTGTATATTGCATTTTTAGTATAGAATGCCTTGGATTTTCTCTCCTTTTCCCCTTTTTTCACCATGTGAAAATAATTTATAACGCTTCTCTGCAGCGGCATTAGAAAGCGACACTTGTGTTATGTTCCTCACAGTTCTGCCAGATATGGTTGTCGCACTGTTTTCTCTGCCGCTATTTAACACGACAGGTGATGGCTATCTTTTACCTTCTTAATCTTCATTTTGAAGTCCGCATCAGAGATTCATCTTCCGTCAGTGCAGCTGTCTCAGGAAGTCGCAGGAAAATAATGGAATTTTTGCGTGGAAGTGCTGCACAGACAGACAGTCTGTAAAGTCACCCTATAAGATGAACTGGGTGCAACGCTTTTAAAATTATCTTCCGGGAAATTACGTTTTGTGAGGGGGTTTCGGTATTAAAACAAGCTTTAATACAGAACGCCTGCATTAAGTTCCTTCTAAAAGGTACCGGCACTTTTTGTCGGTTTTCTAAGATAGAAACCGTTACAGAGATGATGCCACCTTTATGGAGCTCCTCTATTTTCCAAGGCAGAAATCTTTACAATGATGCCTTGTCGAAAAGGTGCCAGCACCTTTAGAAAATTCTGTTTTTCAATGCAGCAGCCTTTGCAATGATGCATTATCAAAAAGATTCCATCACCTTTAGGGAACTCTGTTTCTCAACGCAAAAAAATTACAAAGATGCCTTGTCGTAAAGGTGCCGGCATATTTCTGGCATTCCTTCACTGTTGTTTATCAAAACAATATGTTTTACAAAAACGCCTGTCATAAAGATACTGGCACAGTTATGGAACTATCTGTTTTTCAAAGCAGAAATCTTACAAAAATACCCTGTCGTAAAGATGCCGGCACACTTACGGTATTCCTTCTCTGTTTTTGAAGACAGAATCCTTTACAAACCTTTACAAGACACCTTTACCTTATAAAACCTTTATGCCTTTTCATAAAGATGACGGCACTTTTTATGCAGATAAAGTTTTAACTTTAAAATAGCAGTCTTCATACGGGTGCTGCACTGTTATGAAGATAGGGTTTTCCTATGCTATACTGATTAATGAAGCAAAAGAAAATTCTCCTCAAAATAACAGTGCTTAACCAAAAAGGTACCGGCACTTTTCAGGCAGTTGCATACCATCTGAAATGATGATTTTCGAATTGATGATAACTTATCAACTTGGAAATAGTAATCTTCGTACAGATGCCTGCACTGTCTTGCAAGTATTGTCATCGATTTGATATTTTGATTAACGAAGGAAACGAAAATTGTACTTGAAATAACGTTGCTATAGTGCACCGTTATAAAGATTGCTTTTTTCAACTTGTAACCATGCTTTGGGAGTTTTATACCGGTGCAATGTTATAAAAATTCTTGCTTTGCCAAATACTAGAAGAAAAATGGGGGGGGGGGGCTTTCGCAGTGGGAAAATACTTGAAAAAAAAAATGAGGAATTTTGCAAGGCAGATGCCTTCAAATATGTCTCCACATATGAATGCAAGCATCTTTATGTAAATAAATTTTTAATTTGAAACTAATAGTCTCCATGTTGGTACTGGCATCATTATGCAAATATGGTTTAAGTTTATTACTCTGGTTAATGAAAGAAATAAAAATTTTACCTGAAAATTCGGCATCGTGGAGCTTGTATAAAAATTGCATTTTCTCAAGCTAAAAGCTAATTAATTCTTCACAGTTTTAGTTTTAAACCTAACATATGCTAGATTTTTCGCCTTGGCAAAGACTTCTTTCCAGCTTTACGTATAAAAAATTTTGCTGCATTCCCAAAGCGACTTATCTCTCAGTTTAGTAGCATTCAGTGTCTCAATATCAGTTTCACAACCTTACTTTAACGGGTATTTTTAGGTAACACTTGAAAGTTCAAGTTTTCATTCACACACAAACTGACCACATCCTCAAAAGTTCACTCCGTCAACATATTGCAAAACTTTTCGCAGGAGACTCTACGTCGGTTCATAGCAAGTGTACTTGGACAAGTGGCAGTAATGCATTCTTAGCTCTAAGATGGCGTACTGGAAAACTTCGACGTGTTTTGCAAATCCAAAATACTGAATCTAACTGTTTCAGTTATATTTACTGCTGTGTACATGCGTACAACAAATGTATTATCCTCTTTTGAACATGGCTAATGTTAAATTTTGCACCCTGTACGTAAAATAATGTATTGCGTTGTGACTTATCTCACTTGTCTAACAGTAACATCAGAACAAGTTCACGAAATTCATCGTGGCAAGGAGAGCAAGATTGCGCCTGTTGTTGGCAACAGCCTTGAGCACCATGCAAGTGACAGCACGACTCTGCTCAGTTCCGTCTCCAGTTATGATGGAGAGCAGTCCGGGGAGGTGGATGGACTCGAGGGCCTCCCACACCTCTTTCCCTACCAGCAACTTCTCGAGAGAAATATTTAGAGTGCTTCATATCGCCGCATATTTAGAGTGCTTCCCATGCCGCAAAGGCACTAAACATTTACAAACATCCATGCTTTCTGCGGGATTCGAACTCGTGCCTTTCGGTACCGCAGTAGGGTCCCCTAACCATTTACTTAACCCTAACCCTAACCATTGACCATTTTGTGTTCTGCCCACACACAGCACTTAACAGCCTCAAGCAACCAGGAGCCAGATTCTGGCCAAATGGGTTCCAGAATCTACAAAGTAACAGAGTTGCCCAGCGGAAACTGAAAACAATAATTGACTATTGTACTAGCAATTACTCTTCTGACGCTGGAAGATAGTAGACATAAAGTCTATATAAGCTAGTTCAATATGTCAGCAACAGAGTATGTGATATGTATGTTCAATATGTAATTTTGTATTTATGCTGTTCCAGGTTTTCATACACAAAGTTCGTACTATATCTGTACATGTTTATATCTTTTATTTATGGTATCTAATTTATACTAAGGATCACGCGTACCTCAATGGCATGCTTCATGTAAACTTTAACTATCATGATAACGTATATTTTTGTGTAGATGTATATATGAATATGAATGAGAGTATGTATACTTTTTTTTTGTTTCGGAATATATATGCATGTAAGTGTGTATATATCTGTATCTGAGTTGGTATTTATATGTATATACATGCATATATTTTGATTGTACTCTTCTTCAAGTACCTTGTATGCGCATGTATATTTCTATTTTGCATTTTATAAATGTCGTCTGCTCAGCCAGGGCTGCGGCCTGGTAACTAGTGGCTGACTCCCGCCGAGTTGGTAACCAATTCTGCATGGATATATCTATATCTGGTTCGGAAGCCAACTCAGCGGTTTACCTCCCCTAACCATTATATCGCCTAGTCAGCTTAAAATAATGTTCTAAACAGAATAAATAAAAATTTCTTCTAGCGTCGTATCATGAAAATAGTTAAAAATAACTGCGATCTGAAACCTTCAGATTACATCGTATTACCTTAAAAAGTTTACTGTAAAAAAAAAAAAAAAAAAAAAAAAAAAAAAATAGATGTTTTCCAAATTTAAAAAATATTAAATCAGGATTAAAACATGAAAATTTTGAAAACAAATGATTCTGTATCAGTTACGTAACATACGACGACGGCTACGTTATTTATAAATGACAAAAAAACTCAAAGAGTCATAAACGGTGTTAAATGGATTTATAACAAGTTAAAAATCTTTTATATCAAATTTTGAAAGCTCACTTTCTTATATTCAGTAACACATTGATTCAGTTTGAAAGATTAGTTAAGGATCTTACGCTTTGTCGAATGGCAATATTTTATGAATCTATTGTTGTATGGAAAACAAAATGGGAAGTATTATGCTTCGTGCAATGGCAATACTTGTCGAAGGCGACTTTCAGACTATTTTCAATCTTCTCCTCCTCATTTCCTGAAACATGGTTATACCTGTGGATTTTATTCTGCACAATAGGAATTGACATGTTAGCCGAAACAGTACGATTCTCTGTGAGTTTCATATCGCTCATCCGTCATAAAATTGCTGACATCTTTCTACAGGTCAACCTTCTGTGGTGTAAGTCAGAAATGTTCATAAGGTTTTCGCGGCATAAAGGTTGCTTTTCTCCAAGCTCAGAAGCAATATTCATAAAAGTGCAGGCAGCTTTTGTTGAAATACCTTTATGCAAGTTTTCAGTTTTCCGCTCCGATTATTGAGGTAAACAAAAATCCTACTAGCATAGAAGTGGCCTAGAATAAAGATGCCCTGACTCTTACAAAGGTTGCTTTATTTAAGTTCAAATTGATCTTCATGAAGTTGCTGGTACCCCTTGGCACAGTTATACATTGGGAACCAGGCAAAGCGTTTGATCTGAGCACACTTATATAGGTTTCTGCATTGGAGGACACTGTTACGAAGGCTTTTCCTCTCTGGAATGTGTATGGGAGTTGGGGGAGGGAGGTTCATAACTCTTCAAAAATGACTTCGGTGTTCTAGATAACTGCATCAATATGGAGGCAGAATTATAAGTTCACACATTTTGTAAACGCGAAGGGCTCAAATCGTTCATCATATTCAAAGAAAGGCGGCGTAAATTTATAAAACAATATTAAACATACCCTGTACCTTAAGATAAAGAGCTGAAGGTGAGATGGTCCCCTACTTCATGAATCTGTCACTGCCTTCATGACAGACGCCCCGCGATTAATGCCTTTGACGGGCTAAAATTCCAGATGGTTTCAAATTTAAAACCCCCGCAAAGCTGTCATTTTCGAAATATAAATTGCTATTCTACCAGAATGATGAAGATACATCTTCCAATTAATCCGTTATTATGGGCAAGAAGTTACGTGAAAGTTATTTGAGGAAAAGCAAGCGAAATCCTCTCGATGCCTATTGTCTCCAAAGTAAATGGCTAAGTCGGGCCATTTACTTGGATGATCCATCAGGATAAACTTCAGTTCGCCATACGATGGGCCTCGACAGCCCATACACTTAACGACTTCACGTTATGATAGCCATTATGGAACTAAATGCTTACTTCTTTGCAAACGTGCATTATTCTTCGATGGCACTACCTAGATGTGAAGGAAGGAGATCAAGGATCCGTTAAAAGATGCTTTGAAATCCAATCAAGAAAAATCTAAGAACTCGTTGTGAGGGATACATTTAATGGTTACCTAAATGCTTTTCATCCATGTATAAGGCATACCACGTAATATATGAGCAATAATATGGCAAATCATGCCTCGTCGAGACTGAATCTCTGAATCCCTTTTTTATTGACTTCCACGTTTCTTCAGTTATGGTACAGGAAAGCTATTAGTATCTCGATAACCCCACAGTTAAAAATGTGCTGATTTGTGTCTCAGTCCTTGTTGCAAAAACTATGGGGTCTTTAGCGGCTTCTTCCCAAACTTTTGGAGCGTTACATTAGATTACTGTATCATTCATCATCCGTATGCTTTGAAAAACGTTCCTCACTGCGTTAAAGGTTGCATTGCTCCAAGTGCTGACTGTCAACCCATACTTATCCATGACTATATGATTTGATGTTGCCAACGCCTTCAGTGGCAAATATTAATGCCTGTAGTTTGACTGGTTGATTGCCGATTGCCTGTAGTTTGACTAGCATTTACTAACAACTCAAATGTCATCGAGGACCAATTGCTTTGACGGTCACCGGTGTACTTAATTACTGTTTAATAGTTCATTTCAATTTTCAGCTTTGCATCCAGTATGATCCATGTGTTTGCTTACAGTGGTTGTCAACTCGATGGTGACCTGACACCAGCTGTGTTAACAGGCACTGTTAATTTTCGGTTTAATTTTTACTTAGAAAATCAAATTTACTGTGTTGCCACAGATTCATGACGTAGGGACTGATCACAACTTCACGACTGACCTATAAAGGGTAAGTCTTAATTTAATATTAAAATCTATCTAACTTTTTAAAGTTTTGATCGAAGCTGGCTCAGAGGTAACTACACTGGCTCCCGGCTATACGAGGAAAATCGGAACAAATGCTTGTTCGTTGGGTCGAATTATTACTAGCACTCTTATCCACTATTGCGTAAATGAAAGTGTGAATTTGCTAATCAAAACAAGGTATTGTGTAATTTGCAATTTGTTTCCAAAAATATTATATAGGCATTAATAAATGACTTGGAAAGTAATGATGTATGTTTCTCTTTTCTACCTTTAGGGGTTGCCACTTGCGCTAACGACACTATCTTGGAAGAGATCTCTCCGCAAATTAGGGTGAGTGACTGTATTTTCATATAAACGAGTCTTAAGGGGAAAAAAACTTCCGTTTCAATCAAAAAAAGGTACCTTTATCAATCATTAACTATTTGTTTACGTGTCTGTACAACTGCATACCCATTGACTGGGTCCCAACTGAACAGCCACCATATCAAGCACAAGGTGGGCAAACCCTTCAAACAGCTACCTTGGAGATGGTACGAACACTCTCTCCGAGGACCCGGGTCTCGTACCTCCCGGAGCAACGGACTGTACGTTAACTCTGCTCTCCACCGCTGAATTGCCCAACCGAGGACCAGAGACCACGGCAGAGCGGGGATATTTGCCTGAAGTTCTGAATGGCCGTTAGAGATCCTACCCGCCGTACTACACGGGCTGTCCTTCCCTCCAGGTTTTATACAGAATACGGAGGGCAACGAATCTGGACGCTCAATGTTCTTGGCGCTATTGCGCCACCTAGTTGGGAGACATAATCACCAGACCTGTGAAAAATTGGGTTAATACCCTTTCCCCACAGATTCGTGTTTCGGGAATCACCAGATTCGTGTTATTGTGCTCCCAGAGCTGCTAGTGCCCTATTATAATACGAAGCCAATTGTATAAACCCGAGAGGGGACTTTTATCAATAAAAGGAACAAACTTGTTCTGTGAAAAATTCGGATTATTTAGTGGACTCTCGGTTTTACGAATTTGGACAGAGCGCTAAAAATTCTCGCACAATCGAAATTGGCAAATGAGAATGGCACTGAACTATTTCAAGTTTCATTAACTTTTATTTGTTATAAATATCAAATTTAATCTCAACGACCGAGATCTCATAGAGCTAATTCCACTCAAGTTTCATTAACTTTTATTTGTTATAAATATCAAATTTAATCTCAACGACCGAGATCTCATAGAGCTAATTCCACTCATTTTAGTAGTTTCAGTCCTTGTCAGTGACGTTTCAGACTTGACAGTGACTGAAACTGCAAGATTAAGATCCCAGCATAAATTGACACATAGCGTTATTATTTAATACTGTTAGCAAATGAATCTACCAAGCATAGAACCGACATTAAAGAAGATACATTATGGAAGTTTTTGGTTCAAATGTGTACATGTGTGAATAACATTGTTGTGCAAGTACCGATACTCCTTACATTATAGGATTATTCGTTATTGCTATCATCTTAAGCATCTAAGCAAGCTTAGAATATTTGTTTAAGACATTACTTTTTTTGTATTAAATCTTTTCTGATTTCAAAAAACCGCACGAGAAAGGCAAATTAAATGAGTTTAAATAATAACTGAAAGGAGTGTTAGCAAATTTCAGCAAGAGCACTGTAAATATCATATTCTACCAGAGCTGAATTTTCGCTTATAATTGCGTTAGAAAAGGCGTTAGCATAACAAGCTTAGCATTAATTGGAGATTTCTTTATTAACTAATTGAATTACTGTTGCATCAAATGGCGGATGCCAAATTTTTTATGAATGTTTTCATTTTTTGCAACTTTAACCCCCATCCGCAGTACAGATGAGTTTGCATCGGGTTGGCAAGAAAGTTATTTCTTTTTAATTTAGTGTAAAGTAAAACCCAGTTTTTTATATAAAAATTAGCTTTAATCAGTCGGACGTCTTCCACTATGTTCGATGATCTTTTGCCATCATTGTGATAACTTTATGAATCCGCGCTCGTAAAACTTGTAGTCTTTACCAGCAAGTGTGATCAAGCATATGCGATTGAGGGCATCGTTATTGCTCAAGCTTTTACCATTTAAGATATTTTGTAAACTTCGAAATAAACTATAATCCGATGGTGCATGGTCGGGGTTATATGGATGATGCGACATCTCTTCCGAACCAAGCTTTGATAATTTCGTACGTGTTGCTAAAAATGTGTGAGGCCTCGCACTATGGTGATGGAACACGATTCTTTTGTCATTTGTCTAATTCTGGCCTTTTCTCCTTGATTACGTACTCTAGTTTAACGAAGTGCCGCCCAACCTGTATAGTGGTTAGCGTCACTGACTGACATGCGGAAGGGCCCGGGTTCAAATCCCGGAGAAGGCAATCTGGAAATACACAACACTAATCTACCCACCAAATTGACAGCATGATGTTTTTCTGATGCAATTTAGTTTTTCGATATGATTTGCACTGTTTCACCACGTTCATTAATTTCATCACGTTTTTGTTCATTAATGTTATTGTGGACGATCCATTTTTCATCTACAGTGATAATTCGTTTCCAAAATGTGTCGTATTGATTTCTTGTGTTTAGTGAATATGTTTCAATTCATGCGGAACCCAAATATCGAGCTTTTTAGCGAGTCCTAGGCCATCTTATGTGATTTTCAGTTGCTGTGTGTCAGACAGCAACTGAAACAGATCAGAATAATTCGAGCTTGACTTTTCACACTTAAATCAATGATAATTTTTTCATGATTTCCTAGTGTCTTTATTTAAAATTTTGTTGCTTTGGATGTGTCGAAAGAATTTTCTCACAAGTCATTTATAAATTTCCAAAATGTAGAATATGTAATGAATATTCTTATGAAGTTTTATTACTTTAGAATCATAATCTGGCAATCGTAAAACATTCGTTGAAGTGAAATTTATTTTCATTTTTAATTAATGTAAATAATATTACGAGTTGGCTGCATGCCAGTATGACTATGTCTGCCAGTGTTTTCTAGAAAATTTATATTATAAGAATCTAGGAAAAAGATCCCCATTTTGAAAAAACAAATATTGCCGATATTTATTTTATTCACATAAAAATGCAGACATTTCTCTTTTCAGTTTACGTACTGCCCAGAATGTGACTGTCAATTTTAATATCACGTATCTCGGTCAATTTTTGTCCAGTAGGAGGAAAACCTTTTGTGTTTAACTTTTCATAACGAATACAAAATATTCCTAAATAAGGGCCGGAGGGATACAAAAACGGGAGTTTTTTTCATTTACACACATATACACGATTCGAGAACATTTGGGCTAACGATAACGACCCTTTGGGCTAAAAATATTTAAAAACAGCATATCCTTAGAATTTCCGATAGAAAGTTTCTCGCGCTGAAGGTAAAAATGTTTTAATCCTACACTCTTGCAAATGCTCGCTTTGGAATCGCTGAGTTTTTAAATAAAAAGTTGGTTAAAGTTTTGCAAAATATGAAATGGATAATAAAACAAATTCGAAATTCAAAATCCGGGCTTCGGGGACCCTTATTCGAGTGGAGGATTACTTTATTCAGAACTGGATGGCTCTAGGTGCCGTTGTTTTTTCACAATGCGAGAAACATAAATACATTCACGTAGATAGATTGTTATCTAATTTCTTTAAATACAATACAGGGCGATATTATTTGGTGGCAACAATTTAAAAAGTTATTTAACGCTTTTAGTCATTGGACGAGATGAATAGCCCTTCTGGGCTAATCGCCACTTTAACCTCTTCGTCGTCCGTAACGCGTCTAGCGCGTTCAAGTGAAATTTTCGTAGGGCGGCCGTAACGTGCCTCAAGCGTTCTTCTATTTTAAAACTTTTAAAGGTTTAAAACGCTTTCTAAATTTTTACTTGATTGAGTTTTTATTTTTGTTTATTTTAATATCTCCTAGAGGGTAGCACTAATCAGGCATTTTATTTCTAATTGAATTTGCCCCGAGTTTTATGAATATTCGCGCCATTTTACATAAGATACAAGACAGTGAGAGATGGCTTCAACGTCTACTCAGCAGAAAAAGAGAAAAAATGAGGTTGTGAGTTGGAAAGACAAGAAGGATATACGTTTGATGAGTACAGTCCATAATAACTCGATGATTGATGTTGGAACACGGAAAAGAACTGTAAAAAAACCAATAATTGTAAAAGATTACAACAACAAAATGGGAGGAGTGGACCGCCTGGATTAGATGTTATCAAATTATCCTGCTAGCAGAGATATTATTATTTTTTCATTATGCTTTATTTCCTTATAATTTTACTTAATATTCATTGACATTCATCCACTACGAAAGTCGTGTATGGAAAGTTATGATGTACAGAGAAAACAACATTACACGCTACGAAAAACAGACAGCCGCTGGGGGGAAAGTTTCGCGAACAGGAGACGACGGCGAAAGGGTTAAGCTAAAAATAAAATTAAGAAACTTTTTTTTTTCTTCCGTAAGTTCACCTGGTAGACTGGTGTAATTACAGCATTTTCTTCTTTTCCTTTGCGTGTTTTCTGCTGAGATATTAATTTTAAACTAACGATTTGCGTTAGTTAATTTTTACAACGTTCCAGAGAAAAAAAAAATGGAAAAAAATTAGTCTTCCTTGACAGGTCCTAGTTCTTCCGCCAGCCAGTTAGTTCGTCCCAGGTTAATCGGCAATTAACTGTACTTTCCTAATGCCAGTATCTGTACTGGGGACAGTTCACTAGCAGCCGGAGCCAGCAATTGGAAAATTTCCAACTATCATTGGATAACATAGATTTCTAATTATCCAATGATAGTACAAATCTAAAGTACAAAGTAGAAATCTCTGCAACTTCGCTCTCCTGGGAGGGAAAGAGTGACCTTCCGAGCCTCCAAAGAATCAGATGGTGAATATGTTTCAGCCATAATCGAAAAATTGCCATTTAAGATCTTCCAGAAATTTTACCCAATGTAGGCCAGGGAAGACTGTCTGGCCCTGAGCACACAGAATTTACATCTTTAAACACCAGAGTAACTGAATCATTGCGATTTATAGTTCAATGAATATGCATATGTTCAGAATTCCGCATAATATTTCTGCGCCAGAAATTCGGCGATAAGATGGGTACCTGTCACAGTGTTTACTCTCCATTTAAATTTCATTCTATCTCCTAAACCATCCAATATAATTCAATGCTGCGTTTAATTATTCCTCATGTATATGTAATTCATTTCTAACGTGATCGCCTGCTTCTAACGGAGTGTTTAAAATCATCAGTCGAATGCCTTCTGTAATGTTTCTTTGCCTCAGTGAAGATGCTATCTGCAGAATTCATCGCACACTGCAGTTCGTTATTTGACCCAGTTTAATACAACAGAAACTCCAGTTACCCTTATATCGCTTGTCTGAAGTCAAGTTATTCAAACGCTATTTATCTGAGTTATTTATTATCTTTAATTGCTCGTATTGTGTACACCATAGATGTGCACCTCTAACTACACAGATCACAGTTACTTTTGACTGCATTTACCTGGACTTTATCTAATCGAAACTCCAATTATCCAGACTTCATTTATCCTTAACACCAGATACCCAAGTTCCATATATTTTCTGCTTCAGTTATTCGTATTACATTTATCCGGATTCTCTTAATATGAAGTATTAATTGTTCTGACTCATTTTATCCGAAATTCCATCTGTCATGAACCCAGTTATCCAAACTTTAGTGAACCTTAACTTCAAGCATCCACACTTCATCTGTTCAAAACTCAAACTGTTCGAATAACATCCATCTCTAACTGCATAAGTAACGAGAGCCCCATTTATTTGGATTTCTTTAACTTCAGATATCCGGGTTTTATTAGCCCACTTTCCGGGTTTATAAGTTAGAAAGTCCTCCACGAAGGCATCCCTCCCCTTAGGCAGATAGCCCTAGTGTGCTTTGCCATAATTAAATACACCAACACCGGGTTTAAAAGTCCTGTTTTAATCCTCTGTTTGGACCAGAAACGGAACTGTAGAATGAAGAGACTCTCTTATATGAACTTTAGGAAGCCCCTCATCTTAAGACAAGGCCCCCTTGAAACTCGGGGCCCCTCGTGATTGCGGCTTGAGCGCCCCCTTAAATCTGCGCCATATCTGAACTACATTTTTCTTTAACTCCATGGAACTTTATTTATCCGGCCTTCATTCATCCGAAACTCCAGCTCTTCTGACTCAATTTATCTGGAATTTTATCTATCAAACACATTTGTCGAAAGTTATCTCTTGCACTTTAAACCCGTTATCTTTACTCCAGGTAACTGGAGTCCATTTTTACATGCAGCTACATCTCATTATTTACCTTCAATTCCAGTTACTCTAAACTCTTTATCAGGAATCTGCCTATCCGAAACTCCAGATGACTCAATTTATCCGAAGTTTTATATATCCCGAACTTTAGTTATCCAGACTCTCTATATCCGAGACCCTGTTTATTTTCTGGCGGAGTACTAAGACTTTTGAATACTGGTTGTTGAATCTGGTTTCGGATCTTGGCAAACGGGCTATCACTAAATTACCAAATTTACTTGTGAATGATTATACAGTACTGCAGGTGAAAGTTGTATAAAGCTAAACTTAAAGTTTAGCTAACTTAGTTTCCTACTTGAATTATTTGAAAAACTAAAGTTAAAAACTAACTTGAGTTTGAAATTAAATTTATTTATCTAACTAAATATAATTTAAAACTAATAGAACTTTAAAAACTAATCCCCAAACTGAAAACTTAACTTCTATCTTCAAGTTAAAAAATTAAATTCACAGTCCAGTTTCTTTTAACTAACTATAAATTGCTAAAAATTTTGATTTACTAAAATGTAGATAACTAAAAACTAACTGTGATTAATAAATTTGTGAATAGATATTATTTTTGAACTGTGAATTACTAAAACTGTGAAGAAATCTTATTTTTATTTCGATTATTAGATAAGAAGTGAACTATCCTAAATGATATTTAAAATTTTTAATTTCCTGTAATTTTTTAATTCTAAACTCTTTTTTAAGGGATTAGATTGCCATCTAAAGTTTTATCACACTGCAAGTTCTATTTTTTTAATTTTATTTCCTTAAATTTTAAAAAACTGTTCAAGCATTTTCAGTCAGTAATATATTATTACAAGACGCAAATTTTAAATGTATATCTCGGGTTGTCTGGCCTGGAGAGTTGAGAAGATTTTAAATTGTTTCGGAAAACTTTCTTCGAGTCACTCCTCGCAGGTAATAAGAAGCCCTTAATTTTCGGACGTCGCTGTTCCTTTCGCAGCAGTTTAACACCAAGAAAAATGGCCCCACACCGCTGTCCGTAACTGTAACTCTTCGCGTGCAATTATCTTAACATTCCACTGAAGCATGAAGTTGAGAAAATTAAATCGCTTTCGAGAAAAGAAACTCGGCTGCTTACGAAAACTCTCTTTCTCTCTCTGGCTCCGCATAAATTGGCAATTTCCCAAAATTCGGGCGCGGTGAGTTCGTAATATGCCCCCCTCTCGTATTGATTAATCTCTCCCTTTTATTGCTACTTTACCTCGTTCTCCTATTTATTTCTACTTTCATTAGGGACGTATCTTTCGTATTTTTACTTAATTTTAGCTACTACTTAGCTATACAGCAGCGGCGCGACACGCACTTTCCGACCAACGACAGGGCTACCATAATTGGCTGGGTTACCTCACTTTCGTTGATTTATTGGAGGGCTTTTATTCTCCAATTTCGAAGTTTAAACTGCTTCCGTATTCTTCGAAAGTTAAAGGTGAAAGGGTTGTGGTCATGTTCGCTCACCTTACATTCATAGTTTCCACGCGAAGTAGAATCTACACCGGCACAAATCACCGGCATACGGTAAA
The DNA here is from genome assembly GCF_044657685.1 of Stegodyphus dumicola. Lineage (NCBI taxonomy): Eukaryota > Metazoa > Arthropoda > Arachnida > Araneae > Eresidae > Stegodyphus > Stegodyphus dumicola. The sequence continues at coordinate 15,562,220 of NC_140775.1, read as the reverse complement.
CAAGAATAAAAAATGAAATTTTGGAGCAATGATGTAGTATTTAATACACATTTTTCATCTTCACGTATTTGTTATAGACAAATGATTGGTCGACGGGATCCAACAGGCTGAAAAGCACCTAACCCAGTAGGCCAGCTGTTCCGTCGATGGTGAAAAGAAAGACAAATGATTGGGACTAAGCTTAAGATCCACACTGCATTGAGCAAAAACTATATAGAATAGTCCTTGACATAGGACTGACATCTGCATGAATCAATACCGGAAAAGAATACGCCTAGGTCAATAAATAAATAAAATAATGTTCTTTCCAACTCTCCAGTTCAATGATTTGCAGAAGACTTATCTGACGCATCGCCCATGTCCACTTTCTATTTGGACAGTCCTTGTACATCTTAAGAACAAACAAGTGCTACTAGACAGAATATGAAGATGCTGTGGAATTAGACTAAAAGAAAATCGACAAATTGGGTACATCATAAGGTGTAATAAACACATATTTATGCCGTTAAACTTGACGCCTCTTCTCTTATAGAAGAGAGGAAAACATGTACACAAAGAAGCAGTGAATAGTTGCTTTTGGGGGAACAGACTATGAGTCAATGACATCACGGAAGAGTACCCTTGACGTATACAAGACGTATATCAGGTCATCCCGTTATGTAATGTCGTTTTTCAGGCAACACCTGATAAAACGTGTTCTAACACGTTTAAGCAAGTAATTATCATTCGTTGTATAACTACCACTGAGCAACCAGCTTCACTGTAAATTCTGATTTGCAAGATCACGGATATTAATTTGTTGTTTTAATTGCCCCTCACGAAGACAGAGATAGCAAAAAGCAAATAAGACACAGTGCAATAGTGCAGTAAATCTTGTAAACAGTGCTAAGGGAATATATGGTAAAGGCAACTTGAATATTTGCAAATACCAACAATGGTATTGTAAATTTCGAAAAAGCGACTTTAGCTTGAAAGATGCCAGCCCCCGTAAACACCCGTTCTTTTTTGATAACGATGTACCGAAAGGTGCAATTTAAAGAAATCCATATGCAACTGTTTAAAAGATGGCAGAAGAGGTTAGTTCACCACCATCCACTATCCATCACCATTTGAAGGAACTTGGAATCGTTTCTAAGCTTCGCAGGTGGATTCTACATAAATTTACTGCCTCTAATCGATGAGAATGTGCAAACATTAAGTAAATAAGACACGCCATGCTTTATCATATAAAAAAAGGTAATAATGCAATAAATGCTGTAAATAGTGCTAGGGAAATATATAGTAAAGGCAATTTGAATATTTGCTTAAAAATTTTATACATTGCACATTCATATTTTAAAAAATTCTCCTCTTTTGAACCGTCTGTTTTCTGAGGATGAAAGGTGACTGGCGATTCTAAGCTTGCAAAATTTCATTCGTAGAAAAAAAAGTACAATTCTTACGACACATTTGAACTGGACCTTTTGGAATTTCTCACCAATCAGCCAATCGATTTCTTTAAGAAATTCATGGAGGAACTATTTTAGTATTAGTAGAATGTTATTGAGTCTGGTGGGGCATACATAACTGATAAGTTATCTCTTTATTTGTTCAAAATCTACTTCAAAACACAACGTCTTAAGAGATGACATAAGAATTAGCAACATACATGACATAAGCATGACATAAGGTGACATAAGAATTAGAATAGGCATAATCATAAGGGGAAAATGTTGATTAAACAGATATTTTTTCGGCTTACATTTATAGGAGAATAAATAATGCACAGAATCGACACTGCAAAGCGTCGATATCAAGTAGAAATGATAATTAACCTTTCGAAAGCCAAAACACACGAGGCGGCCATTCATTCATACGACCACAACAGCCCGAAACGACTGACACTCCGATGTTATTTCCTTCCCTCCCACTAAAGTATGCAGTAGCTGGTGCTCTTTACTCAAATGCATTATATCAGGCAGCTCGTCCTAAAAGGCTAATGGAAGCTTCTTGCTTAGGAACTAGAAAGGACGTTATTTCAAATCTTTACACGCTTTTTGTGCGTTAATAGACGAAGAGGGGAAGAAAGGTACGGGATGGGTAATAAATGGGGACGGGCCTTTCGGTATTCGGTGTGTTTGCGAAGGATTAGGCTTTTCTAAGGGTTAACACCGTCCAACCAGCACTAGTTACTAGTACGTGACTGACAGGTTAAAAAAAAGAAATTGGACTGTATTGTTATAATGAGGATTAATACACATTTGTTACCTTCACAAAGTCATCAAAGGTAGCCAACTGACACTGAATAAGGTCAAACATCGATAAGAGGTAGCATTAATCCAGCGTAGAATCAATATCGGCATCAGTATCTGATCGAGACAACGAAGGATTAACACTACTATAGGACGGAAATGAAACAGAGTCGACATCGATATACGATCTGCATTGCGCAGATCGATATCTACTGTCGGACTGCAATCTTTGATACTGATCATTTGGCCTGGCGAATTTTCGGAATCAGAATCACATGCTATTTCAATAGCTTCATTGCTATGTATCTTATTTTCCAGCATATAAGTTGACTTTGCGTGCGCCCTGAAATTTTATCCAAATGATCAGTAAATTTAGGCATAACAGGCTTATAAGTCGAGCCTATGTGTGCAGCTTCAGGAAAACTTAGATAATAGAAAACTCGTTTAAGAAGTTTCTACGCTTAAGTTTATTTCACAATGTTAAAAAAATTCTTCTACTTTGATAATATTAATTTTTCTGGCATAAAAGCGTTTTATCTTCAAAATTTTTCCTGCATAAGATCTTCGCACTAATTTTCCTGGAAACTTTTCCTTCTAAAAATCAATTTTTTCTTTATTTTTCGAAAGAAATTCTTATCGAATGCGCTTTTTCCCCGCTTCGAACGAGAAACGAAAGCCATTAATCTTGCTTTTAGAATAGCGATGTTTTTTCCCCTTATTGTTTTCAATGAGCCTGGAATGACTATATATTGCACACTATCATCATTTAAATTAATTAATGAATGTATTAATTAGTGAATAAAAGCTTTAATTAAGAAAAATTAAAAAAATATGTTTAAAAAATTTATAAAAAATGCAGGTAATTTATTCTGTTTTCTATGCTTAAATAAAATTTAATGAATCAAACTCTAAAATAACTTTGGTAAAACTAAATTAAAAAGAATTAAGATTTAAAACAGTAATTTAATAGAAAATAAAATTTTGCTTGCTTTATTAATGTTCAGTTTAAAAATGAAGGCTCATATATTTAATTTCAAAAGTTAGTAAACTTATTAACTTAATATTATGTTTGTGAGAGCTGTTTTGCGAAAAAATATATTTAACTTTAAGAAATTCTCTTATTTGAATTCCTTAAAAAAAAAAACGGTCGACCATCGGTCGAGCGGTAAAGTCGCTGAACACTGGTAGTTCGGTCCGAGGTTCAAATCCCGCGAAAGGGCTGGCTCATGGACGTTTTCATGGCTTTCCTCATGTGTAACGTGTATATGAGTGAGTTTTCCTTAGAAAGTCCTCCACGAATGCATCCCTCTCTTTAGGCAGATAGCCCTCGAGTGCTTTGCCATAATCAAATAGACTTTGAAAACGTTTAAACGAGTTCTGCAGTATCAGAAAGTATGGCAAAAGCAAAATTTGGGATTACTTAAATGAAAAGAGGACAAGTTGAATAAAGAAAATAACTTAATTTAAAATCATAAGAAATCGCCATGGACGTTGTAACACGGGTCCCATCATTTTGGCAGCAGGTCTATAACTTTGCTGTAGAAAGATCTTGATTGATTCTTGAAGAAGTTCTGCACAGCTTCCTTCACTTCATCGTCCGAATGGAAACGTTTCCCCTGTAATGCTGTGTCAACTGGCCCAAAGATGTGAAAATCACAGGATGATAAATCCAGACTGTACGGCTATTGTTCCAACACTTCCCAACGGAATTTGCTTAACGTCGTCTGTGTTTCACGGGAGACGTGTGGGCGGAGATTGCCATAGAGAAGGATCAATTGTTGTGTGAGAAGACTTGACTGTTTGCCTTTAATTGTTTTCCGTAGTTTTGTCAACGTACTGCAGTTTTGTGTTTAATTGATACTGCTTCCTTGGAGTAAGAAATCAACCAAGTGTGGTCCACGGCAATCGAAGAAAAATAAAAGCATCACTTTCCATGCATTCGTCGTCGCTTTCGATTTCTTTGATGGAAGAGATGATGTGTGTCTCCATTGTATGCTCTTTTTCTTGAATTTGGGTGCGTAGTGGTGACATCAGGACACCCTCTACGATGATTTCTAGAAATGTGATCCTCTTCATAACGAATCAAGTGCTGAAGACTTATTCTTCAGCATTCGTTGTTCGTTGTTTCTCATCATAAAGGATAAGGTGTTTTGGTACCCATTTTACACACACTTTCCTGTACTGCAAATGTTGGTGAATAATTGTGTGAACCTTTCCTGTTCTCATGTTGAGTTCACACTGAAGTCATGGGTACGAACTCTTCGATTAGCTCTGATCACTTCATCAACAGCGGCAATGGAGTCGTTGGTGATCACGATTTTGGCCTTGTCAGATCAGATATCGCTGTTTTCCGCCCTTCGTGAAAACTTTTACACCAATTTTTTGCAGCCGTTCGACCTAAACAGTGCTCGCCATAAACTGTCACCATTCGCCGATAGATGTTCGCAGTACGCTCAGCTTCCGCAAACAGAAACTTTACTACCACGCATTGGTTCGATCTGGACTCACTTTACTTTCGATCAATTTCCTCTACTTTGAGCAGGTTTTGACTGTTGGACGGCACCTCCTACCGCCCTTTATATACCTATTCGGTGGCGCTGCTATAGCTTTAATCATTTTGACGCAATCGCACGTCTCCACTTTTCATTTGGGCAATCTTTATACATCTTAAGAACAAGTGCTTTTAGACAGAATATAAAGATGCTGTGGATAAGACTGAAAGAAAATCGACAAATTGGGTACATCATGAGGTGTAATGAACACATATTTATACCGATAAATGGGTTTAGTATAACGACAATATTAAACTAGTAAAGGTTTAATGAATACACATTTATGTCTTTAAATGGATTGAGTCCAAAAGCAACATTAAACGTATTAAAGGTTAATGAATACACATTTATGCCTTTAAATGAATTGAGTCCAATAACAACATTAAACGCATTAGGGTTAATGAATACACATTTATGCCCTTAAGTGGCCTGAGTCCGATAACAACATTAAACATATTAAGATGCTATTAATTGGTGTTATAGATTTATGGAAATAAGTGCACAATGATGCAATAATCGCCGCAGAAGATAAAAATGAAACAAATAAATGTTTTAATTTCAGAAAATAGGGATTAACTTGAAAATTTGCGTCTATGATTTGAAGATTTATCAATAAGAAAAGGTATAAATTTAACTCCCTAATGCATACGGCCAGGGGCAGACTAGTGGGGGCACTAGATTAAAGGGGGGACGGGAGCAAACTGCATCGGGCCTCTGATCAGGGAGGGCTTCCGAAGAACCATAACTTTTTAACATACATATATCTATATGTCCGACTATTGAAAAGGACGAAGTTAACAAGCGGTCTGCACTGAAAATGTTAATGTTTATTGAGGTTCGTTATTGGGGAAATGGATATCCAAGAATCAGTTCCTAACTTGCATTTGCCACTAAAGACTTTTCTGACAGTGTGTGTTTCAGTTGCTTTTGCGAAAGAAGATTTTCAAAGTTTAAATTGATTGAAAGCTGTCTTCGATTAACCAAGATCCAAGTATTAATTTAGAAGTCGCTTTTGCAGCTGAGGATGATGGTTCGGTAAAACCATCGAAACTAGTCCTGTGAAAATTTGAAAATATAACGCTGATTTTTGTTGTTTGACTTCTAAATTAATACGTATTTGTTCGGGGTGTTATTGTATCTTAATTAATGATCCAAGTGTTTCACAATCCTTTCCATTAAAAGTGCAGTAGCTAAAATTTCAGAAGTCAAGGTTTACAAAAAACAGTTTTAACTTTTTCTACTGATGGAAAAGCTATAAGCATTTTTTTAAGTTATCAAAAATGGCAGATTAATAAACTTTTTTAAATCTATGTTTGTCTGCTACATTTAAGCTTACTTTAACTATTTAATTTTCATTAAATAAATATTAATTATATATTCGTGTTCACATTTTGTGTGGTGTTTATTCTAGTAAGAGGGGCCCCAGGGATATTTCAGCCCCGGACTTCGATAGCTGTATGTATGCCACCGTATAGGCCACGAGGTGGGGTCCGAGAGTCTCCCATCCCTCTTTCCCTACGATCAACCTTTCGAGAGGATTTTCGGTTCGCCGCATATTTAGAGTGCCCCCATGCCGCACAGACACTATACATTTACAAACGTCCATGCCTTCTCCGGAATTCGAACCCCGGCCCTTCGATACGGCAGTCAGCCTGGCTAATCACTATCCGGGTTGGGCGACGTACGTTTTGTAATTTTTATAAATCAAAATATAATGTAATTTTTATAAATATTTTCTCTTTTGATAAATATTTTATTTGGAGGGACAAATATATATTAATCACTTATTCTATATAATCGTCAACTTGATTAGTTAATGTTAATAAAATATCATATAATGTAGAAATTATATGATATTTTATTTGAGGGGTGATGATTGATGATATTTTATACCCGGCGTATATGTTGATTAGATCATTTATAGGGTAATTGTTTGTCCTGAAATCTCGACAAAAATACAGTAATTAACCGTCGAATGACGAAGATCTGGCAAACGGGTATTTGCCATGTGAAAGATAAATTAAACAGCTATGTCTCGTGTATGTAAGTCGTGTTTATGATATATGAAGACGCTGCGAACATAACGTAATTGTTTAAAATTGAAATTTCAAGTAATAAAGTTTTCGCTAAATTGACTTCGCTGACAGCGTCATTACGAGTTGTAGATAAAATAATTTTTATGTTTCGGTTTTTGAAATAATAGAAATTATTTGAAGTAGAAATAGAATAAAACTTAAATTTTCTCAAATCCGAATTCTAAAATTTCTCTAATCTTTAAATGGAATCCCTAGAATATTAGAATCTTTCACGTGAAAATAAAAAGAAGAAAAATAAGAAAGAAAGAAAGATTATTCGTAAAAGTTTAACCGAAGCAAAATTTGAAATATTCACCTAGTGAAAGCAAATTGAAGGAAATAATTTTTAAAAGAATATATATATTTATTAAGAAGATAAAACTGAAATTTATTAAGTGATATACACAGTTAAACTGTTGAATTTTGAGGTTCGTTTCCTCAGTTTGATTGGACAAAAAGTTTGAGCAAATGCTAAAATTTTTGGAATTTAAAAAAAATAAATAAATAAATAAAATAAAATAAAAAATAAAAAATAAAAAAAAACTGTTACTTAAGGTAAGTATACTGAAGGGCGAATTATTTCAGAATTACTATAAATAAACATTAAACAATATAAAATGCTAAATTTTCTCCAAAATAAATTTATTAAATGCAGAGGCCCCCCAGAGCTGCCGTGAAGTAATAAGGGGGGTCCAAGCCCATTAAAGTTGAACATTTACATTACCTCTCTCTCTCTGTCTTTTTATTTCCCTCCCTTTTTTATTTTTTAGCCTCCCAAAAAAAACTATTTGTCTCGAAACTCGATTTTGTGTTGTTTCACTTTTTATTCGAGTCTGTTGCCACTCGAAAAATTATAAAATATAATTATTTCATATTTAATCTGTGTATTATTGGTTAATAAACTGAACTATTTAAAAGCACTGTATGTAGTTCTTAAAAATATTATTTTTTAATTTTTTGTACTGATTGATTTTAATAGATATGCATTTAATTCATGATATATCTAATTAAAAGGATGAAATATTTATATAGAATTACATTATGTATTTTCACTTTTTAAATGTACAGAAAATGGATAACATTCCCACGTTACTCTCAATGCACATTCATCTAATAGTCTATAAAAATGTTTTCCTGTTCCACTTCGACAATGTCTATTGATAAACTCTACTAATAAACCATATTAAGCTTTAAAAGAGCCCTTTTGGGCGATCGTTAAAATGTGAACCCTTTCAGATTTTAATTTTTTAAGTGAATTTATTTTTATTATACACCCAACAAGCTAATCATTCCGAAATTTTGAAGTTAGGATTCGAAAACTCGATTCGAGTTTTATAATCCGTAATCATTTTTAAGATTTCCAGATTTTGAATGCTCTTTCTCTAATTTCAATTTTATCCTCACAATAAAAAGCTTTTGGAATATTCCAGTTTTCTCATGTTGTAATCAGTGTACGCTTCACACTGCAAGTCTGTACGTTGCAATGTGTGTACTTCATATATTACCTCATCTCCGCATTTCACAATTTCAGATTTAAGCAACAAACCTTTGTTCCTGCATCCCACCTCTTGGCGCCGTTGGCGTGGAAAGATTATCTTTTTTTCCGTGACAACCCGGCCTCCGAGCCGGAAAGAACGAGGAATACATAATTTATTGCTAACACACTGTATTCTAATAACAGTGGCGCGTGTGTGTATGTGTGTGTACGGTCACACCGCGTACATCTATATGCTAATCGAATCATATCCTGACAGCCGTCGTGCGTACATGCACACACATCGCCCGAAACGCTTTACGCTTTTGACAACTCAATTGGAGCGGAATGTCGCGTCACGTACGTTCTATTGACCGGCCAAGAGCGCTTTCTGCTAATTTTGTTGTTGTTTCATTCCGACGCGGACTAAAGTCTCGGAGAGTTTTGACACTAATGATACGGCATGGAATCGTTTTTAACGCTCGCCGGCTGTAATGTGTTGAGCAGAATTTGTCCTTATATCTGTTGTCGTGTGCCTCCGCAGTTATCACGTTGGCTGTTGAGTATCTTTACGTCACTGTTGATGTCATCGAAGGATTGGTTGGCATTACAGTTTCTGAGTCATGCAGTACTGATGTCAGAGAAGTTTTTCAAAATTTTTGTGGGCTGTTTCGTTATAACTACTATTAAACTATTCTTATAAGCGTACCAACGCTACGATTCTTCAGACAGAAATATTCCTTTTGGATATTAGCGTATTGCCGCCTTAACAATTTACCAGTTCCAAACCCGGAGGGATTAAATCTATATAACATTTTGTTTTTGATTTAGAAATGAAATAGAAAGTTTTTATAGGACAAAAATCGATAAACCGATCGATAGTACTTAAACAAGACTGTGGTGACTTGCCTTTTTGAGATTTCTTAGTTCACAAGAATGGTTTCTCTCAAACAACGTTGCTAGTTAGGTTTTTTTTAACCAATTTAAGTACTTAATTACGTACTAACTCGCTCGAGGATATCATGGCTTCTGATAAATATAGCTATTGCTAAGAACCTCCTCCGAAGTATCTGGCGGACATTCACTCCAACAATCAAGATTTTCACTCACGTTTTCTAACTTTTAAATTCTCTTTCGCGTGGTTTTAATTGACATCCGTTTCTTGTTTCAGCGAATGTATGTGACTTGAATGAAAGAGAAGGTAGGCCAATGTTTAACTTAAGTGCTATTATGTAGAGGCATTAGGTCATTTTGAAGCAGGAGACATGAAAAATGAGCAATGCCCTCGCCGGGACTCGAACCTGGACCTCTCGAATACGCGCCCAGTGTGCTACCGTTACACCACGAAGGCATTGAGAAAGGAGGGAGAAAATAGCAAATAACTAAACTATAAAAATAATTCTTTTAAGATTACATTATGTTACCATGTGCTTATCATTAGTCATTATTGCCGTTACATCAAACACTGCTGTACCCATATAAGTGTTGCCATTGGATATAAGTATGCCTATAAGTATTGCCATTACATGAAACACTGCAGTGCCCTATAATGATGATAGAAAATCCGTATCTCACCGATGACCAGTAGCCTAGACGATCACTATTGTCCTTTCTTCTGATTTAATTTAACAGTCCACTTAAATTTACTGCATTACGCTCACCGATGGTCTATTGGTTGACCGCCAGTATCCAAACTTCACGGGTGGTGAACCACTTTTAAAGGGAACATTGTAATGTTAAACTGAATTATCTTTTCTCTTATTCCTATTTCTTCCTCTTGTGTTTTGCTTTAAATCTGAAGTACATTTTGAGAATACAGGCAAGAGGTAGTGTTTAACTAAAAGTCCATAAAAAGCTACGTCTTATTTTTAATATAACAGTTAGCCACTATTTTTTGCTGGAGTATCTGAAATACAGATATTTAAATATTGTTGCTTTCTATGGGTTCTTGGATTTGGAGTGATAGATGACAACACTTGACGAAGAACCAAAAGACAGTTTATTCGTCAGTATTACACAAGACAGTTCCAAAGACGCGTTACAGTCGTCGAAAAACTACGACAAACACGCTGAAAATGTCAACAACACAGCATTCAGGCTATAACGGTGAAGACAGCTTCACGGCAAAGCACTAAAGTGCAGCTCCCGACTCGGTCGATAGCTCTCGCGCTAATATCTGAACTCAAGACACTACTACTGAGCTTAATAACTCTCCTACTCTGCGTACAGGGAGGGTATTTATAGCTTTTGACCTGCGTTCGAGAACATTCTTCTGAAAACAGGTAAGAATTCGTTCTAGAATGTTCTCGTTCCGTCTATGACATATCGCCAAATTTGTGACCAAATGTCGCCAAATTTGCGGTTTTGCGCCAAATTTGGCAATTTGCTTTTTAGTGCCACTTTCTGGTAACTCTAGCCAATTGCAAGTGTCGCCGATGAATAATAGCGTGATTACAAGTGGCTTACATGCAGATCTACAATGACCAATACGATCATCTGTGATTTTAATTTTTCTTTGATGATCTACCTGCGCGATATAAATTTAAATACTACGTATAACTTTACAATATATATTCAACTGATAACTTGAACGAACATCAAGAGATTTGTATTAATTAATAGAATATGCTTCTAAATGCCATTTATTCTGGACCTAGTGCAGAATAGTTTGGTGATGTCAATTTTCGATCCGTCGCCCTTGCCTGCCTGAGTCAAACGAAGAAAATCGTTGAATAGTATTAGTTCGAAACGAGCCAATAATATTTGGTGGAATTGTGCTAGTTGTATAAGTAGTCTTGTAGTTTTTCTCGATGCATATTGTGAATAGCACAGATTACTCTTGGAAAGCTTTCCATGAAAGTATTCTTCCTTGACAAAAGACAGCTGCGGGATTCACTGTGGTCGATTAGAAAAATAAACGAAACGTAGGTTAGACATAAATTTTCATCCCGTGGGTTTTGAAAAAGATTCCAAATTCGAATACTCAAGTCTTGAGCTCTTTTTTTTTTTTTTTTTTTTTCGGTGTGTGTATGTGTTTCTCTTTGCTTCAGCATTAATCGTTCGCATTCTAAATTATGAACTCAAAATTGCAGGAATATTAGTTTCATTAAAGTCCGAAAGAAATGTTCGTTAAAGAAAAGGAGAAGAAACGGGAGAAAAGGAAAGAAATACTGCATTCCTTCAGCAAGAAAGAATATTTTGAAATTTTAGACAGAATTTATTTTAAAATTTTAGACAGAATATAATTCTTTCTATGTTTAATGTTTATCTACGTTAACTTTCAATACTATCTATACTATACCATCTCCTCCTCCCTCCTCCTTTGATTTGAAGAGATTCTTAATTTTTTTTAAATTTTTTATTTAAGTATTTTTAAATATTTTTAAAACCTGCGCTCTTAAATTCTTTTTTTTTTTTAAGAAAAGTCAGATTTTAAATTTTGTTTTAATTAAATTTGTATGAACCTAGAAAAAGATTCCAATTTTGAAAATCCGAGTCTTTACGCTTTATTTCCGCCATCGAAAAGCTAAATAACCCTTAAACTTACAAAATTAATCTTTTTTACTTCCTTGTGCGAAGTAAAAAGGAAGTATTGTAATCGCGAAAAGTTTCAGGCAGCGTATTTCAACGAAAATATCCATTTTGACCGCTATCGAATGCAATTTAACGATGTTTTTGCGTGATATCTGTACGTAAGGACAGAGTAAAAGACTCGTTTGTGAAAATTATCAATGGAATATGTACTTAATCTGTGTTATTCTATGATTAGCGATGTTTGTTGCCAAGGGGTATACAGCGAACCCAAAATCAACCCCAAAGTCATAAAAGTTGCAAAATCGTTTTTCTTTCCCCTGTATTTGTAAAAAATTATTATTTTTTTTTTCGGATTAAAAACGATAACTTACTATGCGTTCTTTCAGAAAAGTTATTACTTTTCTCTTCGCTTAGTTGCAAAAACGGATGTAAAATGAAGTTATATACTAGCGCGGAACCATATCGAGATGCAATGTAAAAAACCGTCAGTCGATAAATCCAACAAGTAGAAAATAGGCCTTTTATTTATTTTCATTATTATTATTATTATTATTATTTTAGCCCAGAAGGGGTATTAATCTCAAAACAATTTTGTGTTGCTAAAAAAAACGCTGTTAGTCCTACGCAAGTCCACCCACGTTGCTAATCGTAAGAACTTACGAAACAAAAATCGAGAGAGTTTTATATTTCCCGTTCGCGTTTTCATGTCTCGAAAGCGATATATAATAAATTCATATATAGCTTTGTTCAAACATGTCTATTTTGTCACAAAATAGGACTTTTTCTGATGATATACCGATTTTATTTTTCATATTTCGATTCTACGACTCAAATTATGCCAGTGCCAAATTTTGTAAAAATCGCACGTCTAGTTTTTAAAAAACTTAACTCTCTAAATTTTACTTTCTCAATGTCAATTGAATTAGGTATATGTTTATCAATATCTCTTTTTTTATTAAACGTAATTGATTCCTTCTTTCATAATTCGAAATTTAGATTCAATTCAAATAAAATTCACAGATATTTTCTGATTTATTTTTAAATTATTTTTTTAGCAATTTTTCGAAAAATGTTTTGAATTATAATTTTGGAACAGCATCTTAAAGTAGGTATATTTCTAGTCATATAAAAAAAAAAAATATCTGAAATGTTTCAGATTTTAAATTACGTCCAAAGGGGCGTTTTTTAACATTTTGTGTGTTACCTTTCTTTATTAAATATCATGTTCCTCGCACTTAAACCATAAGATCCAGTGCAACAGCAATATCGCAAAATAGTTTTAAAACGAGCATATCTTTAGAATTTCCGATACAGAGACTCACGCGCTGGAGATAAAAATGTTTTTTCTGCACAACGTTGCCATTGCTCGCTTTGAAATCCTTGAGTTTGTTAATCAAAAATTCGTCAAAGTTTTAAAAAATAGGAAATCGATCATAAAACAAATTTCAAATTTCAAATTTGGTCTTCCACATGCTCATATTCGTTGGAGGATTACGTTATTCAAAATTCGATGACTCTATGTACCGTTGTTTTACCACAATACGAGAAATATACATACATTTATGCAGATTTTTCATTATTTAATTTCTTCAAATATAATGCAGGACTCTAACATTTTCTGGCAACAGTTTGAAAAGTGAACCGACATTTATGAGTCCGACGCAAAATGCCAAAACGAAACTAATAGTCCTTCTGGATTCAAATCCCTTTGGACTAAAAAAAAAAAGCTTTTTATTCAAAGTTTTCCAAGATATACGTGCCAAGATAAATTTTTGAATTTCTTTGTAACTTTCTCACCACATTTTATTAACTCTAATATTTAGGCATAATTTGAATCGTAGAACCGAAAAATAGAAAAAAAATCGATATGTTATTTCCGAAAAGGTCCGATTTTATATCAAAATACCTATGTTAGAACATTGCTGCATGTAAATCTGATATATATCCTAAGTCGCTCTTTGGAGACATGAAAAACGTAAATTAAATTTTTCATTCGGCCCAGTAGAACAGGAAATACAAAAGGGTCACTTTTTCTAGAGTAACAGCCCTGGAGGGCTATTACTCTAAAAACTGGATTTTACGTTGAATGACTGTAAAACTTTGAATCACTTTGGGAATTATCGCCACGAAATATGATAACCCTGTATTACATTTAAAAAAATTAAATAATGAAGAATCTGTAAGAATGTAGGTATGTTTCTCCTATTGTGAAAAACCAACGGTGGCTAGAGACATCAAACTTTGAATAACGTTATCCTCCGCCCGAACATGGGCTCTGATTTTTAATTTTGAGTTTGTTTTATTATCTATTTCATATTTTCTAAAACTTTAAGGACTTTGTGATTCATAAACTCATTGATTTCAAAGCGAGCAATGGCAACACTGTACGGGGAAAAAAAAAAAAAAAAAAAAAAACATTTCTATGTCCAACATGTAAGACTGTCTATCGGATATTCTAAACACGAGCTGTGTTTAAATATTTTTAGCTCAAATGCTCTCGAAACGTATATGAGTATGTAAAAAGAAAAAAGGCCCCTTTGGACGTAATACAAAATCTGAAAGCTTTAAGTCTTTCCCTGTTTTTTTTAATTATTATTATTTTTTATCTATTTATTTATTATCCCAAAGGGCGATAGCTCGGAAAGGTTATTAATTTTGTTTTGGCATTTTGCTTTAATTCACTATAGAAGTCTGAATCACTTTTCAAATTGTTGCCACCAAATATTAGAGCCCTACCTTTTATTTAAAGAAATTAAGTATTGAAGAATCTGCATGAACATACGTGTGTTTCTTGCACTGTGAAAAACCGACGGTACCTAAAAACATCAAATTTTGAATAACGTAGTCCTCCACTCGAATACTTGCATCTGGAAGCTCTAATTTGGAATTTTTTTTATTATCTATTTCATATGCTATCAAACTTTAACGAATTTTTTATTAAGAAACTCAACGATTTCGAAGCGTTCCATTAACATTATGATCAAGTACATCTTCTAGCACGGATATTTTATGCGCGAGGTTTCTTTACATTTCTTACTGGTACTACGTTGGTACCAACGCAAAGGCGTTATAATGTTTAACTGTATTTTGCGTCGAATGACTTTGAATGTCTGTATTAGTTTTTAAATGTCGTTTTGAATCCCTTGTGAAAAAAAGTCCCCTTTGGATGTAATTTAAAAACCTGAAAAGGTTTCAGATTTTATGTTTTTTTTTTTTATTATTTTTTGTTTTGTGGAGAGTGTACATTTTGCTCAGGTGTTGAATGTACGCTTATAACGCTCATACGTGGTGTCGATCTTATACAGTGACAATCGCTTAAATCTGATCACTGTATTCAGATCAGAAATACTTATTAATCCTCTTACTCACTAATATATCATTATCTCAGTTTTTTTTAATTGCGTCGATCTTATGCTAGTGAACTAGTGTCGATGTCGATTCTACGTGGTGTCGTTTCTATGCAGGGTCGATTCCATGCCACGTCGATTCTGCGGAGTGTCATTCTTACGAACATAAATCATTTCTAACGTTAAAAAATAATTCTGCTATCGGAAACTGTTTTTAACATCGCATAATACAAAATAGGAAAGCGCCCAGGGACTGAGATAGCTTTACACATATTTTTTCCTCGATTTTATAGCCATCTTTTCCCCTATTTTCGAATGTGACTTGTTTTGAATTATTAAGCCTAAAAGAATACTTGTTTACCAATCGTAAATTTCTTTCAATTTGCGCCTAATGATGTAAAAGCCGTTCCTCGCTTTTAGACGAAACTGTTTTGAAACATACAGCTAAAAATTTGCAAAAACTTGAAAGCCTCCTCAGTTTAAAAGGAAAAAAAATAAGAATACATTCATATTATTACGATTTCTCTCAATTCTTAAATATCCATACTGTATACAGGCAAGCCTCTCTTCTAAGAATTGAAATACTAGTTTCAAAAGAATTTTAGCAAGAAAGTCTTGCCTTCCAAACCATTGAAAAAAACCATTATTCTACAGGAGATTCTGCCGATTACAAAAATATAGAATTCATTAGAAATGCGGCATTCAAATTCTCTAATGCTCAAATCTGAAGGATTTTGAGAATCGAAAATAATGGGAGTCTTCGCCCATTTTTCGTCATTCGAATCTTTGGAAACCTAACTTAAAAATCCGTATGAAATTTCAACGCAAAGCATTTTAATGATTTGTTTTATAGGTGTCCAGCAAGAGAATTCACTTAAAAAAAAAGAGAGAGAATGAGATTGTTATAATTTCAGTTAACGTTAAACCTGCACTGTTAGCGCTTGTTAACTTTGTTGACAGTGGTATTTTATTGTACTCTTAAACTTAATCAGTAATTAATAAATAACGTCTTAGTCGCAATTTACGCAAGCTATGTTTTTATGTTCTTTTACATAATTTCCATTTTAATTAGCTTTTTCAATTTTATATTTCTAATTTTTTGTATTTTATATTTTGTCAAAGTATGTTCTTTTTAGTCGAAAAGGGCAATTTGCCCAGAAGGACTATTAATTTCGTTTTGGCACTTTGCGTCGATTCACTATAAGCGTTGTTTCACTTTTCGAATTGTTGCCACCAAATATTATCACCCTTTATCGCATTTAAAGAAATTAAATAATGAAGAATCTGCATAAATAAATGTATGTTTCTCGCAATGTGATAAAACAACGGTACCTAGAGCCATCCAATTTTGAATGACGTAAACCTACTGCGAATATGGGCATCTGAAAGCCCAAATTTGAAATTTGGAATTTGTTTTATTATCGATTTAATATTTTGTAGAACTTTAACAAATTTTTCATTAACAAACTCAACGATTTAAAAGCGAGCAATGGCAACACTTCGGGGAAAAAAAAAACCTTTTCATCTCCAGTGCGCGGAACTGCTAATCGGAAATTCTAAATATATGCTCATTTTAAAATTATTTTGCGACATTGCTGTTGAACTGAATTTTATGGTTTAAGTGAAAGAATATGATATTTAATAAATAAAGGTAACACACAAGACGTTAAAAAAACGCCCCTTTGGAAGTAATTTAAGATCTGAAAGGTTTCAGATTTTAAATTACTGAAACCTTTCAGATTTTTTTAAATTTTAATATTTTATTTAAATTATATTTTTTCTAGAAGTTTCTTTTAAATTAATCCAATTTAAATTTACTGAGCATTATATTAAACTTAAATTTTCAAAAGTAAATTTATGCAAATATTTATAAACATAGAAACATTTCTTATGGGCTTATCATTAAACCATAGATGCATATATACAGTCATCATTATCTGAAATTTAAGTCCTTATTTATTTCATCTTTCGCATCTCTCGCAGTTTATTGCGTGACTGTTTTTTTTTCTCCTCCTCCCCCCCTTTTTTTTTTCCTTGCCATAAACCGACTACTCCAACTGACAGTAAGTACCCTTTTAAGAACATATCCTCTCGAGTGAATTCAATTCTATTTAAAATATGCGCTCGAGGATGTACCTGTTTTGTGGATTTTCTTAAAAGTCATTTTTCCTCTGCATCGTCAAATTCTGGCCTGTTTTGGCCGTTTCCGGTTTTTAATAGGTACATTTTGATTTCCGCTTATTTCGTAATGCATCTTCTTTTTAGTTTCGCTCTTCAACAATTTTTTCGTTATATATCAAATTTTCTTGATACTGCACATTGAGGGTTTACTTATGCGCCAACATATTTAGAAGCTGAATACACCTAAATTTAATTATTATTTGAATAAAAATCCTGGAATCAACTTATATGCCGCATCCATTTGATTCCAGAAAGTGACGACGTAAAATGTGTGTTCCCTTTTCTGGGAGCCACGATGTATGTGCACAGAAGTTATTCGTATATATTTTAGACGATTTTGCTTTGCTATAAGAAAATCGTCTGTTTGGAAAATTTTTTTAACTGCATTTTTGAAAGTATAAATTATCGTCTGCTACTAGACAGCTTCGTTTTCGTGCAAAATGGCTCTTTTAAAAAAGCAACGGATGGAAACTTATATTTGTGCTCTTTCCGAAGAAAATTATGCCTACCTAGTTATTTAAAAACGCTGTGAAAGCCATAATTTTTCGATATCTAAACCTACAATAGGTAATATTGTAAACAAGAAAGAGAAAAACGCCAAAGTTTGGCTTCAAATGAGAAAATTGTTCTAAATACATAGCCAAGGAAAAGACGGAAAGGTAAGATCTTTTATGTTAAAAGAAAATCCAGCAAGTCAAAAGACCGTTGCAAAATTATTAAAATGCTCAGTGTCAGGCGTAAGCAAAATGATTAATGATAAATGACAAAATGATAATCTTAAAAAGGCGAAAAAACATAATGTGCGTCCTCTTTCTCCACGACATATCGTCGAACATAAAACGCGCTGCAGAACTCTTTATGAGAAACAGTTATCCAAACGAAAATGGAAAAATGCTGTCACAAAAATGAACCTTGAATCTATTTAAATGACTGCCATAAAAAGATATCAATGTATTATCATCCCTATTATTATCATTAAGAGAAAAAATAATAATATTAAATTCTGAACTCTCTGTTCAAAGAATCTGAATAAAGTTTTTCAAAGTGATTTATGACTGTTGCTGATCTCTTGATGTACCATCCTAGGATTTTTTCGCTTTTGGACTTTTAAAAAGCAGATTGTTCAAACACTGGCCTACAGTCCTCTTTGACCTCTGGAAAGCTGTTCAAGAGGAATTGGATAAAATACTTCTTCGGATAAAAATTAAAATAAGAATTATTAAGAAGCGCATTTAAAACACAAAGATTTTAGGTAAAATACAGGGTGTTTATAAAGTCCCGGACCCATTTTGATGTCTAATAACTCATAAAATAATGAAGATGTAAACAAACTTATGGCATTTATTGATGGAATAACTTATATATTTTCCTTTTCAGGTTTGAATATCTTTACTTTTGTAAATATCGTCTGCGCTTGTGGTTAATTTCATATAATTTCATTTTCCAGTATAAATATCTGTACTTTTCTAAATATCGTCTGCTTATTAATTGTATTTTTCTCTTTTTTGTTTTTGGCAACTATTGCAATGTTAAGGGGATCTGAAAACCCCCATGAATACAGTGAGACACAAAGGGATTCCCCAAAGGTTAATGTGTGGTGTGGATTAATGCACGACCGAGTCATTGGGCCTTTCTTTTTTACAGAAAAGACGGTCTCATCAGTCGTATACTTAGACATGTTGGAAAACTTCGTATTTCCGCAACTAGAAGAGCTTCAGCCACATGTCTTTTTGCAACAAGAGGGTGCACCACCTCATTGGGGTATCATCGTTCATAGTTCTATGAATGACCATTTTACAGGAAGATGGATTGGACGAGAAGGTCCAATTCCTTGGCCACCCAGATCACCTTATATAACGCCGCTGGACTTTTCCTTTGGGGGAGGGGAGGGTTGTAAAGGACAACGTTTACAGGAGGAGAGTGTCGAACATGGATGACCTAAAAGCCAGAATTACAACCGCAGTAGCCTCTGTGGATGCCGACATGCTTGCCGGTACCTGGTGTGAAATTGAATATCGACTTGATATTCTCCGTGCGACGAAGGGGGCACACGTGGAAGTTCATTGACAAGCGTCATGAAACTTTTTGAGTCTATCTAACCATTTATGTTATTAATTTTAATCTATCTTTATTATTTTACGAGTTATTAAACATCAAAATGGGTCCGGGACTTTATAAACACCCTGTACTTCTGTAAGTGCAATGAAAATCGTTTATAAAGAGAGCGAACAGTCTTTGCGTTACGAAACAGAAAAAAAAGTTTTTTAATAATCTTCTGGTGTCAACCGGACCTCGGTTTATCAGAGTACGAGCGAAAACAAGAATTCAGAAGAGATTAAAAATATAGCAAGAAGTCCCATATCTTGCAATATGTCTTTAGAATTGTTGGTGCCACGAGATGATGGAAGAGAATAACCGTATTTCTACCATGAATAATGTATATACCATAAACAATGTAAAATGCCAAAAATTAAATTCAAAACAACTAATTCCTATAAGATTGCTTATAAAGTTCTAAAACATGATCGTCCTATTATATCATCTCGTGGTAACTATCCCCCCCCCGAAGAGAGAGATATCACGATGTTTCGGATTAATGGTTTCAGCTGATCCTAAGAAGATTATATTGTTGTGTTTTAAGAGTTCATGGATTTGGAGGTGATTGGTGATAACACTTGATGAAAAATCGAAACACAACTTATTCCCCAGTGTTACACAGGAGAGTTCCAAAGACACGTTTACAGCCGTCGGAAAACTACGATAAGCACGCTCAAACAATCAGCAACACAGCCTTCAACAAAAACAGCTTCACGACAAAGCACTAAAGTACAGCTCCCGACTCGCTCGATCGCTCTCAAGCTAATCTCTGAACTCAAGACGCTGCTACTACACTACTGAATTCAAGATTTTCCTCTCTCCAGGCAAGGTCTATATAGCTTTAACTTATCTTCGAGGACATACCCGAGGAAACCCGCTAAGAATGCGTTTTCGTTCCATCTTATGATTATTACAATTGTGACTGCTTAATTGACTGAAACTTTTAACGCGTTGCTTAGTTCATGGATTTATTTTATCTTAATCATTAATTTATCAGTTTAACGTATACCTGCGCATAAGATAAATAATTGAAACGCGAGTTTTAAATGAATAATAATCAACATTTCATTAAAAGTGACGTTAATTTCAACAGTTAGCTTTATCTCTTTCTAAATTTTATACACTGATTACATTACAGTTTGAATTCGTTACTCTTTTCTCTATCTCGGGATATCGCCAAGTTGACAAATGTTGCGACTTAATTTGTTATCTAAATTTGGCGATTATTTAGAGATATTTTGCTCCGGTCTCTCTATCACCATAATATGTATTGAAATTGAATAAACTTAATTGACCTCTATGTTAGCTGTAATCTTAATCCCATACTCCTATTGCTTTCCAATAATTTCGAGAAGCAGAAAGTTGTAGAAATATCCCGGTGGCCGGTTGAAAAACTATAAAAGATATATTCCGGAGAAAGAGCATCTGAGTTGAGTTGCTTAGTTATTGTTGCGAATTGTAGTTTCGCGTGAACTGAGATAAATCCGACTTAGCTTTCTCTTTAGTTGCGCTTTGCACTGCGTTGGTTTTAACTTTCTTAGTAATTTGAAATGTAACTACTGATTTTACTGTGTGATACTGTGAACACTTGTACGAACGTTTCTATGGAAAATTCCAGAGTGCTGAAATATTTCTTTTGATAAAAGTAAATTTTTATTGACCTATTATCGGACTTGTGCATTCAAACTATACGAACCCGTACGCACGCAACAATAAACCTGCCTAAGCTGCGCCATTTCAAAATTATAAGCTGTAGCATGATTGTACTTATTATGTTTCTTTTTGTACATATATAAATATATAATATATTTTTATATGTATGCAGTATACATAGAAAGAGAGAATAGCAAACAATTTTTATAATCTTTCCAAATCAGACAAAACTCGATGAGTTAAACTACAAGAGAAAAGATTAATCAAAAGAATTAATAAAACAGGTATTTATAATTTATTATTCTTAAAAGTTTTTCTTCAGGTTT
Source organism: Stegodyphus dumicola (assembly GCF_044657685.1). Classification (NCBI taxonomy): domain Eukaryota; kingdom Metazoa; phylum Arthropoda; class Arachnida; order Araneae; family Eresidae; genus Stegodyphus; species Stegodyphus dumicola. The sequence goes on along the minus strand of NC_140775.1, from coordinate 15,540,750 downwards.
TTGTAAAAAAAAAGGTAAATTTGTTTTTCAGCTGAACTACATTTGATACTTCTAACATGGATTATTTCTACGATTATTACTGTTTTTGGAATTTTACCGTATTAATCTCATTATTAGATTCCAGGTTTTAATTATTATGCTAATTGGATTTCTGCTTCTAAGTTACTTCCTGAATGACATTTTCTTTTATTATATCCCACAATTAATTTGTTTGAATTTGTTTATAACGCAGTTTTAATCAGATTTGCAAAGCGTGTTAGTTTTTTTACCTATGTAGGGAATACATTAATAAATAATCAACTAATTTGTATGCAAAATTATCGAAATTTGTTTTGAGTCTAATTTTAAGTTTTGGCATCCTCGCATTGATTATAATGAAATCCAGAAACATGGCTGTCTTGTTACATTATCTCGTGAATCTAACCTCCTGATGAGATTCTACGAAATATATGATACCTTGTTTTATTTTTTAATTCTCTTCATTACTCATTTCTGATATACTTTGTTTATAGAGTTCTTGGTTTGTTATTAGTTCAAAAGGAACGTTATTCCCGAATGGGATGTTAGTCTCGAAATGACATTTTACACTGAATCACTAAAGATGGCGTATGTATTACTTTTCAAATTGTTGCCACCAAATATTATCGCCCTATATTATGTTTAAAGAAATTAAATAATGAAGAATCTGCATGAATCTACGTATGTTTCTCGCATTGTGAAAAAGAAAATGGTAACTAGAGCCATCAACATTCTGAATAACGTAGTCCTCCACCCGAACATGAGCGCCTGGAAGCCCGAATTTTTAATTTCGAAATTGTTTTATTATCTATTTCATACTTTGTAAAACTTTAACGAATTTTTGATTAACAACTTCAACGATTTCAAGCGAGCAATGGCAACACTCTACGGAATAAAACAATTTTATCTCCAGCGCTCAAGACTGTCTATGGGGATTTCTAAAAGTATGCTGTTTTTAAATATTTTATGATTTTGCTGTTGAATCGAATTTTAATTGATATGATAAACTGAGAAAAGACTGAAAAAAAATTTATCCAATATTTAACGCTGCATCTCGAGTTCTAAACGTATACTGCTATGCTAATAGTGGCTGATAGTAGGAATTTAAAAATTAGATCGAAATTTACGTGTGCGAGTTATACATTGGATATAAAAATGATAGATTTAAAAATAAGGAAAAGATCAGCATACAAAAATTTGATTTTTACATGTTCCTAAATGCTGTACTAGAGATTCTGGTAATTATCTAGGACCCATTTCCCAAAGCTTTCTTCTAGGATTGACCTTTTCGTGACTCCTTTCCTCAAAGCATATTCATTCTTTCGCATATTACTTATTGCGATATCCTTTTCGTCCACTCACTTATGGAGCTTTCACCAATACCAGACATCACTGCTGCAGAATGATTTCCATTTTCTTTTGCAAATTGTATGGATTTGCATTTGATACCAGCTCTATGTTTGTTTCGTTTGGCAGGAACCATATTTACTACTAAAAGGAACACCAGACTAACTGTGTGTGATTTACTAAAGCCTTCGATGTTCACTTCGAAATTACGGCTTCAAATTACTATGCAAAGAGGAAACATTTGGCTTCTAATTGCACAAATTCATTCGGATAGAAAATACTTGTATCCCAAACTAGTATCCGCTTTTCTCGAAACACTACAATAATATTCTTGTGCACATCTGCATTGAATATAACTCATCCTCTTTGTAGAATTATTTACTCCCTCAAGCATTTCCACCCACCCCCACACACATATTGTTCCCCTAATTGTTTATTCAGTATATCATTGTTTGAAAGCCTGCGAAAAATTTCCGAATGAATGACTTCAAAAGACAACAGCATCGCATATATTAGGGAATTTTCGTAACGAAAAAAGTGTGCATATACGGCGAATGTACCTAAAAATTAAAAAAGAATAGCTTGAAATTACAGGTGCATGTTATATACACCGGAATATACGGTAATGAGAATTTTATTATGTGAGTGAGTTAAAAATATTAATTCCTTTTTTTTTTCTAATTACAGGGGTGGTTCACATAATAGATAGCCATTTTGGTAAATGGCCATTTATTATGTGCATGCACCACAATATTTTGAGCGCTTCGGGCATCTGAAAGTCTTAATAAGGCCCTGAATAGAACGAATAACAGAAGTTCAGGAAAGACGTAACATAAAAAATAACGTGTTAATCAAAGTAAATCTTACCGGGTTAGAATGCGAAAGATTCGAACGTGAAAAAAAGCAAATGCCCGATCATTCATTTTTCCCCTGAAACTGTATTTGAACCAGTGACTGAAGATGAAACGAAGTCACTAAACTGTGGACAGGTAAACAATGATCCTAAAAAATGGTAAAACAGCTTTGGAAAATTCATCTCTATTCTTGTAGTCGTGCGTCCTTTTACAAAAAGGTCCGAAATAGTTTATCTCCTCGTAACATGCACCTCTCCGCACTGGCATGTTCGAGGAATACGAAAAGAGATTCAGAAACAAATAAACCAACCGGAACGCTGGAAGAGACAGAGCCGGAGGTGAGGCACGGCTGGGCATGTTATGCCTTTTGACAACACTGACAAATGGGAAATCATAAATAACTGGCCTATAACCGTATTCCGTACCACTCTGCCCGAAGGTTTAAGTGCAGAGATGCGGGCCCGTAAATAAAGAATCGCGGAATAAGAATCGATGGAGGCGTAACAAGTGGAAAGTTATGGTATCGTCCCTTATAGAATTCTTAACCTTAATTCTAACTTTAATTTGTAACAGCTCTTTTGGTTATTTTCCCGTTATAGTTCTAAAAATATCAACTAGCTTGTGCTCATGTCTGATGTACGTGCATAACTGAAAACGTTTTATCACTGAGTTCGAAATGGACTGCTCGAAACTCACTGGAAAGGTTCCTTGCAGTAATAAAGCATTACAAGAGATGGATAGAATGAAAAATTATAGACCACCATCGTCTTCATAAATTAGAAACGAAAAAAATGTCAATAAAAAGTAACTAAAATAAAAGAATTTTCTTAAAAAAATATTAAACAAGATGAAGAAGACTGTCGTGTCTTCTCTATTTTGTCTCTGCGTGCTGTGTAAATACCAGCATCATTAATAAAATAAAGTAATTTCTTCCATGTTTGCTTCAGAAAAAAAAGGGGGAAACTTTTGCCCTTTTTTTCCCTGCCGCAACATGAAAGCGTATTTAAATTTTCCCTAAATGCATGCGGTACTTTCATCGCATTCGGAAGGAGGAAATGAATGCTGTTTGTTTAGCATTGAATTTGGTGCAATTACTATTACGTTTTAGGCATTATTATTACTCAAAAACGAATTTCTTCAAAGTTTTACGCTGTGCTGTGCGTTTAGTTTAAAGTTGGCTTTTTCAATGCAGCGGTCTCAAATTGGCGGCCAGCGAAGCAGTTTTATGTGGCCCGCGAGTACATTTCCTCTTAATTAGCAATATTGTGACAAGAGCAATATTGTTCATAGTGCGATTCGTGTTTTGTGATTGGGTATTATATCCAATATTTGAAAATATTTGAATCTCATGAAAGAAACATCATGAGAGTTAAAGTCATGATGTTTAAAGTGCTCCAATTCTGTTGTATTTAGTTGTGATGGAGTACTTATTTTAGTGCTATTTTTTTGTGCGTTGAATTTTTAAATTTGAGCTCTATGGTTATTGATTCGAAAGTTTAGATTGTTTTTAGTCTGTCCTATATATTTAATATGTTAGGTGCCGCAGGTAATCATATAAATACAGTTAAATGTTTTTCATAGAAACTGTTTTTTGGGGTTGCCTGTAGTAGGCATGGCGTTAAATTTTCAAGTTTGTCATCTAGTGGAATGCTATTTAATGATTTCAATTTGAGATAAACGAGCAAGATTTAAAAGTAAGGAGGCTGCTAACCTTCAATACAGTAAAGTTTCTGTAGAAAAACTTTTAAACTTAAAAATTAAAAAAAATAAAAGTTGGAGATAATATATATAGTAAGTACATTAGGTAAGTGATAAATAGCGCTAATAGCTGCAGTTTAGCATATCAAATGTTGTATGATCTTAAATTCACTTAGTGCGAAATCGAGTTATTCTACTACATGCGCATCTTTTAAGATAATTCTACTAAAATTAATCTTAGGAGATAATATAATCAAAATTCTTTAGTAAATAAGTTATACAGTTATATATATATATATATATCATAAAATTTAAATAATTTTTCTTTGAGCAATTGAAGTAGGTTTACGATGTTCAAAATAGATTAATTATTTATTGATTAATCTAAGAATATTTCTACGTCTTTTATTTTTCAGTGGACTTTTTCCATGTGAGCATATATCTATGTGAGCTTTTTTCGTGTGAGCATATTTCTAAGTGAGCATTTTTCCATGTGAGCTTTTTTCTAAGTGGGCATATTTCTGTGTGGGCTTTTTTCCTGTGAGCATTTATACCTGTGAGCATTATTCTGTGAGCATTTCTCCTGTGGGCTTTTTTCCTGTGGGCATTTTTCCGGTTACCATTTTGTACGATGGGTTCAGCTTTTGTACTGCATAAACCAGATGGCAAAGTTTGGCACATAACGTTGCTCTTGTGGTGAATCTCAGATGGATAAAAAATCCATATTTTGGGGGACATGTGGTTAATGTCTTCACCTTTTTGTTTATGTTTTTCGCATTTTCGAGCTGCTATCGTTCCTCTCGCTGCAAAAATTTGAAAAAATCTTTCAATTTTAAGGATTGACTGCTCATAGACAACAAGGTACCCAAATTTGTAATCTTCACGTCAACAAAATGAAAAAAAGGTACAAAGCCACCAACATTGAGATAATAACTTACCAGCCATTGCACAAGTGATATTGAAATTTTATTGTACAAAATACAAAAAGCAAAGATACTACACTCTACGAGTAGTTTTAATGCCGATATTCATGAAATGCTGCACTAAATCCTGAAATTTCCGTTGCGCGTCAAAAGATGACGTCCTTTGCTACCAATTTATGTATTTGGTTGCGCAATAAATCTGCCACGTTACATTCTACATGATTTTGAATAAGTGGTTTCAGCGTTATACCATCAGGAAAGAAAGGGTTATTTAAGAGCAAAACTTTCTTCTTTCAATTCTTTGCTCAACTTTCGAGTCATGGCACTGGATCAACAGAAGTGAAAATGTTCACTGGATCAACAGAAACAATACATTTAAATTTTATAACAGTTAATTTTAATTTCAAAGTGCTTTCCTAACAATTCTTGTTTCCACTTACAACTCCCTAGAAGAATGAGTTTTTAGAATCGCGTTGAATGCAAATTATAAGAAGTATTTGAGGATGGTTCAACTTAGTTGATGGTGAGAGAGAGCTAAGCATCCTGAGTAGCACGTGTTAACCTTCGAGGTAAGTCTCTCTTGAAGTTGCTATGCTCGGCCGTATCTTACGAGCCTTTTTGTATTTGCCGGCTAGTTTAAATCAGGGCCAACTACGTTAGATATTTGTGTTAACTTCGGCTAAGTCTCCTTTAGTTAGTTATAGTTTATTTATTTCTTATTCTGATTTTTTACATCCTAGGGCAGGCTTTGTTGTAAGCCCGAGAAAGGGGCCAACTGTTCATCTTATTTTGAGTGAAATACAGGGTATTTTAACCCTTCTCGAGTTTACGCTGCCTTGTCTGCCCATCCTCTGTGGGGTCGCAACATTGTGGATTGATCAAGGGCGGGGCGGCACTCATTCCGATAGGCGCCTATTAGGCCGCATTAGGACGGAAGCCGTCTTTTTCCATCAGCATTGTTTGAACAGTAGCGTTAAGTCTACGCTACTGTTTGAACTCAGCTATAAGTTCAGTTCACCAGGTTGCTCAATGTTCATTTTAGTACAAAAAGAGTGAGGAGCCCTACAAACTGTATAAAAATTCTGTTCATAGGCAGACGATATTTTAGGGAAAGCAAGTTGAGATACCATAGTAATTAACGCTACCAATTATTCTCTCGCAAATTTGCTGAACGCATTGTGTATGTGGAATGAGTCAAAACGAAGCTAAAGCTGAGTTTAAATTAGGCTTAACTTGTAAGTAGGACGAAAGAAATAACACAGCTTTACCTCAAGATGATGCATGATGTTTTACCTTGAACACCGACGTGACGTAAGCTGTTCTTGTTAAATAAACAACTAGTTTTCTCTAGAAACGGAAATAAAACGTAAAATATGCGTCTCTTTTTAACCAATGGATTCCTTCCTCGTGTAGAAACAGAAGTAACAGATGAGAGCGTCAGAAACCATTAAGAACTCATCATTTTCGAATACTCCGGAAGACAACAACTACCCAAACAGTTTCCACGTTCAACAAAAAAGGAAACTGCAGAATAAAGCGCGGCATCTACCTCTTTCTGTAGCACAGGAAAAAAAAAAAAAAAAAAAAAAAAAAATGGCGAAAGTGTGCGGCCACACATCAATGCTGCTGCGTTGTTTTCCCAGCATGATTTTTCCCAGAAAATCTTCTCCACGCAAAAACATTCTTAAACAGAAATAACTCCATTATTCATGTGAGGACCGAAAAAAAAACCAAGATGAAAATCCGCATATGGCAGTATTATAACTTCAACCGACTCGTCTCTTTTCCTCCGTCGAGCTTAAATTCGCATTAAAAATAAAAAGGAAAATGTCGAGAAGTCTTAAAAATGAGCGGAGTATGGGAGATTTATCGTCGAAAATGTTACGCGGAAATTTTTCAAAAGGGTCCGACATTATTGATGGCGAAAATTTTGAATAAAATGCACATAGTGGCAGTAATGCGTAGTGTTGACGACGCGGCGATTGTTTAACCTGTGGGAAGTTTTATGGGCTAGCAAGTTTTTTACCCCTTAAAATGCACGACATGGCGGGAGATGAAACCATTATGTCCCACGCACTTTAATATATGGTTTGAAAGACTTTTTTTTTTTTAATTACACTAATGTTGCATATGTTCGTTAAAGTTATAGCAAGGAAGCAACATTTATATATATCCTATTTATAGTTGTCTCGTCTCTGTCCCATTTCCTATTCATATTAATAATAAAATATGTATTTATACGACGCATATTTTTCGTATACGTCGTTATGCATTAAAGTATACAGACGCGTAGAAAATGCATCTTGTACACTGGTAATAAAAACTGCGAGAATGAACTTACTTTTTTGATATTTCAAAAGATAATGAATCAAGAAAAAAAAATCTGATGTGTACATCACATGACTTCCTTGTACGGAATATTAAATTATACGTAATTTTCCTGCATTTCATCTAAACATATTCAATTAACAGTTAACGGATTTTGAATTAAACCTACTTCGTCGACAGCGCATAATAGAATAAACCATGCACTCTTTAAAGTTCACTATACTTATTTACCATAGCGACACTTCGGCTCTAGGTTAATTTAACAGCATTCCATCTCATTCATTTTATAGCTCAGAATGCACAAAAATTATATCATCTGACGAATTACCACAAGGTCTATTAGAATACTATAATAAATCTAAAACGAAGAATCTAAACGAATAAAAGAAATTAAACAAATAAAAAAAGCAGTTTTTCGGAGACGATTCAGCGCCTTTTACCTAATGCGCATGCGCTACTAATTCAATTCTCACTTCGCGGCAAGGCAAATATACATAAAAAATCAAAATATTTTCATTGCAGTTTAAAAGACATAGAAAAACATAAAGCACCAATTACAGTTAAAACAATTTTTACAATTGAAATTACAGTTTTACGCAAAAACAAGCCAATAACTCAAATGATAATTCCAGAATAAATTAAGCATATTTTAATTCGCAATAATAAAAGACGACATTACTTTGTTGTTGCGAAACTTAATTTCTCTAGATTGGCAACAAACCCGCAGTTCTGCTAAGTTTTAAATGTAAATAAACATGGCTGCCATGGTAATCAAAAATTAGGCTTGGCCGCATTTAAAAAACTTTTAACTTGTTGATCATTCCACAGTTATTGCATGCAGGTTAACTAAAGGCATAAAAATCTTAACTAGAACAACATAATTCAATCATTTTTAAAGCAAAAAATGCACAATTCACATATAATAATAAAGCGACTGAGCTCACTGAGCTGAGTAACACAATGGCTATATAGTATATATGCTTTTGTACGGTGGGTTGCAATCAAAATGGGAGGTGCACATCTACATGTTATAGCAGTCACATATACAAAATTTCAACGTTCTGAAGCTACTTGTTTTTGAGTTAGGCGAGATACGTATGTACGACCAGACGCCAGGAAAAAAATCTCTTCAGAATTCATTTTAAATCAGTTTTATAGTTTTTTGGGGGAAAATAGTTCTTTATTCTGTCCTTACGTACAGATGTCACGCAAAAAACATCGTTATATTGCATTCGATAGCAGTCAAAATGGATATTTTTAGTTGAAATATGATACCCTAAATGTTTCGCGATTACAATACTTCCTTTTTACTTCGTACAAGGAAGTGAAAAACATAGAATCAAAAAGGTACTAATGGGATACTCTCTAATGTAACTCTTGCGTAAAAATGAAATGGCGTATAGCGAAATAATATAAAACGCTGAATTCAACATGAATAAAATGGCACGTCACTTTTCAGGTAATTCTGTCATTAAACAGATAAAATAATTCATGAATGATTGTGGAGTATTTGAATCTGCCTGTTGCAAACAAAATTCATCGCAAAGAATACAAATTTAAGGACTTAATTTTTGACTGTCGACTCCAACTCGTTTCCATCCTCGCTGCTCCGGTAACCATAGCAACACAGATTTTTAATTTCATTCAGTGAGAAGAATTTAAAATATTCCTAAGATTCGGAAAATGTTTGGCAAGGCAGATGCATTTTTAATTCTGTTTGTGCTAGCTTTGCTCTGAATATTCGCAAGTTTTGAATGGTGAATTATTTTAAGAAGTTTGTAGTACAGGTTGGCAGATATTCGGGTCTAATTCCCAAGAAGAGAAGAGTTTATTTTTCTTCATTTTTCGCTTCGGCAAATGCAGGAAATGAATCTATTAGACTGTAGTTTTATTTAAGTTAACAACTCAAGATATTCGAGTAAAATTAAGGTCTGTGAGTAAATATTTACAAATTCTGCCAAACAAATGTTAAACTTAAGAAAGAAACGTCCTGAAGTCTAGAATCTGGAAATATATTCTTGTTTAAGGCCTTAACAAGAATTTAAGCCTTAAACAAGAATTTATCAATAAAAAATTTGGAAAGTAAGAAATTAAAGAATGTGAAAAACTAAATGGATATTTTGCTTCTCAAACTAATATTTACAAAAATAACATAAAACTAAATATTTGCTGCTAAAATTTATAAGGTGTCGATAATGAAACTGAAGTCTCTGCATGTAGAATGTAATACTTTATCAATACTATGTAGATCCTCTTTCGGAGGCCAGAAATTCGCCTGTTATTTTCGAAAATGGCCAAGTCATATCAAATTACTAGAAGTATTTTTAGCCATTCCTCTTTCAAGACAATAGGCGAAGGAGCAAAACTCAAGTTTTCCACTCGTATCCCAGAAACAGATCCAATCGTGTTGTGACAAGGAGATTAATTGATGTATGGAAGGTGTTTATTTCCAAGTCCTCCAAGCCAATTTATAACCATATATTTGATAGGCAAACAATTGCATTCCAAGATATGGCCATTATCATCCTGGCACGGCCTACAGGTACAAGATTTGAAAAATGTTACTTAGTCAATTCATAGCTCTAAGCTTTACTCGGGGCACAGTATAGCTGTCCGCTGGATAATGTGTGTATGAAGGCCACATGTGAACACTCTCAGAATAACTCCACATTTAAACTCTCATCAGTCTCAATATATAAACTTTCTCAGAGTAATATATAAACTTTCTCAGAGTATATAAACTTTCTCAGAGTAATGTATAAACTTTCTCAGAGTAATTGGAAAAGACCCAGAAGACCGAGGCTCGCTAAGCCATAAACATTATAAATTATTTATTGTCCAACTCTTGACAGTATATAATGCATCTGAGACAACTCAAGCAAGAGTTTAGCAAGGAGAGTTATCACTGTATCTGCTATAGCAGCCCGGCAATGAATATTAATCGCTAAGCAATAAACATTCTAACACCAGCGAAACAAACATTTAGCAAGGGCAGTTATCACTATATCTGCTAGAGTAGCCCGGCAGCGAATATTGATTCACTAAGCAGTGAGCATTATACATTATGTACTGTCTAAATCTTGACAGTGTATAATGCTTCTGAGATCACTGAAACAAGCATTTAGCAAGGGCAGTTATCAGTATACCTCCTAGCAGCCAGGCAGCGAATATTATTTGCTAAGCAATAAACATTATACATTGTATATTACGCATATCCTGACAGTATATAATGCATCTGAGACAGCTCAAATAAGTGTTTAGCAAGGACAACTATCACTGTATCTGCTATAATAGCGCGGCAACAAATATTAATCGCTAAGCAATAAACATTCTGACACCAGCGAAACAAGCATTTAGCAAGGGCAGTTATCACTATATCTGCTATAGCAGCCCGGCAGCGAATATTATTCGCTAAGCAATAAATATTATACATTGTCAAAATCTTGACAGTATGCAATGCATCTGATACCGCTGAAACAAGCGTTTACGCGGTTATTACAGGCTTTGCTATAGTAGCCCAGCAGCGAATATTAATCCTGCGAAGTTTTCGATGTGAAGTTTTTGTGCAACAATGGGAGAGTTTGGGATAGCATTAAGTTCAACAACAGTTTGAATAGATATTATTTTAGGTGTTTTGGTTATAATTCTACTTACAACTTCGCCGTCCATTTTAAATGATTTCCCATTACTTCAGCTGGTACTCGGACTGGACAATCCTCTTCTCTTTTCAAGGTACACAAACATGAGCCAGAATGCTGTAACTCTCGATACGTCAAATAAACAGCCCGAATGTCCATGTTCACAGACACGTGAAACCAGAAAAGCACCAACAATTTGAGGCCTTCTGAATTCCATTATATCTCTCCTTTACGTTATAATTCTCAATTTTTGAAGCCACTATGGCTTCTAATACCATTGAAAATTCATATTATGCATTCTATTACTGTTGATAAACTTCGAAATAATTTTTTTTTTCCCAAGACTAAGTGCATACTCTCGAAATTGAGTTGTTCCGGCGTGCCTCTTGCAATCTACATTTTTTTAAACATTTTATCATAATTGTTGGATTTTATTCTGAATGCAGACGATATCATACATATGAAGTAGCTTTAAAAATTCAAAATTTCCTTTAATAATGATAGAAACTTATTTTATTTATGACACTTGCGGTGAGATTTCTGAAGATACCCCCATCCACCTGATCACAAAGTGATCTTAAAGTGATCTATGACAAAGTGATCTATGACACTTGCGGTATAAAATAACGCTTCTCTCATTTGCCATGATCGGCTTGGTTTAATTAATTATGATAAGGCACGCAAGGGCTCTCTACCTAAAAGAACGGAAAACTTTCTGAGGAAAACTAGCTTGTATCCACGTTACGTATGAGGAAAAACACGAAAACACCTATTATGCAGCCAGCCCGTTCTCCTGGAGTGGAACGCAAATCGAGCTTCCAGTGTTTAGAGGCTTGACCTGTTGGGCTCAACCACCAGTAGCTGAGCCCAGCAGCGGCTCCTCAGCCACTCGAGTGTTATAAATAAAACAGTTTATTTAAAATCGATAAAATGCATTTATGATGCCCGCTGTCTATCATAATAAAGTGGATTTTTAAATGACTAACTTCTGCTTTACTGTACAATATAATTGTATATTACAAAGGATTCAGAAAAGATCTTACGTATCATCGTTTGAGGACAATGCTCATTTATCATGGACATGATTTTATTACAAACTAAAAACGGTGAATGACAGTGTTTTTTGTTAAAAAGTACATATACTGTTGCTTTTCCAGTTAGTGGATTTGGAGTGATTGGTGACAACTCTTGATGAAGAATCAAAACACAATTTATTCGCCAGAAGAGCTCCAAAGACACGTTTACACTCATCGAGAAACTATGATAAACACGCGGAAACAATCAACGGCACAGCCTTCAGAATACAGCGGCGAAGACAGCACGACAAAGCACTAAAGTACAGCTCCCGACTCGGTCGATCGCTCTCCAGCTAACCTCTGAACTCACTACACTACTACTGAACTCAAAATACTCTTAAGATACTCCAGATACTGCTCCTCGTACAAGCATGGTATATAGCTTTTTACTTGCATTCGAGAACATTCTCGGAAAAACCAGTAACAATTCATTCTAGAATATTCTTGCTCTGTCTATGGCATATCACCAATTTTGTCGTCAATGTTGCCAAATGGGCGATTTCACGCTACATTTGGAACCCTGTCTTTCCTTTCCACTTTCTGGTAACCCTGATCTCGCTTTGCAAGGAAGCTATCTTACCGCAGCTGGGCATTTCGTAACAGCACCAAACGGTTGTACAGCCAGACATGAAATACATGGCGTTAGAAACTTATTTATAAATTAAAATAATACTGTAATTGTTCGTGAAACATCATTTGGGTATATTTCAAATTTTATGTATTTAAAATTATATTAGTTGCCTTGATTTCTTAGAAAAGTAAAGATTTGTAGACAGTCTAAAATTTTAGGAACAAAGATCGTTAAAACCCGAGTATGCTCTGGGAAAAATTTAAATCACTGATCTTAACAAATGCCAATTGGACGTGCTCTTACTTACATTACGAAAGCAACCATGGGGAATGTATAATTCCTTATATTCTCCTCCAGTTTAAAAACAATTGGGAAATCCAATCCCGATCAACTAAACCTATGTAATGACGAAATAAAATTCATCCCATTTTAGTTCGGAAGGTACTGTGCGATCTTAGAATTTTAGAGCAAGAAACATCACAAAATCAACCGTAGTGTCGACCTTATTCAAATACATTTCTTCCATTTGCTAGCTGGAATTGCTACCACTTAAACGCGCAAAAAAACGCACGTTGGAATGCAGTAATTCTTTCGTGCGTTTTTGCAATCGCTTATTTAGTACTCCAAAAGAGAAAAGAAGTTTTGGAATGCCCCTTGCTAGAGACCCCTGCATTATTCACAGCTGGTCGAAGACAATCGAACAAAATTTTCTTTAAACTCAAAATAGAATAATCGTTAAATAGACGGCATTATCAAGGCCAAAATTATCAGCGCTCAGCGTCACAATTAACAAAAAATACTCAGGTTTCATGAAGAACTGTTAATTTACTCCATTCAATTTACCAAAACTTGTGCTCTTTAATTCAGCGTGTGAAAAATAAGCTCATACAATTCATTTCTAATTTTACGGCTTGTTATTCAGCACCTTTGGCAATATAGAGAGGCTCCAGGAACACGGTTACAGTTGAATATCCCTCCCCCGTTTGAATTGTTCATTTCCGATTATTTTCTTGTTATTCATTTCGTTGAGGCTTGCCAAATGGGCCAGAAATAACGCCTGGCACTTCAACAAGGCGGGGAACGTTTCGTAACGTGTTAAACTGTGTTGACAAAATGTTTGAAATATGTTTTTTTTTTCACCTTCATCAACCGCTTGATAAATAGCGGAATGTATGTGTTGCCATATCTGTATTGAGAAAATCACTTTTATGTAGCAAGTTGCCTAAAATTACAAGTACATTTAAATGTTATATTTGTAATTAAAAATATATGATGTGCACACCATATGACTTCCTTGTACAGCCTATTAAAATCTACACATTTGCATTTCATTAAAACTTATTTCCTCGAATTTCATGAGCGTTTCAACGTTCAAACTTCGCGGCAAGACAGAAATACATAAAAACTTATAACATCTTCATTAAAAATAGTAATACACAGAAAAACCTGAAATATCAAATGTATTTAAAAACAGTTAACAATTAAAATTACAGTTCCTACGCAAAAATAATCAATTCGGCCAGCGTGCATGAGGACAAATTTTTCGGTGCACGAAACTAAAAGTTCTCCGTAAAAAAACATTGATGATGCAGAAACTCACTTAATTCACTATTTTACTGAATTTCAAATGTAAACAAAACAGCGGTTCGTTAGGCTTAACTCGCCATTTAAAATTTTAAATTGTTGATAATTCTGTAACTATTGCATGCAGATTGACTGAAAGCATAAAAACCTTAAACAGAACATTAAGCCCATACAACTGAATCACTTTAAAGAAAAAAATTCACAATTTACCAAGCAGAATTTAAGAAAAGAAAAAAAAAAAAAAAAACACACAATTTAAGAATAAAATACTAAGCTCATCGAGCCAGGTAAGACAGAAATCTTTATAACCGATGCAGTTTTTAAATGCACTTAAGTTGTAATGTGTTCATTTTATAATTTTTATCGGCATAGCACAGTTAAAAATAATAACTAATGTTTCTAACGCTATGCTTTACATACTTGGCACAGAACATATAACTTTTTCAGAGAAGTTACGAAAGCTTACTGAAGAAATCAGTTGCAAAAGTTAAGAAGTTATTAATATACGTTGATTTATAATAAGATGAGTGTGGGTGCATTCACTGCACGAAGATTTAAAAATAGGTGTTTTAAAAATAACTTTTGATTTCCCCCCCCCCATTGGATTGCCTTTCTGACAGTTTCTTCTTTTCAACCAATTTTTATTTTCGCTTGAATTTCATTCAAATAAAATTTTGAATGGATATGTTTTTTTTTTTTTTTTTTTATACTGGCATTCTAGTCGTGACCTTGGAAGACGGCAAACGATTAAGCAGCTGCAGTTCTGTTCCGTTAAAAAAGAACCGAGAAACATTGTGCTCGTCCCCCCCTTTTTTTTTTTTTTTTTTTTTTTTTAATCCCTTAAAGAAAGTGTTATAATTTTTAAATTTCTTGTCCTGGCTAAATGTAAACTGTTGTCATTTAACAGCGCTATTTACCTCAAGGACTCTCCTTATTCTAAAGCCTTGTCTAAAATATAGTTAATATTTAATCTACAACCCCTTTCTTTTCACGTTCTTGTACGAAGTAACGGATATTGTTATTAAGAAAAATTTCGGGTATCATATTTCAACGAAAGTATCTATTTTGACCGCTGTCGAATTCATTTGAACAATGTATTTGCATGGTAACTGCACGTAAAGATAGAATAAAGGATTCTTTTTTTCCAAAACGGATTGTAAAATGGGTTTAGGAGAGATTTTTTCGTGACATCTATACGTACGTAGTCTTGCGTAATCCAAAAACCAGTACCCATTGAATGTTGAAATTTTGTATATCGGTCTGCTATGACATGTAGTTGTGCACCTTCTTTTTCGTAGCAATCGACTACACCAAATGTATATACAGTGTGTCCCATAAATGTTGCGACAAACTTCTGGGGGAGATAGCCCACATCATAAGGATTAAGAATTACACAGGAACCCATGCCCGGCAATATTAGGTTAAGTGGTAGCAGAGGTAGAAGATGGGAAAGAAAACAAGAGAATGATTAATTTGAAACATTTATTCGACATGAATACAAATAGTGTACGACAGCTTGAATGTTACAACAGATGCTCGAAGTTTGCACCATCAGGTGCCAGATATGCCTGACACCGACGGACCATTGCCGGACTTGTTCAAACGCACCGTAAGTTTCTTTGCTTGTAGCAGCTGCGGTGGTGAGTCTTGCCACGAAACCCATTTCAGGCATAACAGGATCGTGATACGCGACACATTTGATAGCTCCCCACAAAAATAAATCAAGGCTCGATAAATCCGGTGAGGAATCAGGGAATCAGTCCACCACACCCAATCCATCGATGCGGGAATGATCTGTTCAAATGGCTACGAACATGAACAAAATGAGCAGGCACCCACACATTAAATTTGAAGCGTTCTTGTGCCGCGTGGTGCCGTACACCTTAGGGGTTTTCTTGAGCCCACAAATTCTGATTGTGGTAATTGAACACGCCATCCCAATTGAATATGGCCTCATCCGTGAACAACATATAAGCTGGGAAGTTAACATCACGGAAACTTTCTTGCAGAAACTACTATGCGGAACGCACACGTTCAGGATGGTCATCCGGGAGCAGTAACTGAACCCTCTGGAGACAAAAGGCGTGGAAGAACTCAACGTTCAAGCCACGCTGGACAGTGGTACGAGACATTCTTAATTGAGAGGCAATGGCATGTATGCTGGTCCTTGGATTACTTCCCACCGTATCCAACACACTGTCTTCCCTAACGACCGAGCTAAGCGATCGTGGTCTGCCCTCACTTGTTCTTCCATTCTTAATGATCCGTAGTCGCACAAATTTTGATGCAGACGCGCAAACAAACTGTGGTGTGGCTGATGTTTGTCAGGGAAACGTTCTCGGTAAATGCGTGCAGCGGCTCGTCCATTACCCTCAGCTATGCAGTACACTAAGTGAATGTCTGCAAGCTCTACGTTCGTATAGCGTTTCATGCTCTTCGTATGGTGCCTTCCGCTCGAATAAGGCAATCCTCACTTTCCACTAGTACTCCCTTATACAGCACCCCTGGCGGCGTGTAGTGACGTTTCTGGGCATGGATTCCTATGCGATTCTTAATCCTTATGTTGTGCCCTACCTCCCCAAGAAGTTTGTCGCAACATTTACGGGACACATTGTATATAAATACATCTCCACTCTGTTCCCTGGCTCGTTGAGCTCGGTGTTTTTTTCTTATATGCTGATAAATTTGTGCATTTTTGCCTCAAAAGTGCTTGAATTATGTTGTTCTTATGTTCTGATTAAGGTCTTTGTGATTTTAGTTAATCTCAATACGATAGTAGTAGAATTATCAACGATTTAAAAGTTTAAGTGTTGCTAGGCCTAACGAGGCCGCTATTTGTTTCCGTTTGAAACTCTTAGTAGAATAGTAAATTTTATCTGGTGCACCAACTTCAGTGTATTTTTCCCCAGTGAGACTGAAAGTAAACTTTGTCTTTCTGCCCGCTGACGGAATTGAAAATTTGTTTTTTTGACTGCTTTTAACTGTATCTGGTGTTTTATGTTTTTCTATATTTTACAATTTTTAATTAAGAATGTTTTGAGTTTTTATGCATTTTTAGCTTATAGCGAAGTAAGAATTGAATTTATTGGATGCGAAATTACCTTTAATGAAATTTTTGGAAATAGGTTTAAATGAATTGCAGCAAAAATTACGTATAATCTAATAGGCTGTAAAAAGAAGTTCTGTTGTGTCCACGTCAGATATTTTTCTTAGGATCTCCAAATATAATGCCTTACGTATATGAAACGTAATACGAATAGCGGTTGCGCTCGTCTTCGCGCTTGTATCGCTTTTTTACCTCTAGTCAACCTATCTATATATGTAAAGAAGGTAGAGTTTTCGGTCTAAAAATTCCATCGATAGTGGGTTTTCAATGAATAAACACAAATTACAGTCTCCATAACACGTTTTTACCATTTTTAGAATGATATTATTGCAGAATGTGATATGTATGAGAAGGTTTTTTTCGTCCACGATAATTCTTCTTTCATACTGTATGACTCTTCCAAAAACTTCTATTTTTAAGCTGTCTACATTTGTATAACCTATTGATTTTTGATGAAATTGGACAAACGAAGGTGGTTCTTTACAAGAAGCCCATAACAGCCATTAATAGTCACCTGGAAGTGGTACTGTATTCGACGTTGATTCGCTATAAACGGCGAATTACTTTTTAAATTGTTGCCACCAAATATTAAAGCCCTGTATTTTATTTAAAGAAATTAAATAACGAAGAATCTGCATAAAGGTATTTATAATTCTCGCACTGTGATAAAAAAAAAAAAAAAAAAAGGTTATCTAGAGCCAGCAGATTTTGAATAATAATATGGGCATCTGGAAGCCCGAATTTCGAATGTGTTTTATTTTCTATTTCATATTTTGTAAACCATTTATGAGTTTTTGATTAAGAAACTTAACGATTTCAAATAGAGCAATGGTAACAGTGTACGGGAAAAAAAATTATCTCCAGCGCGCGAGACTCTGTATCGGAAATTCTAAAGATATGCTTTTTTAAATATTTTGTGATATTGCGTTTGAATTAAATTTTATGGTTTAAGTGCGAAGACATAATATTTAATAAATAAAGGCGTTAAAAAAACGTTAAAAAAACGCCCCCTTAGGCGTAAAGTAAAATCTGAAAGCTTTCAGACTTTAAATTTTTAAAAAATTTTTTCTTGTTATTATTTTTTTTTTCCGTTCATATAAGCGTGTTGCTATTTTTTAGAAAGAAAAGCGAAGTAATAAAATTAAGCAGGAGACATTAAAACTTACAAATTAAAGTCTGGATTTTACTTTATTATACAAGAATCACATAATAGGGATTAATTTTGAAATAGCACCGTTCAGAGAGTTTATCATAAGCACGTTAGTATTTTTAGGAAGAAAAGTTATAAAGTTTGCATTTAATTTTACGTGCTGTATCTTATATGTGTACATAAAAGCCTGCTAAATTCAGCTCAAACTACAGATTAATAATTCTCGGTCATCTAAAGCAAAAGAGTCATTCATTGTTAAAATTATCGTTTGTTTTCTTATAGTCAGTTTTAGTTCGCCTGTCTAACTTTTCAATTATGCCTTTCCATTTCAGCATTCCTAATATAATATCATTAATATTATTATAACCTTGTAGTTACATTAGCGAAGTTACATAACTAAAATAGGTACTTTTCCGTTTTGCGCGCGCAAATCTCGCCAAGCAGACTTTATTGGCGACAACATACAGTATACACATAAAAAATAGTAACAAATGTTAGTTCTAAGAATTTCTTCTTTTGAAGGCATAAACATTTTAATATCGTTTAAAATTTTGTAAAAAGCCAATAAATGAAGACAGTAAATTTGTAAAGAGACATTAATTTAAGAATTTACTATGCATTCATGGTTCAACATCCTGATTCGCCGGTTCGTATCACGTGACCACGAGTGATCTTCTCTCACGAAAACTACGCTACAAAAATCAATTATCTCAGTAATTATCTACATTGATTTCAAGGTAAATCTTAATTTGGAATACATGTTTAAATGCAAGAATTATTTCAATTCGTATAAATAGCTTACTCGGAAATTATGTAAAACCGCAGTGCGTTACTTCGCTAGTGCATTCTTATTAGAACTGATGAGTTTAACCCTTGACTTTGCCATCAGGTGAGCGATGTGATTGCACCCTAATTGTCTTTATTACCGCGAATGGCCTTAGGGCATAAAATTGAATTATCTATTAAAAATTCTATGTAATTGTATTAAAGAATTGAAAGAAACAATCAATCTGATAAGAAATGGCTCCTACTTGGTTTGTAAGTGAGGCGTAAAAGGTTACCAGCGAGGATATTCCGTTTGGCATGAGTTGTACCATTATTGGCAACTTTATCGTCTGCGCCGGCAAAACGGAAAAGTACTCTAAAATAATTAATCAAAATTTACCTCTGCTCCTTGTGGTTGGGCAGACACAATGCTTCAAAGTATTTACGTGTTTGAATTTAAGGCCTGAAATCTTAAATCCGTTATCCTACAACTACCTACTTAATTTTTAATCAGAGACAATTCACCAGCTGGTAGCAATTACGTTGAAGACAGATAACAGACGAATTTCAATACAGCAGGCAGATGTTGCCAAAATCTTTCTCTTATATTTTTGCTCCTTCATTTACCTCTTCTGGTGGAGCAGATGAAACAGTAGAAGTGCACAATAGATTTTAATATAGGTAATAAAGTGTTAATTAAAATGGCTCTCCTAATTAATATAATTTTAAAATTTTTATGGACAGAGTTGTAATTAATACAAGATATTCCTGATGGCATACTATTGAGTATCTCGGTACAATTTTTTTTTCTTTTTTAACATTTTGAGAACTTTCTTTTAAAGAATTCAGATTTTCAAGGAGGAAAAACTCTAGTATGTTGCTTCATTTGTATTTTTTAACATAGGATAACTAATTTTCCACTCTTTACAGGCCTGAAATGATCCTGTAAATATCACTCTGAGGTCTTTAGTCTCAACATTTGACGTAAGTTATTTTGGAATAAATTATTTTCATTTTAATTTACTTTGATTTACAATTTCGAGATTAACGTGAGTATTCAGAAGTGAGAATTGCATCATCTGTAAATGAAATGTAAATGAATTAATTGCATTATCTGTAAATTGTTAAAATTATCATTTGTCTTCCCCCTTACTGTCAGTTTTACTTTGTTTACTGTTTTACTGTTTACTGTTACTGTTTACCTTTCCAGTTATGCCCTTCTATTGAGTAGTATAATAACTTCTTCATTCCTAATCTAATATCATTAATATAACCATGCAGTTACATTAGCATATACATAATTGCACTTACGTTACATAACTAAAAAAAATCAAAATTTACTGCCCCTACTTGGGGCTGGGCAGACATAATGCTTCAAAGTATTTACAAGTTCCAATAGCCATTCAGCAAAATATGGATTAACAACAGTTCTGCACTGTCCATGTCGTATCTATGAGTTTAATAGTTTCAAACCATCCTCATTAAGCAAACTTTTACATTATCTGTGTGTCAAATCCGTAAATATAGAAGGGAATCCTATTTAAATAAAGCTCTGCATTATCCATGTCGGATATGCTTGGGTAACGGAACAAACAGCATACTCCTTATTAACCAAGATTCTACTTTATCTGTGTCAAACTCGTAGTTGTAACGAACTCAACTGCATCCTTATTAATCTAGGTTCTGTTTTACCTGCGTCAAACTTGCAAGTGTAACGGATACGATTTACCAAGACTCTGCATTATCACTCTAACGGTTACAACAGCATCCTCATTAGCTAAGGTTCTGCATTATCTGTGTCAAACCCATGAAGTTTAACAGATTCAACAGCATTCCCATTAATCAAATCTCTGCATTATCAGTGTCGAACCTGCAACTGTATAACTGATAGAAGCAACAAATGTTCCCACATTATCTATGTCGAACCTGTAAGTTAAACAAATATAAAGAACTACATTCTGATAAATCCTATAACGGTTACAACAGCATCCCCAATAGCTAAGGCTCTGCATTATCCGTGACTACCCATTAAGTTTAACAGATTCATCACCAACTCCACTAACCAAGTTTCTGTATTATTTGTGTCGAGCCCGCAAGTGTAACTGATAAAAACAATAAATGTTCTTCATTGTCTATGTCCAATCCGTAAGTTTAATGGATACCAACAACTACATTCCGATAATTCAAGGTTCTCCATTATCCCTGATAACGGTTACAATAGCATTCCCATTAAGTAAGGTTATGCATTATCCGTGTCCAACCCTTCAAGTTTAACAAATTCATCAGCATCCTGATTAATCAGGTTTCTGCATTATCAGTGTCGAACCTGTAAGTGT
Source organism: Stegodyphus dumicola (assembly GCF_044657685.1). Lineage (NCBI taxonomy): Eukaryota > Metazoa > Arthropoda > Arachnida > Araneae > Eresidae > Stegodyphus > Stegodyphus dumicola. Next base: position 15,519,356 of record NC_140775.1, on the reverse strand, counting down.
AATTGAAACAAACAACCAAATTTCTGCATTGCGTATACCGCACACGTAAATTTAACGTATTCAGCAGCATTAATCCGTATAAATTTAATGATTTCAGCAATACGTGCCTAATTAAAGGTTTTTGTGCCGATATAATCCCTTCTGATTTCAACCTTAACAGTTTCGTTCTCATTTCAGCCTTAAAGAGGACGATTTGGCCATTTTTCCAGTTCGGGTCGATCGGGAAATATCCCTTCATTTGATTTAAACTACAATCTGCATTTTTAACCTCCTTTTATGAGTAAAACCAAGTAATTCAGTTTATTTCTGTATCTCAATATTTGCTAGTACATGCACAACTTTCTTGGTCATTTATTTTCTTATCTGCACACTGGAATCTCATCTGCACTTGAATATGCCCATTTCAGTTATCACATCGGCAAACCCATTGCTTATTTCCTCTTTTATAGATATGCTTCAATTTAAAAGACTCGCGATCATAAACCAGGGCATTCTGGCCCTCCTGGGTTTCCATACCTCCCTCATTTTTCAATGGTTCATTTTTAAAAGAATTTCTACCTAACCAATGCAAGCTACCGAAAGAAGAACGAAGGGAAGAGCCCTATTACTAGAAATTGGTCCTTCAGAAAGGTTAAATGTAAACATAAGCTAATACAAATCACGTGATATTTTCCGTGTAATATAAACTCGCCATTCCTTATGCTGATACGAGGGGAAAGAAAAGTGAGAGCTAAACTAGAAATTATGGTCAATGGATATTTCCGCCTCGAGCTGAACTGGGAATAAAACCGTCACGCATGTTTTGGGATAAGGTCTAGTCGAGATATTACCTGATTAAATGTATCAGTTCTTGGTTTTACTTCTATTTTTTTCACTTTAAACCATTTTTTTCACTTCAAAACTGCCTAACGTTTGATTACTTCCAACCAGATTTATTCCATTTTTTTTTTTAAATATTTCACCTTCTTATATTCGAAAGCTTATATTCCTTGCATAATATAATACAGGATTAGAAATGTAATGTACAACAGACAGTGAATGGCAATCTTAGTGTCATCACAAACCTAAGAGTGGGCGTCAAAGAGAATCTCGGTGAGCGGGTTAGCTATGGGAGGGAGTTCTTGGTTTTCCCAATCTGTAACACAATACGAGTTAGTTTCTTTCAGAAAGTCTTCTACAGAAGCATCTGTTCCCTTCATTGGCCTACGTGTGCTTTACTATGCTCAAACGACGACCTACCCTAATCACAGTTGTAGTATAATAACACACCAGTTTTCACTCATCAGTTTAGCCTTTCTCTCTGGGTAGTTTCTTGTACTTGTTGAGCTTTCTATATCGGCAACCTCAACTCTGCGCGAAAGTATTTACGAACCGAATTTTTAGTTAAGGTACTTCCACGCGGACGATAAAAGTCTGACCATTCCTTTTCCTACTCTTAGGAAGTTGAGAAGACCCGCTTCTTTGGTACCGGATGAGGCTGGCAAACTTTGTCCCACAGTTCCATTGAGTCCCTAAACTTAGCTTCATTTTTATCGAGCTCCTCCTGTTACACAATATGAGTTTAGAAAAGAAAGATTAGTCTCAAATGTGCCTTTATCCCCCATGATGAAAGGAAAATGATTCAAAAGTTTATTATTATACTTCAAAGTATATTAGTTGCGAGGTCTCGAAATAGGCTTTTTGGTTTTGTTTGATAGTTCTTCTGGGAATCTACTAATCTACAGGGCTTATTTAGTTAACAAACTAGAGAATTTGAGCACTTTCACCATCTTCCGTACAGAAATAAGAGCTTATGCTATGAATTCCCAACCAGGTCCCACATATCGTTCACGTGCAGTTCTGAATTCGAAATCGATCAGAAAGTGCTTGCGGCGAAACGTTTAAGACTGAAATGTAGAAGTAAGAGAGAGAAGGAAAAAATAAAATAAATAAAATAAAAATAAAAAAACTAGCATGCAAGCAATGAAAGCAAAAGAGGAAAATTTGCATCAAACTATTGCACCTTATCAGCAATTCGAATGCATCTCATTAGCAAAAGCGGAGTGGAGAAACTTCTCGGCTTCTGCGCGACGGCTAGCTTTTCAATTTCCGCTTTTGCTTTCCAGAGCAGCAGTAAAGTCACTTCGACTTCTTCGGCAGCTTCTTCTTATGCGCTTGCTTTTTACATTTTATTTTGCTTTTATCCTTCTGTTCAGTTTTTTCCCTCCTCTCTTTTTTAAAATCCAGCTTTTTGGGAATTCGTCCCCTTACTTTAGATGAGAGTGAGTTTGAAATGAATGCAAAACAACAAGCAGTGATTCTTTTTCCAAGGCGCATTTGGACTCGCGTGTCTTTGCAAAATTAAATCTCGCTTCTTTTATTAAATAACATTCTGTACGTATATGTAACGTATAAACAGAATGTTAACGTTAGAAAATCCTTAACGGAATCTTCTGAAAAATTTTTGGAGCATTGCATTACGTTACATTACATTACCATGTATTTATCACGTAGCTGTATGTATTTATCACGTATTTGTTTTGACTAGTCTTAAAAAATGCTCCGCACAGGCATCCATCCGTTTATGCACCTAGTTCTCCGTGCTCTGTCGTAGTTTGAATAATCTAACCCAGTCCTTTGGTAAATATTGACATTGACCAAAACACTGCATTACTCCAACACTGGTGACTGGCACATCATAGGTCACCTTACGCCGACGGTGAGGACTTCTACGCCAGTCATAATGCCACACAGAATTTCAGTATCATACAGCGGAGAGAATTAGTGTATCATACCACAGTCTATTGCTTAGATAGCAGAATCCTGAGCTAAAAGAGGTGTTTACAGCTCTCAACAACGTTATAATTAGTACATAGAACACACATACATGTATATGAGTGCAGTTAAAGTTTATGCAGAATGCAAAATTTATAAAATGAAGGGGCCTCACGTAATATAATAGTGCCATGAGATAACAAGTGTGGCAGTGGAATAAGAGTCACACACGTATGCATATTTTCATATATATATAACGCGTATGTACTATACATACCCATGAAATACATAACATGCATATATGAATATATAACACGTATGAAAAAGTAAGATATGTGACGAATAATTATATAAATGAGTACACACATACACATAAATGCATATGTATGAATACAAATGCTGTAAAAATCTGAGCAGAACGGTTATAAAAGGGGTATATGCATACACAGACAGTAGGTAGACGTGAATGCTCGTGAGTTTACCTTCAGCTCTTATCAGACGAGATCTCGCGTCATATCCAGGGGTGCCGAGAACATCATGCTTGGCGCCCGTCCAGTATGACGCTGTATAATCCATCCCTATAATATTCAGCGCATAATCGACCGCCATTCTACTCCGAACTGAAGCGGCAATTATCGGAAAAGATTATTCTATTGCCATTCAAAACGCCTATGACTGGGCTGATGAGCCCATTCTTACATCAAGCGTCCATGGTTCTGCGCCAGGGTATTCCTGCGGAAAAGAATACACACACGCAATCCACAGAACAGCAGCTGACAACAGCACACCTTTAGCAGAGCTCGTATGTTACATCAGCTGTCAAGATGAAGCTGAATACTCCGTCACTGTCATTCTGATGAGGTATCTGTCAGCTCGTGCTGATGTAATGTGTGTGGTCCATCGCGTTTTACGTCATATCCGGTAATTATGAGCTCACTGCTTCCATTCATATATCATTAACTCATTGACGAAGCATTATGTCCCATACGAGCTGCAATTTCATAACAGAAAAATTCTTCTTCCCATCATTTACCTCTGTTCATATGGCTTACTTGCTTGTGATGGGTCCTGTCTCGTCGATGAGTACGGTGACTTGTCTTGAAATGGTTGCCGTTGGCAGGTAACTTCTTTTAATATTCCGTTACAACCCTCTACTCGGCCTGTATTTATACGGCTATCACGGCAGATCAGAGAGAGTTGCTCAGCCCAACCACACTCTATCATTCTGAAATTCTAATCGTTAGCATATCAGACTCTGCCAGGCATTTCTTTGAATTTTAGTTTATTTGCATGATTCTTTAATAGTGTTTTAATTTTGACAAACAGGAGTGTACATTGCAAATTAATCCTGTTCTAAAACCCAGACTTAAACAATTAAGGTTTGCTAGACTTCTGAAACATGAAGAAACCATCTTTCAGAAGTTCCTTTAAACTTTCCTTCCGTTGAAGTCCTGACAACCAATTTCGATTCAAACTATATTTTATTATCCTTTCTCGCTATAAAAGTGTTGCCATACTCATTACTTACAATTTGGTAGTTAATTATCCATATAATATTAGGAATCACACTGTCTCTTATTGTAACATTGGGACAGGCCTTTACGTGTGCTACAGACATCTCTCAAGACTGTGGTAATGATATGCGCTGGAATGGTAACCAATTTTAGGTGGCTTTATCCTAGGTCGGGAATCATCTCGGTAGCACAAAGTCAGTGGTCAACGTATAAGCTAACAATGTGGTAACTTGTGGATCACCAGAGACCCGTCAAGGAACTGGTCACCGATGCTTTACAATTTGGCAGTTACTGATGCTTACCAATGTCAAGGCTAAGTAGTAAGTTTTGATAGATTGTTGAAACAATGAAATTAAATGGAACAACATCGGTGCCCATCAAGACCGTTGGTCACTCGTGACTTTTAAAGCTTATTAATGCTGACCTATGTTTTCAACGGGTGTGGAGCCATGCGTTGGCGATATTTGCAAGGAATTATCGCAATCCCCACAATCGTGTTTTGATAGTGTGAATAATAGCATGTTCAGCTGACAGATGGAAGACCCATAGTTCATATCAGGATGACAGGCACCATAGCTTATTGTTCCTGTTTCCTGCTTCGAATATCTTATTTCTCTTCATCCTTTCCCAGATGAGTGGATGAGAAATTCCTAATAGCGTAACGTAACATAAGGGTCCAAAAGTTTTGGAAAGATTCAACGAAGGATGTCTCTGGCGCGAAATAAAAATAAATAATTGAAACAGAGTAGAGCAATGATCTCCAACACTATTTACATAATTGGGTCAGGAGCAACGAGTGCAAAAAGGGGGGAATAAAATAAAAATAAAAATAAAAACTGTCTGCATGCCGAGCGCGGGAGCGGTGTTAAGCTTCAAAATTGTCATAATCCGAAAATGTCTCATTTATCAAAATTTCGCTCGAGACGGCTCAGGCGAGATTGTTTGTCTTTGTTGCCACGGGAGATTGTCCCGCGGGTCGCCATGACGACGGACGTGACGAAAGTTTTGGCTAATTATAATACGCGCTTTTCTGTAATGAATAGGGCGGGTGTGACGAATTTCGCTCGGAATTGAAGTTGATTGGCGCGCTTCGCTTGTTTCACGTGATGCGAATTCATGAGGGCGCGGAAACGTTGTGTCGCGCGGTAATTTATTCTAGCTTAATAGAAGATACTCTTTTAAAACAACAACACGTGGATCGCGATTTAACATTTTAAACTAATACGCTTAAAAGCAAGTGTTGCCGAATGCTTCACATTAAAAACAAAATCGAGGCAGGAATAACTGAAGTTGTTTCATCTGTTTCGGTCAAATTTTTGAAATTAGGTTTTATGCCTTCCTTTATAGTTAGATTAGATTATTCGATTATGGCAGAGCTTGGGCTATCTGCCTCAGGAGAAGGATGCCTTTGTGGATGATTTTTAAGGATTGCTCGTATTCACGTACCAAGAAAACTAATCGTGCAAGAGACAGCGCTCCCCTTCCCCCCCCCCAAAAAAAAGAAAACTAATAATGCAAACAGAGCGTTCGCCTGGATCGAACTCCTAGTATTCAGCAGTTTTACACGGCTATTGGTGGTGTCTTTCCTTTATAGAGTCGATTTTCTTGAAATATTTCCCATGTGTGTTATAAGGAATTTTCTCCCTCCTTCGCGCATGCCCTCTTGGTGTATTCGAGAGGTCTAGTGTTCGAGTCCTGGCAAGGGCATTGCTAATTTTTCATGCTTTCTGTATCTTAAAAAAAAAAAAACCTAATGTCTCTACAAGGTGTTTGCGCCAATACTGGGGTAGTTCACAGATACATTTTTTTTTTTTTTTCAAATATGAGAACATATTTTTTCTTAAATTAGTGTTGAATTTTTATCACCATAGCCTTGTTTAAAAATCAAACTAATCACTTGAAATCACTTGAAAACTAATCACTCACACAGTTTCAGGCTACCTAGTACTGGATAGATCAGAAAATAAACTTTCAAAAGAAGGGGTTTTTTTTGTGATATATATTATAAAGTTTACCGAATTTTGGCAGCCTTTTTCAAAATTGAGTGAATTTTTAAGCTATTGTAAAGCTGCTAAAATGATGCAGTTTTTAAATCAATGATTTAATTTATCATTGAGGGTAGTCCCACTATTTTGCGTGGTGATGAGACGGGATTTCAGTGAATTCAGTGTGATCTTACACAAACAGCTAAAAACATCTCAAGATAATGAAAGAAAAGTGATGTCACATACCGTATTGCTACTATATTAAAAATATTCTCATTAGAAAACCACATAACTTTCTTATACAGACTATTAAAATACACAATATAAATTGTTACCACCAACAGTAATACAAACCACAGCTGTGGATGCCTGGCAATAGTGGGTAGAGGGCGATAAAGAGCCGGGCAAACCGCGATCCGATGCATCAGCGGAAGAAAGCCATTCGCAACTGTGCTTTCGAGCGTGATGGGTGAGTTTATGCATAGTTTGAAAAGCCTGACATGCATTTAATGTATGGCGCTGCTAATGGGAACGGCAGAGCAGCACTACGGTTGTACCAGGAACGGTTTCCAAACAGGCATACGATGTTGGGGAAGTTACATCGGTGCCTGTGTCAAAACGGGTCATTTGGCCCCAACTCTGACAATACTAGTGAAACAAGAACTATACGACAACCTTGCATGAAAGAATTCATCTTGAGCGTTGTGGATGAAATATCCCACACAAGTACAAGAGCTATTCCACGTCGTCTGCATATGTGAGTCAGCCCACCGTTTAGAGAGTATTGTACGAAAATCGTTTGCACCCAGTGAGTCCAAGCAACAGATTACCCTCTGCGCGTTGGTTTCGGTCGTTGGTTCTTGCAGCAACGTGCGAAGCAGGCAGATTTCTCATCGGATGTGCTATTCACGGACGAGGCAACTTTCACAGAGGAAGGCGTCTTCATTATGCACAGCAGTCATACTATGTGGGCAACTGATAATCCACACGCCACACATCCACATACATTCCAAATCCGCTTCTCTGTGAATGTGTCAGCGGGTATTGTTAACGAGTACCTTACAGCCCATGCACTTCTCAATGGCTCACGTTAGTGCATTTTTCTGCAAGAACTTTACGGGAAGTGCTTCAAGATGTTCCGGCTGTCGTTCGTGATCGCATGTGGTTGCAGCACGATAGTGCACTAACCCATTACGACCTGGTAGTCCATAATTACTTGGATGTGTATTTTGCGGGGTGATGGATTGGGCATGGGGGACCAGTCCGATTGCCACCCCGTGCACCAGATTTATCCAGCGTGGATTTCTTTGTATGGGGGGCATTGAAGGTCATCATTTACGAGACTCATTGCACGATTATCCATTGCGGCTGCAAGCGTGCTCAAAATGTCTGCCATTTTTCAACGGGTTAATCGATATCTTCTACGACGGTACTAAGCATGTGTTACTTTTGGTGGTCGCAATTTTGACTATTTCTTGTGAATACCGTATTGCTGTAAATAAACACATTTTTCCTCCCGTGGCATTTTTCGCGTTCGTGCTTTAATACGTCACTTTAAACCCTACATTCCTATACAAAAAGAACGCGTTTTATTACGCTCAGCCTTCCCTCCAAGTTTTGTCCCATTATCGTAGAATCACCCTGTATACATTTCCTGCTGCATTTCATTTAAACTTATTTACTCGAATTATTCTAATTTAATTAACCGGTTCTTTAAGGGAAGTTCAAAATTACATCAAAAATTGCATCTTGCGAAATTAAACCTTCCAGTTAATTTCTGTCATATGAATGCCAAACTTCTCGTATTTTTATTTTTTCATAACGAGTATAAAACTTCCCAGAATATTACAAGTATAGAAACCGGGAGACGTATTAAAAGTTAGATTTCGTTATTTATCCAAAATTATTTCTTTTTTAATTTTACGTTGCCAAACTATGAATATTTTCGTTATTTAAAATACTTCTGCAGTTAGAAGTACATGACTGCGAAAATAAAGGCCGGATAAGTGGGGTAGGTATATATATATTATATATATACAATTTTTGGTACTGCAGAATAAAATAAAAAAGTAAGGATGTTACAAGATGTTACAAGTGCCCTGTATACAAAATTTTGACGTTCTACGCCTAATCGTTTTTCAGCTATGTGTGATACATACCCCCCCCCGAGCGTAAATACAGACGTTGCGATAAGATCCGTTTTGAATCCTTTGAATCCATTTTACAATCCGTTTTGGAAGAAAGAATTCTTTATTCTGTCTGTATGTACAGACCTCATGTAAAAAATTGTCAAAATGGATTCAGGAATGGTCAAAATGGATATTTCCGTTCGAATATCATACCGGACATTTTTTGCGATTACAGTAATTCCTTTACTTCGTACAAGGAAGAAACAACAATTTTTACTAATTATTTAATTAATTACTTAATGCAGAGGCAGTAATTTCTGAGTTATTCTTCCTTTCTTCTGCATCCCACCAGTGGCTGTGATTAAGGACTATTTACCCCATAATAATTAATGTAAAACGGATTAATTCTTTCACAGACCACAAAGGACTGCTTATTTAAAATTTGCAACAATATTTATTAAGGAAGTTTATAACACAAAATCAATGGAAATCATTAAAGAAGAAAATAAACACAAAGCTAAATGGGTAAAATAGAAGAAAATTTAATTTAGTTTCACCATACCTGTACGAAAGAAAGTGGGCGGCATAACTGGAGTCCAATTTCAAATTAATAACTTAAGCTCTATGAATTTTTTTGACTTCGCTGAGGATATTTCTGATGACATTAGCCAAAAAGTCAAAATCCTTGATATCTCTCGATTAGTTTCGCGGCCTCAGTCAAGAAAGCTTTCCTTTCAAATTCTTCTCTTCGCTTTCTAAATCTAGATAGCTTTTGGAATGAAGCTGAGGGTTTAGTAAACATACCAATTACTTCCGCCAACATTCTTTGCCATCCATTAGTGTTCTTTCGAATAGAACTCATTTCTCGATTCGATTCCCATATGACTTGAATCTCAGAATCCTCGGAGAAGTTCCCATTTTTGACGATGGTATTGGTTAAACGAGACGAGTGCTTTCATGGAATAATAATAATAAAAGAAGAGGAAAAACATTTTTTCTTTTGTGAGCAACAATCTCATTCAGGAAGTCTCCAAAGGGTTTGCCAACTATTCGTTAGCTAACCGAATTTTTATTTTCTCGGATGTAAAACGAATTTCGAATAAATCGTTAAGGTCTTTATCAAACTTTTCAACAGAGTCGATAGAATGTGATAAACTGGTAATGTTATAATTAATTAAATATGGTTGATCAGTTATTAAAATATACGGAATACAACGTTTTTTATGTGTAGAATTATTAATGTGATTGCACGATTCTAAAATGCGTTCTATATGCGTTTTTATGCTATAGAGCTTTATTCTGTAAAAGTAGCATTGTTCTATATGCTACTTTTACAGACGTATTATTTGTTACACATACAATTATTAAACACAATTTCAAGTCTATTAGATGATAAATAATGCATTATTGGCTACATGCACAATTATTAAATATAATTATACAATCACATTCGCAAGATCACATTTGCAAGGCAGCTGGAATGTTGTCTATTTTTCATTATTCATTATTTTTGTTCTGTTTTCGCATCTACAAGTTTTATATATCATTTTCGTGTTTATACTTATATATTGTGCAACTACTTAATATAAGTTTTGTGTTTAAAAAAGAGGATGTGTATCCGATTCATTCACATTACATCGCAACAGCATTAAAATGTTTATAGCTATGTGAGAAAGTTCTAGGTATACTTCAGAAATCTACAACCAAAAGTTTTGGAGCTACTCTTGCTTAAATTTAGATTTTATCGCCGAATCTGTTGATATGCCGATAAGTCGTTCCCTTATCGTAGTATTCGAGCGGATTTTTTTTATCCAGCTAAGTTTTTGTTGGAAAATATTCCTCTATAGTTTCCTTTAATTGAAAGAAGTTGCTCCGTTGTACAATTTTCACACTGTCGTCTAAATTCAATTCATTTTCCATTAGCAAACTCTTCAGTTCAGTTTTTCAGAGCATTGCACATCATTCTCATTGACGTATGATGACCACGTGTTCAGTTTTAAAACTGACCTATAATTAATTGTCTTTATATTTTTCAGTTAATAAGCATTAATTAACCAGTGTGACTGCTTTATAATTACTTTTTGAATATTTATTTTGACTCGTGGAACCCTAGAATCGACTCGCGGAACACAGTTTGAAGACCGCTACAGTCTTTTCACAGACTAACAGCCACTATAAATGAAATGGATTCTAACGTACTATGATCCACTGCTTACCTAGTTTTACTCCAGAAGCATTCCATCAACAGATACCCGCATCGGCTGCGAATAAAGAGACTGTCTACATTATCTGTGGCTATACCAAATAACAAAATATTTCCCTATTTTTCATACATCCCAAAACTAAAAAAAATATATGGGCTTCTTCGGGAAAACGAAAGAATGTAAAATAAACATCATCAAAATTATGAATGTGGTAACAAAGTCATGCACAGATTTATGTTTTCCATGATGAAGAATTTTTCCATCTGAAGAAAAATTTCAGTTGCTCAAACAGTTAGAGTTTTTCTCTTTCTTTCTTTTTTTTTCTCTTTTCTTTCCCCCTCAGATCTTTCGCACGCAGAAAATGCATTAACCCTTTGCGGCACAGTATGAGCTGTCTGGACATACCTAAAAATTTCCTTCTGTACGCATAGAAAAATTGAATGAAAAAGGATTTATAGGTTACTATAAGTTACTATAGGTTATTCTGAACCTTCTTTATTTATAGTAGATGGCAGATCAACACAAACCAGTCCATATATTTTAGACATGTTTAGTTTTTTAAGAGCCTCATTTTTCAAAGAAATTTTACAGATTTTTTTTAGTATATAAAAGGAATTGTTTGAAAAGAAATTTCTATATTATTTTTTAGATGTATGCTCATCTCCTTATTCTATATTAGTTTTAAATTTTTACTTTGAAATCTTGCCTAAAATCAAACGGCGAGCCCTAGGTGTGCCCAGATCGGGCTCACCGATAATCTAGGACAACTGAGAGTCTGTATTCTTTGTTTCTCCGCATCTCATCGGTCAGTTCATTGACAACAATGCTCGTTTCACTCTTTTCGAAGCTCTATTCAATCAGGCACTTTGGGCACACCCACAGAAATTAGAACGATAAGTGCTATCTTCACAAAATTTTACTTGTATACTCCTCAAAGCCTAATTAGACTGCCTAAGTTTTTTTTATCAAAACTCCGACTTTAAAAGGTAGCATGCCGGGAAGGGTTAAGTCATTAGCTTTTATTCTATAGTTAATTTATAAACTATATTTCAGACGAATACTTATAGAGGTAACTCATCACAACACAAGCATAGCTTGGTCAAAACTGCAAGAGTCACATTTGTACACTCTGCACTAAAATCGGGAGGGGGGGTTCTATATCTCTCGCTGTACTGGCTTTGTTGACGAAATTTAACTTACCTTTTCCATGTCTCGAAAACGCGACTTAAAATAAAATATACATAAGATTTAAATATAACATTGTTCTAACGTAGGCATTTTGGTACAAAATCTGACTTTTATTGAAATGGCATACCGACTTTTTTCCATATGTCGATTCAATGAATCAAATTATGCCAAAATGCCAAATTTTTAAAAAATGAATAGTTTTTTTAAAAAATTAGCTCTCAAAATTTTAGTTCCTCAGTTTTAAATTAAATTTGGCATATATTATTAATATCGCTTTTTTTTTTTTTTTTTTTTTTTTACTAAACTTACTTGATTCCTTTTTCATAGTTCAAACTTTAAATTCAGTCTAAATAAAATTCACAGTTATTTTCTGATTTATTTTTTAAATTTGCGTATTTTAGTAATCTTTATATTTTTTTTCGAAAAAGTTTTTAATTAAAACATGTAAAATTTTTATCGTCATCTTAACGTAGATCTATTTCTGAGCATACCTAGAAAAAATTAAAAATTAAAGTTCTTTGCTCAAAATTTCCTAAGATGTTTGCCAGTTTACGTTTTGGCTTGTTTTGAAGTTTGGCATTTTTGTTTTAAGCAACAACAACGCCAAATATAGTTTTCGGATCTAAAAATAACAACTATGATAAAAAAAAATATATAATATAAAGAAAATTATTTCAAAGAATGAACGATGCACCTTTTTTCCCCCCTGTCCTGCACAATGAAAGGGAAAGGAAAATAGGTTACCAAAAATTAAGAATCGTCAAGTGAATTATTCTTGGCGCAAGCTGAAGAAAGTGCGCCAAGATAAAATTTTGAATTTCTCGTTAAGTTTTTGACCAAATTCTACAAAATTTAATACTTAGGCCTTATTTCAGTCGTAGAGCCGAAATATGGAAAACATTTGGTATGCCATTTCAGAAAAAGTCCGATTTGGTGTCGAAATACCTATGTTAGAACAAGGCTACATATAAATCTAATATATATCCTACGTGGAAGTTTCGAGACATGAAAAACGGAAGTTAAATTTTGTCAATAGGCTCAGTAGGATGGGAAAAATAGAACTTTTCTTTTTTCCTTCCCCCCTCTTTTTTTTTTTTTTTTTCTTGTGCAGAGTGTACTACAAAATTCTTTCTCACAAATCTGTTTAAATGCTCATGCTGGAGGATGCTATTGACGCTGTACCTTTTCAATGATTTTTTTTATTTAAGAACTTTTATTTATTTTATAAGGTATTAATTTATTAGGCATTTATTTTATAAGGTTTATTTATTTTACGAAGGTAAAGCATGCCTTCATAGTGTAGTGTTCAGCACGCAAATTCCGTGATTGAGAATGTGATGCACAATGGACGCCAGTTGGAATTCCGGTCTGTAGTGTTGTTTAAAGTGAATGTGGTTTCTGAGAGTGAGCAGTATTCAGCAGTTATGGCTCAAAAGCATCGTTTAAGTGAAGTCAAAAGTGACGAATAATTGGTAGCATCTAAGCAGGTCAAACATTAATGGAGGTTGTCAAAGATTTAAATATCTCTCAAAGTGTCATATCCAAAGTTTGGAGCCGCTTTTTAAGCACTGGGTCAGCTGACACGCAGTCTGATCAAGGGTGACCAAGAGCAACAACTGCATCAGACCGTTTTCTGTCGTTGTAGGTCCGAAGAAACCGCGAAACGCCTACAAGAGATTTGGTTCTAGACCTTCAGGCTGCCACAGGAACTCGAATTAGCCGTTCTACTGCTGCACGAAAGCTTAACGTGGTTGGACTGCATGGAAGAAAACTAATGGTTTGTGTCCCACTCACCCCGGCTTTCAGAGAGGGGCTTTTAACTGGTACCGTCGTCATGTTCAATGGAGCCAAGACGACAGGGCACGAATATTGTTTACTGACGAGTCCGAATATAGTGTGAACAATGATTCTAGACGTGTTTTGATCTGGGGAGACTGGGGAGAGGAAGGAACACGCAACTTACCTTCCCTTGTTCGTGAAATATCCTGTTTCCGCGACCGCGGTTTGGGGAGGAATCATAACGGTACAGCTCGGTGCAGAAAATGGCTGCACCAAGCTACAGATCTTTCAAGGAGGTTCTGTAACCGCTTGGAGATATGTGGACGAGATATTGGAACCCCAAATTAGACCGTTTAGGGTTTTTTTTTTTTTTTTTTTTTTTTTTTTTCGAATGGATGACAATGCTCGGCCTCATCGAGTATATGTGATATCAGAATGCTTGCAGACAGAACATATCACTCTAATGGGTTGGCCATCTTACTGACCTGATTTGAAACCGATTGAGAAGGTGTGTGATGCCTTAGAGCACCGAATTTCAGCGCTTTAAATTTCTCCGCAGACCCTCCAGAAGCTGAAAAAGTTCACTTTTAGAAGAGGGGTGTGCAATTCCGCAAGACTTGATCTACACTTTGGTAAAGTCTATGAAATTAAGATGTGAGGTATGCATAGCTATCCGAGGTGACCATACACCGTATAAAAGAATTTTTTTTTTTGCCCAAGAGAGGACTTAATTTTTACATTATTTCCCAATTTCTATAAATTTGGTTTTAATTTCAGTATTTTGCGAATAATCAACTACCAAACATTGTAATTTATGTTAACTAATGCTTTTGTACAAATTTCTATTAATAATTTTTCATTAAGTCTCAGTTACGTTTTATTTCTGTCATTATCCTTTAATTTAGACGACCAGCGTGTTATCGCTTCTCCACTTTAATATTCGCGCACCAACGTAATTTTCGATTTTATATTTTGTGTTAAAATGTGCGTCATACGCCGGAATATACGGTGATTAATGTTCTTGAGTTTCATTTTCAAAATATATTTGAGTAACAATTCAATTGTTTTATATTTTCCCAGAATCTATTCAACTAAAAGCAAATACAATGAATAATTTTAAGAGTGCTAAATTCGTTTGCAGAAAATTAAAAATATGAAACACTTGTTTATTTTGTATCTTCACAAAAGCGCTAAATAGTTTTAGAACGTCATTTTTTCCTGTTGGACGTTAATGAGCTTAACTTTTTCAAACTTTTGAATTCTGCTTTACGTAAGGATTCGAAAGACCCGAATGACGAGGAAAAAACTGCGAAGATTCGAATTTCCGAGTCTCGAATCTTTTTCAATATACTCGGTATTTAAAGTTTCTAATTTTTGTTGAAACCGCGTTTGATTTATATTTTAATGCTCAATGACAAAAGAGAAAGATATAGGAAAAACTTCATTGGAATTTACTCGAGTGTATTTTTCTTTTAAATAGTTTTATCTGATGCATCAATATTCAGAAGTGTATGCACAGGAACTAGCTCTTGAGGGAGGAAAAAAAGAATTTTCTCTCGTTTGGGAAGGGGTGGAATGAGGAAAGAAAAACATAAAAAAAAGTTCAAAATTCCATATTTTTTCTTCCACTTCTTTCTTAATCACCCTTTTACGTTTAGAAGTATGGAAAAAAAAAAGGCTTAAGAAAAGAATCTTACTCTTTTCAATGACTAAATCATTTCTTTTTCACTTAACAATACGCAGATTCACCGATTGTTGTAAGAGGAGTCCGTTGTCATGGCAACCACTCCGGCCGTTGCCGGTTACCAGCAAGTAAAAAAAAAAAACTCCGATAAATTAAAAATAGAAGTGGAGTTGGATAAGACGAAAAAAAAAGGGGGGGGAACTACAAGCACTTGGAAAAAGCGTATTTTCGTCGAGACACTTTTATTTTTTAACATCTCTTCTGAGTGCTTTAATTTCGGTTCCTTCGCTAATATACGAGTGGGGCTGTTTTAAATAAGCTTAAAATTTAAGTAATATATAAGTGGCTTAATTTAATTTTATCTCGCTCGGTCTTATTTTTTTCTCCTTTCTGAATGGACTTCGGATACATTATGGCACACTCTAGCGCGTAATGGGTGAATGCAGTGCATTCCATATACATTTGAAATTTATTGTTACTCAAATATTTGATTTGTGATTCTGACTTACAGATAATATTCGCATATTTTTTGTAAATTACCTGTCTTCTTTTGTAAAAATGTTTTCTTTCATTTGCGAACAATAACATATTTCGCGAAACCTTTGGCAGATCTACGGTCTTAGGCTTGTTTATTTATATATATTTCTCCAATAATCTTGTTTCTTTAATTTAGTTACCTACATCTGTTTTCCGAAGGGGAAAGGATAATAAATTCTGAAGAAATTCTTTCGGTGGCATTCGCAAAATAAATGCTGAAGAAAATAAGTGATTGACTAAACATTATTTGTATTAGCAAATGGCTATTATATGGTGCTAGTGGGTATAGCAGTATGACAATGAAATTCAAACACTTCAAGAATGTAGCACTCTAAATTTCAAGCCCTTATATTTCTGTTTCGAAGCCTAAATGGCTTCAAATTTTACCACCAGCAGCAGCGTAAACTGTAATTTTCAATGATATTAGAAGTACTGACGTCAAACAGGGAGATCATCGAAGTTCAAACAATGACAAATTTCTGGCGCTCTTTGTCACCAAGAACCAGATCACCAGCAGTAGAATAAGTTTGAATTTTCAAGCGTATTAGAAGTACTGATCTCAAACAGCGGAATGAACATTGAATACTGATGACAAACACTGAAGCTCAAACAAGAGCAAATCGTTGGCGATTTGTCACCAACGATATTTGGTGTACTAGTGTCAAACGTCATACATCAAAGTTCAAACAAGGGCAGATTGTTAGCGCTTTGTCACCAAGACACAGATCACCAGCAGCAGAGTAAGCTTAAATTTTCAAGCGTATTAGAATCGCTAATGTCAAACAGGGAGATGCATCGAAGTTCAAACGGGGGCAAATTGTTGGCGCTTTGTCACCATGAGATTTCATCACCAACAGCAGAGTTAAATGTAAATTTTCAATGATATTAGAATTACTAAAGTCAAATAATACATCGAAGTTCAAGAGAAGATAAACTGTTTGCCACAAAGACACCAGATTACCAGCAGCAAAGCACGTATGTTTGAATTTTCATTTTATTAGAAGTACTGATGTCAAACAGGCAGATGAACACTGAATGTCAAACATTGAAGCTCAACAAGGTCAAATTGTTGGCGCTTTGTTACCAATGATATTAGAAGTACTAATGTCAAACGGCATACATCAACGTTCAAAGAACGGCAGGTTATTAGCGCTTTGCACCAAGACACCAGATTACCAGCAGCAGAGTAAGTTTGAATTTTCAAGCATGTTAAAATTACTCTTGTCAAACAGGGAGATACATAGAAGTTCAAACGAGAGCAAATTGTTGCCGGTTTGTCACCAAGACACCTGATCACCAGCATTACAGTAAGTGTGAGTTTTCAGCGATCTAAGAAGTACTGATTTCAAACAGGGAGATACATCGAAGCTCAAACGAGAGCAAACTGTTGATGCTTTGTCACCAAGAACCAGATCCCCAGCAGCAAAATAAGTTTGAATTTTCAACGATATTAGAAGTTCTAATGTCAAACGGCATACTTCAAAGAACGGCAGGTTATTAGCGTTTTGTCACCAAGACCTCAGATCACCAGCAGCAGAAGTAAGTTTGAATTTTCAACCACATCAGAAGTACTGATGTCAAACAGGGAGATACATCGAAGTTTAAATGAGAACAAATTTTTGTCGCTTTGTCACCAGCAGATCATCATGCACATACGTACATACATGCGTGCATGTATACATACACTTCTGAATTCGGTCTCGATAACAGAAGAGTACCGTTAATTTTTAAGATCATTCTCTCCTTAAAAGTCTTCGGATTGCTTAGGAAAGTGATAACTTGTATTCAGCCAGGATACGAAATTTGAGTAGTCACCAACCGTGACTTTAGTATTTTCTCCCTACTTCCAGCAGGCCTTCGTGGTGTAACGGTAGCACACTCGGCGCGTATTCGAGAAGTCCGAGTCCCGGCGAGGGCATTACTCATTTTTCATATTCCCTGCTTTAAAATAACCTAATGACTCTCTAACCTTATTTCAAGTAGTATTAAGAAGGAGGAATAAAAACTTAAGGCTTCGTTTTTAGAAAATTAACGTATTTATCACTACCCAAACAAATCTGAAAAAACAAATAAATAAATTGCAAAAGAAGTCTGACAAGTTCAACGCCAAGAATTAACCTTTCCAGGCTCGTATGGCATTTCGAATTCATCAATCTGATGCTCCAACTGAAAATTTACCATTGCCGTCAAATGCCGTCCTATTCCTCAAGTTCATTTTCTTTGTCTTTCCTTCTTCTTCTTCTTCTTTTTTTTTTTTTTTTTTTTTTTTACTGCACTTTTTTCTACGACTGAATTAATTTGGAATTCGATGTCTAAAGAAGCATGTAAGACGAGGGGGGAAAGAGGGCGGTGACGGCATCCAGTCATCTAAACATTCCAGAAAGAGTGAGATAAAGAAATGTTACTTTTGGCTCCAGTCCCAGTTCGCGAACTTGGAACAAAATAATAAACACAGCTAAAGAAAAAAAAAAAGAAAACAAATATTTCTTTGCGATACTTGTAAAAATAAAACAGACATATTTTTCTTTTTCTATAGTATGTATGTATTTGTGCCTCGAAATGTTTTCAGTGACACCTGCTGTTTTCGTGAAAAATTCTTCTCTCCTTTCATCTTTTGAAGGAAAACATGCGTTTCTATTAACTCCTCAATTCTCTCTTATTCGTTTCTCATTTTGATAGCTAAATATGTATTGAAAGTGTTGAAGTGTCATTTTAGACCGGAGACAAGTCTTCTCGTACACTTAAAACCCTCCAGCTGGCCAGGCGTATATATAGCGGCTCACGTTTGTTTTCGAACGCTTGTGTTTTTCAGTTTTATTTGCAAATATCCGTTACTAAATATTGACGAAATGACGATGCGATTTTTTTCACAAATACTATTGATCTTGTTTTAAAGCTTATTGTTTTGAAAAACAAAACTTTTTTTGCTAAAAAAAATTTATTCAAAAAGTTCTAAAAATGAACTCAATATTCGGGTATTTTGAACTTATATATTACTTAAATTTAAATTTAAGTAATATATATGTCTTTTAAATAAAATAGTAATATTTAATAAGAATGTGAAAATAATGGAACTCTGAATATTTCGTTGGATGTCCTTTAGCTGATATTACACTTTTCATGTACTTTTGGCGTGGATTTCACTAATTTTTCTCAGTAAAAATCTTCCATTCTTTTTCCAAAGAAATGTTTTTTTCTTATTTTCTCTCTCTTTCTTCACTCTATACATATTCTATAGGTTTAAATATAAAAAATAGGGGGAGGGATTATATAATAACTTATAATAACTATAAGCGAACAGTTACGAATGTGCGTTTAGGACCGTTATCCTGATAGAAATTGAATGCACATTGCATTTTAAGTTTTTTCGCAAATCCTTTCAGCTTTTTATTAAGAATATTGATATATTTATACTGATCTATTATTTTCTATAAAAACTAAACTTCCCATCTCAGAAGCAGCGAAACATTCCCAAACGATTTTGCCTCCACTCTTGTTCTAAAAAGTAGGCAATATGTTTTTTTTTTTTTTTTTTTTTTTTTTTGATTCATTTCTACATTTGGCCTTTTCCACACAACAATTCGAGAGCGGTAAAGTGTTGAATGCTAATAGTTCGGTCTGAGGTTCGAATCCTGCGAACGGGCTGGCTTTATGGGCGTTTTCGAGGTTTTCCCCGTGCGTAACGTGTGTACGAGCCAGTTTTCCTTAAAAGGTCTCCACGAAAGCATCCCATTATTAGGCATATATTAGGCAGATAGTCCTCAAAGACCCTGCCAAACCACACAGCAATTCATCTATCAGACCAAAATACAGTAAAGCTTAACTCATCTGAAATACAAATGGAATGGAACTATTCACCGCTGCTGTTTCATCGTTGCACTTTTGCAGTATGTCATTTCGCCTTCGGGCCAATTCGCTGTCAAAACATACTTTTTGTTACATGCCTATGTTATATCTTTACAAGCCTCTATTAGTTTTATTTACCTAGTGTATATTTCTGGCTGCGTTAAATTTTAAACGAAAAAGCTTTTATAATTAAAACCATCCTCGATGAAATATAACATAGTAATTAAAAAATAAAATATAATAATGAAATAAAGCAAAATATTAAAATTATATATAATATAATATAACATCCTTAATAAAGAGGAAATTATTTTGAGGTTTTAAATAAATCGACCATTTTTAAGATAATATTTAAGAGGATTATTATTAAGATAATATCTGGAATATTAAAATAATATCTAATAATATTACTGACTTCAGTGCGTTTTGAACAGTTACACGCAGTTTCAGTCGTTTTAATGCATCAAAGATATTTGAATGCTTTCATCAAATATTTTATAAGTATTCCGAGCACTTTTATTATCTTTAAAATGATAGATGATTACATTTCTAAGAGAACTTGCTGCTAATGTGCAGCGTCTAGCCGTGTTCACTTCAAATGTGGAACTCTTAATGCATATCATTAAACAATGAATAATTTCTAAACGCAGACGATAATTTTTATGATATAGTTTCATTTTAAACAAAAAATTATGTCAAGAATGATCGCACGCGAAAACATCTCAACAAAATTTTTGAGAATTCGAATTATTATTTGAGTTATTTGATTAATACTTCATGAATAATTTAATTCATTGCAGGAAATATATTTATGATAGTGTTACGAATTTTGTATCCTAAATGAATAATTGTAGGGAAATTATGTGTGTGTGTTTTTTAATGTAACATGAAAATTTAAAGAGGCGATACTTTGCCGGAAAAGTAAGAATATAGGGGCAAATCTTTTCAGCATTGAGTGAATGGATATATATCGCCAAGCTGGCGACATGTTGTCGCCAACATTGGCGAGAAATTTACAAAAATTGCCACATTTTGCGAGATTTTGGTTCAATCTCTATATCACCGTAATGTGTATTGTAATTAAATAACTGTAACTGATTCCGTATGTATCCGGACCTCAGATGCCTTACAGTAATTTTTAGGAGTACTAGAAATATCTCGGCGGCCGGGTGAAAACTATACAAGACCGCAGAGAGCATCTGCGCTCAGTTGTTAATTATTAGTTCAGAGTCGACAACGAAATAGTGAGATATTTCCGTGTTAGCTTCGCCTTTTAGGTACCCTTTCCATTGCGTTGGATTTAACGTTCTTAGTAGTTTGAAATGAAAGTAATGATTGTACTCTGTGATCCTGTGAAGAGCTGCATGAGTATTTTTGTTGAAAGTTCTGAATTTGTGAAGTTATATATATATATAGTAAGTTTTATCAAGTTATCAATTATTCTGTGTACATTCAATCAATTACAAACCCGTATGCACGCAACAATATTTATTTTGCAGCAAGCAGTTCTTAAAAATGTAGACAAAATAATACATTTTGAAAAAATTGTAATGAATGTTTCAATACTGACAACAAGATCTATGCAAATAAACAAAATGTCCGAAACAAAATGTTAGCCATTGTGTATACTATACACTGAAGGGCCTAAACATTACGACTACCTACTGAATAACGCGTTGCGCGAATTTGACCTGCAAAATAGCTGCAACTCGCCTTGGCATGGATGCCACAAGTTCTTCGTATATGACTGGATACTGGTTGTACCATATGTCTAAGCTGCGGTCACGCAAAGTCGAGATATTTCGACGTGGTGGTGCTTGAGCTCTGAGCTGCCGCTCCATTACATCCGAAATGCGCTCCATCGGGTTACGATCCGGCGAGTTAGGACGTCCGGACATTAATCGAAATTCATTCTTATACTCCTTCAACCCCTGCAACACAGTTCAAGCCTTGTGACTTGGCGAGTTGTCCTGCTGGAAGATTCCATCTCCAGTTGGGAAGACATACGCCACGCAAGGGTGCAACTAATCTGCAGTTATGTTCAGATCGTCTGCAGCTTCTGTTCTACCACAACTAAGAGTTCCAGATCCCCCCATGAGAACGTATCCGAAAGTATGATACCGCCACCACCAGCCTGTATGTAACCTGTTGCACGGGAGGGGCAACTGTTCGCCTGGAAGACGGAGTATCCTGACACCACCATGGACGTGATGAATGAGAAATCGTGATTCATCCGACCAGGCGATTGTCTTCCACATATCCATGCTCCAGTCTCGATGTTCCCGGGCCCATTGTAGACGTAGTTGACAATGAAGCTTGGTCAACAGAGGCACACGAGTGGAACGTCTGCTGCGGAGTTCCATATCCGACACTGTCCGCTGAACTGTGTGTTCCGAACACTTGCATTTGGACCTGCATTGAATTGGGCTGTCAGCTGAGCCACTGTTTGGCGTGTTAAGCGAGACAGTCTCCGACGTCCTTTTTCTTTGATGACGCGTCTACCGCTGGTTTCACCGTCATTTATCCCCTTAGCATCAATACTAACAACAGCAGACCGTGAACAACATACCAGCCATGCAATTCAATTTTAATAGCGTAGTATATGCCTACATATTTAATAGATTAAAATAAGCTGGTTCAGAATATTTTACCGACATGTAATTAAAACATCGACTAGTGAGAATGCTAAAGCCAGATTATAATTTGTAAGCAAATCTTGTCAGGACTTCTGTTTCTTCTCATAGCCTTTGGAAACATCACTGGAGTCGGAACAGGGAATTTACTCAAAACTACGTTCATGCGAGTGTAGACCATACGATACACATGGAAAGGGTTTAATTACCCTTTATTTTTTCACAGTTTACAGCCGTTCCTGCACTTCGGGATACAAAGACAAACACTAATTTCTGTAACATGGAAAATAAAAAATAAAACTTACTTAATTAAATAAGAACTAAACTCAGATACTTTACAAAGACTAGTACGCGGAGATTGGCCTTTTAACTCTACGTACGTAGTGAGCAGAATGCGGGAAACTACAATAGGTCTTCAAGTATCAAACAGAACCAAGTTCTGGCCTTAAAGGTAAACAGGAACTGACTGAAAAGGGTGCTCGTGGTAAAGCAGCAAGAAGTCTCTGTCTAACTCTCTCTTTTGGCTAAAAGCCATGTCTTAAATACTTAACAGTTTGCAAGCACCATTTGCGTAACCAAAACTAACCACGCTTATTCTGCCCGGAAGTGGAAAATAAGAGAGGACAGCAAAGTTTTAAAATAAACTAAACGTTAGTAAATTTAAAATCCTTACTATCTTACCGAAAAAAAAACTAACAACAAGGCGCGATTGCCAGAAGCTCTAATCTAAAAAAATCAAAATCCTCAGCTTCAGTACACCTGCATTCTGGTGAGTAATATGGAAAGGAGAAATTATAGTAAAGCCTTAAACCATAATAACTGGTTAATTAAGAAAAGACACTTTGCAAACGAAAACTTCAGAACACAGTCGAAGTGTTTACCGCTAAGAATTTTAAAGGATTTAAAGAAAATATTTAAAAGCTAAATATCTGGAAAATTATGAAAACTAAATAGAAATTTACAGTTTTCTCTTTCTGTTCATTTCTTATTCTAGTTTACCATCTGAAACGGTTTTGAACAGTTGTCACAGTCTTTGTAATAGAAATATAAAAGTTAAAAAATCATGATCCGAACACATTTTTTCGAATGGCCGAATACTTGCTTTTTAGGCATTAGTATAGCATTGTAGTCTGTTACTTTCATGAAGATGCCGTGGTATCCATGGGAAGATCTAAGTGAATAGCTGTCGACTACAATAAAGGTGTCGGAACTCAGGAATTTTAGTTTATGACATGAAGAACTCAACTTTCTTCAAGATACCGGGGCGCTTCTAAGAGTTCCGACACCTTTATTTAAGTCGATTTAAATAAATGTGCCAGAACTGTTAGGGAAGATCTAAATGAATAGCTATCGACTTAAATAAAGGAGCTGAACATTCTTGCGAAATTCTGAGTGAATAGTGACCGATGAGCATAAAGGTGCCCGTAGCCTTATATAGTTCAGTTTATGACTTGGAGAAAGCAACTTCCATCCATAGTGCCTTTTTATGATTTCTGTCTGTTCTGAAATCTTCATAAATGTACCGACGCCTTTTTACGAAAGACTGCTGTTTGCCAACTGTGCCCTGGCATAAAGGTGCTTGCACCCTTATCAAGCCGGCACCAAAATTAAGTTCAGTTTATAACTTAAAGAAAGCCTTTTGCTCAAGGTACTAGTACACCTTGCATCCAAAAACAAAAAAAAAAAAAAAAAAAAAAAAAAAAAAAAATGAAAAAGAAAAGAAAAGAAAAAAGGGGGACAGTTCCGCTATTTCTCCCTTTCTATTGGACCGATTGTCGAAATTTAACTTGCGTTTTCCATGTCTCAAAAGCGTGACTTAGGATATATATTAAATTTATATGTAGCATTGTTCTAACATAGGTAATTTGACACAAAGTCTGACTTTTTCTGAAATTACATACCAGTTTTCTTCCATATTTCGATTCTACGACTCAAATGATGCCTATATATTAAATTTTGTAATTTTTGGTAAGATATTTATGGTGAAATTTAAAAATTTATGTGGACGCATTTTTTTCAGTTTGCACCAAGAATAATCTACGTCGCAATCTTCTCAATTTATAGCAACGTATTTTTCCCTCCTGTTTTTTAATTGTATACGAGAGGAGAAAAGGTCATCTTTCATACTTTCAAATAATTTTAACCAAATGCGTAAACCACATTTAGCGTTATTATCCATTATAACAAATATGCCAAATTTTAAAACGCGCCAATATGGATATTCACGTATATCTTAGGAAATTTTGGAATAAGAAACGGTAATTTTTTGCAGGTATGCTTAGAAATACATCTACTTTAAGATGATTGTCAAACTTTTATAGGTTATAATTCACAATTTTTTTCGAAAAATTTACAAAAATTATTTAAAAATACAAATTTTAAACAATAAATCATAAAAAATGGGCGAATTTTATTTGGAATGAACCTAAATTTCGAAATGTGAAAGGAAGAATTAAATAAGTTTAATAAAAAGGGGATATTAATAAATATATACCAAATCCAATTAACATGGAGGAGCTAAAATTTTGAGAGCTAATTTTTAAAAACTACTCGGGCGATTTTTCCAAAATTTGGCACTTTGGCATAATTTGAGTCGTAGCATCGAAATATGGAAAAAATGGTAAGTTATTTCACAAAAAGATTAATTTTGTGTCAAAATACTTATGTTAGAACAATGCTATATATAAATCTAATGCATATTCTAAGTCGCGCTTTCTAGACATGGAAAACACAAGTTAAATTTCGACAATCTGTCCAGTAGAACGAGAGATATAGAACTGTCCCATTTTGTTTTGTGCAAAGTGTACCTTTATATTACAGCGTATTTATTAGGACTCTTAGCAAAATTCCCTTATAAAAATGTAGGTACGATTGTGCAGTTAATTTTATAACTGGGTGAAAACACTTGTTCGAAATACCGGCACTTTTAAAGCACTTTTATTGTGGCTTCTGTTTTGGCGAACTGTAGCCAACTTGCATAAAAATGCTGGTACCGTTAGTGACAAGGCTCTTGGATAAAGATTTGGATAAATATAATTATACCATACGTTTAAAAAGTTCACAAAATGTATAAATAATAAATGTAATTTTGAAGTAGAACAACAGCAATATACTTGTACAAATATAAGAGTTTCATTATGAAAGGTTTAGTTTGATTTATTTAATTACGTTAAAGCACTCAAGAGCTCTGCCTACTCGAAGGGATGCCTTCCTGGAGGATTTCTAAGGTAAACTGACTCGCATACACGTTAAACATAGGGAAAACCACGAAAACCCCATGCAGCCAACCCGCTCGCCGGGATTCGAACCACGACCGAACTACCAGCGTTCAATGACTCTACCTCTCGGTCGTTCGAACCTCGGACCGAACTACCAGCGTTCAGTGACTCTATCGCTCGGTCGCTGATGGGCTTTATCATTATAGAAGGCTGACGATTGCTAGTCCTTGTGGCCAAAGGTGAATATTGCTAGTCTATGTGGGCAAAGGTGAGTATTGCTAGTCCTTGTGGCCAAAGGTTTATGAATATTACTATTAGTTTTTAACAAAGATTTATGAATATTACTATTAGTTTTTAACAAAGGTTTATGAACAGTGCTCATAATCAAATGTTTGTTTATTCTTTAATATTGCTGTCGATGTTAGCCAATTAAATGCTTGTGAGTATTATTTGCATTAAACTAGATTTATAAATCTTTAGGAAATTTTCAAGTCCATAACTAAATTTTGGCCACTGATTATAATATTCAGATCTTTAGACCAAGGTTTCTTAAACTGTGGTAGCGATCCCCTTGGGGGTAGCGGGACTTGCAGTGGAGGGTCGCCAAAAATTTTAGCAGTTTTAATATTCCTTTAACTTATTATAATAATTTTACAATTACCAAATAAATTTACACAATGTATCTGAAAATAGATAAAGATAAGACAATACAGACAAAGAAAAAAACGAAATCGTTTCGACGCATTTTTTTTATAATATAAACGTTCATTTTCCTTCCTTTGCACGTGACACTGTCATTTCGTCTGTTACTTATTTAAAATTTTCACATTGTTCTATGTCTTAAAATTAGAAATTAAAGTTAATGACCTAAAACTGCAATAGTCTATTACAGTTCCAGTGAAAAAATTGACAGTTTCACTCACGCGTGTGTCGGATTTGCGCAATACTTATGGGGTCGCACAAAATTTTTGTAAACATTATAGGATCCTGGGGGTCGCGAAAAAAGCTCAGTGATAAAAAGGGATCGCGAATGAAAACTGCTTTAGACTATGGAGTGTTAGCTAACTTTCCTGTTTGCTTCGTCTAGCATCTGTGAATTTTCGTGTTTAAATTATACAATTTCAATAAACCTCAAAAAGACAATTCATAGACCTCGAAAAATTGGATTTTCCGAGCGAATCTTAGCTTAAAGTTAGAAAGAGGTTCCACTGAACCGATCCGAAGCGAACCAAGAAAAAGAAATTTCTGTCCAACTTTGCTTTGCAACAAATTAAAGATTTTGTACCGAGACAGAAACTCATTACTCTCATTTGTCTCGCTCATTTTTCCGAAAACCTTTCGACAGAAATCGAATTGCACCGATACGATAATCTTCTTTTAAATCTCAAAGAAATTCCAGCTGCTTCCAGGATGTTCCTCTTAATTGGAAATTTTCGAAATGAACCGAATTCATTACCCGAATAAATCCTTCTCTCGGAACAAAGTTTTCTCATATAAAATGAGAAGAAAACCATCCCTGTCTTCTATTTAATAATAATAAGCAAGGAGAACCCTTTTCGTTCGGCATGCGTATTTCTTTTAATTTACCCGTTTTTCAAATGACTTTATAATTGTCGTCATTATTTTGGAAGAAGAAAAAATAAAGAAAAGAAAAGCATCTTGAGCGTCGAAGCAGGGACCGTAATAAGAAGACGCGGAGTTCATCATTTGCGTTAATAACCTCTTTTCACGGTGTTTTAAACGTCGAAATTAATTTCGAGGCGCATTAAATTAAAATTATATGTTCTTTCAAAAGATTCCGCTTTAAATTCTGATTGCAAGACTTTCAAAAGCATTACACTTTGATGGAGATGTGAGTTTCTATTTTCCGATGTCATTTATTTGAGAATGCGAAGAATTTTGCAATTTGCGACATAAATGTCGATGCCAAGGGAGCTCCATGAGAAGCTACAGCAGCACCTCTCAAGCTTTATTACTAGAGATCAGGGTGACCACTTTTAGTACTTTTCGTAAATTTTTAGTGTCCTAGTATATTTATTATTAGATTTAGTAATTTCTTCCATTCGAATAATAAGAGTCAAAATAACATGAGAGAAATATGTATTTATATACTTATATACACAACATGTGACAACAAATTCAGTTCTATACAAAATACATACTCTTGCAAAATCTTCAACTGTGGTAAGATAGATTCCCCGCAAGATGAAGTTAGGGTTGCCAGAAAATGGCACGAAAAAGGCAGTTTCGCCAGATTTGGTTCGAAATGGCCCATTTGGCGACAGAATTGGCGATATGCCATACACGGAGCAAGAACATTCTAGAATGCATTCTTAGCAGTTTTCCCGAGAATATTCTGGAAGGAATATTAAAGCTATATCTACCTTGTTTGTCCTAGAAGAGAGTAGTGGTAGAGTAGTACCTTGAATTCAATAGTGTTGTGTAAAGTGTCTAGAGCTCAGAGATTAACTTGAGAGCTATCGACTGAGTCGGGAGCTGTACTTTAGTGCTTTTCCGTAAAGCTGTCTTCATCGTTATAGCCTCAAGGATGTGTTGCTGATTGTTTCAGCGTGTTTATCATAGTTTTTCGACGATTGTAAACGTGTCTTTGGAACTGCCCAGTGTAATACTGGCGAATAAATTGTGCTTCAAATCTTCATCAAGTGTTATCATCAGTCACTCCAAATCTACGAACCCTTAGAATGCAACGATACTAAAATTATCACCCTAAAGTAACAGATAAATAAATAACTTAATAAAACAATGCACAATATAACAACAATATGCAAAAAACAGCAATGTAATCAAATGAATTTAAACATTTACTGCACACCTCCAGCAGTGCAATCGCCAAGACACAAGACAACTAACCCTCATTGCTAGTAGCCGCTCTTCAAATCCAGAGTGGGAAAGTATTTGTATCCTATTAGTGTGTCTAAAGTATTGTTTAAGCAAAAAGTAACTCTCTTTTATGCCAGTACATCTAAGCAATCCTTTCTAATATGCGGAATCGGTAAGGGAAAGTGCACATCATGTTGGTGATATCTGATGGGTTTTAGCCAACTTGGCGATTTTCTGAAAGATTCCGGAAAACTCATTTTCGAAGCTGTATGACCAATTTCTTCCGAAACTTCCAGAAGCTCGTTGTCACACTATACAGATACGGCTCCGATCCATAGGACGAGTATTAGGCAGGTAGCCATAGTTAAAATAAACCAAACCAGACCTAGGGCGAGTTAATTGTTAACCAAATGTTAAATTTTGCGGTTCAAAGAGAATTAGCTAAACTGCAATTTAGAGTTTATTTTATGAGAGAATTTAATAATTGTTGCTATTGCTCGTGCACAAGAAGGAATTGCTTTATATCTGCGTTCTCCATGGACTCTTTTTTTTTACAAATTAAATGTTGTTCGACTCAAAATTGACAGATCTAGAATTGTATGTAAGAAATGAATCCTGATTGTGTATTGTCTTTATTTGTTAAATATCATGTTCTTCGCATTTAAACCACACAAAATTCTAGAACAACGAAAAACAATTTTTGGTATTTTCATAATGTAAAACTGGACTTCAAACTATTAAAAGTCTTGGATTTTTCCCCCTTAAAACTCTTATCATAATTACACTAATTAATATATGGAAAATGTATTCGTGAGCCGCATAAATTTGCTTACATAAATATTGTTGAATTCTACGGGGTCGTGGATTAGGAATTATTGACGATAACACTTGATGAAGAATCAAAACACAATTTATTCGCTAATATTGCACAGAGTTCCAAAGAACACGTTTACAGTAGTCGCAAAACTACGATAAACACGCAACACAGCCTTCAGGCTACAGCATGAAGACAGCTTCACGGCGAAGAATTAAAGTACAGCTCCTGACTCGGTTCGGTCGCTTTCAAGCTAATCTCTGAATTCAAAACATTACTACTGAATTGAACATACTCTCAAGATACTCTACTCTGCGCACAGACATAATTGTCTTTATTAGGGTATATACAGCTTTTGACCTGCCTTCGAGAACATTCTTGGGAAAACCGGTAAGAATTCGTTTTAGAATGTTCTCGCTCCGTCTATGGTGTATCGCCAATTTTGCCACCAAATGGGCGATTTCGCGCCAAATCTGGCAACCCTAACTTCGCTTTGCGCGAAACTATCTTCTCTCATTAGGCACTGAGGAGCCCACAGAATTCGGACGGCGCAGCAAGAAACTTTTGCTGAGGATCAGCCGGGTCATATTTATAGCTGTTGATGCGTTAACCAACCTGTACCAACTTAATGGAGGTTTTTTTGTTTGTTTGTTTTCTTAAGAAATGAGGAACATGCAGTTGCCACTGGAGGCCATGCAGTTGTCAGTTATAACAGCAATCAATATTGTTGAAGATATATCACTAGGTACTCGTGATGTTAATGCTCTAAGCATACGGACTCTCTGGACTCTCTCCGACATTTGTACTAGGAACAACCAGCCGAGCGATCCGCACTACTTACACCTGTAACCAAACTATTAGGGAATTTCTTTTCGTTAGGGGCTGAGGAATACGCAGTTGCTAATTCTAACAGAAATCATGACTGGAGGATCATGCAGTTGTCAGTTATAAGCAGCAATCAACATTGTTGAAGATATATCGCTAGGTACTCGTGATGTTAATAATGCTCTAGGGAGATCGATTCTCTCCGAAACTTGTACTAGGAACAACCAGCCGAGCGATCCGCACTAGTTACACCTGTAACCAAACTATTAGGGAATTTGTTTTCGTCAGGAGCTGAGGAATACGCAGTCGCTAATTACAACAGCAATCAACACTGGAGGATCATGCAGTTGCCAGTTATAACGGCAATCAACATTGTTGAAGATAAACTGCTAGGTACTCGTGAGTGTTGATCCTCTAAGTATACCGATTCTCTCCGAAATTTGCACTGAGAACAACCAGAGGAGCGATACTTATAGCTGCTAATGCGCTACTTACACTTGCACCGACCTATTAGGGAATTAGGTTTGGTTAGAAACTGAGGAACATGCAATTGCCAGTTATGACAGCAATCAAGATTTTTTAAGATAACCGCTAGGTACTTGTGACTGCTAATGCTATACCCATTCCCTCCTAAATTTATACTGACAATAACCAGACGAATGAGTCTTTATTCCCGATGTAATACATCTCGACAACGAGCGTCTCTCTCAACTGTGGCACTCCTCCTCGCATTTAGATCCATAAAAAACAATAAAGATAACCGACTGGAATACGATTCCTTTTATGATATTCTTTCCTTTCTCTTTCTGTCTGATTTTTTTTTCTTTTTTTAAAGAAAAATGAACAAAAAAGTTTCATTCCGGAACAATATCCTGTCTTTCTGTCAAGAAACATTTTCGAATAGTTTAGAGAGAAGGGGTAGAAAAAAACACGAGAAAAAAAAATGTGGCGAAGTAAAAATAATATCTTCCGTTTCTCCCTCAGGTCCTTTCTTTCCCCCTTGGAGAACGAAAGCCATGTGGAAAATATCTTTCGTCAAAAGATATGGGAAAGACAGACTCAGAGAATTTAAAAAAAGAGAAACGAAAATAATAATAATAATAATAATTTCTCTTCTTTGGAAACGAGAATTCTCGTATGTTTATCGGCGGTTATTACTTGCCCGAGAATGCTTACACCGCAATCTCGGAGATAAGGAACAATCCCGGGTCGCCCAAGTGACGTTCTTTGCCACAAATGGCATAGGTCAGACAGTTGTAATTGGACCCTTCTGCACGTTCGATTGAGGGTTAAAAAGGGCTTATAGAGGTATTATTTATAGGGGATTCGGTTTTTAATTTTCACATTTTGAACTTTAAACCAGCGTTTTCTCACAGAGCTTTCTTGAAATCGATTGTAAAACTCGTTCTATCGCACTCATGTTAGCGAGGCCTTGCCCCTTTCAGCTGTAATTTCACCGCAAAGAGGAAAGGAGCAAGTATTTTGCTTTTTAAAAACTTCGCAGTCATGCCTCTCAAAACAAAATTCACCTTTTTAAATATGACAAAAAATTTAAATATATTAAAAACATTTTACCGACAAAATATGACTATATATATAACATATGTTACCGTGAAAGACCGAAATTGGAGAATGTCGACTTTCGCCGGAGAATATCAACATTCACCAAATACGTCGGTGAAACACCGAATATTTTACTACATACTTATATATTCGGACCCTCACCGGTGTATGTCGACAATCACAGATATGCTCTGGTGAAAGTCGAAAAGAGAGGTCATAAAGTGCCATAATAGTTTAAGTTGTTGCAATAAATAAGATTTGAATCACATAATTTAGTAAGTTTTTTTTACTGTTATTTTCTTTTCTCATTTAGAACGTAATGTATAATTAATTAAGTTTTTAACTTCTATTATTTTCCTTTCTCATTTTGAATGTATTGTGTGTTTTAGGTTCTCATGTTCTTAAGTTCTTATTTCAAGTCTCAAGTGCGTTTATTCGCGACTGAATTACGGAGAAGAAAATATAATATCGTTATATGTTCAACATTCACCATTAGTACATGGTGAATGTCGACATTGACTGGTGTAAGTCAGAAATAAGAGTATTTGGAAAATATTTCGGACATATACCAAGAGACTATGTGAATGTTGACATTCACCGGTGAAAGTCGACATTCTCCAGATTTCGGTGTTTCACCGTAACATATATATATATATATAAATTTAAGAAACATGTAAATACGTAAAAAAGCAAATTTAAAGTTAAAATAATTAAAAAAATTGCAAACGTATAAGATTTAATTTTCGAACTAACTATCATTTAAATTCACTATCATTTAAATTCAGACAGCATAAGTAAATCAAATGCAAAACCAAAATATATATATATAAGAAAATCTGAAAGCTTTCAGATTTTATATTGCACCCAAAAGGGTGTATTTTTAAGGTTTTGTATGTTACCTTTATTTATTAAACGCCATTTTCTTTGCACTTAAACCATAAAATTCAATTCAACAGCAATATCACAAAATAATTTAAAGAGAGCATATCTTTAGAATTCCCAATACACAGTCTCGCGCACTGAAGATAATTTTTTTTCGTATAGTGTTGTGATTAATCGCTTTGAAATCGTTGAGTTTGTTAATCAAAAATTCGTTAAAAGTTTGCAAAATTTAAAATAGATAATAAAACAAATTCCAAATTTCTAATTTGGGCTTCCAGATGCCCATATTTGAGTGGAGGACTACGTTATTCAAAATTTGATGTCTCTGGCTACATCTGTTTTCTTCCAATCCGAGAAACATATATACATTCGTGCAGATTATTCATTACTTAATTTCTTTAAATATAATGCAGGGTTCTAATATTTGATGGCAACAATTTGAAAAGTGAAATGCCGATGACGCAGATTGCCAAAACGAAATGAATAGCCCTTATCAGCAAATTGCCCTTTTGGACTAAAATTTTAATATTGCTCTTTAGGTTAGAAAATACTATATATGCCATATGCATTAATGATATTAGGCGCCCAAGTGTGTTTTCTAACAAAGAAAATATTTAAAAAAAACTGCAATAGATATTAAGCAATTTAAATATTTCTACAAATCATATTTCTTTTAGCTTCTTCTCGGGATAAACGCAATGCCAGTATAACTAACGCACGTTATATGCGAATTAATATATTATTTAAAGTTTGCAGTATTAATATATTATTTAATGTTTACAGTAATATATAAGTAAGCATAGTGAGAATTACCACAGGGTTTTAGGCGATGATGATTAGCTTCGTCTGTCGCCTTTTAAGTAGATTCTGGTAGTATCTAAAGTAACCGTAGTTTAAACTGCGCCGGTCTTTCTTAGTTTTTGGGGTAAATCATAATTCTGGTCGGAGCGGACCGGAGCCCCAAATAAAAAAGCTTCTAGACTTTTTTAATGTAACTGAACAGCAATTTCAGCAGAAATCTGATCTTGAAAATTTTATTTTTAATAATAAAATTGTATTAAAAACCGATTTTAACTTCTGAATGCTTCTCTTTCCTTGGGAACAAACCCTTGAATGGAGGCCGAAACGTTTAAGAAAGAAAAGTACCCACCCACATGACAAAAGCTTATTCTTCGAAAAAGTACAATTAATTTATGACGGGAGGGCTATTTCTTTCCAACGCTAATGTCTTCCCGCGGGAAAGAGAAGTTGGAAACATTTTCGAACGATGTTACGGGGTAAGGACGGGGGGATAAAAATTGTCACTTGTAACTCTTTTTTTTTTTTAGCTAACTCTCGGATTTGGTGAAAATTTGCTCTCCTGTCATATTCTGCTTGACAGCTACAATTATATTGAGAGGAGATTGTGGTCAGAAAATGCTCGACTCTTCTCTTTTTGTTTTCATACCATGTCATCCGTTAAAATTTTCTGTATATTCGCCTACTGTTTATTGCATTCTGCGTATTTTCAGTAGTGGCGCTTTAATCATTTTAACATTTTTCATTCGTGTGCTGGAAAAGAATTGTTTTTATCTACCATCCCTTGAAGGAGTACATTATATTCAGAGTTTAAATTAAACCGGAGACCGATTGAGCTATTTCTTACTTTTTGTGTGAAAGTGTAATTCCATCCGAAACCTCAAATAAATTAAGATGCAGTATTTTATTTTATTATTTAATTATTTACTATTTATTGAATAAATTATTATATTACTATTTATCTCTTTACATATTATTAAATTTTAATATTAATTGTTTAATTAATCTTATCATTAATTATTTAAATTTAATAATGAAGTATTTAATTGTTTAGTTAAATATTTTACTAGTCATTTTATTTATTTATTTATTTATTTATTTATTTATTTATATTCTTTCGTGATAGTCTTCCATAGTATTCCGGCACCTCTAGTTTTAGAAATTAAGCCCTGCCACGATACTATAGTATAATATTTTAAGCAACAACAAAACTGTCACTCATTCCTACTACATGTAAAGAAGACACCAAACGAATACCCGAAAAATATACTTTCTGTGCTTAATGTTTCTACGTTAAATCGTTGAGGATACCAACGACGCAGATTACAAAGTCTTTAGACAACAATAAGTAAAATGATGAACCAAAATTTACAACTTCAAAAAGCTAAAAAACATACTGTTCACCAGTTTTTGCAGAGGCATGTGGCTCTACGCAGAACAATTTATAAAATTCTGATGAAAACTATTTAGCAGGAGAAAATGAAAGCATATTGTTACCCTTGGTAATGACTACAACAAAACAAGGTCTATTTACTAAAAAAAAAGTGTATAAACCTGATTCCGTGAATGCAAAGAAAGTTTCAGTAAGGGACTTATGATTGTTTCAGGGATCTTATAATGGGAAATTAAAGATAAGAAAACATATAAAAAAATGTGAAAGCTTTTTCATATTTTACATTACACCCAAAGAGGCATTTTATAACGTCAGAAATAATTTTATAACTTTATTATACAAAAATTCTTTAATGTCTGACAAAATATGGAATAGGTAATAAAACAAATTTCAAATTCCGGCCTCCAGATGCCCATATTCGCTGGAGGATTACGTTATTCAAAATTTGCTGGCTCTAGGTTCCATTGTTTTATCACAATGCGAGAAACATACATACATTTATGTAGATTCTTCATTATTTAATTTCTTTAAATATAATACAGGGCTGTAATATTTGGTGGCAACAGTTTGAAAAGTGAACGACGCAAAAGGCCAAAATGAAATTAATAGCCCTTTTGGGCTAATGCCGTTTGGGCTAAAAAGTGGCAAAAAAATGCTAAAATCAATTCAACGTGCTGTCAGCAGAAAATTTAACGTCGTATATTTACAGAAGAAATTCTGTTTCTTTATCATGAATGATTTTCAAAAGTCACTTGACGTTTAACGATTTTCAAAGAGTGAAACGTCAACAAAGCAGCAAGTCATACTTCGAAAAGTACCCCTGCATTCCTTGAGAAAACGAAGACTGCTACAGGTATTGCTTATATATCTTTTAAACGTATTTCTGCGAAGTCTTCGGAAGTTTCGCTTATGGACTTTTGTGCCTTTGGTTTCTTAAATGTGCTTTGGTTTCTTAAAAAGCACTCTTTCTTGGAGCAAATCCATCAAGAGCGATGGTCTCTGGAAAGTAAAAAGTAGTGGAAGAGGAATGAAAATCAATATCCTTTGAAAGTTTTACGAAAAAATTTCTATTATGGAAATCACAATGCATACTTATAGACCAGGAAAAAGGCTATCACATGGAACATCTAAAAAAGATACTCTTTACATTTTAAACATTAATTAAACGTTCCGAAATCATTCTACATACATGTAAGTACCCTCTGTATTTAAGCTTTCCTTACTACCGCTAGCGCTATTTATGAAGTCTGTAAGTGTTTGTATGCTAATATGTCAACGAATTTTATCTTTTTATCATGATTTTGTGTTTGGTTTAATAATAAATGTGGAAATATACGAGCATCTATTAACATGTTATGCTCTTCGAAACGCATTTTTTATTATTATCTTTTAATATTTATAGAATGCATATTTTGCATGCAAGTCTCCTCAAAAATTGCTCTGATACTCTAAAAAATTTCAAAGGCATTTAGTGAAAAAAAAATTGTTTATTTTATCTGGAATTTTTCCAGATAAATTAAACAAGTTTTTCTTAGTGTTTTGGATCGTCTCCGTTTTAGAACAATATGCGCCAAAGAATCTTCTCTAAAAAACATAATTGGGCGCACCTAATTCTTCGAGACAGAAAACAAACTTCCGCAATCAGCTCAATTCGACTGTGGTAAAATAATTAACATAAGAAATATAGCTCTTTAGTTCAAAGCATAAAAAATATAGTTTAAGAAAGAAGAAGCATAAGAAATTTTATTTCTGAGCAGAAAAAATTTAGCTGTTTAATTATTTACGTCAATAAACAAAAACCGAAACCGAATTGCATATTTAAAAATCTTTTTGCGAGGATAGCAAGAAATCTGTTATAAGAAAAACAAAATATTTTGAAAACGGGAGTACTTTGCTAAGAGACAGAACAAAATATTTAATTTACCAGTGGCGAAGGGAGAACGTTGCCACTTGCATCTTTCTATAAGAAACTGTTTGGTACATGTTGTCCCATAACAATAAAGGTTCACTGTTTCTCTCATTTTATTTAAAATAAATAAAAACATTTCATTTATTATTAAAATTTGTGATATTTGTTAAAATAAAATACTACAAACGAAGAGATGAAATTCATCTGTTTGTGTTATAGTCAATGTATATTTAACCTCTAGAGGAAATAGAACTCAACGGTCCCAATTTTTCGAATACCTGTAGAAGTTACGTTTGCAGTTATTCGGGATATTTCCAGTTCTTTGTTTTGAAGTTTTTGTCCTGCTCCCTCCCCCCCCACAAAAAAAAAATTAAAGTTTTATCTCCGTTTATCGCCGACATAGAATCTCTAGAGGACAGAGGATACTGTTTCTAAGCTTCATTAACAATGTCCCTCATGAAGCATTGTTAATTTATGCATAAAATTGTAATCTCGATTCTGTCCGGAAAACACCCCATTTTCGTCCAGCTTTCATTTGATATTTATCAACTGCGAAAATAGCCATGAATTCCCACAGGAAAGAGAAGGAAAGGCTTGGTAAGTCGCTGCCGAGTGCACCGTTCCCTTGTTTTTAAATGTTTTGTTTTCCCCCGCCTTTTTCCCCCATGCTTTTTGCTTAATTACGCGAAAGACGCTAATTGGTGCTCCGTGTCTGTCTCTCCGTTAATTAATTCATTAAATGAAGAACACAATAATGATGGGAAGTGGAAGCAATATGCGTCCGTTGTTTTTCTTTTATTAATCCCAAACAAGCTTCGTATTTCTTTTTTGGCGTGGTATCTCTTTATAAACCATACCTTTCCTCCTGCGTATTTTTTCGTTGCTTCATTAATTCTAATCATTTTCTAATTAATTGTGGTACGAATTTTGTATATATGTAAATAATTTTAATGAAATTATATGTAAAATCATAGTATCTTTTATATAAGGCGATATGAAATGCTTGAAAAAGCGAAACTCTGCCGGAAAAATAAGGTTTCAGGGGTTAGCCTATTTTACTCTGAGGGAAATGGCCGTGACCCTTAATTGGCGAGATATCACCAAGCTGACGATGGTTTTGGCGACTAATTATTGCCACCAAATTTCGCGAGAAATCGTCAAAAGTCACCAAAATTAGCAATCGTTTGGCGACATTTTCACCCGTTCCCTGTATAACTGTAATTGGTACTGTAACCGAATAATTGTAATTGGTACTGTAACCGAATAATTGTAATTGATCCTTATATGTAAATGTAACCGTATCTGGCTTTATATGTAACTTTAACCATATCTGCCTTCCAGTAATTTCTTAGCAGGTACTAGAGATTTCTCGGCGTCCAGGGAAAAACTGTATACGCCCGAAGAGAGCATCTGTTTTCAGTGTTTTTAGTTCAGAGCTGACTTCAGAGTACTAAGAAATCGTGCAAGCTCTTTGAATGCGCTTTGCATTTGGCTGTGTTTAACGTTGTTAGTAGTTTGAAATGGTAAATACTGATTGTACTCTGTCATACAGAGAAGAGCTATACGAGTGCATTTGTGGAAAATCCCAGAACTGTAAAGGGTTTCTTTTGGAAAAATAAATTGTATCAAGGTATCATCAGTTCTGTATGCATTCAACCAATTATGAACCGGTGCGCATGCAATTCCTCCACCTGTAGTAGAGAATGTAAAAACTGCTGATACTGACAGTTTTGTTCTGGGCTTGGTTTGCGTCGGCTGAAGAATTGGCTACACGAAGCTTTCTTGTTCTTCCTCGTCCTCAACGAGAGTACTAGTCAGTTTTCCTTAAAATTCTCTTCGCAAAGGCATCACTTCCTATGTCATAATCACTTAACGAAATGGCATTAACTCGTAGACTTACTTAAACCCACCGTGGATAAGCTTCAGTCTATGCAAATTCTTATAAAACTTGCAATTTCACACACACGCACACCCCTCTTTTTTTTTTTTTTTTTTTTTTCCAAAGAGTTAGTATGGGAAGGCATTACCAGTTGGTGTCCCCATACTTTTACCTTTACCTTTACTTTTTACGATGCAGCTTTGTGATCAGAACACGCCACGCACAAATAAGAAATCATTTTTGCTTAATATCAGTTTTCTTTCCGACGTACTAAAGAGTAAGTCAAGAATATTAGTCATGTTTCAAATGACTATAGCAAAACAGTGTAATATTATAATAGTATATTAATTAGTGTATAGTACTGCAGCAAACAATTTAATTATTTTATATAGCAAATGGTGTCATAGTGAGGTGGATTTTCTCGAACATTTTTGGAACTGTCTCCGGAATCGCTGTCATAATTCTGGACATAGGTAGCCTACTATTATCTCGGGTCCTAGATCTTCTACCAACTCTTGTTATGATATATATAACTGCTATGTAATCTCGCATGATTTCAGTTGTCTACCGGTTGAATTATTGAGCAGTGCTGTCGAATTTTGAACGTTTACTCAAATATTTTCTATCAACTTATATTGAAACAAAAGAGCCTCAAGAGTTCCAGTTATATGCTTTACTTATTAACATTTATCTGTATCTTTTTAATAAATAAATGTAGGTATACTTAAAAAATATGTGTTCTTAATCTCCCGTCTCGCATTTTAAATTTTGCTTTATTTAAAATCTTTTAATATGAAATGAACGTTTCTTTATTTCTTTTTTTCTTCTCATTATTCTTATATGAAAGACTCGAGAACATTTTGGATAGGTATTCGAGAAGTTTTAAGGTTCTTTTTATCTCTGAATAAAAGTCAGTCTTTTGCTCTTAGATTTTGCTGTAAATTTTGATGCCTCCCTAATCGGTTAGCGATACTGGCTGCCGTATTGTTGGACCCAGGTTCAAGTGCTGAAGAAGGCATAGATGTTTGTAAGTGTATAGTGTCTATGCGACATGCAGGCGCTTAAAATAATGGCGAACCGAATGCCCTTTTGAGTGATTCAGAGGTAGGTAAAGAGGGAAAGAAGGCTGTCGTATCCATCTCTCGGGATGTTCTTCATAAAAATGTAGGCGAAGTTGCACAGCTAGTGAATTAGAATTATACCTTTGCGACTATTGGGAAAATTTTGGTACCCCGCCCACTTCTACATATACCTGTAAATTTATGTAAAAATTTCGTGTTTATTTGATTATATTTAAATTATATTCAGTTTCGTGTATTATTTATTTAGTTAATTAGTATATTTTACGTGTTAATTTTTATGGGTATTTTTTAATCGAATTGCTACCACTTATTGTACTTGTAAATATTTATTTCACGTAATATTTTCAAAAGATTGCGATTCTAAAAATTCATTCGATTATCGAGTTGTAAAGATAGTTGAATTAGAACCAGGCACCTGGATGGGAACTTTCCATGTGGGCCTTTTCTCGCTAAATTAGCGATATTATGAAAGTTTATGGAAAACGCATTTGGGAAGACTTAGGAGCTACTCATTACCAACTCGGTGATTAGTGCTTTATCTTCTGAGTGATATCAGTCATTTATAATTCTCCGCATATCATGGAGAATTTTTCCTTATCTCTTTTTTTGTCCTTGAACTATTTATAGCCATTACTTCGCTGTACGAGCAGTGATTTCTTTCATAAGTGTCAATTTTTGTCCTTTTCACCTGGCATAATTATTAAGGGATCTCTACAAACCCTTAGAACTCTTTTGAATAGTACTCTTTCCACTACTGAACTTGAAGTTTTCCTCCAAGAAACTTGTGTTCATTTAAAAGGTTACTTTTTGCTTAAATGTTATAACGTCTCATTAAGAGAGGGAACGCCGCTTTGGCAACATCGTAATCCCACGGCAACATTTCCGATCTGGAAGATCAACACGCGAGTTTGCACGCAGACTTTAAATCGCAATTCTGGATATTTTTTTCTCCTAAAAATTTCTCTTGGGAAAGATTTATTTTTAGGTCCTCGAAAGAATTTCTCGAAATGCAAGATTCGAAGGTAAGGTGGTAGTAGAGGGATGGGTGTATTTCTCTCATCGAAGAACCGAGAAATAAGAACGCGCCGGGGATGAGTTTTAAATCCGAATAATTAAGGACTTCTTATCACGCACTGTGTTTCACGATCCTACAACTTCAAAACGGGAATTTAATACCCGAAATCTTCCCTCATTAAGGAGGGCTTGGGGATTTTTCGCCCGGAACCGCTAATGATCCGGATCTCCGGAAAAAGCATACCAGAAAGACCCTCGAGGAAAGTCGGAGAAAAGTAAGAATAAGATTACGCCGAGATAGATTTAAAAAAAAAAAAAAAAAAAAAAGATAAAACGAGTGGGTCTGAAAGAACGAGCAGTGCCGACAAGAGCCGCATTAATTATATGCAAATAAGCAGCCGTAACATCAAACTCATTTCAAATTTTGCTCATTTTTTATTACTACTTCCTATTTTAATTTCCTTT
Source organism: Stegodyphus dumicola (assembly GCF_044657685.1). Lineage (NCBI taxonomy): Eukaryota > Metazoa > Arthropoda > Arachnida > Araneae > Eresidae > Stegodyphus > Stegodyphus dumicola. The sequence goes on along the minus strand of NC_140775.1, from coordinate 15,478,420 downwards.
TTTCAAATTTTTATTTCCGGTTGCTAATTTCTGACGGGGCACGCTGAGACAAAGGGGATCTTTAACCAGAAAATGTCGACGCTCTCGCCATTCTAAATTGGAAGCGGGAAAAAAAAAAAAAAAAAAAAAAAAAAAAAAAAAAAAAAAAAAGATACTGTTTGGATTTGTCACTTAGCTTGTTCCACAATGTATTTCTGCCCCGATGTCCGGTGATACACAATCTGTGATTTTCAGTGGCAGACAGGGAATCAAAAAACTACTTGCAGTATGGAGCTTTCGTATTCTAATGTGACACTTCAAACAGTTTACCAATTAAATTATTCAAAACTTATAAAATGTTTAAAAATTATTTTTAAAAAACGAATATTTCTCTGCACTTTTTACTTCTTTGTGCGAAGTAAAGGAAATATTACAAAATCGAAATATTTCGGGTATTAGATTTCAACGAAAATAGCAAAAGTACATCGGACTTTGTATTACAAAGTGTAGGGATTTATTGTAATTTTCTAATACTTATTTTTATTTTGGAACAAAGCTTTCTATTATTTTCTTTTTCCCCACCTATGCTTCTCTACCAAAATGAGTTTTCGGGATCGCATTTTATGCAAGTGACATAGAAAACAGTATTTAAGTTGAAGTCTCGGTCACTTCAATAGAAGAGCTTACGCTCTCTTAGTAGGGCGTTAGGAGAGCGTGTTCTGTCTTCTGGCCACATTGTTGCTAAAAGTCTAATCTCACTACGATTCGGCCGTGTTGTTACGTCACTGCTAGTATTCGCCAGTGATCTTTAATAAAGCCAAATGTTTTAGTTATTTCGGTCCAGCTTCGGCTGGTTTTAGTTCAGTTAGCATTAGATTAGTTTTTTATTTTCTATCTTCAGTCAAAGCCCAAGTGAAGGCTTACTGTAAGCCTTAGAAAAGGGCCATCTGTGACTATTCTTGAATTGGAATAAAGGATAATTTAACCCTTCTGTGGATTTTTCATTTACGTAGGTGAACTCAGCGATACTTCGCTACACAGTTCTTAAGTATTCTAGCTTTCGAGGACTATATATATATATATATTTACAGTAGAATTAGAAATATCCAAATCAGTTGGAACCGGAGTCCTTTCGGATAATCAAAAATTCGGATAATTGGATTCGTATACTGCGAAAAAAAAGGGGGGCAGTTCTATATTACCCGTTCTACTGAGCCGATTGACAAAATTCAAATTGCATTTTTCATGTCTCAAAAGCGCATTTAGGATATATATTAAATTTATGTATAGCATTATTCTAACATAGTTATTTTGCTACAAAATCGAACTTTTTCTGAAATAACATACCATTTTTTTTTTTCATATTTCGATTCTACGACTCAAATTATGCCTAGATGTTAAATTTTGTAAAATTTGGTGCAAAATTTACGAAAAAATTCAAAAATATAGCTTGGCGCAATTTTTTCAGTTTGCGCGAAGAATAATTCATTTGGCGAACTTCTTAATATATGGCAACCTAGACTAGAAGAGAAACACGCTAATGTGACAATCAAAATCGTAAAAAACAACCTTATATTTAGCGTAGGTATAATGAAACACTCAATCGACTTCGAGGGCAGCTAAAGGTCCCTCCTCATCAGGAGAAAGAAATACATAGAAAGAAGAAAATAGGAGAAGGAGTCACAGAAACACGTAGTGCTTATCAGCACTGCACGTGGTTATAACTAGATTTTTAATCAGAGTTGCACTGGCCGCCTACTTTTACTGAGCCAGGCTGTCTGATCAAGCATAAAGAAATATTAGCGAAGTTAAAATAGGGAGCGAGGGGCAAATGCACATTACGCTTAAAATCTGAACTTCAAATAATGGAAAGCAACCACTGAACGGATTTTTATACCCTCTGGTAGTACCAAGCGCGAGGAGGTAACGCCATCTATCGGCAAAAATAATTGAATTAAGATAGTAGAATTTTAAAGGCATTAGGAAGGACTGGATTGGACTTCAAATCATTAACTAAACTTTCTAAATCTTTGTGAATGTGAAAAGCCTCAAGAAAATCCAATTCGCCTATGGAAGAAGCCTTTTGGATGATTTTTGCAGACACAAAATCAAAATTATGGTTAAAAGTCCAGCTATGATACGCTATTGAAGACTTGTTAATTTCGCCTTTTTTGACATAAGATTCATGTTCCTTGATACGAAACTTCAACGCTCTTTTTGTTTGGCCAATATATCTTAAACCACACTGACATGATATACTATAAATTCCCCAAGAATTCAAGACAGAAACGCAATCTTTTAGAATCGAAGGGTGAATTTTATTAATAGGGGAGAAACCGACTTTAAAATTGAATTTCTGGAGAATCCGTGCAATTTTATAGCTAACAGAAGGATAACATGGAAGCACGACAAGGTCATTAATATTATTTCTAACAGTGGAATGTCTTCTTTGATGGGAATCTGAAAATTTTTTGACGGCTTTATCAATAATCACGGGAGAAAATCCACGGTCAATCGCAACTGCTCTCAAATAATTAAGTTCATTGGTAAGCAAAGATTCAGAGGAACAAACTTTTAGCGCGCGGAAAACATAATAGTAAAAAGAAGCCATTTTTTGCTTAACTGGGTGGCATGACTTGGCATGGGGTGGTAAACAAACTGCAAAGGGTTTACGGTACACAGTGGTGCTAAAATCGGTTTCATTGCGGATTATAAGAATATCGAGGAAGGGGAGGGAATTGTTGGATTCAATTTCAAGAGTGAATTGGATGGCTGGATCAATTGAATTCATAATAGATAGAATCTCGGATAAATCCTCTTTATAACCGTCAAAAAGTGCGAAAGTGTCGTCAACATACCGAATCCAAAGACGAAAAGATAATTTATCAAATAATTTCATCTCAAAATAGTGCATATAAATGTCAGCAAGTACCGGACTGAGAGGATTACCCATAGCCAATCCTTCAACTTGACGAAAATATGCATTTAGGAAAACAAAGTGGGTTTGACTTAGAGAAACTTTAGTAAGCGAAACCAACTCATTAATTTCAGTATGTGTGAAGTGAAATTCCCGAAGCCTAGTTTCAAGACAATTTAGTTCTCCTTCGACCGGAACATTAGTAAACAATGATTTGACATCAAATGAAACCATAATGGAACGAAGTGGGGAAATATTTTTAAGTTTATCAATGACTTCAACAGAATTTTTTACAGTGTGAATATTGTTAGCAAGTAGAGGAGAAAATCTGGAAACTAAATATTTGGCCAAAGGATATGAAGCAGTACCTATGTTGGAAACAACTGGTCGAAAAGGAATACCGGTTTTGTGGACTTTTGGAAGAGCATAAAGTCTAGCGCAATTAGTAATAGGCGGAATAAGTGATTTCTTCAACTGAGTTGGCAGAATGTGGGAAGATTTAATAGCACTTTTTACTTTCATGAGGTCCGAAGTTGAAGGATCTTTAGGGATCGAGCAGTATGGGCCTTCATTTATCAATTTAGAGATATTGATTTATCAATTTAGAGATTTTAGATATATTACTGGAGTCTCTAAATTGATAAATAAAGGCCCATACTGCTCGATCCCTAAAGATCCTTCAACTTCGGACCTCATGAAAGTAAAAAGTGCTATTAAATCTTCCCACATTCTGCCAACTCAGTTGAAGAAATCACTTATTCCGCCTATTACTAATTGCGCTAGACTTTATGCTCTTCCAAAAGTCCACAAAACCGGTATTCCTTTTCGACCAATTGTTTCCAACATAGGTACTGCTTCATATCCTTTGGCCAAATATTTAGTTTCCAGATTTTCTCCTCTACTTGCTAACAATATTCACACTGTAAAAAATTCTGTTGAAGTCATTGATAAACTTAAAAATATTTCCCCACTTCGTTCCATTATGGTTTCATTTGATGTCAAATTACTTAATTATTTGAGACTTAATTACTTAATTATTTGAGTTATTTAAATGAACTTAATTATTTGAGAGCAGTTGCGATTGACCGTGGATTTTCTCCCGTGATTATTGATAAAGCCGTCAAAAAATTTTCAGATTCCCATCAAAGAAGACATTCCACTATTAGAAATAATATTAATGACCTTGTCATGCTTCCATTTTATCTTTCTGTTAGCTATAAAATTGCACGGATTCTCCAGAAATTCAATTTTCAAGTCGGTTTCTCCCCTATTAATAAAATTCACCCTTTGATTCTAAAAGATTGCGTTTCTGTCTTGAATTCTTGGGGAATTTATAGTATATCATGTCAGTGTGGTTTAAGATATATTGGCCAAACAAAAAGAGCGTTGAAGTTTCGTATCAAGGAACATGAATCTTATGTCAAAAAAGGCGAAATTAACAAGTCTTCAATAGCGTATCATAGCTGGACTTTTAACCATAATTTTGATTTTGGGTCTGCAAAAATCATCCAAAAGGCTTCTTCCATAGGCGAATTGGATTTTCTTGAGGCTTTTCACATTCACAAAGATTTAGAAAGTTTAGTTAATGATTTGAAGTCCAATCCAGTCCTTCCTAATGCCTTTAAAATTCTACTATCTTAATTCAATTATTTTTGCCGATAGATGGCGTTACCTCCTCGCGCTTGGTACTACCAGAGGGTATAAAAATCCGTTCAGTGGTTGCTTTCCATTATTTGAAGTTCAGATTTTGAGCGTAATGTGCATTTGCCCCTCGCTCCCTATTTTAACTTCGCTAATATTTCTTTATGCTTGATCAGACAGCCTGGCTCAGTAAAAGTAGGCGGCCAGTGCAACTCTGATTAAAAATCTAGTTATAACCACGTGCAGTGCTGATAAGCACTACGTGTTTCTGTGACTCCTTCTCCTATTTTCTTCTTTCTATGTATTTCTTTCTCCTGATGAGGAGGGACCTTTAGCTGCCCTCGAAATCGATTGAGTGCTTCATTATACCTACGCTAAATATAAGGTTGTTTTTTACGATTTTGATATGGCAACCTATTCTCCTTACCCTTCCATTATGCCGGAACGGAAAAAAAAAAAAAGAAAGTAAACTCTTTCCTATCTTTTACATTGTAGGTGAGCGGAAAAAAAAGCCACTTCGTTCTTACTTTCAAATAATTTTAACAAAGTGCGTAAACCACATTTTCGTTATTATCGCTTTCAACAAATATGCCAAATTTCAAAATGCGCCAATATATAAATTCACGTATATCTTCAGAAATTGTAAATAAAAATTTTTTGCAGATATGCTTAAAAATACATCTACTTTTAAGATGACTGTAAAACTTTTATAGGTTATAATATATATTTTTTTCCGAAAAATTTAGAAAAATTATTTAAAAATACAAATTTAAAAAAAAATTTTAAAAAGTCGGTGAATTTTATTTGGAATGAATCTAAATTTCGAAATGTGAAAGGAAGAATCAAATAAGTATAATAAAAAAAGAGATATTAATGAATAGATACCAAATTCAATTAACATTGAGCTAAATTTTTTAGAGCTAATTTTTTAAAAACTACTCGGGCGATTTTTACAAAACTTGGTAGTTTGACGTAATTTGAGTGGTAGAATCGAAATATGGAAAAAAATTGGCATGTCATTTCAGAAAAAGTCCGATTTTATGTCAAAATACCTATGTTAGAACAATGGTATATATTAATCTAATACATATCCTAAGTCGCGCTTACGAGACATGAAAAACAAAAGTTGAATTTTGTCAATCGGCTCACTAAAACGGGAGATATAGAACTGTCCCATTTTTTTTTTTTTTTTTTCTTCAATATACATGTTCTATAGCGTACTGTAGAGTACTTACAAGTACTGAAAGACATTGCTTGCTGAAAATCTCGGTCAAAGTAAGCTGTTTGACTGTCTTCATCCGTTTTCAGGAAGGCAGGTCGCGCATTAGCTTGACTATGAGAAGTTGCATGTGGTCACACACGGGCTGACGCTCCTGCCACTTCGACACAGCTTGAAGGCCGCCAATCGGTTGACTAGCTGATGGTCCCGTGTCTGCTTCAACTTCGACATTAAGGTCATCTTCTCTCGCACTTTCAACAAGTTCGTCATCATTTAGAATTTGAAACCCAGGGTCTGAAGAATCAGACACCATCCGTTCTGCTGTATCGTCAGCACTCACTTCTGAAAATCCCGGAATTTTTAAAAGAATGTTTCTTAATTTCTCAAGTGACACGTCTTCTTCTTCTCCTGTCTCTCCCCTTTCCTTTTCTTGAGTTTCTTTTCCCTGTTTCTCCTTTTCCTTCTCTTCTTCAGTTGATTCTGAAAGTGATTCGGATAATTGGAGCTGTACTGCATATATATATATATATATATATATATATATATATACTGTGCAAAGCCTGAAAAACATGATGTAGAAACGACGTAGTCCAAACAGTTATTACGATTTTTTAGAATAAAGAGGGAGAATTACGGAGTTATCGCTAGTTTAAATTATAATTTTGATTTATAAATTTTTTATCTTACATGTCCCCCCTTCAAAGAGAAAAAGGCTGGGCGCAGAAAAGCCTTTTTAGAAAATTATAATTTTGATTTACATATATTTTTTTCCATATAAAAAGAAACATAATAGTAGGCTAAAAATTAAGAACAAAAAAAATTTTGAACCCTTCCAGCGCTATAGCTGTAGGTTTGAAGTAAAATAAACTTAAAGCATCTAAAGTAGATATTAAATTGGAATCAAAGCAAGGCAAATCCTCAGCAATATTAATAATTGTAACTGTATATATAAGATGTTTAACACAATAGCTAAACAAATCAAAATTAAAATAAGAATTCAGGTAGAACAAACTCGAAAAATAAAATGCGAAAGGGAAAATATACAAAATTATAAAAATTATGAATACTAATCTCCCTTTACTGAAATTCCAATTCAGAACTCGTCAGGGAAAAATTAATTAAAGCTTCAGAAAAGTCGATTAATATGTTTCGAAAACATGTTTCGTTCTCCTGGTTCATTTGAGATTAAAAAAAAGATCCAATTAAATTTTCAATTAAGACATTAAAATTCATATAAAACCGAAAAATCGTGTCTCAAATGTACGTGCCGGAGGACTTCATGAAATTTCGTGAAAAAATTACGTCTAAAGGCCACAAAAATTATAGAAGCTTCTAGAATGTCATCAAGTTGACGTGAAATCCTCAAATGTTGGCAAACCTTCTAGAAGGGTCTCTGTTCTAATCTCCTCTTCTATTCAGCTGTCTTCAAAGTTCAAACGTCGGACGATTGAGAATATCACGATATACAGCATAACTCATGAAATGAAACATACTAACAGAATTAGTAGGCACAAATGTGATTAAATGAAATTACACAATAAAACTGTTGCATAAACTGAAAAAAATAAATCCATATACACGCTATAGAGCACTGTAAAAAATAACGGAAACCAAAATACAATTAAATAAACACAAATATTTACATACATTTACAACAATAAGTATTATTGCCAACTAATGAAATTGTGAATTTTTATTTAGTGATTAAAAGTCAACTCAGAGTGAATTTCAATTCCAAATTTCCATTCTTTATTAATTTTCATCTGCGTAGCTCTCTCTTTGTCTTTTTGTCCCAGAAGGGTTATTAGTTTGAAAATGGGATTTTGCATCGGATAAACGGTGCATCCCTTTTCAAATTGGTGCTACCAAAATTATTGCACTATATTATTTTTAAAGAAATCAAATAATGACGAAACTTTACGTTACCTTGCACAAAAAAAAGTGGAGACAGTTCTATATATCTCTTCTACTGAACCGATTGTCGAAATTTAAGTAGCATTTTCCATGTCTCGAAAGCGTAACTTGGGATATGTATTATATTTATATATAGCATTGCTCTAAAATAGGTATTTTGACACAAAATCGTAGTTTTCTGAACGAGAGTGCCAGGAAAACATCCCCCAAAATAGGACGCTGTCATCTCCAGCCCCTGTTCTGTCAGTCAAAGTTTCCTGGTGGTATCATTCCAATTTCTTGACAGGTACGTCACCTTTTATCGACAGTACAGATCGAGAGTTATCTGAATGGGCAACGTTTCGCTATTTCTCGGCAAACTATTGTACCATCTATCATAGTGCGAAAATTACATTCGCTTTCACCAATGAATCGTCGAGACAACTCATGCTGTAAAATGCATCGGCTGTGCAGCCTCATGCGCAGCAAAATTGGCTACACTATTGCCATGGGCACACTTCTTGAAACTTCTTGATTGATTTTCATGATGAGGCAATTTACGGTTGCCCAGTGATGTGTCTCCAGTTTTGATGACATCGCTTACTTCTACCATTAATAACTCATGCAATTGTGCCATTGGGCCCATAATCTCAGTTTAGACATAAATTAACAGTTCAAACACACGCACTTTTCTAGATGTTCCCAGCGGACATTTGATGATCGGTAATTTGGATAAATCGCTGCCTTTCCTTATCACGTCTGCTATTTCTTGGGCACACAACCTCCATCGACCAGTATAGTATACTCACAAGGATTTGAATTTGGCATGTATCTTAAGTGGTTAATCACTTATAACGTCAGACGCAGTTGATGGTTTTAAAAATGTTACTCTATCCTGCATATAACATTAGAACATCTTTGATCAAAGACGCATTCATATATAGCTCTAGAATGTCTTTGATTAACCATGAACTTTTGTAAGCAGGATTAGAAGGTTTTTTTTTTAACCTATGTTAGATGCATTAATACATGTAGAATGACAAATGGTGAATACATTTCTGTTTTAATTCCCTTAAACATTTTGGAAATTTACCTAACATCCACTTATTTTTTTCAGGTTTATTAAATCTTCTACATGGAACTCGATCGTCAAAGGTCTCGCCAAAAAAGTGCGCCAGATGGTAATAATGAGACTCAGTACCATTTCCCCGACACTACAGACGCAAGACGACAGAAAGTAGCCAAACAGATTAGGCGACGGAAGACTCTGGACGAAACGGACACTAAGGGAAATACGAACGGAAGAAGCTTATCTATCGACAAAGGAGTTCTTAAGTTTGATAGCAAAGAATCAGAAGCCAAAAAATTCAACGAACAATACCAGAGGCGGCATAGTAAGTACCAGCTCTCTATTTTTTAATCTTCATGCTTTTTATTTCTTACAGTAAAGGGGGAAGCTGATGAAATGATTGGTAAGTTTCTCACAGGTGGCTTAGATCTCTGAAAACTTTTATGCTGTTTATTCAGTGTGTACGATCCGTTGTTAAAAATAGTGGACTGTAAATTGACTTGATATTACTTCAGTATAGAACCCAAAAAACCTCAGAATCATAACGTTGACCGAAACTTCTTTATTGCCTTTCAAAGTAAGTTAGTTGAGGAACGGCGAAGACCACACTGCCAACTCCGAACTCAGTAGCGGCTTACCAACACAAACTCAGAAGAACCTCTGCTTAGTTGAAACTCCAGTAATTCACAGCAACCTGAAAGCTCTAAACGCGAGCTTTAAAAACCTAACAAATTTGCGTCTGCGCCGCTCCTCGGTACAAAGAAAGAAATACAATTTGCATAACATCGAACATACACCCCAGCCTTGAAGTCCCAAGGGGGTTCAAACAATAAATTTAAACTGTTGAACTGCATAAACCTGAAAAATAAAAATTAAAGTCTCTAAATCAGGAATTAAATGGCAAAGCGCATAGCTTTGCTATAGGTCGTTTTATTTCACCATTAGACGTGCGTAAACTCACCACTCGAACTTTCTCATCCAGACCAGGATACACCAGGATACAATAATTCTACCTAATTTCCAACGTAGCGGAGGTAGATTTTCGTTCTTAATAAGAACCATATCACCAATCTTCAGGTCTTGTTGTAACGTGCACCACTTGGGTCTCTGCTGCAATCTAGATAAATACTCACTGCTCCAACGATTCCAGAAATGTTGAAATAACCTTTGCACGTTCCTCCAACGGTCACTGCAGCTCATGGCTTCTTGAATTTGGTTAGATTCTGGAATAGCGCTTAAAGCCGCTCCGGTTAAAAAGTGTCCTGGTGTTATCGCCTCCAAGTCGCTACAATCACTTGAAGCTGGTACCAAAGGCCTAGAATTAAGACAGGATTCAATTTGGGTTATTAATGTCAAAAATTCCTCGTATGTTAAAATAAGTGTTCTAAACATCTTTTTAAGTGATGTTTCATAGACTTGATACCCGCTTCCCAAAGCCCTCCAAAATGAAGGGCAGAGGGAGGATTAAATAACCATTTAATATTTTCTGAAGAAATATAACCCTGTAGCTGTTCACGTTGAATAGAAAAGGCTTTCCTTAATTCTTTATTAGCTCCTATAAAATTCGTTGCACAATCACTGTGAATTTCACACGGTTTGCCTCTACGAGCTATAAACCGCTTAAGTGTCGCGAGGAATGATTTTGTTGAAAGATCTCCAACTAATTCTAAGTGTATTGCTCTTGTATTAAAACAAATAAATAGACATACGTAACACTTAAAGATTTTTACTCCTCTACCCGGACGATATTTTACATTAAATGGTCCTGCTAAATCAATCCCTACACGAGAAAAAGCTCTACTTTGAGTAACTCTTGAAGCGGGTAAATCTGCCATTAGCTGAGTTGCAGTTTGCGCTCTAACTCTACGGCAGATAACACATTGGTTTATACACTTTCTTATAATATCTCTAGCATTCACAATCCAAAATCTATGTCGTATGACAGAAGTTAGTAGTTGCGTAAAGATACGTGTCATGATAATGCTTAATAATTAAACGCGTAACATTGTGATTCTTAGGTAAAATCATAGGATGTTTCTGATTATTTGAAACTGTAGAGTTTCTGAGCCTTCCGCCTACACGCATTACTCCCGCGGAATTCAAGAAAGGACTGAAAGACAGTAATTTACTTGATGTCTTCAAGGGTTTACCAGAGTCTAAACAGAATAATTCTTCTGGAAATTCGGCTCTTTGCACAATCCTAACAATCATAGAAGTAACTTCACAGAATTCTTCAGTAGATAAATAACCCTTTATACGCTCTGTAGGTAACTTACTACAATTATTTCTAAATCTTAAACACCACGCTAACACTAGACATAACTTTAACCATGATGAAAATCTTGAAAACACACTAGGCTCTTCAAATTTGGAAACATTTGAACTGAAACTTTTTCAATTCCTTCAACATAACTTCACCCTCTAATTCTACACTTGAATTTTGCTGTACATGAATTAGGGATTCGTTTAACCACTGCGGTCCCTTCATCCATAACCCACATTGTAAGAATTCTGATGGAATAAAACCTCTGGTCCCACAGTCTGCAGGATTTTCTTTCCCAGCAACATAATTCCATTGAATACCTGGAACAGCTTCCTCGATTTTTGCAACTCGATTTGCCACAAAAGGTAGCCAACGGCGAGGTTCGGACGAGACCCATGCCAATGTAACCCGCGAGTCGGTCCATGCGTAAATATTGTTAATAGGCAGTTCTATGCATAATAATACTGCATGTAAGAGGTTTGTTAAAAGTAACGCAGCACACAACTCTAGTCTCGGAAGAGACTGGGTTTTTAAGGGCGCTACTCTGGTTTTCGATGTCAGAAGGCTGACGTTGACTGACGAATCAAGGTTGATTGTACGGAGATAGATGACTACACAATAAGCCTTTTCTGAAGCGTCGCAGAAAGCATGGATTTCTATAACTATTGCCTTCGGACTCAAGACATACCTCGGAAATTGTAAGCTTGAAAATAAGGGCAATTCTAGATAGAAACGCTTCCATTTTCTACTTATTCTCTTATCAACGAGTTCATTCCAACCCAGCTGTAAGTTCCATAACTCTTGTAATAATATTTTCGCGTATATTATTGTTGGCGCTAACCATCCCATTGGATCAAAGATTTTGGCTACTTCTGATAAAATAGTCCTCTTAGTAAACTCTTTATCACTTATGCATACCGAAAAATGAAACGTATCACTAGAGTTGTTCCAATTAATTCCCAATACTTTTACTTTCTTGTCACTGTTTATTTCAAGAGAAATACTGGATTCTCGTAAGCACTCGGGAATATTCTCTAAAATAGCTGAACTGTTTGAAATCCACTTCCTTAAGCGAAATCCACCCCTTTTCATCATTTCATTCAACTGCTGAACCCAGAACATTCGCTTCCTCTTCACTTTGTGCCCCTGAAAGCAAATCATCAACATAAAAATCGCGAAGGGCAATCTTTGATGCTAAAGGAAATCTCACTTGTTCATCTAATGCAAGTTGTTTCATTACTCTAGTAGACAAATATGGCGCACAGGCAGTCCCATATGTAACTGTCACTAATCTAAATGTACTCAAGGGCTCACTAGGACTATCCCTCTAAGGCATTCGTTGCCAATTTGTATCTTCTGGGTGGACACGAATTTGTCTGAACATCTTCTCTACATCGGCACATACTGCAATTTTGTAAGTTCTAAACCGTAGAAGAATTGGAAACAGCTCTTGCTGAATTCTTGGCCCAACCATCAAAATATCATTCAATGAAAGACCCGATGTCGTTTTAGCTGAAGCATCGAAAACAACTCTCAGTTTAGTCGTAGTACTTGATTCCTTTAATACGGCATGATAAGGCATGTAATACGTAGAGTCAATATGAATCTCTCCCTCAGGCACTCCCTCCATATGTCTCAGCTCTAGGTATTCCCTCATGAAATCCTTATACTGTTCATATATCTGAGGCCTTTTTAGAAGTGAATTTTCTAAAGATTGGAATCTACGCATATCTAATTGTCTGGAATCTCCAAGCTGAGAAGGCGGAGAGTGAAACGGTAATTTCACAGTATATACCCCACTTTCCTCTCTCGTATATGTAGATTTGAAGTAATCTTCACATGCTCTCTCCGATTTAGTAAGCATGTCAAACGTAGGTTACAGCATCCAATTTCCAAAAGTCAGACAGTATCTGATCAGTTTCCACTTGTATATTATTAACATAGATAGTAGGATTAATTTCTGTTGAATTATTCACACTACCTGAAATAATCCATCCTAGTTCAGAACGAGAAGCTACTGGTTTACCTTCTTCGCATTTAATTATTTCTCCCTTTAAAAGAGGTAAGGCAATATCTACGCCTAAAAGTATATCAACAGGCCCACTTTTGTAAAATGTTGGATCTGCTAACATTAAATCATTATATTCCTCAACGTACTTCTTATCCAATGTAAAATGCGGCAAAGTTCCAATAATTCTATTGATGATAAATACTGGTGTTTTAAATGACACTTTCGCCGGAAAATGCGGAACGAAGTTTATTTCCGTAATTCCACTAGTTTTCGTATCCAAAGGCCTTAAACATGAAATAAAAACTTTGTCATTTCTTCTTGCTAACCCTAGCCTTTGTACACAATCTTCTGAAATCAGGCTTGCTTGACTGCCAGGGTCAAGGAGGGCTCTACACAATTGGTATTCACCCGATGAATCTAACACTTTAATAACAGCCGTACATAATAAAACTTCACTCTGAAAATTAAAGTCTGAAACACAAGATTTAATTACTGGACTAGAACTTTCGATATTCTCCCGTGACCCAGCCGATTGAGCGCGAGGTTCTGGCCCAGGGAAAAATGGCTTAGCCGTCACTGATAATTCATTCGAACTGTTCGTAACTCCTTTACGTGCCTTTGGCTCATTTTGAACTCTTTCGAAATGGAGTAGTGTGTGATGATTTTTAAAGCACTTTTTACATTTATGTGTACTTCTACACTCGAAAGCTTTATTATTTGAAACTAAACAATTAAAACAAACATTATTTCTCCTGACAAAATTAACGCGTTCCTGAACATTCAAATTTAAAAACTTATTACATTTAAAAACTGAATGACCGGCTTTACAATACGTACACTGGCGAATCTCTGAAGCCAGTGAAGTTAATTTGTCTTTTGTAACTTGTTTTTTAACACCTTGCGTTTTACCTGCTTGCAAGGTTCTGGCATGAGATTTCAAGAACTCTAGCAGATTATTAAGTGTTGGTATTTCCTCACTCTTTAATGTTCTTTCCCACCATCCTCTCGTCGAAGAATCCAATTTAAACTGTACTATTAACATTAAAATAGTATCCGCGAATTGCTCCACTTTAAATCCTAGATTTTCAAACGAACATACACACTCTCTTACAGTGTCTACTAACGCTAATATCTGACTAGGAATTTCAGCTTGTAAATTTGATAAATACAAGATTTTTTTTAATAACGATGAAAGTAATTCTCTCTTCTTTGTGAAAATCTTTGACACAATAAATGCCACGCTATTTCGAAATTCCTATCACAAATAGTTAAAGCTTGAACAATCCGCAAAGCATCTCCTTTTAAAGAACCCTTTAAATATTGTAGCTTTTGTGCACCTGATAAACGGTCATTATCCACTATCGCCGTTTTAAATAAATCAGAAAATGATAACCATTCTTCCGTACTGCCACTGAATACAGGAAGAGTTAGCTTAAGTAAGCGTATACTCGCTATTTCACAAGATTTAGTTTCCACACTAATGTCTTTAACATTCTTAACTCTGGTTAGCATTAAAATTAACTCATCAACAGTATCTTGTATGACCTGTTGTTCTTCTATAAATACATCAATATCTTTTTCTTCACACTACAAATATGTTACTAAAAATATCCGAAAGTTCAGTCATTAAATTATTTAATCTAGATTTAAAAAGTTCTAACTGATCAACATCAGCAGAATCGTAAGTCACTGTAATTTTCTCTTTCAGTTAACTTAATTTTGCTTTAGCTACATGCTTTTTAGTCTTAAGCGTTGTAAATTCCATTATTTAATAAGAAAGATAAAAAAAAACACACTGACTCACCAAATTTACTGCGACTCCGTAGCTGACGGACCAAAAACCATGTACGAACCGTTGTTAAAAATAGTGGACTGTAAATTGACTTGATGTTACTTCAGTATAGAACCCAAAAAACCTCAGAATCATAACGTTGACCGAAACTTCTTTATTGACTTTCAAAGTAAGTTAGTTGAGGAACGGCGAAGACCACACTGCCAACTCCGAACTCAGTAGCGGCTTACCAACACAAACTCAGAAGAACCTCTGCTTAGTTGAAACTCCAGTAATTCACAGCAACCTGAAAGCTCTAAACGCGAGTTTTGAAAACCTAACAAATTTGCGTCTGCCCCGCTCCTCGGTACAAAGAAAGAAATACAATTTGCATAACATCGAACACAGTGGTTTGCTTTGAGGTTGCTGTGAATTACTAAGCAGAGGTTCTTCTGAGTTTGTGTTGGTAAGCCGCTACTGAGTTCGGAGTTGGCAGTGTGGTCTTCGCCGTTCCTCAACTAACTTACTTTGAAAGTCAATAAAGAAGTTTCGGTCAACGTTATCAACGTCTCCCATCAAAGTACAGACCACGTAGCATTTCCTTAATAGATTGATTCTGCAAATCATTTCTACTATTACGAGTTTTTCCTCTTCTTATTTTGTTTTTGTCAACGATGTGAGATTCAGCTATCTTTACATATAGTTACATAATATTTACAAATTACAGAATAGAATTACATAATATTTGGTAATTATAGTCACCGTTTCAAAGCATTTGTAGCCAAAAATTACGAAATATTGTTATTCTTACAAAAAACTGTTTTTGAGCTTTTTACGCAAACAATAAGTACATTGAAAATATAGGTTTAAAATTTTGCGTTGAGATAGTAGTGAATTTAGAAACTATAAAAATTTGAAAAAAAAATCAAAATATCGCCCTCCCCCTTTTTTTTTTTTTTTTTCAAAACTTTTTAGTGCTCTGCGCGAATGGAATGTGTAATTTTATTTGAAATTTTTTTAGCTAAGTGATAGGCACCTTTCTTGGAGTATAGCGATAGACAAATGAAAAAAGAGCAGTAATTTATTAATTAATTCAAAAATATGAAATATAAAAGTAAAAATATTCCTCATTCCTTCTTGCGCTCAGTCACTATGCGAATATGCATTTGCAACTTTTAAAGCCTCAAAAACTCACATCTGCGATATTATCGTCATTCGATTATTTGCAGGTGCTTTATTTTTTCCCACGGTATTTTCGACGAGGATGTTTTGTGGCACGATGTTTGATAACTGCGATATTTTCTCTTTGCTTTCTTTTCTGTCACGAAGTTTTCGCTCTGCGTTATTTCTTTCCGAAAGGTTTTCGCTAGCGATATTTTTCCCATGATGTTTTCGCCTGTAACTTTAGACGTCAGTGTCACCTACAATACTGTAAGAACCGTATCTTGTCAGACTGGTCTATGAATAAGCAGGAAGTGTTTCTACCATTGAACAAAGGATTTTAGTTTAATTTTTTAGCAGAGAAGGAACGCCCTAATTACCAAAATTTTGACCAATCGTCATAAGAGCTGGTACTGCTAGGTAAGATGGGTAGGACATGCTTCCACATCCTCGTTATATATTTGGCCACCAGTAATCTCCAACGTTATCACAGCCGTTTGAGAGAAGATACCAATTAATTACCAATTACCCTCCTACCTAAACCCATTCCACATTTGAAACAGATATTTTCGTTATGGCAAAGCACATTTGAGCTACTTTTCTATGAGTAAAGATGCCTTCATGGAGGTTTTTCTAAATTAAACTGCCTCGTATTTATGTCCCACATAAAAAAATTCACAAAACTTTTATATAGCAAACCTCTTCATCCGGTTTCAACCCATTTCGAAATAGCAGATTTCAGTGCTCTTATCCACTAGGTGATTTATCTGCCTAAGGGGAGTCGGATACCTTTTCCGAATATCTTTCAGGAAACTAGGAAAAGAGCATTGTTGCACTGGAGGAGTACTTTGAGTAATGACATGCTTTAAGACTATATTAACCACTCAGCCTTTTTTTCAGTTATTCTACTTGTTCTTGAATTAACTGTCACTAAATTGCAATTATTTAAACTAAAATTTAACTGAGTTTATTAATCCTAAAGTAAAAATTGTTCACTGCTCCAAAATAAATCTTTCAATTTATATTAGATTAAATAAATTTTAAAAAGTAGTATTTTTTTCCCTGTTCGATACATATCATTTAGGAAATACCTACAAGCGCAAAATAAAATTTAAAAAGAAAAAAAATTAAGGGGGGAGGGGAGAGATTGTTTACTCTTCCTTTAAAACGGAAGAAAAAAAACAGAATGCTCGACTCAAAAAATGTTCTTATTTGCTTTTCTCCTTTCAAAATGCTTTCCTCTGACATCTGTTAAAATTCTTTGTATTTCTTGAAAGGAGAAGGACCATCATGAAAATTAATTTAGCCCGATTGCCATAGCGACCGCATCCGCACACCGGATTGGACGAGGGTCCTACACACCTGGTACTCGTCGTGACACGTGGCCGTGACGCTTCGGTCGTTTGATTGACGAATGGGGATTCAATTAGAAGGTTTTGAAACACGTCATCAAGCCGGTCATTTTGTCGAGATCGATTGGCAGACCCCGTTTCATCCAAGTGGAAAGCAGCCAATTAGGGGTTCTTGTTGAAGAAAAACAATGGTTCCGATAACGCGGAAATACAACATTTTGTTTATTTTTCAACCTCAAAGAAATTTATTTGCCTCAAGCTATAAAAAAAGTTTATTGTTTGGACAAAGAATTTCTTAAAATAAATGGCGGGGACGATTGGAGTTATCTATCTTAAATGCATTTTAAACTGCATCTATTAGATAGTGACGTTTTGTAGTCGAATTCCTCTATCACACTATGCTACTATTAAGACTATTAACAAATAACTAAGCATTAAACTAATATTTCTCAGTATTAGTTAGCCTAATTGTACTAATATTTAATATTAATTACCAGAAGACTTCATAAAAGCACCTGAAGCCCACCAGTGGTAGAGTGGACTTCTGTACTCTCGTAGTTCGTTCCGGGTTCGAACCCCAGTAAAAGGTCTAGTCGCAAGTTTAGTGGTTTTTCTCAAGATCAGGAGACATATGCCCTTCCCAACACTTCGAGTTCAGTGACGTCTCTTGACTTATAGAAATGGGAGAAATGAGACAATTTTAATTTCCCAATGGAGTAGTTACTTTGAAACAAACTATGAGTCAGTGACATCACACGCTGAAAGATTTCTTGTGGGGAAGAAGAAATTTTATAGTACTCCATTGGCTTTTCCTATATGTAACGTGAATGCAAACTGGTTTCCGTTAGAAAGTCTTCCAAGTAGATAACTCTTGCTTATTTTATCAAGTTCAACTAAATAAACATGTACGAAGAACTATATAAAGTGCACTTTATTTTGAATAGATATCACCTAAGAATATTAACAGTGTTTCAGCAAAAATCCTTTTTTTAAAGTATAATGACCCCCCTAATGCTGGTATTAATCTGGCCTGATTTCAGATCTCGGCAGACATCTGATTTCATCTCTTCTTGCATGATATTTTCGTGATTTTTCTCGTGTGTTACATAAATATCATCAGATTCTCTAAAGAAGTTCTCCACAAAGGCATCTTTTCTTTAAGAAGCCAGCTTTCGTATGCTTTTACCGCATTCGTTATGGTTCGCAGACTGCGGTATAAAGAGAGATGAAAGAAAAATAAACAAAACAACAGAAAATCTATACGAGAAGGTTTTTCCGTACGTAAATATTTTCCATGAAACAATATGAAAATCCATAACAAATAAATTACGGAACCGTTTCCGATCTTTTCCAATTCAACCATTTTGTCCTATAGGGGTACTGATATAGCTACACTATGAATTGTTGCGGAAATACTCGAGATGAGCTGCAAAACAAGACATAAAAAAACCGAAGCATCTTTGATAATCTCCTCCCAAAGGTCACCCAAGTAGTATACCTTGGAGTCACATTAAATCATTCATTCGCATGGCCTTTCCACATCAAACGAGTGCGCAGCAAGGCGTTGGGAGTAGCCTTAAGATTATATTCCCTTCTAAAGGATCAGCTCCTGTCACTAAATCGTAAAAGGCAAATTTACACCTCAGTCATCCGACCTATTCTTACACACGCCTTGCTTACCTGGGTAAGCGCCAGCGAAAGTGACATCTATTCCCTACAAAAAGTTCAAAACAAGATTATCAGGATAATCACCAAAGCTCCATACTACGTTAGAAACAAAAATCTGTATGCTGACCTGAAAGTGGAACTGATTTCCGATTTTCTGCGCAGAATAAATTCTAAATTTTATGATAAAGCTACGCAGAACACAGCCGCCGGCTTTGCAGATATTTTCGCTTACGAAATACTTGAAAAAAATAGGACTAATAGGTCATTTGCAATTTTTCTCTTACATAGCGCAAACACGCAAGGACAAGATCAACATGTGAAACCTTCGTATTAATTTTATTGCAAATTTTGGACTTAAAAACTATCAGTATCTCAGCAGGAATTACAGGACTGCCGGCACACCCCTGCTAGGACAATGCTAGTCTTCTGTCATCGCATCCTCGGCCACCAAGAAGATTTCCTCGACAATGCGTCTCAATATTTTCTTATTTTTACTGTATTTTATCTTAAGGTGCTCAATATTTTCTTACTTTTACTGTATCTTAAGGTTTACCTTTATGGTGGACCAATTTGAAGAGCCCTTATGTGTGAGGCCTCTCATGGGATTCTGTGCTAAGCTCTGGTAAGAGCGGAATTAATTTCCGCTGTAAACCAGAATATGCAACCAAAGCATCAAAGCATCAGTCTCCTCGCCCAACAACCCTTCAAAAAACAGACTCATGAGATTAAATCCTAGAACTGGGATGGCCGCTATATTAGCGAGACATGTTGTATCCTATCTACCTTGAAAATTTTGGTAGAGACGCTTTAACAAATATCTCCAATTTCGTGGCAAAGTTTAACAAAGATAATCTTGCAAAAGGTTTTGATAGTGGTTTCTTCCGTATGACCAAATATCCTTGGTTTATTGGTATTCTAACCAAATTATGCATACATTGCTGTCGAAAGGAATAGTCTTCACTGTTGCCATTCAACTTTAGTATCAGCCAAATTCCCTACATGTTAGAAACGTTCCTAGAGTAGAATCTTCCCAAAACTTTTGAGCCTCTACTCTATGCCACTGTGCATATCTATCATTAAGTTTGGCAAGTGCCGCCATTGCACGAAACATCAACTGTTCATCATCCACTCGCACTGCGCATACCTACTTCTCAATGTTGCTACTAATCTAGCAATAGTGTATAAGACCCCTAATTAATTATCCCAATTTAATCAGTCTGTTATAACCTTAAAAAGCCTGCGTGATTTAAAAGCAATAACAACAAGTTAAAAGCAATAACTACAATTTAAAACTACAATTTAAAACTACAAACTACAATTTTAACTACAATTTAAAAGCAATAACTACAAGTTTTAATTTAGTAAAGTACCGTTTGTATGTCTTTTTAAAGAGTCCCTCAAAAAGAAAGAAAAAGACGTATAATCAAAAGAGTTGTATAACCAAAATTTTAACTTGTTATGTGATTCATATAATTCTGATGTAGAATTTTAATGCTGTTATTACATTATGAGGCCATAGGGTTTAATGTTTTCATGGGGCTTTTAGATTTCATTAAAATGTTATCAAGCTTTTAAAAATAGTAAACTAATCCACTTTTGAAATGATAAACATTTAACCTCTAATCTATATATAAAGAAGAAAGTCTGCGTGTTCGTTTGTTCGCTAATAACTCAGAACTACTATAGCTACCGTCACTAAACTTTCTACAATTCTTTCTTGGTTCCTGGGAAAGTTCGTCGTCCACTTTTTTCGTCCACCACTTTCGTCACAAACCCGAATTTGGAATTTGAAATTTGTTTTATTATCGATTTCATATTTTATAACACTTTAACGAATTTTTGATTAAAAAACTCGACGATTTCAAAGCGAGCAATGGCAATACTGTGCGGGGGGGAACATTTTAATCTCCAGCGCGCGAGACTGTGTATAGGAGATTCTAAAGATATGCTCATTTTAAAATTACTTTGCGGTATTGCTGTTGAATTGAATTTTATGGTTTAAATACGAAGAACATGATATTTAATAAATAAAGGCAGCATACAAAACATTGAAGAAATACCCCCTTGGGCGTAATGTAAAATCTGACAGCTTTTAGATTTTTTTTATTCTTATTTTTTTTAAACGAGTATCAAAGCTTAACTAAGTATAGGAACTGGGAGACCGAATTAAAAATTAGATTTCGTTATCTGTCTTTTTTTTTTTTTTTACATTGCGAAAACATGAATATTATCGTCATATGAAACACTTCTGTAAGTGGAAATGTATGATACAACCAACAAAATGCTAAGGTAAAGTCCAGATAAGGACCTTTTAATCCGGATAAAGGGGTGATATATATGGTGAAGAATAATCATCTACCATCTTTTTATTTCGGGCGCCACTATAGAGTAATTAGGTTATTTTGAAGCAGCAGACGTGAAAAATGTGCAATGCCCTCGCCGGGACACGAACCTAAACCTCTCGGATACGCGCCGAGTGCGCTAGTTACACCACAAAGACATGCGGAAAGCAAGGAGAAAATACTTTATAGCCTTCCGATATACAAAATTTCAACATTTTACGGCTAATCATTTTTGAGTTATGTGAGATACTTAGGTGGCTACGTAAATAGAGACGTCACGGAATTCTATTTGGAATCCATTTTACAATCCGTTTTGGAATAAATCCTTTGCTCTGTTCGTATATACGCCACTCAAAAAATAGTCAAACGTCACTCAAAAAATATTCAAAATGGATTCTGGAATGGATAAAATTAAATATTTTCGTTGAAATATGATACCCAAAATTTTTTGCGATGCAATACTTCCTTTATTTCAAAGTACAAGGCAGTAACAAAGCGCTTTGAGATTCAAAAATTTTAATCACTTTATAAGGTATTCCTCCCGCCTTCGTGGTGTACTGCTTCTGCACTCTGGGCCGGTATTCCAGAGGTCCGTGGTTCGATTCCCGGCGAAGGCGATTGCTCATTTTTCATCTTTCTTGCTTCCAAAAAATCCTAATATCTCTGCAACCTCTGGTCTAAAGAAAGGTCCCCGATCGTTAATCGATAAGTTACAAGTATTAGTTGTAATGCAGTAGCAGAGACAAGTATTTAGTTAAAATGATATTTTTGTGAAAAACACTATAATGCCTATTGTTTTAATCCGTTTAACCAATATCCATTGATGTCTATTGGTTGAACGTCCAGTGCTCAACGGTTAATACCTGCGGCCTCTATGAAGACATTAGGATGGATGTTATATGGTGGATAGAGAAAAGAGTAGCGTACCTATTAGTCACGAGTAACCTTCAATTTGACAGTGATTATTGAAAGGTTCGTGTAGTTCGTGGAGCAGTGGGAGTATCTTCCAAGGGTGAATGGCCAAAATATGCGCGGTACTGTAACATTAAATAACGTTAAAAAATTATAGTCAGAGTTCCGCTAAGATTTTTGGTAGCGTCCAAATTTGCCCTTTACTCATACCACTTTAACAGGTAGAATTTCTCTGGGAAAGGAAAATTTATTATAATTAAGAGTTCGTCTTCCGTGCGCATGCTAATTTCCACCAACAATCCCCTTCAGCGTACGCAGTTTCGTTTCAATTATTATTAATTTTCCCTGCCTTTTTGTGTAAACACTTAACGAAACACGAACAAAAACGGGAAACAACGGCAGCCATGATAATAAATAATGAAGGGGAAAAAAAATTAGATGAAGCGGCTATGCATCATCCGTTTTCACCACGGCCATCAAGTGTGCATAAGAGGAATTATGTTATCAAGAGCAGTTTAAATGATAAAAGAAAAAAATAAAATTCGCCGGAGATAAAAGGAGAAAATAACGGGTAAGGAACTCGATGGAGAAAATGAAGAACTACCCCGCAAAAACGCTTTTAAAAATTGGTTGGCATGCTTTCAAGGGAAACAATAGTGCTCAGAGCGTAAATTCGGCCCAGTCAACCTAATGGATTAATATTCAAAATGTTCAACATAAAAAAACCTTTTAATAGAGCCAACAAATAACCGGGCACTGAGCGGTATAACCGTATACAAACAAAAATACTACTATTATTGTTATTACTTCTACATATTATTTTATTTTTAATTATTTTACCTTTTATTGTCTTCATTTATAGCACCACAGATACATGCTACTAGTTTCAAAGCTCACTTTTTTCACATTGTGATATCTACTCTTCGAAAATGATACATACTCTCTCAAAATGTCCTTTCAAAAGTGATACGGTGTACTTTCAAATTACATCACGTTAGCCCAGTGTGTTACTTTTGAAAATATAATGTAGTGAATATATATATCTATATATATATATAGATATATATATAAAAAAAAAAAAAAAACTGAAAGCTTTCAGATTTTACATTACGCCCAAAGGGGCGTTTTTTTAACGTTTTGTGTGTTACCTTTATTTATTAAATATCATGTTCTTTGCACTTGAACCATAAAATTCAATTCAACACCAATATCGCAAAATAATTTTTAAATGAGCAAAGCTTTAGAATTTCCGATACACAATCTCGCGCGCTGAAAGTACTTTTTTACTTCCCCCGTACAATGTTGCCATTATTGGCTTCGAAATCGTTGATTTTGTTTATCAAACATTCGTTAAAGAATTACAAAATATGAAATCGAAAAATAAAACAAATTTCATATTCCAAATTCCAGATGCCCATATTCAGTGGAAGATTACTTTATTAAGAATTGGATGACTGTATGTACCGTTGTTTTATCACAATACGAGAAACATACATACATTTATGCAGATTCTTCATTATTTAAATTAAATATAATACAAGTCTTTAATATTTGGTAGCAACAATTTGAAAAGTGAACCAACATTTATAGTGAACCGACGCAAAATGATAAAAAGAAATTAATAGCTTTCTTAGGCTAGCGCCCTTTGTCTTAAAAAAAAAAAAAAAAAAAAAAAAAACCCAAAATTAAAATTTTGTTTCTGCTTCAAGTTTTCCGTTTTTGAAACCTAGAACTTCCAAAAAATTATACACTATTTTACATATTAGCGGTTATAGCAGACCAAGGGATTAAAAAGCAATAACCGCCGTTCTTGAAAATACCTTTCAACTTTTTAATCCTATTGATTTAAATAAGAATGCATTTAAATCATGATATGTCTAATTGGAAATATTAAATATTTTTGTGATACTACTAGCTAAACTCATAAAATCAAGTTACTTATTATAAATACATAATTTGTGATAACTCTTTTAGGCGGATGGCAACTTGAACGGCTAATTTTCAAAGAAATACTAGAGCGAATGGTAAACCCTAACGCTCTATCAGTAATTCTAAAGATATGCTGTTTTTAACTATTTATGATTTTGCTTTTGAATTTTATGTGATGTTAAGGGAGAAAAACAAAACAAAAAAAAAATTGTCAGCAGGAGTATATCCAAAAGCAGACTGGTAACCTGCAGTACTCAGAGAGAGCATAAAAAACCTTAACGTTTCCTCTGGTGCGACTTTAATATCTGAAACCTTTCAGATTTTCTTTCTTTTTTTTCTTCCCCCCCCTTTTTTTTAAATTTTTCTGCTCTTTTTTTTTCTATTATTATTATTATTATTACTGTCGTTATAATATTTGCTATGATTCCTCGGTTAATTACTATGCATTTGGAAAAACTAATATAAAAACAAAATCATTCTGAAAGTTATTCATTACGGAAAAACATCAGAAAATTTTACAGTTAAATATGTTTTTTAAATTATATAAAAACACCTTTAACTATAAAAAGATCAAGCAAACATTTCAGTTTTCTTCTTCGATAAAAGTAATAACTACTGTTGCCAAATCATAAAACTAAATCTTTATTGTTGAAAAACATGGAAATAACTGAGAAGGAATTTCGCTTTTAAAAGGCTCAGAGTTTTATTTTTCCGAACGTTTGCTTCTGGAATATAAAAGAAACCGTAATGTAACATTAAAAAAGTATATTATCACTTGAATAGAATAACAGGAAAGAAATACATAAAAAATTTACCGTCTGTAAGCCATTACGAGATTTCATCACTACTAATATAGACCAGTCGAAGAAGGCTTTGCCGAGAGAAAAAATATAGTTTTTCCAACAGAAAAAGCACAGAATATTTTAAAATAGATAATTTTAGAACTGCCGATAGAGTGTTAGATGTTGCCATACATATTTTTATATTCACTACATACACTATAATGTATACACTATAATACACTATAATGTCTTTGATAACTTAAAATAGCTGTCGTAAAAAAGAAAACGTATATAATGATTTCATTAAGTCTAGTTAGTGTAATTTCATAGAAATATTGAATATTTCTAATTAGATATTTCATTATTTTATGCATGTTTATTCAAGTCAATCACATTAGAAAGTACAGAAAATTGTTCTTAAAAACTGTGTTTTTTGCTTTTAAATCGCTTTGTTTATTACTCAGTGATCTTCCAGATTAAATATGAAAGTATTTTAGACTTTACTTAATGGCAACATGCCGGCAAGTAGAAGATAAAAGTACTTCATTTCTAACCACGGCAACACTTTGTTTTCATATAGCCGGGTTTGTTAATTAAAATTGGATGATAAATGCTTTACATTTTCCCGAATGGTAACCGTCTCGCGCGCTGAAGAAAATGTTTTATTCTGTTTTCACTAATGTTGCCACTGCTGGCTTTCAAATCATTAAGTTTATTAATCAAAAATTCATTAAAGTTTTACAAAATCTGAAATAAATTGTAGTACTACGTTAGTCAAAATCTGAGGGCTGAAGGTACTGTCGTTTTTTCGCAATGCTAGAAACATACTTACATGCAGATTGTCCTTTTTAATTTCTTTAAAAATCATATAGGTCGATAATATTGGGTGGCAACAATTTGAAAAGTGATACGCCATTTATAATGAACCGACACACAATTACATTTCGGAACTAATAGTCCGTTTTGGCCCAACAGACTAATAGCCCCTTTTGGTCTAATTCGAGGTTTTATAATCTATAGTGTATTGGGGCAATACCTGTTCGATTGTGCAGTGGAGTCTCTGATGCCCCGTGCACCTATTTTCCTTTTGTGCTTGTAGGGACATTAGGTTATTTCGAAGCAGGAGACGTGAAAATTGAGCAATGCCTTCGCCGGGAATCGAACCACGGACCTCTCGAATACGCGCCGAGCGTGCTGACCACTACATCACGAAGAAAGCGGGAATGCTAAGAAAGAGGGGAAAATACCTTATATACTCCCCCTTTTAAAGGCAACTGAGGATTAGGGGACCCCAATCGCCAAATCCTGGTGGTGGAGAATCATCATTTACCACCTTTTTTTTAGTTCGGGCGCCACTGTAGGGACATTAGGATATGTTGAAGCAGAAGACATGAAAATTGAGCAATGCCCTCGCCGAGAATTGAACCACGGACCTCTCGAATGCGCGCCGAGTGTGCTGACCGCTACACCACGAAGACATGCTAAGTAAGCGGGAGAAATACCTTATAGCCTAACAATGTAAAAATCTTTTCCTTTACGAATCGGATGTGGATCCTAACATCGTAAATACGGATGATTTCAAGAGTTAGGAGTTTTTTCCGTTAAAACTTAAAGAAATTCTTGAAAAATGAAAGATGAATTTCAATCTTAGATATACGTATAGTTTCGTTATATCCGATTTTAATACCTTTGGAAATTTTGTATAGTGGTATAAAGTAATGTTAAGTGTACAGGAAAGTGGACGGCAGGGAAAACGTTCCTTCTTTTTATCCGTAGGTTTGTTATATCGGGGTTCGACAGTTTAACTTTTCTTTTAAGTCAAAATTTGATTCTTTCTGATAGTCTTACGATAGCCTGATTTCATAAATATTATCGCGATGTTTTCTCCACCAACTCCAGATGGCTGGAAAGTAGCAATTTTTTGACTTAAAAGCGTTCTTTCTCCCAACTATATATAAGTGTTACGGTAAAAGCGTTCTTATTTATACGAAAATGTGCGGAGAAGTTGCGCTCCATTATGTTTGTTCTTCGATAGTGGTTCGCCAGAATATTCCTTTCTACCCTACTACCTACCTCATTATCTACCCGTGAGGAAGACGTGGATGATTTATTGCAAAGATCCTGTAATCTTTTTTTTATATATATTATTATTTTTTTCCTTGTAGTAAACGTTTTCCTCCACTCTTTTTATGGACATCTAGTTACTCTTTAAGGAGTTTATATTTTAAAAAGTAACAGAAAAGGATTGTGTACCGTTACTTAATGCAATGGTCTTCAGCTGGCGATCTCCGAAGCAATTTTATGTGGTCTAGGCGGACATTTTAATTATATATTTATTGCAAATACGGTTTACAAAGACGTCAAGATTTGAATTAATTAAAGTCCGAGTTTATATTATTTTCATAACCATTAAAAACTAACGTGAACAACGCAGCAGGAAATTTATAAACGGGAATTAACTATATTCAAGTCCCCTTAAAATGTTTTTTTCATGATTTACATTCAGGTTACTTTAAAACAAAATTTTTGGAATTAAACTTACTACATATGGGTTCCCTCTTTTTTGATACATTCTTCTACATATTCAAAATTTATTTATTTCCTAAGAGATCATTTTTCATTTATATTTCATTTTATTTCATTTATATTCATTATTTTTTATTTATATATATATAAATAATTTATTATTAGAAAAGTTTTTTAATATATCATCTCCAAGGAACATAAATTTAATTAATGCGATGAATTATTGGAATAAATCTGAGTCAGTAATTTAAGTATAAGTAATTTAAATTTCTATTATAGTAAAAATATTTTAATAAACTGTACAGAAATATTATTTTAAACCCTAAAGCGTAAAATTTAAAGTACTGAAAAGGTAGTCATTATTATTGCCCATAGATTAATTGACTTGTCAAGGGGGAAAAACATTTCACTGTCAAATAACAATAACCAACATTTTTACTACGATAGAAATTTAAATTACTTATACTTAAAATACTGACTCAAATTTATTCTAATAGTTCATAGCATTAACTAAATTTATGATCCATGGAGATCGAATTGAATTTACATTCCGTCGTCGATTGCGTTTAATCCACAATGGAATAATACCACATATATTTAATAATAATTAACGCACTCTTTAAAATTCGCTATATTTATTTACCATAGCGGCACTCTGGAGCTAGGCTAATTAGCAGCGTTACATCTCAATCACAACTCAGAATGCACAAAATTTGTATCATCTGAAGACTTAGGTAATTGTTGCTGCATATTCTATTCAAAAACTATAATAAATCTAAAATTATATATAAAAACAGTTAAACAAATAATAATAATAATAATAATAAAGAAACAGTTTCTCATAAACGATTCGGCGCCGCTTTTCGTGCGCATGCGCTTCTCGTAAACATTCTTTTCTGTCGGAGACAGACTGACGCTGGTATTTTCTGCTAATACAAAACAGAGAAAATATATTAAATTTTTTTTCTAATACTAAACTATTTATTTATTACTTGGCAGTTTTAACTCAAGTATTCGGCTTTTTAAATTACTCGTAATTACGTGTTTACTTCGAATTTATATATATATACATATATATGCATATATACCGAAGCGTTTGGTTCTGCCAGTGGAAATAAAAAAGGGAGCTGCACAACTAAATGTTATAGGAATCCCATATACAAAATTTTAATGTTCTACGGTTGATCATTTTGAGTTATGCGAGATATACTATACGTAAGTATCTATATCTGTACGTGCGTATATATGTACAGACATCAGGAAAAAAATCCATTTCGAATACATTTTAAATCCCCTTTTGGAAAAAGGATTCCTTTATTCTGTCCGTACGTACAGATGTCACGCAAAAAAATAGTCCGAATGGATTCGGGAAGGGTCAAAATGGATTTAATGCTATTCCCGGTCGCTATACTTTAGGGAAAGATTTACACCCGTTATGAAAATTAAAATTATAAGAAGTTTGACTCCCGTTCGATAACAATTGACCGGTATATTTAATTTCAAAATTTGCAATTTTTGATGTCGTTTTCAACTTGCCTTAAGGCTTTGTTAATTTTGTATATTTCGAGGATATGCGTTTAAACGAAGTGCAGCAAAAATGTGTATAGTTAATAGTTTGTAGAGGGAAGTCATGTAGTGTCCATATCAGATATTTTCCATTGGAATAGTTGCTTTTAATAATGTCCCATAAGTTTCCGATGTATTTATACCTGGAGTACATTGGTGGAATTCCATTAGACACAAAATCAAATTTCGGGTTGTCCAAACACCCGACAGCATTTTTCGTACAATGACTTGTAATTATATTTAACCAAGTGTAGTCGTTTCATTCTCATGCGAGACGCTGTTTATATCTCACGCATTCATCGAGCATCCGTCTTAACTGTGACTTCCCTTACTTTGTTTAAACGTTGAAACGCATTGATAGCTCATGTTGAAATTGAAACATTTCCATTTAGAAAATCGATTATTTATAGCTAGTTGTAGGAATATCATTGGAGACAATAGGACATTCGAAAACTGCACCAGTCACCAAAAGGCATTCTAATCTGTGTGACTGCGTTCGATAGTCATCGAGCGCGAAGTGCAAAACTTCCATTCTATTCTCCAAATAGAACCACTTTTATAATTACGCTGTTTCCATGATAGTCGACGTCTTTGAGGACAGAGTTTCTATTGGTTGAGATGGGGAATGAATAATTCTTAACCCTTCTCTGATGTCTAGGTTGCCTTCGATTGGTCTTACTCACGAATGTGCGTTCGCAATCGGAAATTGGTCTTCGAAATGCAGCGTCGCAGTCAATACCGTATCTGGAAATTATCGAAAATGGTTTCGCTCCATTCGAATCATCGCAAATTAATTGCAGAATTGGTCGATACTTTCTCTGTGACCATTTGAAAACAACAATAATTCTATTCTAGATATAACTGATGCTTGCATCGAGAGAAGATAAGTTACTTTTGCGAAAAAGATTTTTGTATATCATTTCTAGAAATCACAACACGACTCAAGCATTTCCTGGCTCTGACGTTTAACGTATATTTTTGAGGAATTATCGCATTTTCTCCCGTACGTACGCTCGGGCTGTAAAGCTGGAAAGGATGCCCAGCTATTAATCGAGAGGTCCAGAATTCGAATCCCGGCCAGGGCATGGCTTCTATATTCATGTTTCCCGGCCTCGAAAAAATTCTAAATGTCTACAAATGGCGTACCGAGGCGAGACCGAGACCACAAATGGCGTACCGAGAAATGGTATTGAAATACCCACAGCGATAATTCAGCGTTATCTGGATTTGGCGATTAAGTCTCTTTCTCACCAGTCTCCTTTAAAATGAGGGAGAATGTAAGGAATTTTCTTCTCACCGACTGCTTCCCTTTGTGGTGTAATGGGAAAGCACATCCAGTTAGCAATCGGGAGGTCTGGTTTCGAATTCTGGGGAGAAAGTTGCTGATTTTAGTTCGTTAGCCCGAATGGGCTATTAGTCTTGAAATGGGATTTTGCGTCGTCCGTTATAAGGGGCGAATTACTTGTATCGCCCTGTATTATCTTTAACGAAAAATCTGCATGTATATGTGTATGTTCCTCGCAGTGTGAAAAAAAGGGACCTAGTGCATTAAATTTTGAATAACACTGTCCTCTACCCGAACATGTGCACCTGGGAGAACGAATTTTTGGATTTCGAATTTTATATTTCATATTTTGTAAAACTTTAATAAATTTTTAGTCAACAAACTCAACGGTATGAAAGCTAACAGTTGCAACACTGTACGGGATTAAACATTTTTGTCTCCGGCGCGCGAGACTGTCTGTTCGAAGTTCTAAAGATACGCTGTTTTTAAATATTATGTGATTTTGCTGTTGAATCGAATTTTATGTGACGTAAGCGCGAAGAACGTAATATCTAATTAACAAAGTTAACGCACAAAATGTTGATAATGAGAAAACACAACGTTATATAAGCCACCTTACTAAGAAAACTGGACATTGATGTAATGAGCCGAGAAAAGACTTAAAAAAAAAAAAAAAAAAAAAAAGTCTGCCAACACTTAACACTGCATCGGGAATTTTAAATATCTAAATATATGCTGTTTTTAAAATTTTTGTAGTTTTATTGTTCAATCGTATAAGAAAATGGTGCTTAATAATAAAAAGCTAAGCAGGAGTGTGTGCAACAGCAGACCGGTAGACTGCGAGCTGAATGAGAGCGTAAAAAACCTTAACAAATCTTTTTGGGCGATCGTTAAAATGTGAACTTGTTAGTATTTTTTAGGAGTGTTAATATTTTGTCCTCCCTTCAGTTAAAAAAAAAAAAAAAAAAAAAAAAAAAGGAAAAAGACAGGAAAAAGAAAAAAGTGAAAGAAAGAAACGAGGCCTTTTTTTTTTTTTTTTTTTCCCTCCAGATTATAGGTTCGGCTCGCATGCAATTTGAGTTTGAGACCAGTGATCTATAGCTATCTCGAGATTCCGGAAAATTCGAGAATAAAAAGTGTCGAAACGGTTTAAACATGTGATATTTAGCTAAAAGATCAAAACTTTAATCCGAAATTATTCTGTAACTTTTTATAGGAACTCCAACATAAAGCCTATGCGCCATTTTCCGGGCCATTTCCCTGGAGGTCCACGTGACAAGCAAACTTCGATTAAGCATTTGGAAAGAGGGGAGGGGCGTGCTAAGCTATTCGAATCACTCCCGGGCCCGTAACAAGATCCAAATGGATATTCTTAGTCGTTGATGGATGACCGTCGAGGAAAAATACATTTCCGGAGTGGCATCCTTTGATAAAGCGTTAAAGTGTTGCGAGATTTTGGACTTGTTCTGTCGCCGTTTATAAATGTTCGCCAGCATAATTCGTTATCGCGCTTCCTTGAGCTTTTGTGTTTCTCTCAAGATTTATATTCCTCACGGAGGCTCGGTATACGACACAAGTCCAATTATCCGACATTCAGTTATTCGGACTGATTATTCTTTTCTGTATAACGTGACACGTAGTTAACGGTATAATTTAAATAGTAAAATATTTTCTTCATGTTAGCCCAAAGGAGCATTACACCCAAAGGACTTATAGTCCTTTGGGTCCTTTTGCGCCTTTTCACCTTCTGCGTTGGTTCATCTTTCAAACTGTTGCCACTCAATATTATCGTCCTGTGTTATATTTAAAGAAACTAAGTAATGAAGAATCTCCATGAGTATTTCTCTCATTGTGAAAAAAACAACGGTACCTATAGACATCAGATTTTGAATAACGTAATCCTCCAACCGAACATGGGCACTTAGAAAACCTAATTTTGAATTTCTTTTATTATCTATTTCAAATTTTATAAAATTTTAACGAATTTTCGATAAGCAAATTCAACGATTTCAAAGTGAGCTTTGGCAACACTGTACAGAAAAAAGAAAACATTTTTATCTGCAGCGCGAGAGACTGTGTTTTATTCATAAACGCATATAGTCCCCGTGGTTCATGAAGAGTGATAAGGCATAATGCTTTCGGGCTACCCAACGGGGATCGTGTTTAACGACTCTGACTGGTTTACCGATGGGCTTGTTCCCAAATCCCATGAGAAGCTTGAATGTTCGTAAAAATGCACAGTTTCTGTGCGGCATGGGAATACTCTTTGTACCGGAAATTCTAAAGATATGCTGTTAATATTTTGTGATTTTGTTAAATATTTTGTGACATTGGTGTTGAATTGAATTTTATGTAGTTTAAGTGCGAAAAACATGATATTTGGTAAATAAAGGTAACACACGAAACGTTAAAAAAACGCCCTCTTAGGCGTAATATAAAATCTGAAAGCTTTCAAATTTTCTTTCTTTCATTTTTTTTCTTGGTAATAAAAAGCAGGAGAGACAGTGGACAGCAAGTTGCCATATAATAGCAGAGCTTAAATTGCGCCGGAACTCTCCGGAACCCGGCTCCGGTACTTCCCAGTTTCTGAGGTAATTAGTGATTGTATCCGGAGCGCATCGGAGCCCTAAACGAAAAGGCTCTGGCACCTTTTCTTTATGTAAATGGAACGTAATATCAAAGAGAGAAATTTTATTTTAAAAATAAATATGCGTTAAAATGCGTGCCTGTTTCTTTCTGGGGAAAAAACGCGCGGTATGTTAATACTTTTAAGAAAAGAAAATCCTACATCCACATGTCAAAGGCTTATTCTCCAAGTAATGCAATGAATTTATGACAGCGGTAAAATGTTTTGTTCGCGAAAGTATCAAAATAATTAATTTGGTGTTTCACTTCCAGCACTGGTAACCACTTCACTGCAGAGCTTCTGCAGACTTGAACTGTGGAACCAAAACGAGGGAGAAAAGTTTTCACTTGTACAGACCTTAAACATTTGTGCTCGTGTTGTTATCAGATAGGATTCGGGGTAAATTTTTTTTGCCCAATTGCATTCTGTTTGACAGCTAGAATTATACAAGCAGGGCATCACTTTGAGAAAGCTTAGGACTTTTATTTATTTATTTTCGAAGCTACATTCCTCCTTTAAAAATCCCTTTTCATACATACTCTCATGTTGTTTCTATCATTTTCTCTGTTCTCATTAGTACCGCTTTAAAGGTTTTATTTTATCCATTGGTATGCTAGGAAAATAATGGTTCTTGTTTCTGTCATCCCTTGAAATAGTACGTTATACCGTACATTCAGAGCTTGAATTCAGCCGGAGGCCGCCTAAGCTATTGCTCAGATTTCTGAATGAAATTTAAGTCCAGCCTGAGCTCCAAATAAGATGATGCCCTATATTTTATTTATGAATTTAACAATTTATTAAATTTTATTTATATCTTCATATTTCATTGAATCTTAATTTCAATTTAAGTATTTTAATTATTAGTCATTTTATTTTTTATTAGTTAAGTTCTTTTTTCCTTCTTCCTGACCCCCTTCCATAAGGCTCTGGCACTTCAGATTTTAGAAATTAAGTCCTGCATAACAGACACAAGTTTGAGAAGAAAAATTTTAGAAAAATTGCTAAATGAAGAATACGAAAAGTTTTATTTTCATTGAATTAATAAAATTTTGGCATAGAAATTTTATTACTATTATTGGCTTAAATACATTTTGCGTCAGGTAAGTACACTCGTCATGATCGCTATACAAGTATCGCATGACAGAAGTTAATTTTGAAACTACGGAATTCAGAGATAATTATTATAAACCTATCACCAGTTCTAAGATAGAAGGAAAAATAGCCATTTAAAGCAAACTAAAGGGGCTGCTGCAAATTAAAAATAGAATTTTATCTTACATATACATACAAGGCAGAGGGCGGAAAGTGTAAGTGCAGCCGAATTTTCTTTGCCTAGAAGCGTCAAGTACACGTGCGCCAACTCTGCTGCCATTAATAGTTAAGGTAAATTTAATGTTCCTTTTGAAACATCCTTCTCTCAGGATGTTGCTACGCAAAGCAGATTTTGGAACCTGTTTCGATTCGTGACAATTATCCGACTTATTCCGAAGCGTGCGTTGCATGACGTGTGCAACCCCCTGCACGAGGGCGCACCGCTCTGCGCACGCGAAGCGTCCTCAGATTATTAGCCGGGCATCGCAAGCCTGTTTCATAATTGGAATTCTTGAGGAGGTGGTGTAAGCTAGCCTCTGCTTTGTACACCACGCACAGATTTTAGATCTGGCTCAGATCATTAATGTTTCAAAGCATGGAGGACCGGAGTGTGTTTCTCCGGCGAAAGCGGGCTTTTATGGTAATAGCAGATGTAATGAGAAATGTACCGGACCGATCAAAAATAAATTAACTAACAAATTAATATACAGTAAAGAAAACGTTGGCAGCAATTTAATATATTATTGATAACGATGAAAATAACCGCAACAACAATAACAATAATAATAATGTTGCTTACGGGGCTCCTAATAGAATGAATGCACACATGCCCGATGATAGGGTACGAAAATTTATTCTATCAAAAGTGAAACTTCAGAGATGTGGAACTTTCCACAGAAATCCTCGTACAGGTGTTCACAGTATCACAGAGTACTATCAATAGTTACACTTTAAACTACTAAGAGTATGAAAAAGAACGCAATACAAAACGCATCTGAAGAGGAAGCTACCTAACCGGGAGATATCCCAGTACTCCGAACTCACACTGAACTCACAACTCGCAACAACTGAGAGCAGATGCTCTATAGTTCTTACCTGGCCGCCGAGAAGTATCTAGTAACTTCCCGAAATTACTGGAAGGCATGGGAGGCTGGGTACGGTTATAATTGCATCTGAAGCCAATTACAGTTATTCACTTACAATACCTATTACGGTGACACAGGGACCGGACACAAATGTTGCCAAGTTTGGCAACGTTTGGCGACTTTTGTGAAATTAATGAGATAGCCATTTATTCAATGTTAAATAGACTTTGCTCCTGTATTCTTACTTTTCCGGCAAGCTTCCCTTCTCTGGATTCTCATGTTACCTTCATTATACAGTAAAATACAACAATTTCACATATAATTGCAGTAAAATCATCTATCTATATACAAAATTCGTAACAATAATAACAATTATAACCTGATAGCATTCGGGTTTTAAAGTTGCCCCGGAGGGTTTGAAAATCATCCGAACTGCGCTTGGGGGATAGATATGGGTACTTATTTCATGCGGTTTCAGCTCTATGCCAGAGTTCATCAATCATTTTCTCGGCTGGCAAGTGGTTCTATGCCACTTTCTCGGCAACTCAAGACCAGATGGCTTTAGTTGGTGAAAGACCTGGAGAAAGTACTGGCCAGAGCAACAGTCGAACATCCTGCGCGAGGATGTTCGGCTGTTGCTCGTAAAAGGTCAGAATAGCAGGGGCAACATGCGATCGTGCGTCACCTTGCTGAAGAATGGCTTCACACTGGTCTTGAAGACATGGCACAGCCATGGGCCTTAACAAGTCAGAAATGTAATGGCGGCTGCACACATTACCGCCTATGCGAACAACAGATGACCGAAATACGTACCCTATGGCACCGCACCGCATAGCAGCACGCCAGGGGCTACTCTCGTATGATGATGGCGAATGCAGGCTGATGATATTCATTCTCTTCGATGCCTTCACACACGGATACGGCCATCATTATACTGTACAAGACGACGTGATGCCATTCCTGTGTCCAGTATCGTGGTCCCACAAAACCGAGAAGACAACATGTCAGCCCTCCCGGGCGTTATATATGGTGGCCCAGAACCTCTGAGATTCTGCATAGCTCCCTTATGGCCCTTCTGGATCCATCGATTCCATATTCACTTGATGGTTAAGGGATCCGCTCAAACACGAACTGCAATGTCGTGGAAAGATAAACAACATGTCTGCCCTCCTGGGCATTATATAGTGTCCCAGGGCCGCTGAGATCCTGCATGGCCTCCGCTTGGCCCTCCTAGATCCATCGATTCCATATTCACCTGATGGTCACGAATAGCAATGTCGTGGGACGATAAACAGCAGTCCGATAGGCCACGATCATGCCACGATCGATTTGTGTTTATGGATGACAACGCCCGTCCTCACCGTGCAAACATCGTAAGCGAATGCCTTCAATCGGAGGATATCAACCGTATGGACTGGCCAGCATTCTCACCGGACTTGAATCCAGTAGAGCACGTGTGGGATATGCTTGGCCGACGAGATGCAGGCCGTCAACCTCCTCCTACATGTCTACCGGAACTTCGGAGAGCATTGCTTTTTGAGTGGTGTAATATCCCCCAAGATCAGATCGATAATTTGATACTCAGCATGCCTAGGCGTTGTACGGACTGTATTGCATCGTCTGGGAGACATACGATGTATTAACAATCATACCAACCATGTAATATTGGTTTTTTGTAAATAGGTGTTTTTGTAATTTGCTCCAGGGAGAAAAAGTCGCTATTTTTTTTAATAATATCAAATATATAGCATCTTTTTTTGCTCTTTACCTTTTGTTTAATAAATAAAGTTTTACAAATCAAATTTGTCAAAAAAGTCAAATTTGTTTTGCTTCTAACTCTTCCTTTGCCTGATTTTGCATTATCCTTAATTTATGGACATGAGTATAGTTCATGTGTATTTATGTCGAATACAATCTACCGGACCGATTAACGAAATTTGACTTGCGTTTTTTATATCTGGAAAGCACGACTTAATATATAATGGATTCACTCTTTTAAGATAATTCTACTAAAATTAATCTTAGGAGATAATATAATCAATATTCTTTAGTAAGTATATTAGATTTATATATAGCATTGTTCTAACATGGGTACTGAGATAAAATCTGACTTTTCTGAAATGACATACCTATTTTTTCCGTATTTCGATTTTGCGACTCAAATTATGCCAAAGTTTTGTAAAAATTGCACGAATAGATTTTAAAGATTAGCTCTCAAAATTTTAGCTCCTGACTGTTAATGGAATTTAGTATATATCTATTAGCATCTTTCTTTTTATTAAACTTACTTCATTCCTTCTTTCACAATTCAAAATTTAGATTCAATCCAAATAAAATTCGCAGGTATTTTCTGAATTGTTTTTAAAAATTTGTATTTTTTTGTAATTTTTATAAATTTTTCCTTAACATTTCTGCTTTATAACCCATAAAATTTTTACCACCACCTTAAAGCAGATGTATTTCTAGGCATATCTACAAAGAATCATTCAAAATTTCCAAAGGTATACGTGAATTTATATATTGGCATTTTCAAAATTGGGATATTTATGCTAAGCGATAACACCAAATGTACTTTACTGACTTGGTTATTATGCACTTAAAATTATTCGAAAAATGAATGATGCAGCTTTTTTTCCGCTTGTGTACAGTGAAAAAAAAAAGGAAACGAAAATAGTTTGCTATAAATTAAGAATTTCGGCAAGTGAATTATTCTTGGCGCAAAGTGAAAAAAGTGCGCCAAGATAAATTTTTAAATTTCTCGATAAGTTTCTTGCCAAATTACAGAATTTAATATTTAGGCATAATTTTAATCGTAGAATTCAAATACATAAAAAAAATCGGTACGCTGTATCAGAAAAGTCCGGTTTTAGGTTTAAATACTTATGTTAGAACAATTATAATTAATCTAATCTAATATACATCTTAAATAGCGCTTTCGACACATATAATGCTCAGATTAAATTTCGCCGGTCGTCCCAGTAGAACGGCAGCTATAGAACTGTCTCCCCCCTTTTTTTGTGCAGAGTGTACCTAGTGTTCGTGCTTTCGGTGATTCTATGCAGTAAAGATTTTATATTCTGTAGATCTTATGAATGTAAACCCAAAGAAACAGAGCAAACAGCTTCTCTTTATTAAACTCCCTTACACTGTTCAGAAGTTTTGGTGGACGAAAATGTCTGTCGGACCTTTAACCATACTGAAATTCCGGAAAAACCGGATTGATTATTCCGCTACAACGCTGCTACTACTATTTCGACCAATTGAGTCATTGTTGTATTTCTAGATTATCTGCGGTATCACTGGGCATCTACACAGCGTAAAGAAGGGAGGGACGAAATCCCAGTTATCTGCCTTTCAGAGTAACCGACCGTAACTGTGCAAAGATGGTTTCTCTCCCGGTTGATGGCAACAGTTTTGATCAAATGATTCAAAACGACGCTTGAGCTCTGTGGGGGTGATGATTATCAATCAAACTGTAACCACTGGAAGGGGAGTGGTAGCGTTTTCTTGAGAACTACGAGTATCAGAGGTTTTAGGGGACCGTTACATAATGGTGCCCTATCACAAAGTGTCCAAAGCATTTATGGGGAAAATTTTTCTTGCTGGAAAATATACCTCTATAAGGATGCCCGGTATAAAAGTACTGGCATACATGTGAGGGTTTCTATCTTTTCGAAATGTGGTCTGCGTGCACAAAGGTATCATCGCCTACATGAAAACTCAAGTTATAGGCGAAAACATTGCGCCAAAAACATTTCGAAGGGTAGCGCAAACGAAATAGTTGTTGGTAACTATGTTTGCCGTCCCGAAGAGCCTGGGTTCGAGTACCGGAGAAGCTATGGATGTTTGTTAATGTATAGTACCTATGCGGCATGGGCGCGCTCTAAATATGCGGCGAGCCGGAAGTATTTTCCAGAGATTGGTGGTAGGAGAAGAATGGTGGGGGATCCTTGGACCAGTCACTCCGGGTTGCTGGTGGTGCTTTTTCTCAAAACTTTAAGCGGGTCTGTGGCCTCAAAACTAAAGTGGTCTGTTACCTATATGGTGCTCAAGGTTCTGCCAATAATAGACGCATCCCAATTTGCGATCCCATATCAGGCAACTACATATGCATGTTATCTTTGTTCGTAATAGTTGCGTCTCGCTGCACAACAGTGAACTCCTTCTTCACGAAACGTATAAAAACAACCTCCTATAAGATGAGACCGCCACCACAAGATAAAAAATCATCGTAGATAGTCATATTAGAGAAGTTTGCTCCACGTTTCTTTTTCAATATTTGGAATGGTCATTCTGTAAGCTTAATTAATTAAGCAATTATTATCATTTCCATTTCATTTAAACCATGCGTAAAGCTGTTACTAGACAATCGAGTTACAGATCTTCCAACTGATCGCTAACCACTGCATTCAGGGCCGGCACCAGAGCCTACGTTACCAGTGCGACCAAACAGGTGCTTCAAAATTCTTAAGGCGTCAGGTAACACAGTTTTGGGCACAAGATCGATGTGGTGTAAGATTAGCCTCTCTGTCAACATCCGAACGACACGACAGCTCAAAAACCAGTTTCGATCTTAAACTGATGTCTGTCTTGCAGTTATTCCTACTCAAGTATCTTAAAAAAATAATAAGTTAATGAAATTCATTCCTCTTGATTACTTTTTCTTTCTTATTAACAAATTCTTTCGTCGATAATTTCAAGTCTTCTCTACGTTATGTCGTTATTACACTTGCTGTTAACTTTACGCTGGGTGAGCATATGTTGGTGTCGTTTCTTGTCGATCTTATGCTAATGTTGGTGGTATACAGGTACCGATTCTTGCAGTGTCGATTGTATACCTCTGACGAATGTGTGTTGGTGTTACAGATAACTATTAATGCTTTACTTATTATTATATCAATATCAAAATTTCTTTTCATAGACTCGGTAATATGCAGGTAACTATTGTGTATCGTATGCCAGAGTGGACCTTGTGCTGGTGTCAATTTTACGTCTTGTAGATCCAACACTATATCGATCGTGCACAGTGTAGATCCTACAAAGAGCCGATCCTGAGAATGTAAGCTTAGAAGATGGAACAGTCTTTAAATTGAGCTTAAAACACAACAGTGTGGATCTTATGCAGAGTCGATTTTATGCAGTTCCGATCGCACCAATTCGGAAAAGGCTTAGCGTTGGCCCTTCCCATAGAAGACATGGCGAGAATGCTTTTAATTCTTTAGTCTTCTGGGAATATTTAAGAATTAAGCTGTGATGTTAGACAGGTCACGCATTTTCCAGTTAATAATATTTTCAACTTGCATCGGGTTAATCAGTATGTAACGTCGTTTCAATTGCCGAAGTACTTATATGAGTGTCTTGTAAACTTGCTAATACCGCCTGGGAACAAATCTAAATTACTGCTAAGCTCCGCAGCATTCCAAAATTTGAATAATCTAAAGTTTGACGAAGACACTATTCCCGACATAATAATAACATTATAACGGAGCTTGTCGCCAGATCGGCAAGATTGCTATTTTAACAGTTCCCCACAGGCTTAAAACTCGAACAATGCGAGCAAGCTGGAACAGAAATTGAGATCTAATATGAATAATTGTTAACCGGAGAAATATCCATGTTTCAGGAGTAAGTACTTCTAAGCAATTGAACACAAGGGATCTCATAGAGTCGCATGTATTTCTGTCTTCGGGGAAGAAATATCTTTAGGCCGTTCTTTGGACGCGAGGTTAATTTTATTACAATAGTCTATCTTATTGACGCAATTTAAAATTCATTTAATCCAAATGGTTAATTTTACTATCATTCTTATGGATTATTTTATTTAATAAAAGCTATACTGTCAAATCCGATAATTCATAATATTCCAATGGTTCGCATATCGGATGATCCGATGCTCCTTTTACCGACGTTCCTGCCGTACGATTTCGCTGTTGGCATTTTATTGGACAATATTCGAAAAGGCTGGGCAGTTACTTCACGTCGTTTTGCCGTTTCCATTTAGTTCTTTATTTAAAATGTCTCGTTTATATATCCTTTGCTTTCTTTAATCTTTATTGGTGCAAAATACTTTCAAAATTTGATAAAAAAATTTTGTTGAGGGAGTAAAACGGAAATATATGACTTCAACAATTTGCCGAAAGCTAGGTATTATTAACTACTTTGTACCGGCTTTTAAAATAACTTTGTATATCTGAACCTGCGTAAAAACTGCAAACCAAGCTCTTGGACTGTTATACACCAAAAACATCTTAGAGCAATGATGGGGTAACTTCTTTGGAAGCGAGCCAGAAAGCAAAAGAAAAGCATTTAGAGTGGCAATATAAATTTTTCTAAACCCTTAAAATGAGTATGCATATATATTAATGTGGTAAATGAAACTGCGACTACATTTATAAAGCTCTTAAATTCAGGTTCGAACTGCGATGTTCTGAAAGTGATGCTAAATGCTCATCTATCAGTCTGTTCCTAATAGAACTGCCACGAACCTTCTTCTTTAGGTTCAGGGTAGAAAACACTTCTTCTCATATATAAGATGAAGCAAACATAGCACTCGTTTTCTGGGCTTGAGATATGAAATTTGTTAAGCTTTCTTTCGGTAACGATTCGTTAAAACTCTAATTTTGGAACACTGAGAAACAACTGCTTGAGACGATTGTTCTGCTGTAACTCAATTAACTGTAACTCAAGCTGCAAATCCGCCCTCAGTGCTTCACATTTGACATTAAAAGGCATGATGAAAATATCCACTTATGTTTGATTGGCTCATAACTCTTGAAATCTGCGCTCAGACTCAAATGCAGTTTTCTCAAACCATTTTCACAGAAAAGTAGAAAAGAGAAACGAACACTCTTAGTCATTTACGAAAGTTATCAATAAATATGGCTTTCTGGGAAATTTTC
Source organism: Stegodyphus dumicola (assembly GCF_044657685.1). NCBI lineage: Eukaryota > Metazoa > Arthropoda > Arachnida > Araneae > Eresidae > Stegodyphus > Stegodyphus dumicola. The sequence continues at coordinate 15,436,432 of NC_140775.1, read as the reverse complement.
AAGAGGAGATGTAAGTCTTGTCATACTCGTGCCACAACAGAAAGGCACTTTATGGAGCTTAAAATGCGCAATGTAAATGTAAATGAAATAACAGACCACTTCTACATGAGCCTTTTTTTCCGCGCTCATCACGTGATATCTCATTCTGTTTGGGCATGACCTCTATACAATATATATTATGTGTTGTATAGTAATATTTAATATATAATCTATATATATAAAAGGAAGAGTTTGTCTGCCTCTGTGTGTGTCTTTCGTTCGTCTTGCGAATAGACCCAGGCCTACGAAATTTGGTACATAGGGGTTGCATCTAGACAAGAGCCAGTGCACCTCGAAGCGATTTTTTCCAAAATTCAAATGATTTTTTTTTTTTTAATTTTTATTTTATTTTTTTTTATGAAATCGCATCAAATCGATAATTCTCTCTCATTATATCAGCACTGCTGCCACTCGGAAAAATGAGGGCGATAATTCTGTGCTATTTTAAATTTAAGTTTTCTCTTGGATACTGGACGTTTGTCGAGATAAAGCAAGGGGAAGTTGGTTAATTTATTTATTAGGACAATTAATATTTGTATTAAAGGATATTACTTATTTCTCTCTATTTTTTATATGTAATACTTTTTTTTTAATAAAGTTGTTCTGCAGAGTAAAATTCTGTGGAGTTTTTAAAATTAATGTTTGGTGTTGGCTTTAGCCATTTTTTCGGTACATTTAAAAGCCAGACGAAGGCTATTGTACATATATTACATAAGTATATCTTTTTAGTTTGCGGCGGGTCGGATAGAACTTGCAGGCGGGCCTGAGTTGGCTCGCGGGGAGTAGTTTTCCCACCCCTATCTGAAAGCATCTGAGCTCATTCTGAGAAATATTACTGTCCCTACAGCTTCCGCTAAAAATTAAGGGATTTGATCCAACATATCAATGAAGAGTTTATTCAACAGTTTAAATGTAAATGTAAGAATTCTTTTGCGGAAAATTCATTGAACTCTGATTGCAGCCTCCGTTTCAGCAAAAAAAGATGAAATTTTCACGGATTGCGTTGCTTTTAAACGAGAAAACACCACAATATGACTAAATTTTTTATGAAAATTAAAGCCAAATGCCATAAAGCAAAGGTCTATCGAAGAATGTGAAAATACAAGTACTGTGATCCAATGTGTAACTCTGAGTTATTGAAAAGAATTGAAAATGTTTTTTCAAATCATTTATTAATATTGCTTTGAAGAAACGATATTATTGAATAAATTTTAAATGATAAAAGTAAACCAGTTATGGAAAAATTAAATAACGATATCATAATTTTAAGCGAATTGAATCTGCAGTTAGTAAATAAAAAGGAGTGTAAAGAAGAATCATTGGACGTCAGGCTCGTTAAATATTGAATGCACTTCTGTTATTCCTCGAAATTAAAGAAAATATAATATTCGAAAGATAATGATCCATATTCTGTGAAATGATAGCTTTTATTTGGGAGGCGGGAAGGAAAGCAAAATCCAGGAAACTTCGAAAAGAATTCACACAGTAGCATTAATAATGATTTCAAAAGAAAAAAAGGAAAGAAAATCATTAAATATTACTATCATATATAAATTTATTTACTATTGAGATTCACTCATTAAATATATTTGCGAAATTACTATATTTTTTCCCTCGCACTCCTCAGGTTTTTCAATAACATAATATAATAGTGAAAATATTCTAGGCTTAATTAATTTTGACGCCTTGTACAATTTTAATCGATAATCGGCTATATTGATACAGCATTATTAAGTCCCGAACCTGTCGGAATATTGATATTTTGTTGTATTTTGTAAAGAAATGTTTGACTCTTAAAATTCACTTGATCATCAATAAAGAAAAATGTGCATTTTATCTTTCTGTCTGAGAATATGTTGCAATCTTTCAGAATTTAGAATTTTAATAGTTTAAAAAATGGCAACAGTTGCTAGTAAGAATATACTTTAGAATTTACATCAGCTTAGCAGTTCTATATTATACTTCAGAATTCCATGTTTCATAACAATAAATTTTGATAGTTAAAATTGAATAATTTTTATTTATATAATGCCAGGAGTAGGGTTTCAAATTTCCCATTTTGAAAAAAGAAAACACTCTTGATAGTTATTAAATCTCTTGTATTTTTCAACACATTTAACAGATGTAAAAAAGATATTACTTTCAAATTTAAGCCAGTTTAGCAGTTCTATATCATATTTTAATATTCTGCTTTATATAAATAAGTAATTTTATAGTTAAATGCTTCGCCAGCAGCCACGTGGCTGTTGTTATGACTTATCTCACTTGTCTGACAGCAACACCAGAACAAGCCCACAAAATTCACCGTAGCAAAGAATGCAAGACTGCACCTGTCGTTGGCAAGAACCTTGAACACCATGCAGGTGACAATACCACTTTTCTCAGCTCCGCCCCAGTTTTTATGGAGAGCACCCCGGGGTATGGGAAGGGTCCGAGGGTCTACCAACGAGATAATATACTGGTAGAGAGCGTATCGCAACCTTCAACTGGTTCCAACATTAGTGTCACGTGACTGCTGCGCGAATTCCGAAAGTGCGGAAATACTTTACATTGCTTTCTATGGGACGAAAGACTGCTGCTCTGCTTGGTCACATAAAATTTAAGTAAAAATGGTTATTCGCTGCAGCGCCTACGGATGTAAAGAAAGTTTCGTGAAAGGAGGACTTGTAACCTTTCATAGGTAAGTTAAAACTGCATGATTTATTATTTTATTTTCAGTATTTTTGTCATTTTACTATCTCTGTTGAACTGGTTGGAAAGTTTCAGCCATATTGTATAAGAAAATTGCCGCCGTATGTGACATTTTCAGCATGTATTATTAGCATCAAAATGTATTAAATACTGTGACACTATTTACTGGAATCACCTTTTACAAATAATTGAATTTTATATGTTTTTTCCGTGTATTCCGTTGAAATAGAAAGCTGCGCCAATTGGCGTTAACTTTTTTTCGCCAAGTCGTACGCGTTTTGATTTCATAAACAATTACTGCCTGCGATAAAAAAAAAAGAAAAACGCTATTATTAGCATTAAATTAATGAGAAAAGATTGTGCGATATGTTTACTTTGTTAAAAAAAAAGCTAAAGATCTTGATTCATGCAACATTGAACATAAACAGTTAAACAGCATTATTTTAAAAATCAGATTACTTTCATAAAGCTCAATGCTTTATCATTATTTTCTATAAAATAATGATAACGCATTGAGCTTTATAAAAGTAATCTGATTTTTATAAAGCTCAATGCTTTATCATTATTTTTTTTTAAATCAATTAAAATAAAAATAATCTGGATTATAATTCTGTCTCATCTACGATGCTGTTAGAAATTTATTGTAATTGAAAAAATGCGATGTGAAAAACTTACCATATTTTAAATAGTTAAAAAAAAAAAAAAAAAAAGTAGAGAGAGAGAATTTTTAACTGTAATATCGTTTTGATCCTAATAATAAATACTGAGTTGAAGTTTGTTACCGTTTGATACATATTCAATATAAAATAATTTTTATAGTTAATAAGATGTATTAATCCCCCCCATGACATACACATGAGTGTGGAAATCAGTAATTAAGATTGCATTATTTTGTTCCAGTAATATAATCTCAAGAAAAGACAGGCAATCAATGTCATAAATACATATAATGTGATTTTCTTTTTCTCTTTAGGATGCAATGCATTAAAATTAAACGAGATTTTTTTTACCTTCTCAAATATTATAACAGTAGTGCAATTAATTTTTTAACGTTATTCAAAATTAAAGTTTCCATCTCAATTTTTTATTATTTATTTTAGATTTTTTTTCCTAAAATTATTTAACATAAACATCTTCAACAATGGTGCAAATAATTTAAAGCAATTATTAAAAATATAGATAAAATATTCAGGAAAAAGGGGGTTAAGTTATATCTAAATATAATTGTAAAAAATCAAACAACCTAATTCGAGGCCGTTGTCTGCTGACTGCTAGCAGACGGAAATAAAAAGTACTACCTGCCATATCAAAAGCGGGCCAAACTGGCGATGAACAGCCTAAGCTATCACTCCCCAAGAGCGCCAAGAGCATTAGTCACGTGGTATATGTTGGAGACACCCTAGCCAGACGAATTCTCTGTGGGTGAGCGGTCTACCTGTTATATGAAGTCGTTGGGGTCTACCACCCCTCTTCTCCTACGACCAGCCTCTTTAGAAGACTTGCATATTTAGAATCGCTGCTTATTTAGAATGTCCGCTCGCTGCATATTTAGAATGCCCCAATGCCTCACAGACACTATACATTTATAAGCATTCATGACTTATCCGGGATTCGAACCCGGGTCCTTCTGTACGGCAATCAGAGTCACTAACCATTATCCCGTTTTGACAGCTTAGCCAAGTCGTTAAGATCATCAATCATTGGGAGTTCAAACCGAGATCGAGCGCAGGCAAACAAGCTTGCTGCATTTTTGGTTTTCAAGGTTTTTGCCATGTGTAACTTGAATACAAGCCACATGTTAGAAAGTCCTCCACGAAAGCATCTTTCTTCTTAGCAGATAGACCTTGTATGTTTTACCATATTTTGCTAGTCTGAATTTGATAGTTAACTGAAAAACTCAGATTACTATTCGACAGGTTATTTTACATTTGTCAGTGTCACTTAAAATTCATAAAGCTTTTCTTTGAAACCCGTTTCAATGTGATGCTGAATTTTACTTCATTTTGAAGCAATGAAGAGGCATCTGGAATCTGTTCTAGAAAGTTAAAAATTCGAGCTTCTAAGATCGCCCCTTTCGCAAACGGCTCATCGACTTTGCCGACTAAGGGTGAACTGAGCAGACGAGAGCAAAAGTATTGCCAGCGGGCCGCAGTTATAAGCCTTCGCTGCGATCTTTACCATTCTCCTAAAACTGATTCTCCCGTTTTAACTTCATGTAACGTTTGAACCCCTTCCCCCCCTCTTGGCTTCCCTCCTGTCAGAAAAGTAGCTCGTTACCACCGATATCCTTCCCCCTTAACGGGTTAGGAGCGGGAAAATATCCGTAGTCTTAAATCACTCCCAGTTCCCTCTCATCAGTTAGGCTTATAGGCTGAGACGATTTTTGGGCTTCAAAATGGCGCTTTCCGAAGATAAAATTCTGAAGTGGCTTGCTAGGCAGAGCGTGTCGGGACTTGTTAAATAGGGCGTTTATTTCTAAATGGCCGAGGGAGGATAGGACTTTAAAATCTGCTTCGGTTTATCGGCTAGGTGTTCTATTTGCGTTCATTTCCTTGTCCTGAACGCTGCATACGAATCATCAGATTTAGGCACCGCAATCTGCCGCGTTGGAGTGTTTTTCTCTTGCTTTATCCGCAAACGCGTTTCTTTGAGAAAGAAGACGAGAGAGTTTTAGCTAATGACGCTGCATTTTTATTGAGATATTTGTGCCCGTCTGGGTGAAAATCCTAGTTTGAAAGTAATGGCAGCATGCTACTGAATGCGTTTAGTTAGTGGCCTAATTTATCTTTCAGTTCCAAATGCGCAATTTTTCTATTCCTTTGATACTCATATTATAGCGTTGAATAATTTGTTTCTTGAATAATATCCTTTCCCCGTTTTTTTCAGGCTTTCAATCAAGGAATTATATTCATGAATGGCATACAAGCCAGGAATGATATCCATGTATATTTACGTGATTATTAACAATTAATAATAATAATAATAATAATAATAATAGTTACGTAGAATAATCCAAGAAATCATATTACATGAATACCAAAATATTTATAAAAAAAATGGGGGGAAATGAAAAAATGGCAATCTGTGGACTTTCTATAGTGCAGCATTTCGAAGAACAAAGTATGCAAAATCTTTTAAATTAAAAAGAAATCCTAGAAATATTTCACTTTTGTACTAAATATACCTTTCATTTTAAATAAAAGTAGTATCTCCTACAGCTAACTCATAAAACTAAAGCTTTACCATTGAGTAACATTAACACTCAAATTGAATTTTCAAAGCTCTGACTTTTAAGACGCTTAGTTGCAATAAAATGTTGAGTCAGTTTTCTTTTGCTTTTTGTTAAAGGCTCAGTTTTCAGAATTTATAGTTTAATTCTCTTTATTAAAATCATGTTTAGAATTCTGTTTACAACTTTAGTTCAACAAGATGAATTTTCATATGAAAGTAACACTCAAACGTGCCGCCCAACTGGGATAGTGCTTTGCGACGCAGTGGCGTAGCGACAGGGGGGCAAAGGGGTGCATGATGCCCCGGGCGCCGCTCGTAGAGGGGCGCCAAATGGTGTCCAAACAAGATTTTCCGGAAAATTTCAGTTTTTATTTTGTTCGATTTCTGGAAAATATATTTAAAATTAATAACTATTGTAATATAATTAATTATTTATTTCCTTGATTTGTTTGATAAAATGTGTAATAAAATGTTTGTAGTACCATCAACCAAAACGTTCTTTCTGACCATTTTATTTCTCCAAAGTAGAGATATATTTTTATTTTTTTAAACGAAATGCACGCATATCTCTCGCTTTTTATTTTAAAACGATAACACGACCTTCTCCCGAATTTCTCAAACATATCTAGTTTCCAAAATACGATTCCATAATCTGGAAATGACATTTTGGGAAAATCCTAACGCTTCCGCTACAATGGATTGCATTTGACTTTTCTGTAAACGACTGATGGCCTTCTAGTCTACTGATTCTACTAAGTCATCTTGCTGAGACATCGGACTGACTGCTGCAGACAGTCAACTCTTGTCAATTGTTTTTAATCTCCTACTACAAAAGGAATGCTGCAGGTCGCTTTTCACTCCTTATCTTAAACTCATAGTTTTCGACGTCACAGACTAAATTTGCATATTCCCAACTTTTTAAACGTTATAATTTCCCTTTATAATCTCTTCTATTTCCTTTTGTTCAAAAAGGTTATCGATTATATGGTTTTCATACCGAACCCACAATATCCCCTAATTGTTTTGAGCAGTGAATGTTACTTCATGACGTTACTCCGCAGTAGAAAAGAAACGGAACCTAAAATTCCACATCAGATCTATAGAGAAAATGTTTTTCCAAACCTAAGAGTCGCACTTTAAATACTGCTTACTATTTCATTATCAAATGCTAGCTATGAACGTTCGTTCAGCAAATTAAAATAAATTTTCACATATTTACAATCAACGATGGGCCAAGATCCCCTAAGTCATCTAGCATTTTTAAGTATGGAAAGAGAAAAATTTGAAAGGATCGACTTTGATGAAGTAAATGATAAATTTGCTTCATCCAAGGTAAGAAAAATGTATACATAGTAATTAATTGTATTCATGTATTATATTATTATTAATAAATATAAGTGCTCGACCATGTCGAGGTGCACGTGATTGAAGCGAGATGAGAGCAAATTAAAATTTTTAAGTTGGCTGGTGGTGTGTCTGACAATTTTAGATCTTTGGCACTCCAAGCACAAACGTGTCAGGTTGGCTATGTCCTTTTGCGTGCTAGGCCATACGAAACGTTGCTGTATCAGTTTCCTCGAAGCCTTGATGCCAGGATGTGACAGACGATGTAACTGACTAAAATGGCATGGCGAAACCTAGAGGGAACTTAAAGTCGAAATCTTGAATCCTAAACATCACAATAAAGTGATTTTCCAGGTGACAGCTGCATAGGCTGCAAGTTGAGATTGGTGGAAGATTTGCTTTTCAAGAGGGTTTGTAGTTCTGAATCCCGGTGTTGTTCATCCTCAAGGGCAGCAAAGTTTATTGGTGAAGGAACGGCTAGTTGTTCAATACGAGACAAGGTGTCTGCAACAATATTCTGCGAACCCTCAATATAACGGATATCTTTTGATATAGAGCTCGTAGCATATGTCGAAAATATTTGACAGCTTCATAAATTCCTAATAATTCGCGATCGTGAGTGCTGTATCTGGTTTACACTGGTGAGAGTTTTTTAGAAAAATAAGAAACTGGTCTCCATAATTCTTGATCTTTCTGTTGTAAAATTGCTCCTATACCTGTTGTTGATGCATCATCGTGTAGAGACATTAGGTTATTTTTTGGAAGCAGAAGATATGAAAAATATGCAACGGCCTTCGCCGGGAATCGAACCGCGGACATCTGGAGTACCGGCCCAGCTTTCAGAACCACTACACCACAAAGGCACGCTAGAAGAGCGGGAGAAATACCTTATAAACGTAGAATGATAATTGTTTAGATGCGGAAGGATACTGCAAATTTGGTGCCGAAATTAAATCATGTTTGCATTTTTGGAACGCTTCGCGAGATTCTGTGGTCCAGGTTATAACACGTTTATCATTTTTCTTGCTTCCAACCGAAAAAGAATTTAGAGGTGCTTGTATGGTCGCTGCATGAGGTAAGAAACGTCGATAAAAATTGAGCATGGCAAGATTCTTAAGTCCTTCACTGAAGATGGTTCGGGTATATCGTGGATAGCGTTGACTCTATCTGCAAGGGGTCGAACGCCATCAGCGGAAATTTCATAACCAAGAAAGGATACTCTTGGTTGGCCAAAAACGCATCTGGAAGGATTAAGACTGACATTGTACCTTTGAAAACGTTCAAAAACTGTTCTCAAATGTGATAGGTGTTCTTAAGAGGAGGTGATTAAGACGTCATCAAAATAAGGTAAACAAAAGTCGAGGCAGATTAACACCTGATTCATGAAGCGTTGAAACGTTTGAGCAGCATTGCAGCAGTTTTTGGAATATCAGCTGGGTGATACGCCCGCTCAAGATCAAAGGTTGTAAAAATAGCTTTTCCGTCTGAAACTTGCATACAGTCTTGAATGTGCGGGACTGGGTAATGATAAGGAATTGTAGCTGCATTTAACCGACGATATTGGCCACACGGGCGCCAGTTACCATTTCGTTTCCGAACTAGATGGAGCGGACTGGCCCATTAACTTTCTGAAGGACGGCAAATTCCCTGTTCCATCATGTATTGAAATTCCTCTTTGGCGGCTTTAAGCTTGTCCGGAGGGAAGCGTCTTGTTTTAGCCGCAATTGGAGGTCCGGTAGTTTCAATATAATGTAGTACATCGTGTTTGGATTCGGAACTACCCATAACTGGGCGCGTGTTTGTAGAGAATTCTCTGAGAAGTTGACGCCATGGGGAGTTACCCGAAATCAGTTTAATGCTCAAATCTTGACTATTGTGAATTACTCCCGGATAAGTTAAGTTGGTTGTAGAATCTATCAAACGGCGATTCTTAAGATCGACAAGCAAAGAAATTTTTTGAAAAACGTCAGCGCCACTAATAGGACTTGAGACAGTAGGACTTGAAATGAATGGCCATTGGATGTTGCGGCGCAATCCTAAATCAACAGATATCAGGCGTTCACCAAAAATTTGAATAGGAGTTCCATTTTCTACATAAAGTTATAGCTTGGTAAGGCGCTTTTGTTCATGAAAATGGAAAATGTGGTGGAACGACAGAAACATCACTCCCGGTGTCTACAAGAAACGTTAAGCCCGAATTCTTTTCGATGACGAAAAGGCGTGCAAAATTCCGGCCGCTGTCGTTCACAACTTCGAGCAACGGCCCTTCTCGTTTCCCTGGTCGTTATAACGACACGGTGGGTGGCATTTGTTTGCCTTGTTTCCAAATTTGTGGTGGTAAAAACAAATAGCCGGGTTACGAATACCCGGCTTTCATAACGTTTCCTCAGTGGGCTACGACGTGTATTTCGACCACGGGATGTGGAGCGGTTGCGCTGAAAAGGTTCAGCTTGGATGGCTACAGGACAAACAGGACAAATCATCAATTTGAGCCTGTAACGCCACAGTACCTGGACCAGGAGCCTGCACTGCGTATATTTGCGCTGGACTGGCCAACTTGTGAATTTTATCAGCGATTTCGGGAAGATTTTTAAGTGGCTCCCTACTGGCCGCTAAAATGGTTTGCATGTTAGATGGGAGTCTATGTATCCATAATGTTTTAAGAATGTTATCCGTTAGGTTACCGGTGGCTAAGTCTGGCATTTTAGACAGCAATTGAGAAGGCCTCCTATCACCCAATCGTAAATCGTGCAACAACTGCTTGATTCTTCACAAACAGAAATTAAAATTTTTTAAAGATTTGTATTTGTCCGTCGCCGGTGAATTCAAAATTATTTCACGAGTTGATTGCAGTACCTCTGATTCTAACACGGAAATCGCTGTATAAAATTGAGTTTCGTCGGCAGTAATGCGACATAACTGCGCATCCAATTGAATGAACCATAACGATGGGTCTCGGCGACAAAAAGGTGATGGCTTAACTGCCACTCGCGCCAATTGTGAAGCAGCATCGTTGTCGACCACTTTATATCAATCAAATACGCACAATAATAATATGTATAGAAAAATAATCAATATGTTTATAGTGACACAGTTTCTTGGTACTTGAAATCAGAGAAATTGGCGGCTCAAATGCTGTAGACGATACATATATCCGCTGAAATTATGACAGAAATATGTTGACTCGCCGGAATGCGGCACAACGCTTTAAATGACAGGTGAAATGTCTTACTTGCATCTCATCACACTGGATAACTTACTGCTGCTCAGAATTTTGACATATGAACTCCATATTCGTGCATCATTGAATGTTGCTATTCGTAATAAGTACGTGTCACCAATTATGATGGTACAATTTTTTGAGACAGATCGTTAAATAATTATAACAATTGAATAGAATAAATATTATTTTGTTCTTTGTTGCTATGGGTTACCAGACTGGCAGAGTTGAGTTGTAGTAGGCAAGTTGCTACATATCTATTTATCTATAATGTATATTAAACTTTTAATTGTTTAAAACCTGCACTTTTTAAAAACACTTATAACACCTTTTGAACTAATTCTAGATCATCGTATGTCTGATTTTTCCGCCGACACAGATGCATTTCCGAATCCAAGGATAGTGTAGTTAGCTAGTGACTATTCTTAATATGTTTTTGAGTATTTTATAACAAATTCAGCATTTTATTATTATTTGCATTATTTTCTTATTACGAATATATTCTATACATTATATTACTGAAATTTTTTATTGTGGGGGGGGCGCCAAAAAGGTATTTTGCCCCGGGCGCCAGTCATGCTTGCTACGCCACTGTAGCGACGCTGACTGCCGTACCGAAGGGCCTGGGTCCGAATCTTGGAGAAGACATGGATGTTTGTAAACATATAATGCCTGTGCGGTTTGGGGACACTCTAAATATGCGACGAACCGAAAGTTCTATCGAGAGGTTATGGCGGTTAAAGAGAGATGGGAGACTCTCGAACCCGTCCCCGGGGAGTTCTCCGTCAAAATTGGGGGCGGAATTGAGCAAAGTAATACTGTGACCTGTACAGTGTTCATGGCTCTTGCCAACGACAGGCCCAATCTTGCACTCCTTGCCAAGATGAATTTCGTGGGCTTGATCTGGTGTTACTGTCAAACAAGTGAGATAAGTCACACCAACAATACTGAACCGTTTTTCACTATTTCAAATGATTAGATTGATGTAACGTAGATCTAACGATAAGCACAAAATAATAAGCCGTACGTTAGTTTCTCTCCATCTCCTTCGCAATATGAAATACATAGCTGTTCACCCAGCTTATCAGCTAGTGACTGACTCAAGTAAAATAAAAATACCAGCTGATTGGGGGGGGGGAGAGGAAGTCGAACTTACCAGAATATATAAGGTGGTAAGAAGAAAAATCAGTCTTACCAAAAAGATTAAAAGTAAAAATAACAAAGTACACTGGGTGGCTGAAATTCACCCCCAGAAATTTAAAACAATAATGAATCAAGGAAAATTGAATTTTAAGTGGTTCAGGATAATGATCAAAGAATATATAAATATAGTAAGATGTTATAAATGCTAAGAATTTGGACATTTTCAGAAAAGATGTGTAAAGGAAATGACATGTGCAAAATGTGCTCAAATTGGTCATAGTCATTGGAATTATAATAACAATCCAACTTGTGTTAATTGTTCTTCAGCTAATAATAAATATAGATTGAATTTGGATGTGAGACACTCGAGCTTAGATAAAAATAACTGTTCAAGTTTAAAAAGACAATTTGATCTGTTTATCAGAAGAACAAATTATGGTTTATAGCCTTTTAAAAGGATTGAAAGGGGTTCAGATCAACTTACATCATGCACGAGCGGCAGTGTCTCAATTACAGCAACGTTATAATGAACAAAATTATAATTTTGCGCTCTTACAAGAGCCTTATTATGTTCATAATAAAATAAAAGGTTTTTCCTCTATTCATAGAGTATATTATTCTGACAAAGAAGCTCCTTTGGCAGCAATTGTTATTTTTGATAAATCAATTTCAGTGGTAGAAGTCTTTACTTCTAATAGTTTGGTTATATTGAAACTGAACATTGAAAATAAGGATTTATTGTTAATTTCTGCCTATTGTTCCCCAAACATAGATCTGGCAAAATTTTTGAGTGAACTTTCAACAATTTTAGATAAAAACTTAACAAATGAATTACTAATTGGCGCATATTTTAATGCAAAAAGTGATGTTTGGGGTAACCAGGAAGAAGATTCTCGAGGCAAATTGATATTAGAATTTGCTAATACTTATGGATTACATATATTGAATAATCCTGATTCAATTCCTACTTTTGAAGGAAGTAGAGGTTCTTCATGGATTGATTTGACATTAACTAATTCTGTATTTAATATTGATTGGAAGGTTGTATCTGATGTATCTTGTAGTGATCATAACTACATAGATATAGATATAAATGTAACAAGAAGTTCCTCGAATATAAAAAAGAGATATAATCTTAATAAGTTAAATTGGATTGATTTTAAGAGGGACTTGACATCCTTATTGGAACAGTTTAATGCTAAAGAAGTTGATGAAGAGAAACTTGAAGAGATCATAGAAACCTTTACAAGAGAAATTACTCTTTTATGTGATAAGAATATATTAAAAAAGAGTCGGAACTTAGTTGAGAAAAAGACTATTTGGTGGACAAGAAATTTGGATCTTTTAAGATCTAAATTACGTCTTGCTAGAAGAAAATTTCTTCGTGCTTCTAACTTAGATGATAAGAAATTTTTAGAAAACATTTATAAACGTTTAAGAGTTAATTATAAAAAAGAAATTAATTTGGCTAAAAATAGATCTTGGGATGACTTATGTTCCCATACAAATTTAAATCAACCTTTTGGTATCCCTTATAAGGTCACTACTGATAAATATAAGTCTGCTTTAACATTGAGCCAACTTAAGAAAGATGATGGCTCTGCTACTGTTTCTATTCAAGAGACTTTGAATTATTTGGTTAAATACCATTTTCCAGAGGATCTGGAGGCAGATGATACGGTTTTTCAAAAAGAAATTAGGAAAAGTTATATGAATTATGAAAATAAAATCAATGATTTAAGTTTTTCAAAGGATGAAATTCAAGATGTAGTAGACTCAATGGATAAAAGTCGTGCTCCAGGATTGGATGGTATTTGTTTAGATATTATAGAAGAAATTTTAAGGATAGATTCTACTTTTATGTGTAGAATTTATAATGTTTGTCTACATTGTGGAATTTTTCCGAAGGCTTGGAAAATAGCCTCTTTAATATTATTTAATAAAGAGGGTAAAGAAAAAAGTGATCCTTCCTCTTATAGACCTATTTGTCTTTTATCTGTTTTTGGAAAGATTTTGGATAAATTAATGACAAGAAGGCTCTGGTTCCATTTAAATACTAGCCATTCCTTGAATTCTTGTCAATATGGCTTTATGGAAGGTAGAAGTACCACTCTTGCAATACAGGATTTATTGGAAAAAGTGGAAGAAAATAAAAGGAATAATTTACATACTGCATTGGTTTCTCTTGATGTTAGAAGTGCTTTTAACAATGTATGGTGCCGTATGTTCTTTTTCAATTAAAAAGATTTAATTGTCCAATGAATTTATTTAAATTGTTTTCAAATTTTCTAAGTGATCGTCAAGTAATTTTCCAAGAAGGAAATATTAGTATTTTAAGTACAGTAAAATAAATACAGTAAAGGGTGTCCTCAAGGATCAAATTCAGGTCCTTTGTTATGGAATATTCTCTGTGATTCCATTTTTGAACTACATTTTAAAGACAATGTTATGATTCAAGCTTATGCTGATGACATAATTGTTATAGTTTCTGCTAGTGGTCGTCATACAATCGACCAAGATATTGATCATACTTTGGCTTTGATAAATGATTGGTCCAAAAAAGTTAAATTGGAATTTGATCATAGAAAATGTGCAATAATGGGTATTGCAAAGAAAGGTAAAATGATCACTTTACCTAGAGGAAGGTTTAATGGGCACTCGCTAAAGAGTGTTAGGCAAATTAAATATCTTGGAGTTATGATAGATGATCAACTTTCTTTCTTGCCTCATTTGAAGATGATTAAACTTCATTGTGCTATAATTTTGAACAAACTTTATGCTATTAAAGGACTTAGTAGTGAAATTAAGAAGATCTTTTATAAAAGATGTATTGAGAGAAAGATTCTTTATGCCTGTCCTGCTTGGTACAGAAATAATGTAAGGATTAATAACTTGTTGATTCAGATTCAAAGGTTAGCTATGCTAAGCATTACAAAAAGTTTTAGAACGGTTTCTAGTGCTTGTTTATTTACTTTGAGTGGCTGCGAGCCCATTTATTTGATTGCACAAAGAGAATGTATTCTTTTTAATTTAAAGAATGGTAAAAGTATTGATATAAATACTGATTTTGAATTTCTTGATGAAATAAATAATGTTGAAATATTAAGTTTGAAAAATGTAAAGCATCCTGCATTATATTCAAATCTTGACTGGGATAAGAAAGTTCCGTCAGGTGAAGGCTTTGAAATTTTTACTGATGGTTCCAAAATTGCAGGAAAAATTGGATGCTCTTTTGTTGCTTTCTCAAGTGGAGAAATTAGTACTGTTCAAAAATTTCGTTTAAGTAATAATTCTTCAGTTTTTCAAGCTGAAGTTTACGCTATACTAAAGTCCTTGGAATGGCTCTTGAGAAAGAATTCTCAAGAAGAAGTTCATATTTATTCAGACAGTCAGGGTGCAATTCAAGCTATTGCCGCCTCTAAGATTTATACGGATTTGGTTTTCAAAACATTTAATTTATTCTTGGAAGTTTCTAAGAAAAGGAAAATTTATTTTCATTGGATCCGTAGACATATTGGTCATTCAGGGAATGAACTTGCAGATTTATATGCAAAGCAAGCCTCTAAAAAAGAGGTTATAGATGAATTTCTTCCAACTTCGATTGTTTCGTTTAGAAATTCATTAAGAATTAAGATAATACAAGCTTGGCAATCTTATTGGGACAAAGAGTTGAAAGGTAGATTTACCTATAAGTTTTTAAAAGAAGTAAATACAAAGAAAATCTTTGGAAATAGTTATTTGAATCAATTTCTTACTAATCATGCTCATGTTCCGTATTACTATAATAGATTTAATATTAAATCTATAATGTGTCAATGTGGACTTAGAGAAGCAGACATGGAACATGTACTTAATTGTGCTTTGTTAAAGGATAGATGGTGTAGATTTATACCAAAATTGAGATTTGAATCGGATGTTGTCAAAATATATATGGACGAAAAATCAAGAAAAGGAATACAAGATGTTATGAAAAATATAACAGAAACAGAAGAGGATTTGTTTCTAAGTTCTCAGTAAAGTTAATTAATAAGAAAAAGACTCTTGTTTAAAAAATGTATTAAAACTATTGTAATATAATCTTCTTAAAAATATTATGTAATATTGTTAAAAATTGTTGTAATTTAAAGTTCATTGAGATAATGAAAATTCTTTATGTTATATTATATTTATGTTTTAATAATTATATTGTATTAAGAGTAATCAAGAAGATTGTAATTTTTGTTTTTGTAAAATTGTTTTCAATAAAGATATTTGTTGGCGGTGTTAACTTGTCTTTTGTTAGAGGACGAGTACAGTATGGTGGTTATATTAAAGAATGAGTAGTTCTATTAATCCCTGCATATACCGCAAGGTTCGCAGGATTTATTAACCGGTCTTACCAGAATATATAAGGTGGTAAGAAGAAAAATCAGTCTTACCAAAATATAAAAGCTCTACATGTTGTCGGCTGACGAATAAATTTATTGATTGCACCATCTTCCACCATAGCCTAGTCATGCGTCTGGTAATTATATATAGGTCTATAATACCGTATTTACTCGAGTGATATTCGTCAAGTAATAGTCGCACCTCCATTTTGAAGCAGAAAAAAATCATAAAATGTGTTGTAGTAGATTTCTCCCGCATATAGTCGCACCTAGACTTTCACAATGAAAAATTTGAAAAAAAAAAAAAAAAAAAAGTGCGACTATTAAGCGAATAAATATGGTATAAGTCTATAAAAAATTTTTTCATTCCACTAATATCGTAAATTTATTCATTCTACTTCTTTTTCATTCGATAGCAATCGTGCATATAAACACAATCGATATGTTTCTAATGTTTTATAAATTTACATTTTAAATTGTCATTTCCTGAGATGCGATGATTAATGCCCTTTTTTTACCCTTAACTTCTTTTGCCAGTCTGTCAAAAAGCTGTTATATATGCTTTACATATGTACTTTTGGATGTGTATCCCAGAGCTAGCCACATGATATTCGTGAGCTGTCAGTTTGAGACCACTCTCTTACGGTATTGTCGACTGAAAACAACGTCTTTTTAATGACGGATAAGATTTTGTGGTGAACTACATAGACTAATTCCTTGTTTTGAAGTATTCTTTACAATACCCCTTAAAGGTGTTGCTGAGTTCAGCTTACGATATACATTCTCAGGATGTCCTCAGAATATTCCTTGACTTGTATAAGACAGCCCGATGTTGCTTTATATTTTACGAATGGGCATTGCGTTTAATCTGATCGTAGTTTTTATTTTTGAAATTTTTTATAAGGTATTGTTTTGGTTCCACATTATAGACCCTTCTTACTTTACTATTTTTTTGTTTTGTTTTTTGACTGTAGCGAAACATACATGGGCTACTAAGCTAAGGGGAGGGATGTCTTTGTAAACGACTTGTTAAGGAAAACTGGTTCATATTCAGTGGGGAAAAAACAAAACTGCCCGTGCTACAAGCCAATCCACGAAGATTTATCTTTATTACTAGATGTCCCGGCCTTACACGAAAAGGGAGGGATACCCTGCAGATGTTTTTCTAAGGAAAAGTGGCTTATATCAACGTTACACATAGGGAAAACCACAAAAACGCCCATGCAGCCAGCCCTTTCAACGAGACTCGAACCGGGGACCAAACAACCTGTGTTCGGCGGCTTTTGCCGCACGACCGCTGGTAAGCCTGTTTTCGAAGATTTAAAAACAGGTGAAACTTCTAATGTTCGACCGTCTTTGCATTTTCTAAGTAATGTTTATTAAAACATGTATAAAATCCCTTCATAAGTATGTATAACTGAACAAGAAATATGCCAAACTTATTGCAATCTGATAGCCTAAGAAATTGTACTGTAGATATATTAGGTTAATTTGATACTGGAAGTGTGAAAAATGAGCAATGCTCTCGTCGGGACTTGAACCTGGACCTCTCAAAAACGCGCCGAGTGTGCTAACCATTACACCACGAGGGCATGCTTGAAAGAGGGAGAAAATACCTTTACCAGATGTTAATATACATGCAGGTAATATAACAGTAAAGTCACATTCCTTTGCTGATGATTAAATTTACCAATATCGATTCAAGGGATTAAAGCCAGTAAAAGAATTTAATAGAAATTTGTACCCGGCATCTATAAAGACAAGTCTCCGCTCCGTCGCCCTGTGTGTATTCCAGACTAAGAATTAGAACGTTCATCACGTGCCTGGTCCGAAATTATTTGCCAAGTCTGCTTCCGTTCTCTTCCATCTCACGTGACTGCACATCTCCAGAGTGACGCTGCAGGTGGTTAATAGTTGCATGTCGCGCCCTCTTACTGGCTTGCTTAGTCAGGAGCAACGTTGAGTAATGGTCATGGTGAACTTGCAACACACCCGACACTCATTCCCCTTCGAATGATGCAGGGAATTTTCCGGCATAAATGAAAAAAAATTGTATATATGCTACTGGCAATGTGAGAGATATTGGGTATCACGGCTTAAACAGAACATCCAGAAGATATTCTATATTTTGCGATATAAAATTTCATTATAGTGCCCTATGTAAATCACAATACTTTTGCTTACCTAGAACATGTATAGCACGTCTGAAAAAAAGGGAGTCAAGGTATTAAATATTTTACATTTAACACTTTTCCTAAGCATCATATGCACAGCCCAAAAGCAAAGCGGATATGTGCGATTATATAATGTTTCCATCTAATGTTTCAGCATTAGATGCGACGTTAGTTACATCTTTCCATAATCTTTGGACATTTTCCATGATATGTTACCCACTCAATTTTGAAAGTGTTGTGACAGTTAATAATCAGTAGTGGATATCGCTTTTACGTAATTCTAACAGTTTATCTAAATTTATTGTACTGACTCAAACTGTTGATTTATTAGTTGGCCGCGAATATCCATAGAACAGAAGTGATTATTTATCTTAAGGATGTTGTGTCCTTGGGTTTAATTTATTTTTTAAATCTCTCTAAATCTACGTACTGCCTCGTCACCTGTGACCAGTCATCAGTGGCTATAACCTATAAATCATAGTTTACCAAAAGTCTTGATGAGCGCTGATGTCTTTCGATTTAAATTTATCTTAATAATTTCTTTATCTGGTAAAATTTTAAGTACATATAAGTCATAATATATGAATGATAAATTTTGACTGCAGAGTGTTATTTTAATCAATCCTTCTTAAATCCAGTCATCATCGAGAAATATGCTTCTGAAACTAAATGCAAGAGGCCCAGTCCCAAACAGCAAGCATCAGACCCGTTTTGTGACGATTACTGTCGAAATGAAATATTCTCTTTTGAGGTCTGTCCGACACTATTTTAAAAGGATGGAATTCATTTGAAACCGTGGACGACAATGTGGAGGGTCATTAACCAATCTGCCCATCCCGTCCGCTCCAGCAACGCTAACGATCGGGAACAAAAGGGGTTGGGCGCCTTTTAATTACCCGTTAGTAATTAAGAGATTTTTATCGGGAGGAGATTCTTTTCCATCACCTCTGCGGCTGCCAAAATAAATACACCGAACAAACAGGCCACCTCCTGGCCTTCCCGTGGGCCTGTCTTGTTGAGTTCGCTTACAGAGGAAAGAGGGCCCATCCTCACATTGTAGTATCGACAATAGTGAAAAGTCTGTCGATCATCTTGGCCTTCTTTCTGGAGTCTTCCGAAATCACTGCACAAAAGTCCTGGTTCCTTTATGCAAGTCAATTAGTAGTGGCCAAAGCAGAGTAAGCTGACACAGGTGCATCCGTATAAAAGTACTGCACCTTTAGGAATAATAATTTTTTTTAACTTGGGGAAAAAATATAGACATAAAGCTGCCAGCACCTTTATTCCACAGCTCTACCATAAGTATTCAGTTTTCTGCTTGGATTCGCGAAACAAACGAATGATAACCTACACCTTTATGCCCAAGTGTAATTGTCCTATATCTTTATGCCCAAGTGTAACGGTGCCTATACCTTTGTGAAGGTAGCGCTTTTTTTTTTTTTTTTTTTTAGTTTCGAAGCAGTTTGTAAAGGTGGCCGTATCTTTATGACAGATTTTTTGCTTTGGCATATGGCATAAAGATTTGGGCCGGTGATGGAACATGGCCGCTGCATATGAGTTTCTGATCAGAAAGCTGTTGCTTCTTTATTGTAGACAAAGCCAAGGTTTAAAGATTTTGCCGCCCATTGCAATCTCTGAGGTCCTAAATTATTCTGCGAGGTTCCTCCCTAAATTCTAAAAAGTTTGCAGTTTCTAAATTCGGCGCTTCTTTACCATGGTTACGGTCAGCGCTTCTTTAAGACGTTAAACTGCCACGTACCCGTATTCGGGTGACGGTGAAATTCTGATCAGACCGCGTCTTCCGTATTCGAGTGATGCTTATTTGAGTTTTTATGAGGTAAGGTAGCAGGTATTTGAAAAAAAAATTGATTGTTGAATGATGAAAGACAGAAAAGAAAATTATTTTTGCCGATAACCAAATTCATCCCATTCACGAAACTGACTTGTACTTTCTTTTGTATTAACTTTTCTTTCTTCCTCAACTACGAATTCTTGCAAAATATGATCAACAGTATCTACATTGGATTCACTACCACTGCATTTATCAGTACCCGAATCAGAATCTGATGATGTAATTCTACTTATATTTATCTTTCTGAAAAATCTCGACTGTTCCTCATCGCTACTATCGGAATTTTTGCAAGCTTTGTAACAGGTTTCTTCTTCACTGCAACTGCATTCCCTAAGAAATAACTCTTCTATTTTCTTTTTTGATATTCCAAAAATTATGGCAATAATTTTAATCAAAAAGGTGTTAATCATTCGTCACTACAGAAAAAATATTTAAAAAGAAGAAATAATTTTCGAATAAATATATCACTACTTTTATGAAGATCATTTTTAACTTGAAAGTAATAACATGTCGAATCATAAACAGTATTTCATTAATCAGAATAAGAAACTGAGACACTATTTCCATAGCAATGCTTCACGTAACATTGACCGTAAAGTTCGTAGTTTTAATTTAAAACACTGATCTTCATAAAAGTGCCAGTATCTTTTTCTTATATGCCAATAGTTTTTTTCATTCATCAGAATAAGAATATTTCCATAGCAATGCCCCATGTAACGGTGGTGGCATTTTCAAGAGAGTTCCTAGTTTTAAGGTAAAAAATATGACCTTCATTAAAAGTGCCAGCGTCTTTTCCCTAAGCACCATTAAGAACGCTTTCAGCAACAATAATACAGGAGATTTTGCATAGAGAGTTCTCTGAAGGCACCCCGAGGCTATTTTAGAGTCCCCACTTACCTGGAAAATCCTGCAATGTTAGAAAAATGAAAAATGGCCAGGAAAATACGAAGAAAATACGATTTTTTTCAAAATATTACGGAAAATTATTTTTTTTTCCCAAAGTGTTGGAGAAGTTACAAAAAACATACCGATCAATCTTCTCAATAAAAACCTCACATTTTAAATAGTAAAAAAATAGCTTTTTAAAAAAGAAAGCAAACAGAGAATTATTGTAATCTTTGTTTTCCGCGCACAAAGTATTTTACTCGGTTCATATTTGAAATAATTTTATCAACTTATACTTCTCTTCCCACCTGCTGTCCCAATAGCTAATCAGCAGATAAAATTGTAATTCGACCCTATATTATTTAAACAATTTTTTCAGCCCATGGTAATGCTTAGCTTTTTAATTCTACTTTGTAATAAATTAGGAATAATATTTATTATGAATCAGAATTGAATTTCATGTGGTGTAATCGCTAAGAACGTTATATTTAATAAGTAAACACAAAAATTTTAATAATAAAAAGAAAAAAAAAAAAAAAAAAAGGTTTATAAAGCCATCTTAGTAAGAAAACTGAACATAAATATGATAAACTGAGAAAAGATTGGAAACCCAGAGAAATGTATGCCCACACTTAATCCTTTCCGGCAAGCTACCTTTTAAAGTTGGAGTTTTAATTTTTTTTTAAAAAAAGGTAGGCAATCTAATTAGGCCTAGAGGAGTACACAAGTAAAATTTTGTGAAGATAGCACTTAAAACTGAACATAACTATGATAAACTGAGAAAGACTGGAAAAACCAGAGAAATGTATGCCCACACTTAATCCTTTCCGGCAAGCTACCTTTTAAAGTTGGAGTTTTAATTTTAAAAAAAAAAAAAAAAAAAAAAAAGTAGGCAGTCTAATTAGGGCTAGAGGAGTACACAAGTAAAATTTTGTGAAGATAGCACTTATCGTTTTAATTCTGTGGGTGTGCCCAAAGTGGGCACACTGATTGAATAGAACTTCTAAAAGAGTGCTGAAACGAGCATTGTTGTCAATGAGATGCGGAAAAACAAAGAATACAGACTCTCAGTTGTGCTAGGTTATCGGTGAGCCCGGTCTGGGCACACCTAGGGTTCGCCGTTTGATTTTAGACAAGATTTCAATGTAAAAATTTAAAACTAATATAGAATAAGGAGATTAGCATACAGCCAAAAAAATAACATAGAAATTCCTTTTCAAACAATTCCTTTTATACCCTAAAAAAATCTGGAAGATTTCTTTGAGAAATGAGTGTCTTAAAAAACTAAACATGGCTAAAATATATGGATTGGTTTGTGTTGAGATGCCATCTACTGTAAATAAAGAAGGTTCAGGGTAACCTAATGTTTAGGTATGTCCAGACCGGACACACTGTGCCGCAAAGGGTTAACGCTGCATCAGCAATTCTAAATGTATACTGCTATGCTGCTTTTAAAATTTTTGTAATTTACCTGTTGAGTTATATATGGCGTCAATGCGAAAAAAATTATGATTAAGCTAAAAAGGCGGGAAAAAAAGATGTATTAGATACGTGACAGTGTAAGATTAGACTGGTAGGCTGCGAGCTCAACGAGAGCGTAAAAAGTCTTAACAAATATTTTTGAGTGACCGATGGTATGTGTGTTTAATTATTTCTTCACTATATTGTTACGAAATGTACCGGCGCGGTGAGATGGCTTCCCCGCAAAGCAGTTTTAGGGTTGCCATTAAAATAGCAAGAGAATGCAGGGTTGCCACATTCGGCGAGAAATCGTCCATTTGGCGACAAAATTGGCGCTATACCATAGACGGATGGAGAACCTTCTGGAACGAATTCTTACCGGTTTAGCCCAGAATGTTCTCGAACACAAGCTGAAAGCTATGTAAACCCGCTGGTCCACAGTCAGTTAGTGTGTCTTAGTATGTGTGCCTCGTCTAGCGAGTCAATCCCTGAGGAGTCGATCGAGTTGACAGCCGTACAGCGAATGCCGAGTGGGTCGTCGAGTGCACCGAAAGCGTCTCGTAGTGTATCGCGGTTAGTGCATCGTCGAGAGAGCGTGTTGAGCTCCAGGAACGACTGAACCGAGGAGTCGGGAGCTCTGCTCTGTGTGTCATCGAGTGCATCGCGAGTTGTAGGGTGGACAGTCTCGAAAGTACGTGGAATTCCGAGAACGACCAAGCAGAGTCGGGAGCTGTACTCTGGTCCTTTGCAGTGAAGCTGTCTCTACCGTGATAGCCTGAGGGCTGTGTCGCTGATTGTTCCAGCGAGTGTATAGTAGATCGTTGACGACTGCAAAAAGTGACTTTGAAGCTGTCCTGACAATACTGGTAAATAAAGTGTGTTTGGATACTTCATCAAGTAGTGTCGTCATTATTCACTCCAAATCCATACGAACCCCGTACGAACATGAAGGAAGAAAATAACGTAACAATATTTTAAAATTATTTGCATAAAAGTATTTAGACACCTTATTTAATAAATATTTCATAACGAGAAAGGATTTCTTTTGCTTATTGAAAATCAGAGACATTCACGGAAATTAGAAGTAGAATTTTAGTAGAAACACTGTATTTAGTGGACCCGAACCTGAGGCTGTCATTAAACGAAGCATTACAGCACATAAAAGAGCCGAAAATAATGCTATGCAGAAATTATTATAGTACATTTCAACAGTACCACAGTGCAGAAAGTAGAGTAAAGTGAAAAGCGTGGTAAATTTATTGCAGTGCCACGTAGTATAGCGCCGTTTATTCGAAGCAGCTGAAGTAGAGCTGCATTAGACAATCAATGGTCAGACGCTTTTTGCTTCCTTGTACGATGTAAAGGAAGTATTGTACTCGCGAGCGAGAAACTTCGAGTATCAATTCTTAACGAAAATATCCATTTTGACCTCTCTCGAATCCATTTAGACAATTTTTTTAGTGCAAATGGGCTTTGCTCTGAAGGATTATTGTTTTCGTTTTGCGATTTGGCTCTGAATCACTATAATGTCCGTTTCAGTTTTCAAACTGTTGCCACAAAATGTTAGAGTCTTGTATTATATTTGAAGAAATTAAATAATGAAAAATCTCTATAAATGTATGTATATTTCTCGCATTATGATAAAATAACGTTGCATAGAGCCATCCAATTTTGAATGACGTAATCCTCCTAAGAATATGGGCATGTGGAAGACTAAATTTGAAATTTGGAATTTATTGTCGACTTCATATTTTGTAAACCTTTAACGAATTTTTGAGTATCAAACTCAACGATTTAAAAGCAAGCAATGGCATGCCATTGCTTGCGGGAAAAAAATCCTTTTTATCTCCAGCGGGCGCGGAACTGTGTATCGGAAATTCTAAAGATAGGCTCATTTTAAAATTATTTTGCGACATTGTTACTGAACTGAATTTTATGGTTTAAGTGCAAAGAACATGATATTTAATAAATAAAGGTGACACACAAAACGTTAAAAAAAAACTGTCCCTTTGGACGTAGTTTAAAATCTGGAAACTTTTTTTTTTTTCCTTTTGTGACATTTCTACTTAAAGGACTATTTTTTGCCAAACGGATTGTAAAATGGATCTAAAATAAATTCAGAGCGGCTTTTTTTTTTTTTTTTTTTTTTTTTTTTTTTTTTTTTTGTGACATCTATGCGTACGTATGTGTGTATCTCGCATAATTCAAAAACGATTAACCGTAGAGCGTAGAAATTTTCTATATGGGACTGTAACATCTAACATTCCAGTTGTTAATTAAAACTTTTTTGTGGGGGGGGGGGGGGAATTGGCCGCACCAAACATTATATATAAATCTCCACTGATTATCGAAGTGCAGAGGTGAAATAAATTTAGGATGATGACTGAAATTGAATTAAATTAAATGCATGGTTACCGGTGACCGTTATGGCAGTTGATCAATATTATCCCATAGACTGGCAGTCATCAGCGTGGGGCACTGCTATGTTTCGGCAACGGTCATAATTCCTAAGGAACGTAGATGATAAATGCATGGTAGCTTAACATGATGTTGTAGACCACTATGCACTTCGGAATTGAAAATGTGAAACATCAAGTAGCCTTCGCTGCAAATCAGATGACAGACCTACCAGTTTGCTAACTGTGGAAGAAATTATCTTATCCCGCTTTGTGTGTTGGCTTGGTGTAAATGGCCGCTCATATTAGGGTTTATTTGAGCTTAACAGAGACATCTAGGGCAGCCAGCACTGCTCCACGGTGTCGAACTCAGTTTTTTTTTTCGGTTGAAAACTAAACTTCACTTATAGCGGAGCTAGTTGTCACCAACTCCATTAGCTCAGGTAAACCCCAGTGTGAGCGCCTTTAAGAAGCTAGCATATGCAGTTAGCAGTTAAAGGATCCATGACCCGAATCTCGGCGATAGTACAGATATTTTCTTTCGATTCTCGTTCCAAAGGTCTAAAGTTTTTTGCACAATTCTCAGCAAAATGTTCCATACTTCGCAAAACTCGCGAAATTCCTTTCGTTGTCATTTAAATCAAGGAGAAGGATTTTTGAACACGTGAGTGAATTAAAATTTCTCAGAAAGGAATTAAAAAAAATGTTTATGTATATTTCTATAAATTTGCTTAATATATCCCTTGTGTTAATTAAAATGTTGTATCAGTTACAATATGTTATACTAATTACACTAATATTATTGTATTACTTACAAAATTTTGTATTAATTATACTAATATTATTGTATAAATCCCAATCTTCTGCTAATTGCTTTAATATTATTGTATTAATTAAAAATCTTACACCAATTACTCTAATATTATTGTATTAATTACAATATCTTGTATTAATTACAATAATCCTGCATTTAAAGTGCTCGTAAAAGTGATTTTGTATTAATTATACTAATATTAATTATACAAAATTTTGTATTAATTATACTAATATTATTGTATAAATCCTAATCTTCTGCTAATTGCTTTAATATTATTGTATTAATTAAAAATCTTACACCAATTACTCTAATATTATTGTATTAATTACAATATCTTGTATTAATTACAATAATCCTGCATTTAAAGTGCTCGTATAGAGATTTCGTAAATAAAATGTGTTTTAAATTCTGTGAATTCTAAGTATTATTAAAAAATAAAATGAAAATTACATTATTAACAAGGACGTTTACAATTGCAAAAGATTGTTGATAAGCTCGTCCTATGCTCTGAATAATGGTATCGCCGGGCACATTCCAAGGCCATATAAAAGATGAAGATCTTATGTTTAACTCAGTGGCAACACCTATACTCGCTTTTTACCATTACTCACATGAATACTGAATCTTTTTATCACATGGTTTCTATTTCGCATTTTCTTATTCGTGAATCCGGGGAATTAACTTCTCCCTTTGCACGCAAGCGGCATCCATTTCCGAGCCACCCCCCTCTTCATCTCCACCAGCACCTGTTTCTGCCACAGATTATGGCTTTTTTTTTTTTTTTTTTTTTTTCTTTTTTCTTAAACACTAGCGGATATTGAGACTTTTATCATTAATGCCCCGTTTCCCTCGCCTACAAAGTTGTGGCAAAAGAGGGCGATGGAGATGAATTTTTTACATTTACATTTTTCTTTTTTTAAATATATTGCGCTCGATGAAGCGGTATGCCGATAACAGCAGACGAAAACCGTTTTCTTCTTATCTTACTTTGTTAGTATCTTCGTTTTTTTTTTTTTTTTTTTTTTTTTTTTTTTTTTTTTTTACCTTTAGAATTTCTGCAGAAATTTGCAGTTACCTGTTGTTGAATAAATTTATTATTCTTTTATCGATATTTATGTCCAGTAAGTCCGCCTTTCAGACGATTCTGCATGATGGTGTTCAATGGATTCCCTTCTTCGAGCATCTGGTTTCTTCCCCGTGCCTTCCTTGTCTGTTCTGTCTAATGTTCCCAGACTCCTCAACTGTCCGTCCATGGATTCTATCATGTAACTTTGACTGTTCATCAGTTATGTCTCATGATCTAAAGTTAGACTCAATGTTTATTCATCGTGCTCGGTCTTCCCACTCCATCAGTTAAGGTCCAAATCCTTGGATAAGTTCTCTGTGCATCCATCAACTATGCCTAGTTACTTTAAGACAATTCTGCTCTAGTTGTTTAGCTCAATTCTGCTCAATAATTTTTAACTTAATTTCGTTTTCAATCTGCCCTTCATTTTTGTCCCATGATGTTTTTTTTCTCTCTCTCTCTTTTTCATCTCCATCACATGGTTTTATCTTGCAAATTCTGTGGTGTGCAATTAATTTTTTTTTTTTTTTTTTTTTTTTTTTTTCTTTTTCGATGGCGGGCTCAAACCATCCACAGACTAAGGCTAGAAGCGGTGATCATTTTATAATGCACGCACTTAATAAGTGGGCCACCTTTGCCTCCTATGAGAGGACGAACAGTTGCAACCATGCTTTCTCCAGAATTCGAACCCGGGCCACTATACCGTCTGGGTGGCGGTGTGAAATTAATTAAAAATTGAACGTACAGCCTAAGGGCTAAGGCCAGAGGGTAAATTAATTGGTTTGACTACTTACTGCTCCTTGCAAATGTTTAATTGGTAAAACAAGTACAATCCTATTTAAAAATCAAAGAACTATTTATTAGGCTTTCTATTACGAGTTCCAACTGGAATGGTAATTCAAATTAAACCGATGGCTTATCGTTATGTAAAATACAGGCAGTTTGCCTGGTTATAAGTTTTAATTCATTTCTAATAGTATCCTACTCTCAAAACTAAAACACTATAGGTAAATATACTATACTTAAATTTTTAAGCCACCTTACCGAGGCACAAAACCACAATATCTGTATCTGCTCACAATGATAGCAGGAAAGTGAACACCACAGCCGGCGTGGCACGAACTTCATTGTGCCACGCCGAGTGATTAAGATTAATTTCTTAGCTTTAAACTATGGCGCTTATCGTTAAATTTACATAATCTGTCTAGTCTGGTTTGGAGGAACACTGGGACAAGAGCCAAGAATAGAATAGAGTTTAACGCTACTTAACTATTAGTAAAACTTAGGAGTAATTAATTGTCACAGCCTGTTTATAAGTTATGTCTAATGATCTTGACTCAGTTTTTTTGTTGCCCATCCGACTTGAGCCATATTCAAGTGTTCATCACTTATGTCTCTGTCCATTCATTGGATTCACCTCTTATTCAATGTTTGTAAGTTATATCTCGTGCTTCCAGACATGTCTTTTATACATCCATCAATCTTGTCCTGTCAGACATTTGTATTTATTCTTGTCCTTCATTTCTTTTCCATAATCTTTACGCATTCTTGTCTCTTTTTTGTTCATCAGCTCTGTCACAAGGTTCTCGCCTTGTTCTCCACGGTTGCAAGAACAATTTTTAGCTTCTGCTAGTAAAGCTTAGAAGTAATAAGTTTCAGTTAAACACTGTCCTAGCTTCTTATGCTTCATGTCACATGTATTCAGTGAGTTCAGAAGGTGACGCAAATTAACCCTCTGAGTGGCACGGATTTTTTTGGATCTGCTCATGAAGACCTGTATTGAAAACGCATTTACTAGTTAAATTTGTACAATTACTTATTTTAGTCTCTGTGTTCATAAACTTTCGTTTATTCAACTTATATTTACATCATTAAGAAAAGTAAAAGCAAAATGTTTGAAGTTTTAAACCAGTATGTATCAAGAGACAAAATTCTGAAACCGTATAAAGGCGGTTGTGCCACTGAGGGGGTTTTAGAATCACGATTAAAGAGATTGAAAGCTAAATAGTAGGTTAACTATAACTTGTTCCTGTCAATGTGAATGCCACATGCTGCTTCGGAGGTGTGTAGCTCCGGATGTGTGTGTCAGAATACTTACGTTAGAACGCCCACCAGCGGCCGAGATGTAAACTCGCTGAACACTGGTAGTTTGGTCAGAGGTTCGAATCCCGCGAGCAGGCATGGCTGCATGGGCGTTTTAGTAGTTTTTTCCCATGTGTAACGAATATACGAGCCCATTTCCGTTAGAGTATCCTCCACGAAGGCATCCTTTCCCTTAGGCAGATGGCCCTCGAGGCTTTGTCATAATCACATAAACCAAACCAAACCTACGTTTGAAAAAAGCTGTATATAAATCTGATATATATCCTAAATGTGCGCCACAAATTAAATTTCATGAATCTGCCTTTATAACAGTAGATATAAAACTTTTTTTTTTTTTTCAGTGTACTTAAATCGCATTTTTAGCAGAGGAACCCACTAGCGGCCGAGCGGTAGAGACGCTGAATACTGGTAGTTCCGCACTGGGTTCAATTCCAGGAGGATCGGCTAGCTGCAAGGGCGTTTTCGTGCTTTTTCCCATGTGTTACGTGTATACGAGCCAGTTTCCCTTACAACGTTCTCCACAAAGATATCCCTCCCTTTAGGCAGGTAGCCCTTGCGTGCAGTAACCAAACTAAACCAAACTAAACCTTATTTAAAGAGAGGATATATTTGCCGAAGTATTGAATGCAGCTTTGGAATTTACTGGAAGAGAAGAATCAGCCCATTTCGTAAGAATTCTGATTTCATGTACCTTATTCATTCAGAATGTTTAAAATAAATAAAACTGTTTCCAATGGGCAAAAGTACTTGCGAGATCTTAAATGAAGGCAGATAAGACCCATTCATGTTCTCTTTCCCATCATCCTAATTAAATAATGGAACCGTAAGACTGCAAGTCGCAATAAAGCAAAAAGCTCGGCGGCATTCGGCTATAACCGTTAAAAGTAGATAAAGCAGATCGTATGTCTCTCTTGCTACTACTAACCCTGTTGCCGCAAATCGTTCATTACGAGAATTCCTCTGCGCTGCCCAAACTGCACCGGGAAGAATTATCGTATCCAATTACAAGGTTTTCTTGTTGAGTTGAGAGCTTTCTCGTATTCCTCGTTTGGAATTCTTTTTTCGTCATTGAATTTTATGGCCCTTTCTTATTTCTCGGACGTTTCTCGGTTTGTGTCTTGGAAGAAAGAAGAACGTCTGGAAAGGAGAAGGATGTTTCATTTGTCTCCGGTAGAATACTTTTATTTGTCCGTAGTCATTTTGTTTTGGTTATGCATTCGCTTTTATATCAAACCATAAAAAAGGTGTGTATTGGTTTATTATATATTATGTATCCAAACTGATTTTTTCAAAAGAAAACTTAAATTTTGTAGTCTTAACACCTGGAAGTTGAGTTTATCTGTAGAAGATATATATGAGGAAAAAAATCTTTGAATCTGTAAATTTCAAATGATTGTCCAACCTCTCAAAGATGAGTTTGCCACTAAAATGTGTTAGATGGACGGAGACGGAGGAAATGCAATGTCAAAACTTCAGTTTACATTCTAACACTTAAAAAAAAAAAAAAAAAAAAAAAAAAAAAAATCCTTTATTTTTATCGTATTAATAATACTATTACTAGTAATAAGTATGCGAACTGTCCCCCCTCGAAACACAATTTAATGTTTTCATCCAACATAAGCATCAACACCTTTCACAATAACAATTTATTTTGCAAACAAAATCTGTCTAGTTGCCTTTTATGTGTTGTCTTTATAAAAATCCCGACTTGACCTTTATTTACGCAACCGTTGGTGGTATGCTACCAGTTATAGAAATGTTTTAAATGACGCAAATATCCATGTTTTGGTATTTTTATTATTTCCTTGTACGAAGTAAAGTAAGTATTCTAATCGCGAAAAATGTTGGGTATCATATTTCAAAGAAAATATATTTTCACCGCTCTCGAATTCAGGATCGCAAAATGGATTCAGAAGAAATGTTTTTCCTTGACATCTGTACGTACATGCATACTTATACACGTACGTAGAATGTTGAAACCCATACATAAAATTTCAACGTAGAACGGTGAAATTTTGTATATGGGACTGCTATAACATGTAATTGTGCTCCTCCAAGTTTTTCGCATTCTGTTACTTGGTTCGGTGAACTTAGTATTTTTTTTTTCCCCTTATATGTTGGTAAACTGTGCATTTTTTTGTTTTAAAAGTGATTGATTATGTGGTTTTTTATGTTCCGGTTAAGGTTTTTATGCCTTTAGTTAAGCTGCATGCAATAGTTGCAGAATTAGCAACAATTTAAAAGTTTAAGTAGCAACTTAAGCCTAATGAACCGCCATTTGTTTGCATTTGAAACTCGGTAGAATTGTGAATTCAGTTAGTTTCTACACCTCCAATGTCTGTTTGCTGAGTGGGACCACGTGTTCCCGGCTAGTTACGTGGGACATTTTATAATCGAGATGAAAATGCTTCTTTTAAACTTGTGTTCCGCTTTAACTTTCCTCAAAGAACTGGTTTTTCCGTTAAGTCTGCCAATCAGATGACACGAAATCCAAATTTCCGAAAAACGTTTTTTTCGCCGCGCTGTTGAGGGAGCTTGCAAATATGATACTGGTTTTAGGCTCTCAGAAGCTGACCGTAGTCAGATTAAACCAACTTCTTCTAGATACACTACATACTTCTAGATACACTACAAACCAGTTTTTCTTCATCTGAACTTCAGGTATAACGGAGCTGCACCCCACATAGAACCCGCTCCGTTAGCACAGTTAAATCCCAGTGTGAATGCCCTTTACTGCTAATTTAAACACTAGCTAACCACTTATATGCAGCGCTTTAGAAATTCAAATATTTAAATATATACATCACAGTAGACAACTTTCAAACGCCTGAACAACATGTCTCCAACTACCAAGATTTCTAGCTCTACGCGTTCATAAATTCAAAAATCAAATACTAAAACTCAGGTAGGTGCACAGGTGTGGAATGTCATGGGGAAAGAACAGTTTTTTGGCGTCTGGCCAGAGCTCTCTCTGTACTAAAAATTTGCTCGCTATTTAAACTCAACCTAATCTGCATTCTGGTGATGGTTGACTGACGGGTGGAACAGAAAGTACAGAATAGAATTAACACAAAAATGGTGTGTTGGTTAAAATAAACATTACTAGGACCACTTTACTAAAATTGCCCTAACTTAAAATATATCCTTAATGGGTGTATTTCTTAAATTAAAATCATGTGCCAGCAACCATAATTCAGAAGATATTGAAATTAGCCGTGCATTCTTTTTGAAAAACGTTGTACAAGCAAGTCGTGAATTAGTTATTTCAGTTTTAAAAGACTGTAGCTTTTTTGAGCAACATCACAGCACGTGGATAAAATAACAATTACTACTGAAACGATTATTCCCAAGACAATACTTAGAAGAATTTGTGAATGTCGCTAATGCAAAATAAAAAGTAAAATAATCTGAGAAAAGCACACTAACTTCGAAACCCGAAGCTGCTCTTTGGGGGCACATGGAAGGGTGGGAAGTAGCCAGAATGCCCCCGAAATTCTTGCTAAAAGGCAAAGAAAACGAACGAAGAGTAAAAATGCTCCAAAGAGACAAAAGATCGGCTTTAAGGGCTGTGTCCAATTACTCTAACAAGGCTAATACATAAACATTAGATCCATTGATGCCCCTCCAGAACTGTCTTTTGTTCTAAGACGGATAAAAACATTCGAAATTCGTTCCCTAAAAAGAAAGTTTCGCCTGAGCACGGAGAGCGAGGAACAAAAGCTGGAGATGGGTCCCTTTCCGGTATATTCAGTTCCGCGATTCTCATCTCTTCTCGGTGTTTATTTTTCGAGCGACGTCACTTCCGGCGGCTCGACAAGCGTCACTTCCGCTTACGTCTTTCTTTGCTTTTGTTTTCGGATTTCGAGTGCAGTGACAGACGCGGCGCTTCACATTGCAAGACAAGGCATTTCCGGAGTGAAAGGAGGGAGAGATGAGTCCATGAGAGGGCGCTTTCTTTTAGTGTAGCTGGGTTTTATTAAATTATTCTCGCCCGTTTGTCGAGTTGTGGTGACACGTGCCATCTGCGCATGCTCGTGCAGCGACACGAAAAAATGACATGCTCGAATTTCGGATCGGAAGGTTGATAGGGCGGCTAAGGGAAAAGGAATTTTTTTGGCTACAAGGTATTTTCTAGGGTTGACTGCTTACTGCATGACTTTTTATTTTGGAGATATTTCGAATGCGAAGAGAACAACGCGTCTCTTTTCCAATTTTCTTCCTAGTTTAATAAGTGGAGGTAATTTGGCAAGATAAAAATACTTGGAAAACTAGTAACTAGCTGTCTTTACATCTACTGCCCTGTTTTTCCATAAAAAAGAAGAAGAAAACCAGACACATTCTAGAATGTTTCCAGATGTTCTAGAAAGATAACATAATTAATATTTTAGGAACATTGAGAGTTTATACATATTTTGAGGTACACAACATACATAAATTAGCACTCCGAGCATTCGAATTTAACATGAACATACTTTAGACGGCAGTTACAAATATTGTTAACCGCACGGCTTAGAATATTACGCATATTGCAAACCGTATAGGTCTGTAATACAGTAAGTTCATCTGATGTACTGGGTGGTGAATCAGTTTGAAGAGGGCCGGTTTGAACACCTAGCAAGCACCAGACCACAGCAACTGGTAGTGGATGTTGCTGTATCAGCTTTCTGAAATCATTCATCAATGGTTTTCTTCACCTGCAACAACCCACATTGCTCAACAAGGTGTTGGAAAAAAAAAGCGATTTTCCTTCAGTTGAAAATCTGAACTTCACGTGTAGCGGAGTTAGTCGAAACATCCACTCGGTTAATTCAGGCAAACCCCAGTGTGAACAGCCCTGAAAGGGCCATTCCCACGGGGGTTTATCTGAGCTAAAAGAGTCAGTTCCCTGCTTCGACTAGCTCCGCTGTGCCTGCAGTTCAGATTTTTCAACTTGCTGCCCTATGGGAAAAAACTGGTTCTGAAGATGGTTCGGCTACGTCCCCAGTAGGAATGGCCCATTTAGAGATCCGGAGAACGCTCTGGCCAAAGCAGGAGTCTGAACCGGTGTCGTGGGTGTAGCGGTCGTGGCTCGAGCGGATAGTGCGCAAACGAACATCTGGAGGTCGAGTAGAGGAATATAAAAGAGCACGTCTTTCATTCCTCCTTGTAAGATGTTAATACCTAACGAAACTGACTTGAGTCATTATTACTTACTGTTTACACGTGTGATATTAATTCTGACTCAGTTTTCAAGCCGGTTACGATGAGAAATTGTGATTATCTACATTTTTACCAGTATTTTATAACATCTGATGATTTTAGCTTCAGTATTAGTATATGAATAACTACAAAGCCCTGCGGTCATACGTAATGACCGCTGTTCTAGATATTATAAATTGTAATTAAAATGATTTGTGCAAAGGTGTCTGCTAATTCAAATTGAATTACCCAGGGCAAGCGGCGAGGACGCCCCTTTGCTTACTGCCCCACGGGGTTTCTCCCTGGTACTTGCTTAATTGCTTTACGGACTATTATAGACTGCAATGAAGGAAACCACTGGTGGTACATTTCTTAAAGGACAGCGCTAGGTCAATAAATAAGGATGATTTAAATAATAAAAATGTTAATTCACATGTCAAAGATCTCTTTGTACACAACATTTCTTGTGTAGATCTTTCCATCATTTTTAAGCTCGCCTTGCAGAGGACCATCCATTATTTTTAATTTTACGTCCGTTCTGTCACGAACTCTTGAACAGGCAACATAAAGTTGACCGTATCAGGATCAGGTAAAAAAGCGCCAACACGCTTAAGCGTTTGGCCCTGAGACATATGGATGGTTATAGCAAAGTCAAGTTTTACAGAAAATTGTCTACGTCTCAATTGAAACGGCTGTGCCGTGGCAACTTCACCCCATTGGCTAGTACAGTTACGCAAGCAAGCCATAAACTATCGGCGACAAACAGACACTTAAGCCGCATATAATAAAGATATTTATTTATTTCATTTTATTTGTTTTTTCATCGTTGCCGCTTTTTGCCGGTTGCATATTTCCGAATTCTATTCTATATAGATGTTAAACTTATTTATAAAATTTTAAATGCACGTGCTCTTGTATTTTTAATTTTTCCGGCTTAGCTTTCTCATCATATTCGTCACGCGCTGCTCTGCACGGGGAATAAAACAATTTACAGTTTCGCAAGCAACCAATAAACTATCGGCGACAAGCACTTAAGCCGTATATAAGAAGTACCTCTATTCAGAATAAATTCGATAAGATTATCTAATTTATAAAACTTTATTGAATTTTTGATTAATAAACTGAACGATTTCAGAGCAAGCAGTGGTAACACTGTACGGAATAAAACATTTTTATCTCCCACGCACAAGGCGGTTTGTCGGAAATTCTGAAGATGTGTTGTTTTTAAATATTTTGTGATTTTGCTGTTGAATCGAATTTTATGTGGCGTAAGCGTCAAGAACGTGACATTTAATAAATAAATTTAACACACAAAACGTTAATAATAAAAAGGCGGAAAAAAAAGTTTTGCAAGTCACCTTTTGCTAAGAAAGCTGAATATTGATATAATGAACTGAGAAAAGATTAAAAATCAGAAAATGTACACCCACACTTAACGTTGCATCAGAAATTCTAAACGTGTGCTATTATGCTGTTTTTAAAATTTTTGTAATTTTGCTGTGGAATTGTTTATGGCGTATATTAAATGTGCTTAATATTAAGGCTAAAAAGACAAAAAAATAAATAAATAAATAAATAAATAAAAATAAAAATAAAAAATGTGCAGTAGGAGTGAGTGCTTTGGTTCACTATAGAAATCTGAATCACTTTTCAAATTTTTGCCACCAAATATTAGAACCCTGCATTTTATTTAAAGAAATTTAATAATGAAGAATCTGAATAAATGTATATGTATGTATGTTTCTAGCACTGTGAAAAAACAACAGTACTCTACCTAGAGACATCAAATTTTGAATAACGTAGTTCTCTTCTCGGATATGGCATCTGGAAGCCCAAATTTGGAATTTATAATTTTTTTATTATCTATTTCATATTTTGTAAAACTTTAACAAATTTTTGGTTAACAAACTCAATAATTTCAAAGCGTTTCGTTAACATTAACATCAACATCGGTTGCATCTTCAACATCTATCATCATTTTATGTACATTTCTTACTGGTATTATTTCGATAGCGTGGTAACGCAAAGACATTGCAATGTCTAACGGTATTTTGCGTCGAATGACTTTGAATGTCTGTGTCACTTTTCAAATCCCGTTTTGAATCCCCCGTGGGGGGGAAAAAAAGTGCCTTTGGGCGTAATATAAAATCTGAAAGCTTTCAGAATTTTTTGTTTTTATTTATTTATTTATTTCAGCTGTCGCTTGAAAATGACGCTTAGTGATACTTAGGTTCAGCCGTGCGAAATGTACGTGTAATATCTAAGAAAGAATAATAAACAGCTAAATGTTTTTTCTTAGTGCAAGATCAATAAACTGTACTATTAACGCATGTCGTCTGTTTTTGAATATGTCGTAGATTTGCAGTTGATTATACCCCAACTTCGCTGTATTAGTACCTGAATTGGGAACAGTTGGGATTCATATGGGACCAGTGTTGGAAAGAAAGGAGTAAAGAAGATGCAAAATTTAAAAAAAAAAAAAAAAAAAATGTGTAATTATTGTGAAATTATTGTCAAAATTGTTTAAAAGGGGGGATAATAATGTTATGGATAATAACTGTTTAAGGCGATTTCCAATAAGTGTAAATGTATCAATAATCGTAATTTATTTTGTGCATACGTTATAAAATAAAATAAGTAATAATAATAATAACAAAGATTTTTACTTTTCACAACTTTGTTAGGTATTATCTTGCTATACACAGCCGGATCGCGACTGGCAATTTGAAAGTGATTCTCCCAGAGTACAAATACGGTTATGCGACCTTCGACAATCATAGCAGTAGACAGGACAAGTATGGGATGTGTGCACAGACATAGATAATACCCCCTAAGGGCAGAGTTTTCTTCTTGCAGGAAATACCGGGATAACGAGGCCTTCGTAAGAGAATAAATGATAAAAGGCTTAAGGGGCGATTGCCTGCCAGAGCGGACAATTAAGAAGATTAGCCCCTTTTTCTTTCACTCTGCGTTCGCTCTTTTAGTTGGGGATTTAACGTCCGGGCGAAATATACGCGCATGATAAGCATTAATATAATATAAGGGAATTAATAAGACACGCAATTAAAAACGTACCATCACGAGATCTGTACCTAAAATACAGCGCATTCCTGCTACAATGCTCCTGCTATCAAAAGCGAACTTTCTGAATATTACTTGAATTTAAAACTTTTACTTTCCTGATAATTCAACTATTTGACGTGATTTGAAATACGTATATTTTATACGGTGTTTAATATTGATGATGTGTATGAATATTTGTAACGTAATTGCAATTAACAAAGAGGATGCTTGTGTGTTTTGTTGTTGTGACTTATCTTACATGTCTGGCAGTAACATCGGCACAGGTACACGGAATTCATCGCAGCAAGGAGAGAAAGACTGGACCTGTTGTTGACAACAGCCTTGAGCACTATACAGGTGACAGTGTGACTTCACTCACTTCCGCCCCCCCCCGGTTTTAAAGGAGAGCGCACCTGGAGGACGGGTCCAAGAGTCTCCCATCCCTCTTCCCCTACCACTAACCTCTCGAGAGGACTTTCGGCTCGACATATATTTAGAGTGCCCCCGTGCTACAAAGACACTATACATTTACAAACATCCAAGCCTTCTCCAGGATTCGGACACGAGCCCTTTGTAGAAGACTCCCCTAACTACTTTACCATCTGGACGTCCAAGAGGATGTTTTTAACCTTATATTTATATACCTGCTACAGTACTATTTGGTACTTTTAGTTTAGCAGTTTCTGAGCTTCAGTACAGTGGAACCTGTATCGATAGAGTATACAATCGAACCTATTCGTTACAGTTGTGAGGCATCATCTCTCTCCTTCCCACAAGCCTTTATGTTATAACTGGAAACACACTCGGCGCGTATTCGAGAGGTCAAATCCCGGTGACGACAGTGCAGATTTTTTAATTTCCTTACGTTGGAAAATTCTAAAGCCTGCTCAAGTGGCATCTAAACTAAAAACAAGGTGGACGATAATTCATCGCCACCAATATTTGGCGATTGGATCCTCTCATCCCCAGTCGCCCTTTAAAAGGGGAAGTATATAAGAAATTTTCTCTTTCCTTTCCGCACGCCTTCGTGGTGTAACTCGAAACACACTCGACGCGTATTCGGGAGTTCCGGATTTCGGAGATCCCGGCGAGAGCACTGAGGGTTTCTTCAATTTTCTGGCTTCGATATAACCTAATGATTCTACAGAGTGGAATCTGTTCAATACAGTAAAACCTGTTCAGTACAGTAGAACCTGTATAGACCACAAGCGTCTCACTTCACGAACACATTATCTTCACCAAAAAGGCCTTGGATCCCTAAGTTAAACTCACGTCGACTCACGTCACGACGACGTAAAGATCGACGCCCTAAGTTAAGTCGATAGCATATGATTTTCAAAGGCGTTTTGAGGTAGCCTATGCCTCATAATTAACACTTCCAGGTTTATGGAAATATTATTTTAATATTTTTTATTATCTCTCATTTACAAGAACCTGGCATTAAGTGACTCACAGGGCGATGAATTTGGTCTCGAGGAAATTAATATCAGATAAGACTGCAGGCAACACCCGGCGGCGCTGTGGCTAGTGAGTTGCGCAGTGTCATCACAGGTCCGGGGTTCAATCCCCGAGGTGGGCAAGGTTGACTCAGCCTTTCATTCCTTGAGTGGGTCGATAAAATGAGTACCAAGTTCGTTTGGGGACTAAACACTGGAGGTCCTGCGACAAGCTGACTACTTGCCCAGAGCATATGCTCAGGCACCCTGAGGCCCACGGTCAGGAAAGCAGATTTCGGGGCACTGCAGGCCATGGCCCACTAGGGCTGTTGCGCCACCGAGTTTACTTTAATTTAAGGTTGCATGCAGAGAGCACTTTGACACGTAAGACATTCTTTTTATGTATAATATTATGTCTTTAAGCAAAACAATATTCTAGATAGCTACGAATAAAAATGTACAGAAATTACTATAGCAATATAAAAAATGAGCTCAACATGAAAGAAAAACTTCAGGAACAGCAACAAAATGCGATTGAAGAAGAAATAGCTTCCCAGTTTGCTCTTGGATTCACCCCCTGCTAACAAGACTTTTTCTTTTTGTCGTCTTTTCGGCTTTATTATAAAGAATCGCTTTCTTCTCAGTCATTTTCGTTACACATATACAATTTGACATCAAAATCATAAACATTTTAAAAGCAGCAATATATTTACTTAGAATGTTAAGTTTCGAAATTTAAAAAAAAAAAAGTCTTTATTCAGTTTATTACTTTTCTTAGTAAGTTTACTTACAATTTTTTTATTACAAACTTTCTTGTATTTTTAAGTTTATTAAATAGCATGTTCTTCGCACTTTCGCTACAACAGCAGAATAAAAAAATATTTAAAAACAACAATATATCTTTAGAATTTCGGATAGAGTGTTATAAGTTGTTTTGCATAATTTTATATTCGCTACATTATTTAAAAACTAGTCTCTCCTGTGTCCAGGCGCCTGAAATAGTTATCGTAAAAAACAAGAATGTAATGATTTTAAAGAGACCAGCTAGTGTAAGTTCATAAAAATATTGAATATTTATAATTAGACGTCTCATGATTTTAATACTTATTTGTTTAAATCAATCGCGTTAAAAAAAGTGCTTTTAGTTACTTCGTTATTATGTTTTTAAATCGTTTAGTTTATTACTTTATTAGAAAGTATCTTAGGCTTTACTGAACGGTAACACGCTGCCGCTCGGAAGATAAAAGTATTTTTTATTTCCGGCCGTGGCAACACATTTCCTTCATAAAGTCGAGTTGTAGAGACATTAGGTATTTTTTTGGAAGCAGGAGATGTGAAAAATGAGCAACGCCATCGCACGGAATCGAACCACGGACCTCCGGAATACGCGCCCAGCGTGCTGACCACTACACTACGAAGGCATGCTAAGAAGGGGGGAGAAATACCTTATGTACCCCCTTTTAAAGGGCGACTGGGGTTTTAGGGGACCCATTCGCCAAATCCTAGGTGTGGAGAATCATCATCCACCACCCTTCGAACCACGGACCTCTGGAATACGCGGCCAGCGTGCTGACCACTAAAATACAAAGGCATGTTAAGAAGACAGGAGAAATACCCTATAGAGTTTGTTAATTAAAATTGAAAGATAAATTTAAAATGTTAATGAATGTTAATTAAAATTGAAAGATAAATTTAAAATGTTAATGAATATTAATTAAAATTGAAAGATAAATTTAAAATGATAATGAATGTTAATTAAAATTGAAAGATAAATTTAAAATGTTAATGAATATTAATTAAAACTGAAAGATAAATTTAAAATGTTAATGAATGTTAATTAAAATTCTTACAATTTTCCGAATTGCAACAGTCTCACGCGCTGGAGATAATATGTTTTATTTCGAACAGTGTTGCCACTGCTCGCTTTCAAATCGTTGACTGTTTTAATCAAAAATTCATTAAAGTACATTTACAAAATATGAAATAAATAATAAAACAAATTAGAAATTCAAAATTTCGTCTTCCATGTATCCATGTTTGGGTGGAGGATTACGTTTTTCAAAACTGGATGGCCTAGTTACCTTCCTTTTTTGACAGTGAGAGAAACGTACATACATATATGCAGATGATTCATTATTTAATTTAATTAAAAATAATACAGGACGATAATATCCGGAATCAACAAGTGATAGGTCGTTTATAGTGAACAACGCAAAATCCCATTTCGAAACTAATAACCCTTTTGGACTAATAAAAAAGAAAACAAATTCAAAATTCAACATTCTGACTTTTAGGTCCATATATTCGGGTGGAAGATTACGCGTATTCAAAATTTAATGATTATAGGTGCCGTCATTTTTACAGTGCGATGGATATACCTATTCTTTATTATTTAGCTGGGCTTGATTTCATTGTGGAACTGATTTTTTCGAATCCTGTTCAATTTTTAACTTACGATTTTCTGAATCTCTTCACTGTTGTTAAAGTAATGACCTTCGAGGGAAGATTTCACTTTAGAGAAGAGAAAATAGTCTGCAAGTACAAAATCTGGTGAACAATTTCACGATTGTTCGCGACAATTTTGTGAGCAGTAACTGCTTTACTGATATCAAGTTCATCGTCGAAGAGAAAGGTGACAATATTTTTACAGTTGGGTTGAACTTTTTCGATGTATTATTCTTTTCTTGAGTCGTTCGAATCCATAGCATATAATGTTCGCTGAATCGAAGTAAACGATTAACTGCTTGAAAAGTCTGCTTTCTCTTAAGCAGAAGATATTTATTTATTTATTTTAAATAGCAAGTTACGGTTGGAATGTTCTGCCTTAAGCAGACGATATTTTAGGAAAATCAAGTTGAGCTATCACAGTAATAATTTCTTATGGTTTGGCCAGTTCTGACATTTTGTAAACTTACTTGTGTAACGTCTAAAGGATTTTTATGAACTGCAGTACCGGTGCAGATGTTTATAAGCATCCACAAATAGATGCCATTTAATTGAAATTTTAACACATATTACTAAAAATTAAAATAAAGAATTTAAATCATTTATTAAACTTATGTTTTGCTTATTTATTGCTTTTAAATGGCCCAGTTTATTAAGCAGTTATACATTTATTATATTTGAAATAATATGTAAGGACCTTATGTTTTCTGAATGCCACGTTTTGACAAATTGTATTAAAGATAACTTAAAAGACCTTTTGTTTCGCACA
The DNA here is from genome assembly GCF_044657685.1 of Stegodyphus dumicola. Lineage (NCBI taxonomy): Eukaryota > Metazoa > Arthropoda > Arachnida > Araneae > Eresidae > Stegodyphus > Stegodyphus dumicola. The sequence goes on along the minus strand of NC_140775.1, from coordinate 15,394,752 downwards.
GTGAGAACACATGCCAAGACGCATGGACGATAAATACATAATAGCGTAATGTAACGCAATAGTTGCAAAATTTACGAAATACTTCGCTTAAGAAGTTTCTAACGTTATAAAAGAAAAGCAGTAAATTGGATTTTTCGAATATCCGGTTGAGTTGCGGTTCCATATGTTTAAAATTCTAAAGCACCATCTTACTAATATTTATTAATACATTACTCTCGTTGATCCTTAGAAAATAATTAAGCCCTAATTAAAGCTTTTAATTAACTCCAAATGATGTCTCAGAACTGCTATTTGAGACGAAACTCGAGTAACCAGCACAGTCACAGTGAAACCTCTTGGACCATTTTGCGTGTATTTGAGCTCTTTCTAATCAATACAGTCTCCGAATTTAAAACCATCCGGCGTAAATAAGAGCGAGGCCTTTCGAAAACCGAATCTTCCGAAAATGGAAGAAAAGAAGAAGGAGGCGGTCGTTTGCAAATGTCACGGCGGATCCCTGCTTAATTGTTCCTAATGAAAAATCGTCGGACTCAGCTGGCGAATTAATTGAATTTGCATCGAAGAGCCTGCCGCCTCAGCCTGTAATAGGTTTAAAAGGGAATGAGAGCGTGGTTAAGAGGACGAAGTACCTGTACCGAGTTATTGTTAAGCCACCTTTCCCGGTTTCAGTTCGGTTACAGCGTTTTGGCAACTGAAGAAACGGGAATGAGCCGAAGCTGGGAAAATTTCTTTGAAAGAGCTAATATGGTTTTCGCTTTTAGTGAAAGCTTTTGTTCGAGTTGCGACTGTCTTCGTTGCGATCGCAAATACCTGCACTAGTTGTGTTCTAAGATTTGTGGTAACTGCAATCGGACAATGCAATTGCGACTGAAAGCATTGCGAAATGGAAAGATTTTCATTAAAGGTAACGGAAGTGTATAAGGTATTTCTCCCGCCTTTTTAGCATAATGGTCAGCACGCTCCGCGCGTATTCGAGAGGTCCGAGTCCCGGACAGTGCATTGCACATTTTTTATGTCTCCTGCTTCCAAATAACCTCATGCCTTTACAAGTGTATTACTTTGGAAATATCTTTGTTAATGCTTGTCACTTTCATGCATTTTATAACATAGATGTGTCGACGGTACAGACGAGCTTACCACTGTATCGTCGACCTATCTGTGTTGTAAAATGTCGACACACCTGTGTTACAATATCGTCGACACATATGTGTTATAAAAAATCTTAGCTGTGCAATAGAGCACTGATAATTCGTGTGTAATATGAATGCGAGCCAGCTGCCCTAGAAATTCTCCCACGAAGTCTCCCTTCCCCTTACTACACTCATGTCCATAAATTAAGGATAATGCAAAATCAGGCAAAGGAAGAGTTAGGAGCAAAACAAATTTGACTTATTTGTAAAGCTTATTTATTAAACAAAAGGTAAAGAGCAAAAAAAAGATGCTATATGTTTGATATTATTAAAAAAAATAGCGACTTTTTCTCCCCGGAGCAAATTACAAAAACACCTATTTACAAAAAACCAATATTACATGGTTGGTATGATTGTTAATACATTGTATGTCTCCCAGACAATGCAATACAGTCCGTACAACGCCTAGGCATGCTAAGTATCAAATTATCGATCTGATCTTGGGGGATATTACACCACTCAAAACGCAATACTTTCCGAAGTTCCGGTAGACATGAAGGTAGGAGGAGGTTGACGGGCTGCAACTCGTCGGCCAAGCATGTCCCACACGTGCTCTACTGGATTCATGTCCGGTGAGAATGCTGGCCAGTCCATACGGGTGATATCCTCCGATTGAAGGAATTCGTCACGATGTTTGCACGGTGAGGACGGGCGTTGTCATCCATAAACACAAATTGTGCGCACATGGCGCCCCGAAACAAACTTACATGATGTTCCAGAATGACGTTCCGATAGATTTCGCTTGTCATGTTTCCAATTTGAACATGCAGGTCCGTTCTGGAACCCAGAATAATTCCACCCCAAAGGAGCACTCCTGCACCACCGTAACGGTGTCGTTTAATGATATTTTCTTGGTGGTAACGGGTACCTGGAGCTTTCCATATGAAAGCCCGGCGAGAATCAGACTGCAAGCTAAACCTGGTCTCGTCGGAAAGCATCACACAAGCCCACTGATGCGGTGTCCACAATGCATGCTTTCTATTCCAGGCTAACCGCAGGCGACAGTGAGTTGCAGTTAGTGGAACGCATTTGACAGGTCTACGAGCATATAGACCAATCTGCCCTAAGCGTCTGTACACGATCTGCCTTGAACTTGTCGTACCAGTGGCTGAAGAGACAGGTCTGAGGCTGTGCTCCGCCTGTTTCTTTTGCAGTAACTGCCAAATACCGGTCCTCTTTCGGCGTTGTAACTCTGGGGCGACCTGTGCTGTAACGTCTACTCACATTACCATCATCTTGGAATCGTTGCCAAAGCCTGGAGATGACACTCTGGGCAATTCCAAGTTCGTCTGATACTTCCAGTTGGGTACGCCCACATTCCAGACGGCCGATAATTCTACCACGTAAAAAATCCTCGAAATGCGTCCTTTGTGTCATAACTATTCGGTTATTGCTCTGAAATACTTATAAAGCGCCTACGAACAATTTTACTTCTTTTCCTGTATTCCTTATATATCGCTCTCTTACACTCGTCATTGTGACGTACCATCGGTGTCATCTGGTTACTTCCTGAAATTTGCATGATTCTCGCAGATATGTGTAGTGATTTTACAGGTGATATATTTATTTTAGAGTTCGATTTCCGCGTGACTCCGAATTATCCTTAATTTATGGACATGAGTGTAGATGGCCTTTGCGTGCTTTGCTATGCCTGCTTGAACACATAAACATACTAATGCAAATATTTCATTTCAAAAAGTGAAAGCGGAGTCTTCGTAAGTTTGTGAAGCTAATTTTTTAATTGGAAATTAACAATCTTCATAAAGCCATCATGCCGTGCATCTCTTGTAAAAATACAATTTTCCCTTGCATCATTAATGAAAGTTGCATAATGGTTCTGCGGCATAAAGAAGACGTTGACGTTTTTTAATTTACATTTAAAAATTAGCTTTTCTGCTGCGGCATCACTGCATTATATACAAGATGCTAGCACCTGTTTGTAGCACCTGTTTGTGTGATAATTCTTCTATAGTCTTTTTAGAGTTCGTTAGTGTATGCTTCCTAAGCATACCAGACTCTATAACTTGATTAATGAGGTTTATAGAAGGTACTAGGAAAGAACTTGCCATCTAATTAATGAAGTTTTAGCAGAGTTTGAATAAGAAAATTAAAACTATCATAAGGTATTTTTTAGAAGAATCACAACAATGCAGGCTTTTCACGTAGCGATTTAATTCAAGCAATAATACGTTTGCATCCAGGATAGGTATTCGAAACTTTAATAGAAACCACTCTGATTTAAGGTTTGCTTTGATTCAGTTTATGTGAATATGGCAAATAAAAACTCCGAACAATTTTTACAATTAAAATTAGTGTTTCTACGTAAAAACAAGCAATTCGGTCAACGGGCAAGAAGACAGATTTTTCGGCGCACAAAACTGATTGGTTACTTTTCGTCCCACTCGGCAAAAAGATCCTGAAGCTGATCAAAACTGACTTCATTCACTGTTCTGCTAAGTTTCGAACGTAAACAAATGGCTGCTCCATTAGGCTTAGTCCCATTTCAACAACTTTTAAATTGAAATTAACTCCCATTTCAACGAATTTACACTAAATTGATGATGATTCTACAACCATTGCATGCAGATTAACTAAAGGCATAAAAACCTTAACGGAACATAAGAAGTGCATAATTCAATCACTTTTAAAGCAAAAAATCAAAAATAAAGGGTACCCTACTAAGTACTGATAACTCACTGCAATCATCACTATCTAATGTATATCAATAACAATTATCGTTTAACTTTTTTTTTGTATTGCAAATAATTCAGTTTTGTGTTTTGTATTGAATTCAGTAATAAATTCTCTTTAAAATGATATATACAAGTTTGCATTTTGCGATACGTAACATTTTCTATAAGCATATAAAGTTCAAAAACATAAAAATTTCCAAAAGTGTCCACAATTTTGGCCACCACTGTATATACATTTGGTGCGGAAGATTGCAACCAAAAGGGGAGGTGCACAACTACATGTTATAGAGGTCCCGTATACAAAATTTCAACTTTCCGAGTCTATTCGTTTTTGAGTTATGCGAGGTGCATACATACGTACGTACGTGCTTACGTACACGTAAATAATAGACGTCACGAAAATAATCTCTTCTGAATCCATTTTAAATCCATTTTTTTAATCCGTTTTGGGAAAAAAGAGATCTTTATTCCATCCGTACATACAATTGTCACTTCCTTTACTTCGTATAAGAAAGTAAAAAATGAACTTGATGATAACGTTATATTGTTTGGCGGACTATGTTACGAAGACTAATGAATTTCCGCTTGAATAAATCTCACGCGTACAGTTAGTTTCTTTATTTTGTATCGCTTCGAATTGGCTGCGAAATGTAAACAATAATACCTAAAAAAATATGACATAGTTCTTTCTTAATTAGTATTTTTTGTGATTCTTAACTATTACTAGCTAGCAGCTCAAAATTAGTATAACTACACAAAACTTAACATTTTCTGCCGTTGTAATTACTTAAATGTAAAATAGTGTTCACGCTTAAGTTACTACATTTACGTTCTGCTTTCAGCCACACCCCCCTTCTGTTGTCACATAAGGGTTAGAACAGAACTAAGCTCCAACGAATTTACACTAAAAGTTCTTTTGTATTATTTCAAAAGATTTTCCTTGTGTAAAGCTCATTTGTAAACGCACGTTATTTGAAAGAAAGTTCTTTTATTTCCATACAGTTTCAACCGAAAGGAAAAATAAAATAAATAAAACATACATCATGCTCATTCTGTTTTGTTTCTTTAAAAAAAATGGTTATTTGTGTATTCTGAAACACTCTTTAAAAACCTTGTATATGAATATACGAATAAATTAATATATTTTAGCAAAACAAACTCCGAACCAAAAGAAGGCTAAGTGACAAATCATAGAACTGAGTTTGGAAAAGTTGTTTTAAGTTTTTGTGTTCGTATTTTTTTCTTCCTTTGTTTCCATTCACATTCTTAAAATCTGTTTCTACTTGAATAAATCACCTCTAATTTGTTAGTATTATCATGCTAATTTGTTTCCAAGAAAATGGTTGCAGAGCTAGGCACTGCATGTCGGAGTAAAATTTGAATAAAAACAAGTGCTAAATAAATAAAAACAAATGCAAAAATAAAAACAGGAATTCCAGCGAGTGTTAATCTCAAAGAAAATGCAAATGATACTTTTGAATTTGTTCTTAGGTTTTCGTACATGGCATTTCTTATTCAAAAGCTAAGCTTTTAAAAATTTCTGCCAGTGTTTTAGGCATTCATTTTATCGCACATGCGCCATTTTTGCTTTCAATATAAGTATGTAAATTAGATTTAACATCTCGTGGTTGTAAACAATGTCTCCAAAAGTCAACACATTGAAACACACAAATTAAAAAATAGTCAAATTCATCAACTTATTTAATTTATTGACGTTAGATGTCCTCAATGGAATCTGCTCTCCAAATTTCTTGCACTGTTAACTTACATTCTGGTACGCTGTCATGCATGTATCATCATGGACTAGCCATAACATTCCTCATGGAAAGTGTTATTATTCTTGGAACACTGGCATTCGACGAAATATAACAATTTTATTTGGCTTTCACATTGGATTAATATAGCTTGCTTAATAAGCCAAACGATTTAAAAGCAATAAACTTGCTTCTTGATAATGTCCTACAGCTACCTAGGTAATAATAATAACAATAATTCAAGCTAAATTAAAAAAAAATAATAATAAATAAATAAATAAATAAATAAATCTGAAGGGTTTCAGATTTTAAATTACGTCTAAAGGGGCGTTTTTTTAACCTTTTGTGTGTTACCTTTATTTGTTAAATATCACGTTCTTCGCGCTTAAACCATAAAATTCAGTTCAAGATCGATATCGCAAAATGGTTTAAATTGAGCACATCTTTAGAATTTCAGATACACAGTCTCGCGCGCTGGAGATAAAAATATTTTTTCTGTACAACGTTGCCATTGCTCGCTTTAAAATCCTCGAGTTTGCTAATAAAAAATTCGGTTAAGTTTTATAAAATATGAAATCGATAATAAAACAAATTCCAAATTTCAAATTTGGGCTTCCAGATGCCCGTATTCGCAGGAGGATTACGCCATTCAAAATTGGATGGCTCTAGGTACGATCTTTTATTCACAATGCGAGGAACATACATACATTTATGCAGATTCTTCGTTATTTAATTTTTTCAAATATAATACAAGGCGATAGTATTCGGTGGCAACAGTTTGAAACGTGAAAAGGACATTCAGAGTGATTCGACGGCAATATATAGAACGATAATATATGACAACAATTTGAAGAGTGATTCGCTGTTTATAGTGAACCAACGCAAAATCCCATTTCGAGACTAACAGTACCTTTGGTTTAATAATAATTATAATAATAGGGTCCTTGACAGTATAATGATTAGCGCATCCAAAGTCGAGGATATGTGTTCTATTTCTGCTTAAATACTTATACATGTGTATGCTTTCCCTCTTGTAATGGGTGCAATATCGGTCTAATCGCTACAGTGCACCTTAAGCAATGTTCTTGATGATAAGACAGCTAAAAGACCGATGGGTGCTGCCATTTTCAACGAACTGCTCCAGAGCATGTGTCTAGCCATTGGTTTAAAAATAATAATAACAATAATTTCCGGATTTTTTGCCCGCCCGTAGCCGAACAGATCAAAACACTGATCGCTGGTATTTAGATCCGGGTTCCAATCCTGGGGAACGAGATAGCTGCGTGGACGTTTCCGTGGTTTTCGACAAGTATAACGCGAATGCAAGCTTTTAGAAATTCCTCCACAAATGATCCCTTCCCTTGAATCTATGTTAAGTTAGACATAACTTTAGCAATTGATGCCCAGAATGCTGTGTTACGGAGTCAATTTTTTGGAGTGCTGGGCTGATGGTTGGCAAGTTAGCTTTTCACTTGTTGAGTGAGCAATCTCGTGCATTAGCATTGGAGCTACGTTTCTAAACTTTAGTAGTTAGTTCTTTGATGGTTAATTCTCAGACTTTAATAATTAGTTTTCAGACTTAAGTAGTCCTTAGAGTTTAATAATTAGTTCTTAGACTTTAATAGTTAGTTCTCAGACTTTAATAGTTCCCAGATTTTAATAATTAGTTCCTAGACTTTAATAGTTCTTTGACTTTAAGAATTATTTCTTAGATTTTGATACTTGGTTCATAGACTTTAATAATTAGTTCTTAAATTTTTATAGTTAGTTCTAAGACTTTACTCTTAGACATTAATAATTAGTTCTTAGACCTTCCATAATTAGTTCTAAGACTTAAATTCAAATTTCAAGACAAAAAATAAAAAATTCAGTTCTTAAATTAAAAGTTAGTTCTCAGGCTTAATAATTTTAATAATTAGTTTCCAGATTTTATTAGTTCTTTGACTTAAATGCTTATAATTAGTTCTTATAATTAGTTCTTAATAATTAGTTCTTAGATTTTAAATGCTTAGTTCTTTAATAATTAGTTCTTAAATTTTGATAGTTGGTTCTTAGGCTTTATTAGTAAGTTCTCAGATTTTAATAGCTAGTTCTCGGACTTTAATAGCTCTTAAGACTTTTAATGGTTAGTGCTCAGACTTTAATAGTTCTTAGACTTTTATAGTTAGTTCTTAGACTTTTATAGTTAGTTCTTAGACTTTGATAGTTAGCTCTTAGGCTTTAATAGTTATTTCTTAGACTTTAATAGTTAGTTCTTTAACAATTACTTAGATTTTATTAGTTGGTTCTTAGAATTTAATGGTTATTTCTCATACTTTAACAGTTAGTTCTCAGATTTTAATAGTTAGTTTTACACTTTAATAAGTAGTTGGTGTGTAAATAATTAAGCTATTATTGTATTCGCAGATTGTAAGTAGCAGAAGTTGTTAAGTTTTGTTAATCTTCCTAATTGTGTGCTCAAGTTCATTGTATGCTGTTGTAGGTTCGCAGTTATAACCTCTCGTGTTGTATGATCTCAGTTTATTAAAAATCCAATCTGAATTTCCTAGGTATCATTAATTATGGCAATATTTGTGACGCTCACTTAATTCATGCTTTCTTTTATCGGTGACGTACCTTTTCCGGCGAAGATATTAGTGTCAGACGCTGGATAGTTTCCCACTGGACATATTTTTTTATAATTCTACCTCGGCCCACGCGCCTTCAGAGTTATCTACGACCCTCACACGAACACAAGTGTCGTAAGTGCTCCACTTGTCACGCTGACTGCTTCTTCATCCACTTAACCTCTCGTGGACTTGACACGTGTAGAAGAAACAAAAAAACTAAAGAAATGGGTATCTCGAAGCCAACCCAGATGCGAACATTGCTTTATTACGGTCATCGCCGTGTGAAATGGAAGAATAAATAAGATGCCAGATATATAAAATCCACAAGCCGGCTTTCAAAAGCGTGATCATCCTTGATGGACTGGGCGACATTCCAGCGAGAGCGGTGGTCCACAGCGTCTCGATAAGCCTCCCGCTTTATTGCCTCGGCAGCCATGTGTTGAAATGTTTTATGGAGCGCCATTATGGCTATTCGAAATTATCTACGGAGGCTTAAGGACGTAATGAAGAGCTAATGATGTAGAAGATATCGGGTAATGTCTGCAGAAAGCGCTCGCTATAAATCTGCGTCCCGGCCGGGTTGCTGATATTTCGGATTTTTCGCCCTGGGCTTTTATCAAGCCTCGTCAAGAAAGCCGGATGATCAACAAGGCGCTTTTGTTCAGATTGTAATTTCCCAAGCTTTATTATCTCACTGCTGTCATATCGAGCTTTCTTTTGCTTAGCGCACTCTCACTTACTGTTGCAACGTTTTCATAGATGGCTTTTGAATGTAATCTGAAAGACTAAATGATAACTTAGCATGAAAACTTTAAATGTTTATTAAATGAGAAATGCACAATGAAAAATGCTTATTAAATGAAAAAATAGTGAACTAATAAAACATGAACAAATTCGGGGAACAACACGATTACGAAATAATATACTACTCGGCATGCTGGATATCAATGCAATGACAAATTTGTGAACACTTTTTAATCCGATTCATAGTTCACAGCATGAATTCCCGAAGTAGTCGGTAATGACTCCGTAAAGGTCGATGAAATTTTGCAGGAGATCGATAATCATCGAGGGATCGATACTCGAATACAAATGATAATTGTTTATCGATATACAGCTGCATCATGTACTAAGGAAGAAATTACAAAATAAATATAAAGGGAAAATCCTCTAAAATTATTTAACACAGCGTCGCGTGCGTTCGGGTTCGTAATAGATTGGATGCACACAGAACAGAGGATACCTTGATAAAATTTATTTTACGAAAAGAAACACTTTACAGTTCTGGAAATTTCCACAAAAGTACCACCTACAGCTCTTCTCAGTATCACGGAGCACAATCAGTAGTTGACTTCAAACTATTAACAATGTTAAAATATAACAAAATGGAAAGCGCATCCAAAGAGCGAAGCTCACACGGAGATAATCTCAACTCTCCGAAGTCGACTCTGAACGGAAAAACTCAGAGCTGATGCTGTCTCCGGTTTTATATAGTTTTCTCCCGGTCTCCGAGAAAGCTCTAGTATCTTCCATTTCTCTAAATCATCGGAAAGCATATTCGCTTTTAAAGTTAGATATAAATAAGTTAGATATATAAGACTTATATAAGACTTTATAAGTTAGATATAAAGGCCTGATGCGGTTAGAGTTACATATAGCTACATACAGTTACATATAGTCACATACAATTACAGTTATTCGATAACAGTATCAGTTAGTTATATAAGAATTGGACCGAAATGTTGTCAAATGGTCGTCATAATGGCGTAATGTTTGAGGACTTTTGGCGATTTCTGGCCAGATTTGGCGCTGCCGGCAGCTAGGCGGTATCTCGCCAGTTTAGCAAGATAGTCATTTACTTCAATGATAGCCCACCAGCGGCCGAGCGGTAAAGTCTCTGAACACTGGTAGTTCGGTCCGAGGTTCGAAACCCGCGAACGGGCTGGCTGCATGGGTGTTTTCGTGGTTTTCCCCATGTGTAACGTGTATACGAGCCAGTTCCCCTTAGAAAGTCCTCCACGAAGGCATCCCTCCTCTTAGGCAGATAGCCCTAGTGTGCTTTGCTATAATTAAATACACCAACTACTTCAATGATATAAACGCGCCTCTGTAATGTTATTTTTTCGGCAAAGCTTCGACTCTTCAGATTTTCATGTTACATTATACAAGAGATGCTACAATTTTAAACATAACTTCACTAACATTATTTACGTATATACACAAATTTGTAATAATATTTCATAAATCTATAGTTTTTAAATGCATAAATATTTTATATAGTTGATGCAGTATAAAAAACGTAAAACGTAAGTAAATGAGAGAACATAATAAAAAAGTTCGAAGAAAATGAAATTGAAATGGGGAACAAAAAACAGTTCCAATATTTTTGAACGAGGTGATTAAAAATTAAATTAGGCATTTTTATGCCAGATATTAAAAAAAAAAAAACTGCATCTGCACATCAAGCGCAGCCTAGTTAAAATCGAGCTTTTGTGAAGTTGATTGTGATTTTGTTCCTGGAAACGTGTTTATTTTGTAAAATTAAAAAATAATAATACTAAAAGTAATCAAACATAAAAAGAGAAATCTGAAAACCTTCAGATTTTGAATTTCGTCAAAAAGGGCCCTTTTTTTAACGTTTCATGTGTTATTTTTATCTATTAAATATCACGTTCTTCGCACTTAAACCCCATAAAATTTAACAGCAATATCACAAAATATTTAAAAACAGCAAAACAGTATATCTTTAGAATTTCCGATACGCAGTCTCGCAAGCTGGAGATATATTTCCCGCCTTACTGTGTTGCCATTGCTCGCTTTGAAATCGTTGAGTTTGTTGATCAAAAATTCGTTAAAGTTTTACAAAATTTCAAATAGATTATAAAACAAATTCGAAATTTAAAATTCGGGCTTTCAAGTGCCCGTAATCGGTTGGAGGACTACGTTATTCAAAGTTTCTTTAAACATAATACATGGCGATAATATTTGGTAGCAACTGTTTGAAAAGTGAAACAACGCAGAAAGTGAAACAACGCAAATATTAATTTTGCAAACAACGCAATAATTTTGAGAATAATAGCCCCTTTGGGCTAATAAATCTAATACACAATTATTTTCAAAGTTTTTTTATTTTCCTTATCTAATTGCTTTAAAGCTATTTGTATGAAATTCTTTGTATTTTAATTACGTTGCGTAATGTATGTTATAAAGAAAAATACAGCGTGATCGATGGAGAAAAACCATTCCAAAATACTGTCGACGCGAGAACAAGGTTGGGAATCCCTTATTTATAAGTTCCAGTCTCTCGTGTGGTGTAGTGGCCGAAACCGCTACGCAAACCCCGGGCTGTAATACAGGGTTGAAATGAATTTCAAACTCAAGTTTTAACAATGACATGAATTTAAATAAGATAGTTGAGACATTAATAGTTGCGATTCTTGACAGTATGGGACTTGGATATATTTAGTCCAGTAATTTCAGAATTTTGTTACAAGAAAAATGCTCCGTCGCATTCTACACGAGGAATGATGGTTCTTAGCAGGCCAACATGCCCATAGCTCTAAGCAGAAAAGTTTTTCTCTTCTCAGGAAACCACCTTATATATATCCCTGTGTTTACTTGCGCTGAACTCCCAGGAGGGGAGATGATTCTTTCACTCATACATACATAACAAAGGGTCCATCTCCTGACCTTTACCTCTTTGTCTACTGAAGTGATCTTCGAGGCTGCAACCGGAATCATTAACAAAAACACAGGATTTCACCACTGATGAAAATTATTGCACTCTGAAATCACTCATCCTAGACAAAGAACCTTTATGCCACCTTATCACACTCGGAATAGAAAATTCGAACTATATGTAACTTGGATCATTTTGAGTAAAGAATCAACATAGAAAATTTTATATAATTTTGGGAAAAAGTCACGGTTGTAATACTTGTTTAATAAAGAGAATGCGGCTAAGTTCATTAAGCATATTCAAGCATATTTTTCAAGCATGTTCTTATTGCTTATTTGCTTTCCAATGCTCTTTTAGTGCCTTTCAAACAATATGGAGTTACACTTGCCTCCACTTACAATTTTTTCTGCGTCTGCCGGTTGATGAGAACGCCCACGTTAAAGTTTGGTTTATTTGATTAAAGCTGTCGAGGGCTATCTGCATTCGTGGAGAACTTTCCTATGGAAATTGGCTGTTATACACGTTACATATGGAGAAATTCCCGGAAACACACCTATACAGCCAGCCCGTTCGACGAGACTCAAAACTCCGGGCCGAACTACAAGCGTTCAGCGACTTTACCGCTCTGCCGCTGATAGGCACGCGCGTGTTAATGAACTATGCTTTACAGTTGGGATCAGTCCTAAAGGCGAAATCTAAAAGGTTCTCGAACCTTTCGCATAAAAATGATAACAGAAAAACAAAAAGAAGCTTTGACGTAAAACATTTTAACTAAAACAAAATTTGAAATCAGCGTTTTATCGAAACAATTATTTTTAAAAATGCATCTATGTTTATTATACCTTTGTGGCATTATTTAATATTGAAGAGTTTTGAATAAAAGAAAGAATTAAATTTTATTAGTCGTTATATTAAGCAAACTATTACCAAAAAAACATATCGTATTTTGTAATAATAAATTTGCAATAAATTCTAGAAAACTTTTTCGACTCTTATAGTTAATCATCTCAAAAATATATAGAGACAGAGAAAGAGAGAGAGAGAGAGATATCATATTTTTGGAATGTTAAGATTAGTAAATTTATCATTCAAATAATTTTCTATATTTCAAATGTTTTTCAATTCGTCATTCTTATTGGCTTTTCCATTATCGGCAATCTGAACTGCAGGATATAGCTTGGAGTTTACTACCTAGGGCATAGTCTGTGAAAATAGTGGCATATATACTTTCAGTATAATCTATTAAGGCTTCACTATTCTTAACGATTTATTTCTAAACTAATTTTTAGGAGACGAAAGGGGCTTTTTATTTTAAGTAAAAATGCACTGGTAAATTCTGCACACATACACGAAAAAAAAAGGGGGGACATTTCTGTATCTCTTGTTCTACTGGGCCGATTGTGAAATTTAATTTGCATTTTCCATCTCTCGAAAGCGCGGTTTAGGGTATGTATTAGATTGCGTGCCCCAGGGAACGGGTCCGAGAGCCTTCCACCCCTCTTCCCCTCCCACTAATCTCTCGAGAGGACTTCCGGCGCGCCCATATTTATACCCCATGCCGTACAGACACCATACATGTATACAATTTTAGGTTTCATGAATTTTGTATGCAGTATCTAGAGATGAAATTTTTGTATTTCTGTGCTCTGTATCATGTTTGTTTGTTTGTTTTTTAACCTTAATGTTTAGTTTTGTACTTATGCATGTATTATCCTGTCTGCAAGAACGTCGAAAGAAAAAGTTGGTGCATGGTATAATTTGTTAAATAACTCCAGTTTAAGTTTATGCCAAGAACGAAATTATGCACGAATTTTTTATCTTAGTGACAACAGGTACACAATCTTATAAATGTTTTATATAACAGTCACATAGACATTATTTACGTTAAATTACGTTTGGTCGTTAAAATGTTTTCTTAATTTTAATTCCTTTTTTAATGTAACATATTAAATTATTACTATGTGTTATAATTCAGTACGGTTCGTCTTTCTTTCATGCAAAACCAACGATATTACAAATAGCGCAATAACTGTATAATAGTTGTGTCAGGATTAGCATTCGCATTTAGGCATTTGACAAGTCCAGAGAGTCCACGGCAGTTAATTTTTCAGGCACAGTGCTCCTTTCCTTATTTTATCTAACACAAGATTCTGTTTTACTCTAACAGCGATTCATAACAATCTTTTGGTAGCTCCTTTGCTAAATTCCTAACATGCTACTCTTTCCCCAAACAATAACATCCAAGCTTACTTGTAAACTTTGTGAAGCTCTTAGCCGTCTATTCGGCTGCGTTCCTGGGGTTGGGTGGAGCAGACAGTAGATGGTTTCTGCCAGAAAGATGGCACATTGTGAAGCCAAGGCCAGGTCGGCCACGGTGCTCACTCACTCACATTTATAGACATCTGTGGCTTCTCTGGGATTTGAATCCGGGCCCTTCGCTACGGTAGTCAGCGTCACTAACCGCTAACCCTGTTGGGCGACTTGAAAATATTTCACAGGATCGAGATCTCATATCAACAACTATTTGCTGATGTTGACAGATTGCACCAATACCGGGCGGGGCCTCTTATGAGGCCCGTAGAATGTACATATCTATTCTTCACAGAACTGTCACGGATATATGGAAATGGATGTGGTGAAGTGCGGATAATACAGATTGCACCAATACTTGGCCTTGTGAGGCCTGTAGAGTGTACCTTGCGCAAATAAAATAAATAAATAAATAAAAAGATGCAGTTCTATATCTCCCGTTCTACTGAGGCGATTGACAAAAATTAAATTGCGTTTTTTATGTCTCGAAAGCGCGACTTAGGATATGTATTAGCTTTATATATAGCATAGGTATTTTGACATAGGTATTACATAGATATTTTGACACAAAATCGGACTTTTTCTGAACTAACATACCAATTGTTTTCCGTATTTCGATTCCAGGACTCAAATTATGCCAAGATATTAAATTTTGTAAAATTTGGTGCGAAATTTACAGAGAAGTTCAAAAATTTATCTTGGCACAGTTTTTTTTTTTTTTTTTTTTTTTTTCAGTTTGCTCCAAGAATAATTCACTTGGCGACTCTAAATATGTGGCAACCAATTTTCCTATCCCTTCCATTATGCTGGAGCGGAAAAAAGGCACATCGTTCCTACCTTTCTATAATACATTGCGCATGACCAGAAAAACGTAACTGCGTTTCTACTTCCAAATAATTTTAGCAAAGTGTCTAAACCATATTTGATGTTTTATCGCTTTCAACAAATATGCCAAATTTCAAAACGCGCCAATATATAAATTCACGCATATCTTCGGAAATTTATATAAAAAACTCTAGTTTTTGGCAGGTATGCTTAGAAATACATCTACTTTAAGGTGCTTTTAAAAAATTTTATAGGCTATAATACAAAATTTTTTTTTGAAAAATTTATAAAAATTATTTTAAAATATAAATATTAAAAATAAATCATAAAAAAATGAACGATTTTTATTTGGAATGAACCTGAATTTCGACATGTGAGGAAGAGTCAAATAATAATTAAAAAAAGAGAGATTAATAAATATATGCCAAATTTAATTAACATTGAGGAGCTAAAATTTTGAGAGCTAATCTTTTAAAAACTCTCGTGCGATTTTTACAAAACTTGTCAGTTTGGCATAATTTTAGTTGTAAAATCGAAATATGGAAAAAAAATGGCATGTCATTTCAGAAAAAAGTTCAATTCTGTGTTAAAATACCTAAATAAAATGCTATGTATAAATCTAGTATATATATCCTAAGTTACGCTTTCGAGACATGAAAAACGAAAGTTGAATTTCGTCAATCGGCCCAGTAGAACGGGAGATATAGAACTGCCCCCCTTCTTTTTTTTTATTATTATTATTATTATTATTATTATTGTACATAATGCTCTTACACATTATCCAAATTTCTGTTTTATCTCGATGACCGTACGCCAGTAACTACTGTCGAGTGTAAGCCAGCGTCGATTGTACGCATAGTCGATCTCATGAATGTGAGCTTTATCTTTCACATGCTTGTTTGTTGTTTCTGCGATTTATATTAAAAAGCTGACATTTTTCATTTTGTGAGATTTCTTTCGAAGTTGTGATCTTGAGTCCGTTAGGATTACATATATCGCGTTGCTTAAATCAAAATAAATGAATTTTCGTCACTCATAATTAAGCGTCGTAGTATTAAAAAAGGAAAAAAAAACTATCCAATGTTTCATGTCTTCTTATTCTTCGCGATTCTTTTCCAAAAGAAGATCCGTCAAGCGTGTTCGAAAGACAAATACAAAACAATAAAACCTTCCCGATCATTAATCTTGCCCTAAGTTCGACGAAAATCTCCAGAAAGGAATCATTTAGATTTTCCATTAATACCTGTTTCCAAAACAGGAGCGGAATAAGAAGAAGAAACAAAAAAGAATGAGAAGGAGCGCGACAATATTCCAGAAGAAGAATAACTTTTCACGGAGAGAGTGGCAACAACAAAATGATCGGTTGGATGCGAAGGATCGCTGAGAGTCAAGATGATCGTTCCCTTCTTATTCTTCTAGTTCGCTTTTTTTCTTTACGTGTTCTGTTGTTTTTTCTTTAGCGGAAAAGAAGGTGCGTCATATTGTCGCTGAATTTTAATGCGCCAGTTTGTTCTTTAACGCATCTTTCGAACAAAAGAAACTTTCCTTATAGAATGAAATGCATAAAGCAGGGTTCTAGGCAGTATTTTGAGAAAATTTGTGCAGAATGATCACATTCCTTTGGCTTGTTTTTGTAGTGTAAATGGTTATCACATCTAGTTAGCCAATGAGAGATCTGTGGTTCGAATCCTGGCAGAAGCAAACCTGGTACTTTACCTTTTCACAACGAAGCGTTTAAATAATCGCTACATTATTATTATTATACCTCTGCCTCCAGAAGCTATCTACTACCCGCTCCACCACAACCGGGGTGGGTGGCAGGTCAGACGGCAATTAGTGAGTCTTAAAACACAGAGATACAAGGGCAAACAAGGCCGGTGTGCAACAGAGGTTTCAATACATAGTCTGGATTTACAATTTTTTTTTCCTTCTAATATATACGTCATACATTTATCACAGCTTATTTACAATCAGTCCTTTGCGACATACTTCAGCCATTAATATTGATTTCAGACATGCAGTTTTACACAGTTCCATAAAAATTCCTGATGTGACCAGGGTTACAATTACTGTATTCAGAAAAATATAGTCTGCGTAAACATACATCTTAGATATACATCTAAGACATTTCTTATTCAGACAATTATATACAATTTAACATTAGAGTCTAAGGATACAATGAAAACATTGGTACACCAGTCAATTTTAAGCCAAATCTTTTTTTTTTTTTTTTTCAAAAAAGAACTTCCTAAAACTCTACGTCCTTAGGACGTAGAGTTTTCATTCTAAAAACCTCTAAATGCATCTTACCGTAAAATAGCAGAATTATATTACGTTTACAGCATACCATAAGCAAAGTTCCTATTTATCATTACTATTAACTTCTTTAACCTATCAATACTTCAATACCGTTGTTGCAATTTAAACCAAGAGTACCAATTAGTTACATGAGAACTATACACCACAGTATTTGTGATATTTTAGTACATATTTTACCATTCTATTAAACTTATATTCAACTCAGATACTTCAAATACAAATCAAAACAAAAAAATTTAAAAATATATACATATATATAGTATATATACATACACGTGCAAGCGAGTTCAAGAGACAGTTAATAATGGAATATACACTGAATAGAATACAAAAATCAACCTGCGGGCCAAACTAAATGTGGTGCACAATGTGTCCTCGTTACCGACTGAACTTCGTTGATTAATTCGTCTATCTTTCGCCAGTCGCCTCTTAAGTGGGGGGAAATGTAAGGAATTAAATCTTAGTCTCGTATATTCTTCATGGTTTTCCCCATGTGTAACGTGTATACGAGCCAGTTTCCCTTAGAAAGTCCTCCACGAAGGCATCCCTCCCTTTAGGCAGATAGCTCTCGTGTGCTTTGCCATAATTGAATAATCCTAATCCTAATCCTAATCCGTATATTCTTCATCTGTAAGCGATTGGCACATCCACCTAGCAATTAGAAGATGCTGTCGGGAATACAGTTGTTTTTTCATACTTCCTGGTTTTTACGAAAAATTGAAAGCGGTTGTCTAAATCAGGGATAGTCAACCTGGTCCCTACCCCCACTAATTGGCAGTTTAAGTTTTAGTGGTGGGCGATTTTTGTCTATCCGATGATGAAAGTCCGTTCTCCTACACGCAGCTGTCTCCTATTTCGATATACTTATATCATTTCTCTTAAGCGTTGTTCAGTGACTATTGCGCGCATAATGGAATTGCTAAATCTTAACAAAGTCTGAGGCAAGGAGAAATTTTTCCGAGAAACGAACTTCTCCTTTTCCTGCCCTTTAAGGTTTCAGAAAGAGTCTCGCTGGAACTGATGTCCCGGCTAGCTACCCGGGGCATAAATTTCATGTTTCCTGTAAATGTAAGCAAAGTATAAATAAATGGATAAATTTAGCTATATATATTTTTACTAAGCCTCCACTCAAAAAATTACTTTGCATTTATGCTAAACTAAGTTATTGCGAAGCAGGTGGGAGGTAAGGAAATTTTACTACTTACAAAGTGGGCGGTAGGTATAAAAATGTTGATTATTCCTGCTCTAAATCCTAATACTCTGTGGAAAACAGCATCAAAGACCCGCAGCGGAATTTGTTCAGCTTTTTTACAACGTTATCACGTTACGTTACTGTACATTTAACATCAACCTGCTCTGGTAAATATTACCATCGCTCGAAAACTTACTCTGCCCTAAACATCAGCACATTTAATATTTAACTCAGAATATTTTAGCAGTCTGGTTCATTTCAGTATAGTCAAGGACATGAAGGTTATCTGCCTAAAGAGACGGATGCCTTCGAGGTGAACTTTCTGAGGGATATTGTCTTGTATTAATGTTACACATGGGGAATATCAAGAAACCACTATTGGCAGTATCATTAACCAGTACGGCATTGATGAAACAGATAATAATCTGGACAGGAACGGCAGGCAAGAAAAACTGGATGCAGAGAAACCAGCATTAATTGATGTACATTTTATTTTACTGGAAGCGCTTTCAGCGACAGAACAGTATTATCTTCTTCAGTGGTAACTAAATCAAAGACAGCTGTCACAAATAGATAGAGAAATGGACGAATTTTCGAGAACCTTGTAGTAGCCAACAATGACATCTCATAAAATGAAGGGGGAAAAGAGCTTTAATTCATGTATTAATATATTAACTGTATGATGCCGGTGTCGATTCTACATTACGTCGATCCGACGCAGTGTCGAGTACTGACGACTCTGGATTTGAGAAATACAGAGTTTACACATTTTAGAATGACTTCGATAAATAATTAAAGAAAAAAGAACAGGAAATATTTTAGAATAAAAATTTCTGGCAATAGCTTATTGTTTGAAATGAGAAATATCATCTGATACTATCAGATTTATTCTGCTTTTCAGTATTCCAGTAGCATGTAAATAAGCTGTGGATTGAAGGATATATTTTTGCGCTTTCGAAGAGAATTATTTCTGTTCCATAATTCAAAAACATTGTGAAATATATGGCGTTAAAATTTCTAAGTGCAAAATAAGCAACATTATTAATCGGAGAATGGAAAAACGTCAGTCGTTACTTCCACATAGAAAGAAGGCTCCAAACATACGCCCAAAAACGTTTACTGTTTCTAATGCCTCTAAAATGAAATCGTTGGTAACAAGAGGAAATCCGCCGAAGCAGAAGTAAATTGCAAATTCTTTAAATGCATTTATAGCAACAATAAATAAACTAATAAACCAAGATTTAAACTGAAAAAAAAAACTTAAAAACATAATGTTCACCAGCCTTTTCCGAGTCATGTGGCTCAACGCAGAATAATTAGTAGAACCCTGTATGAAAACTATTAAACAGAACGTAAATGGAAGTACACTGTGACCCTTGATGAAGCATGGGTTTACCTAAACGACTGCAACGGAAAACTGTCTATTTAATTATCAATAACTAAAAGAAAAAAATGTACAAACTTGGTTCCTTCAATACAAAGAACGTATTAGTAAGGAGTTTATGGTTGTTATTGGATTCTCTTATAATAGGAAATTAAAAATAAGAAGGGGTGGAATGTTAAAGTCAGCTTAATGTTCTATCAAGAGGAAGTTTTACTTCCAATGTTCACAGAAGTAATTCCATGTCTTTATCCGAAGCATTTTCGAAGAATGAAACTTCATTAAAAGAAAGCCACCAGTCATGCTTCGGAAAGTACCACTATTTTCCTTGAAAAGATGAAGGCTGATACAGGTTGTGATACTTCTTTGGCGATATGAAGCAACTCCAATGATGGAACACAGCAATAACTTTTATTTAACACTCAGAAATGGCGACATACAAACAAGAAGCGAAAACATATTCTAACATTTAAAAATAAATTACATTCTTCGTGCGAGAGTCGCACGAGGCATTCGAGTCTGGTTTCAAATATTGCCATTCACAAATACCTTAATGTTCATCTATTTAAATTATTTAAACTACAAGATTTTAATATTATTTAAAGCTGTTACAACCTCTCCCCCAACGGAGAGACTTTTTCCGAAGGGAAAAGTTCTGTAAAATTCGAAAGTTTATAAGCTCGGCTTGCTAAATTGCTTAAAGAGAAAAGATAACTGCTCTCATAAGTTTCCAAATTTTCAGGCCGAAAATTTTAAGTTTTAAACAAGTATTTTTACACCACATTTAAATAGGAAGAAAATGGACCAGTGTTCAAATTAGTCTTCTTTTTTTTTCTTGACGGCGCCTAGATCTCTTCCATGGTGGACCAGTTCCTCGGCTATAATTCACAGCAAAGCCTTTCCTCAGTTCATCTGTGCCTTTCAGATAATATTCATTTGTCATTTGCTTTCGACAATTGTTTTCTTCGTCTATTAGTAGCGGCTTTGATATTAAATTAAAAGCCGAAAGATGATGATAACGCTGCATTGCAAAATGATTCTCAATATTAATTTCTTTATCGTTTTTTAAATTTTCGTGAACATCTTCCTCTTTTAATTCTGGTGATTTAACTTCTTCTTCAAATACATCTCTGGATGCTTTATTTTCTTCCTTCATCGGTTCCAAGATCTGCTCTTCAGCTATTTTTCTTTTCCTTTGAGCTCTAGTAGAAATGGCATTAAAATGGTATCACTAAGTTTACGTTCAAGTGATAAACTAATAAAATAAGGTAGTTCAGTGTTAACAGGAAGTAATAACCTGATATCACTAATATTACGTTCAGTGATGAACTAATAAAATAAGACAATTCAATATCAACAGGAAGTTACGTTCAGTGATGAACTAATAAAATAAGGCAATTCAATATCAACAGGAAGTTATAATCTGGTATCACTAATATTGCGTTCAATGATGAAAATAAAGCAATTTAGTATTAACAGGAGGTAATAATCTGGTATCACTAACATTATGTTCAATGATGAACTAATAAAATAAAAATACGCACGATTATTCGATCTCGGTCGGTGCCTCCAAAATAATTAAGACTGTGATGCTTCTTTGGCGATATGAAGCAACTCCAATGATGGAACACAGCAATAACTTTTATTTAACACTCAGAAATGGCGACATACAAACAAGAAGCGAAAACATATTCTAACATTTAAAAATAAATTACATTCTTCGTGCGAGAGTCGCACGAGGCACTCGAGTCTGGTTTCAAATATTGCCATTCACAAATACCTTAATGTTCATCTATTTAAATTATTTAAACTACAAGATTTTAATATTATTTAAAGCTGTTACAAGGTATTGCAAATATACTTTTTCAACATATTCCTACAATGGCCTGTGACGTTTCACATACGGACTTTTGTGCCTTTAAACTTCGTTCAGACGACGGTTTTTGTCGTCATAAATCTTTGGAATTTAAGATATAGAAGTCATTAAGCTCATTCACACCAATTTAGCAGGGTTAAGCCATAACTAACAGGGGAAGGAAAACTGCGCGTGCGTAAAAGGAAATCACCTCATATGCGGTCAGGTCGTAAATTTAGAACCCCTTTTTTCACGGGGGGCTGAAAAAGAGGAGATAATCTTGCTCGTGGTCTTGAGAAAATGTGGGGGTCGTTTAAACATCTAACTTCTCTACATTCAGTTTTTATACAGAGGAAAATACAAATTGAATTCTTCGAATGATTGCAATGTTTCGTACTCGTTCAATTTATTAATGTTCCGTACTTTATCTTATGAAAACAAAATATCAGAATCTAATTAAATGTTTCACTTATTAGAAAAATAGAAAATATAAATATTTGTGAATAAAAAGAAATTATTTTTAAAAAAATAAAATTTAAATGAAAAAAAAAAGAATTACAAAATATTGCAGAAATTACATAAAATAGCGAATAAACTTATTCGGCACAAGCTCGCTAAATGTAAAACAGATTGTACAGTCAGAAAGCTCGCCTTGTCACAGAAATATACTGTTCATCGGGTTGAAAGGTTATTCAGACTAACGTGCGAAGTTCAGTGAGTAACTTGTATTTTCCTTTGAATGTATAAACTAGCCAAAAAATTGAGCACTTGACAATTAGATGCAAATTTAACAGATGGAAGCACTTGACAATTAGATGCAAATTTAACAGATGGATTGAAGGAACCCTACTGCAACGTACCACTTTGTGTAAGCATTTTCGTGGATTTCCTTAAGGTATGTAAATATGGGCCCATTTTCCTTAGAAAATTCTCCATGAAATCATGCCTAGCCAACCCTCATATGTTTTGCCATATTCAACACAAAATCATTCTTAAGATGATTAATTAATTAATTTTATGTTAGATGATACGAAGCTTTTCAAAAACTAGGATGCTTTCCGTAAACAATTAGTATTAATAAGCGCTGTTCAACTGGAATTGGGTTGGATTATTTGTTTATAGCAGTGCTTTTCAACCGACTTACATGTACCTGTATGTATTGCTCAGAGGGGGGTGGAAGGAAATTCCTGAACGAAAACAATGTAATAATGAAATGTTAATAAACAAATAAATATAACTTTTCGTATCTTATGTAATTTGTCTCCATTCTGATACCATGTGCATCATTTATTTCTGATATACTGATACTGAATGAGACCTAAAAACACTTTTTTTAAAAAAAAAATATATCTCCCCTTATGATCCCTGACACAGCCGTTTACTTTCCCCTTCCGTAATTAACGTCAGTCTCCTGCTCTTGACCGCATTTGCCAAGCCACCGCGTAAAAGTGTAGCTGTCTGAATGAATGCAAATGTCGACCGCTGATTGCGCATCATTTATTTCTGATATACTGATACTGAATGAGACCTAAAAACACTTTTTTTAAAAAAATATATCTCCCCTTATGATCCCTGACACAGCCGTTTACTTTCCCCTTCCGTAATTAACGTCAGTCTCCTGCTCTTGACCGCATTTGCCAAGCCACCGCGTAAAAGTGTAGCTGTCTGAATGAATGCAAATGTCGACCGCTGATTGCGTTGCTGTGGTTGGATGATTCTTATACCAAGTGACATAAAGTTGAAAAGTTAGAAGGTTTAGGATCAATACCTCAGGAAATTTTATGAAAAGGCCTTCTACGGCGGAAATCAGGATGCAGATTTATAGCTTAGAACAGTGCTTCTCAACCTTTATGGTCCGCGGACCGTTAAAATTTACGAAAATATTTCGCGGACCGGTGGTTTTTTCCCCCTCCCTACCCCCAAAATCTTTACAATGCATTCAAGAATTACTACATAAGTTAATTGTAATATTCTTATTACCATTTGCTTACAATCATATTTAAATGTAAAGATAAGTAAATATTGTAATTATTACATATCAGTATGATTATCATATATAAGTAAATAAACCTTTGAGAAAAATCACACAATATTACAAAAAATAATCACAAAACCCTTGCATATAAAAACGGATAAGTTTCGGTCTCTGGACAAGCGAATGAGGATCCCTTATCTACCACACTTGAAAGGCCACTTGTCAACCTCTTCTCGTCCTCAAGTGGCAACAACTGAAATAATCGGAATTCATAATAATGCTTTCGTTGGAAAGAACGTCTCTACAAAAAACACATTCAGGTTTTCGACAATTTTCTTCTGATTGTGGCCAAAGGACAAAAGCATATTTCAAGTAGTCCGCGATATAGTACCTTACAAAGCTTCCCCCCCCCTTTTTTTTTTTTTTTTTTTTGGCAGATTGTGGACTGTATTCACCTTCATCTGTATTCGAAGGGGCAGACGACGTACGAAGGCACACTGTGTACTAAGTGTACAGCACGGCAATTTATGAAAGGCGATTAGGTACATAGTTGCTAGTTTGTTATATTTTTCATCAACTATCATATTATTTTCTAAACTACTAAACTAAAACTATTGTTATTGTAATGTAGGTGCTGTTGTAATATCGGTTGTCGGACGATGACACTTTGGGTTTTGGACAGATAGCCGATAGCTGACAGATAGCTGGTATTTTGCCGACCGGCAAATATTTCTTGCGGAGCGGCGGTTGAGAAACACCGATTTAGAAGAAAGGCTTTCAGACTGAACATTTTAAAAAATACTCTTTACATTTTAAACAGTAATTAAACCGCTTCGAAATCGTTCTCAAAATGTTTAAACACTCTCTACATTCGTTAATCTTCTTCCGCATTATTACTACGTTATAAAAATTTCTTTTCTGTTGTGTTGCTCATATACCCATCCTGTGTGGGTCGATTCGTTTAAATGTGAGTCTAAAATTGCCTCGTGGACTCGGATGAGTTGTTGGACGTATTGCAAGTGAAGGAACTCTGCTAGAGCAATAACGGCGAAGTTAGATTTACTTCAAGAGCCCGGCTAAAATTGCCTTTCAACTTTCAGCCGGTAAGTCGAAGAAGAAGCTTGTTTCAACCTGCAGGAGAAAAAACCGACGGAATAACGCTTTTTTTTTTTCCTGTTTCTTCTCTTTTTCGGCGGCGAGAAAACATATTGTTCGCGGGCTCTCGTCAGAGATATATATTGAGTTTTGGCGGCTGACAGGTAATCAGGTCTTAGAATAATGATGGGAAATTTTCTTGGGTAATCGGAAGTCCCGTCTGACGCGCTGCTGCTTCTGCGGTCTTTTATACTTTGTTGGTTCGGAGTTCCTTCTTTCTTGTCTTTTTATTCCTTGCTTTTTCGTTCTATCTTTCTCCGGCCCACCTATCCCCTTCGTTCCTACCTAATACGTTCTGATCAGAATAGCTGCGCTCTGGCAAGAGAAGTGAAGACAAAAAAAAAGGGAGCAACTATAAATTACATAATCGGGGGGCACATATAAATGTAACGTTCCGAAATGTTTGTCTGTGGATTCACAAGTAGATAAAATACTCATCTTTAATTGTATTTTGGTAAGGTTTGTGAAAGGCATTCAAAGTTATAATGCAAAAGCTAGATTTTTGAGGATTTTATAAAAAATGTCTATCGATTTCGAAGTACGCTGACTCTTCTTGCTTTCATTCCTACAACAAGTCGTAATGTTGGTCAAGTTTTTTAGTTCTCGTCTATGTGCTTAAAATTTTAAACTTCCAGATGATTGCAAAGACGATAGCCACAGTGAGATTCAACAAGGAATAGCTGTATAAATCAATTAGATTTAATCTTACAACCTTATTTCAGCGTGAGGAGTTCAGGCTTAGGCTAGACACTTTATAATGCGCCATAAATTTGTTTTCCTATATAGAGGCTATAGCCTATTCTCTACCACCTTCCACCATGACTTTGTGATGTAACGGTAGCACACTCGGCGCATATTCGAGTTCTTCTTTTCTTCGTATTCTTTCATATTCGAATTCTTTTTTTTATAACGAATAGTTTTTCCAAAGTTTGATATCTCCGTAAAAAATCAGCTTTGTTTACAGCATGTGTTCTCAAACATGGAAAAACTCCCCCTAGGAGGAAATTTCATAGTTTCATAGGCGAATTCGATTAGCCTTTTATTTACCTGTTCAGGAATTAGTTTCAGTTTATGAATATAAAAAAATAGATTTATTCAATTTTGGTATTTATCAATACCTTTAGTCGAAAAGGGCTATTAATCTCAAAATGGGATTTTGCGTTGATTCATTATAAATGCGTCGTTTCACTTTTTATTACAGTCTGTTGCAAGTCGGCAAAATGTAAGATATTTATCTTTCAAATGAGATATATTCCAACAACATCAGGGATCACGTGGCTTATGTATAATTTATTTAAACAAACAAGGTCACTCTTCTCTTAATGAATGTATCTTATTGTATCTGTCTGTTGTGGATTAACAAACCAAGTTATTTGAAAAGCAGTAATGCAGTTCTTAAGAATACTCGTTCCTTACTTTTGAATTTGATTGATTCAAATAATAAAAGTGCATTTCATTCGTGATCTATCTAATTAAAAATCAGTATTTTCATAGAATAACATTCATAATATTTTTTTAATATTCACTTCATATTTTATAAAACTTAAAGGAATTTTTGATTAATAAACTCAACGCTTTGAGAGAGAGTAGTGGCAACACTGAACGGAATAAAACACTTTTATTTCCAGCGCGCGAGATTGTTAGAAATTCTAAAGATATCCTGTTTTTAAATATTTTTGGATTTTGCTGTTGAATTGAATCTTATGTGGCGTAAGTGCGAAGAACGTAATATTTAATAACGTTGATAGACAAAACGTTAATAATTTTTAAGTTTGTAAGCCATCTTATAAGAAAACTGAACATTAATTTTGTTGCAAATTTTGTATATATGTCATTAATTTTAGAAAAATCATATGTATAGTATCTCGTGTGTAATGTAATATGAAGTGCCTCGAAAAAGCGAAGCTCTACCGGAAAACTAAGATTGCAGGGGCAAGACAATTTAACATTGAGGTAATTGGCAATCTCGTTAAATTCGCCAGCCAAATGTGGCGAGAAGTCACCAAAATTCGCCAAAATTGGCAGCCATTTGGCGACATTTTGGACCGCTTACTGTATAACTGTAACTGGCGCTGTTATTGAACAATTGTAATTGATCCCGATATTTAACTGTACCCGTATCGGATCGTTAAATGTAACCGTATATGCTTTCCAGCAATTTCGAGAAAAGGGAAGTACAGGAAATTTTACGGCTACCTGGGAAATATTATATAAGGCAGGAGGGAACATCAATTGTCAGTTTTTAGTTCAAAGTTAGATCTCCGTACGAGCTTCGCCCTTTATATGCGCTTTACACTGCGTTCTGTTTAATGTTCTTAGTAGTTTAATGTAGTAACTACTGATTGTGATCTATCGTTGAAAGTTCTTTGTTCTTTGTTTGTTCTTTGTTCTTTTGTTGAAAGTTCTAGAGCGGTAAAGTGTTTCCTTTTGTGAAAATTAATTTTATCAACCTGTCATTACGAACCCGTACGTATTCTACAATATCATGAACTCAGAAAAAAAAACTGAAAAAAATAGAAATAATGTATGCCGACATTTAAAACTGCATCGAGAATTCTAAAACACATGCTGCTCCGCTGCTGTTAAAATTTTTATGATTTTTCTGTTGTAGTGTATATGGTATAAGTTTGAAGAAAACGATACTTGGTAGTAAAGCTAAAATGAAAAAAAAAAAAAAAAAAATTTGGTTAACGAGAGCGTAAAAAACCTTAACAAACCCTCCTGGGCAACCGTTAAAACTGAAACCATCGAGATGCGAATTTTTATATTTTGATTTATATTTTATAAAACACAGAAAAAAATCCAAATTTAAATAATATATATGTATTTTCCGAATTTTGGAAATGGGTTGATTATCGTCTAGCAATGGTGAAAGGGGTGCATGAGGCAAAAAAGATTGAGAACCTGCATATATTTCTTTCATTTACTTTATAGTAATAAATAAGATAAATTGCGCTTTTATATTATAATAAAATTGTACTTTATATAATTACTTTATTTATTCTTGGTTATTGCGCTGAATTTTGTGAAGGAAAAATAAAATTATTTAGTTATTCGTATTTAATTTTCTAAGTACTTCACTATGTTTGTTAGGGTAACGCTTCCGTTTATTTAGGGAAATTGATGGAAATTAAAAGCCGGATTTCAGCAGAAGTCTCGCATAGGGAATTTATAACATTTTGTTTTTCTAAACTGGAATCACCATTTAAGGCCCCCGAAAAGGAAAGGCTGCGTTCATCCCATGGCGGGTGTTTATCCAGATGTTCGTCTGCCACCATAACAAAGCGGTTTCAACTGAACAAATAAATCTGACATAAGAGGGATCGAGCCAATGACGGCTCTCATATGAAAAGGGTGAAGGGGTATTATTCTATTCGGCATTGGAATGGCTTCCATTTGTCACAAACGACTTAGTGGCAGCGTTTTTTACGTGCTTGAAAGACTAACGATTGCTTGAAAAAATAATTGTGTAATTCAGTCTTAAACAAATGAATTAGACGTCACAAGTATCCTTAACGGAGGCTTTTTAAAATTCTTTAACTGTTAATTCCCATTACGCATTTATATGCATGCGTTTTGACATGGTTCGAAACATAAGATATTTCCTTCCCAAAGAGATAGTTTTTAATGTTTGTTGCCATTCGGAGAAATATAAAACCGCTTAATTTATTTTTAACAGCTATGAATTTCTAAGTGCTTGATAGACTGACTATTTTAAAGGCAATGAACGCAAATTATAAATTTGGTGACCTGTTTAAATTTATTTCGTCATTCCACAAAGATAACAGCTAGCCAGTAAGTCTCTGACGACCAACAACATTACTGACCATCTTCGGCTTAGTTTTATTTTATTCTTAAATTAATTTAATTCATACTAATACAGGGTACAATTTAGAAGAGAAACAACAAAAATCAGCGTTATATTTTCAAATTTTCACAAGACTAGTTTCAATGGTTTTACCGAACCATCATCCTCAGCTGCAAAAGCGCAAATCCTTACCATCCAACATCATCATTTTAAACAAGCAGTTAAAAAATTCTCATCTCAATGCAATAAAAGGCACTTTCTTGTTTTAGGAGATTATAAAAATTCTGTTGTCATTCCCTTCTTTCCATTAATTAGCTATAAAGTTGCACGTATTTTACAGAAATTTAACTTTCGGGTCGTTTATTCTCCCATCAATAAAATTCCGAGTTCCATACTCAAGGACCCCCATTCCGGATATAAAATCCTGGGGTATTACAAGATTCCTTGCCAGTGTGGTTTAATTTACATTGGTCAAACTAAGAGGCCTTAAAATTTCGATTTAAGAAACATGAAGCATGTTAGGAAAAAAGGAAACACAGAAGTCCTCTGTTGCCCAGCATTGTTGGTCCCAAAATCAATTTTTCTGCTGCCAAAATTATTCAAAAAACATCTTCCATTGGTGAACTGGATTTTCTAAAGGCATTTCACATTCAAAAAATATCTTTCTGTTCTAGTTAACGACCCTAATTCCAATCCATCTTTGCCGTCAGCCTTTAAAGAAATTATGTTTTAGTTCTGGTTTCGTCAACAGATGGCGCCAGTAGCTTGACTCCTATCCGTGTTATCTTATCTAATCACTATATCTTATCTCGTTCATTTGCTCTTTTGTAGCTGAGGATGATCGTTCGGTAAAACCATCTAAACTAGTCCTGTGAAAATTTGAAAATATAACGCTGATTTTTGTTATTTGACTTCTAAATTACTTGTTCGGCGTGTTATTGTATCTTAAATACAGGGTACAATGTTCACGGTTAATTCCAAATTATAATTAATTCTAAGGCAGTTAAGCGAATACGGTGTAGAATAATAACCCATTCATATTAACAGAAAAAGGCTGTTAAAAATTTACCTGTATTTTCAAGCTATAATACATTTATTCGAAGTAAAAGTAATACTCCGAATAACAGTTATTAGAAGATCAAACAAAAGTAATCAGCGTTAATTTTAAAGAATTTGCAGTACTGGTTACAACAGGTTTTACTATAGAATCTTCTTTAGCTGCAAGAGTGAAAATAACGAAAGACTAGATTGTGCTTACGTGATACCAGAGAAAACAATAGAATAAACAGTTCGAGAAAGTTCCAACAATAAACGGAAATATAGCTGTTGGTGCCATTATTGATAAAAAATTAAATCAACTGTGAAATATTTTCTTTAAAAGCTGAGGTTAAAATCGGATTGAAATTTGGATCATTAACTAAAACTGAAAGGTTTTTATGAATCTAAAACGAACCGCTGGCGAACTAGTTCTAGAAAATCTAGTTCGCCAGCGGAAGATGTTTTTTTAATAATTTTATCTGCAGAAAAATGAAAGATATGATTTTTGTCCTACAATGTTGAACAGTAGAAGATTTCGGTATTTCTTTTTTCCGAAGATATGCTTCAAGTTCCTTAGTGCAAATTTTTAAGGCTCTCTTATTCTGATCAGTGCCTTACTGTTACTTGGAACTGATCGTTTCGACTGCGGGCACTTAATTTCAGGTTGAAATTCAAAATGTTGTACACATTTGACTAGCACCTTTGTTGCATTCTGTAATTCAGAAGCACTCAAAAAACTTTCTTTTCTTAATGGTGGATTGGTTCTACAGTTGTTCACAAACCTTAAACACCATGCAGTAGTTCTAATCAATTTGCTAAATGACGAATACCTTTTAATAAATTCGTTCTCAATGGAATTTTCATATGTGACTGTTGAGTTCACCACAGCTCCCTTTCGAAGTTCAAGCTCTTCATTATCTTTGAAATCTCTTACTGATTCTGCAAGTTTAGGCCACGAATCGATGCTCTGTAATAGCCACTTGGGTCCATGCCACCACATGTCACTATTTCGTAGTTCAGCTAATAACTCGTGACCATTACTCGATGTTGGATGAATGGCTTCCATTTATTTAAATCGCCCTTTATCCAATATAACGTCACAGAAGGAGTCTGACCAAAAATATACATTCATCTGGATCCTTTTCTCTAACTGTTCTTTCACATTTGAGGCTAATCTTGCTCCGATGAGTGCTCCCATAAGCTCTGGTCTTGGAAGGGACAGCTTCTTCGGTGGAGCTACTCTGGTTTTGGAAATGACAAAAACTACTTCCTATTTCACCGTCGTTTGAGACGTATCGCAGGTATATTACAGCTCCATATTCCTTCTGACTTGCGTCGTTAAAGCAATGCATCTGAATATCTCTCAATCCAGAGTTGTTAGTCTTTCTGAAGTAATGTCTCGGAATGTTTACATTCTGAATCCCTGACAGTTCATTAGTCCATTTTTTCATTCTGTTTTCTAAGTCCAATGGCAACGGATCATCCCAATCTATCCCAAGTTGCCAAATTTCTTGCATTAGTATGTTTGCCCTAATAGTGAATTATAAATCCAATGGGATTGTAAAGCTTTCCAATGATTTTAAGAACTTCTCTTTTTGGTATTATCTTTGTTTTCCCTTGAGCTTAATTAGTTAGATTTTGTGATTCTATCTTCAGAAGGTCTTCCTTGTAATTCCATTTATATCCCAATATCTTCTGTTCCAGAACTTTCTGGATTACACCATTTTCGTATTCATCAAAAACGTCGTGCAGATTCGCACAATTTGTTTTCCATTTTCGCATGTTGAAACCAGCAGCCTTTAATATATATCTAATATCTTCATACATGAGATTAGCTTCGTTTTCGTCTTCATCCTCGCCTATTAAATCGCCTACGCATAAACATTCGTTCAATAGTTTAACTGCTTTCTGATTTGTTTCTTTAAACGTATTTATGTGATGTTTGATAGTAGCGGCAAGCAAAAATGGGCTGGATGTAGCTCCAAACAAAACGCGAGTCATCCTAAGTATTTTCGTGTTAGGTTTCCCATCCTTATCTGTAAGGTTATTTGCCTACAAAATTCTTACAGCATCCCTATCTTCAAGTGACAGAGAAATCTGAAGAAAGGCTTGGTCAATGTCGGCAGTAAATGCTATGCTATGTGTACGAAATTGTATTAATATCTCTAATAATGGTGGATTTAAATTAGGATCGGAATAGAGACAATCGTTTAAAGAATATTCGTTTTTCGAATGGCTGGATGCATCAAATACAACTCTTACGGGTTTATCAGGTCGAATAACTGGCTGGTGAGGCATGTAATAAATTCTTCCTGTTTCTTCAGAACTTGGATCAATTTCCTCAGCTATACCCATTTTTAAATGCTGTTCTATAAGTGAGGGATACTGCTGATGAAGCAGTGGATCATTTCTCAACCTTTTAACCAGTTTATTAAAGCGAACTTCTGCATTTATATAATTCGTTTTTAATTCAGACGAATCTTCATTTCAAGGGAGTTTAACCTCATATCGCTTTTTTTAAATTTGATAGTACTCTTAAAATTCTCTAAAATGTCATTATCTATTTTACATACACCTTCCCTTGTTCAATTCCCAATGCTTCTAATTCCCAAAATTGCTTTAACTGTGTTGAGACCAATTTGTCGTCAAAAATAATGTCCATGTTTAACAGAAGAATCAGTCCGGTCTTGAAGGCACCATCCGAATATTGTTTCGAAAGCTATAAGTTTATTTTTTAAACGTTTAAGTCTACCAGTTATTACTTCATGATAGTAATCCGCTCCGATCAAAACAGCAATGTTTTTTCCACTAAATTCACAAGAATCAACTAATTGTAATCCTATTAATTCTTTGTTAATTTCTGAAACTGGGATATCGAGGAGTGGTAAATTAGTTGCACATATTTGGTTAGTTTCTAAAGCTTCAATTTCTATATTTAGGGATGGTTCACTTCTGGTTTCGAGTTTGACTTTCACAACATTGTAAGTTTGTTCTGATGCCTGGTTAACCCCAAAGGCAAATACGGACAAAGTCTCCTTTCGAATAACAGGTAATTTAAACTTTTCTGAAATGTCCTGAATTATAAAACTTCTCATCGACCCATTGTCTAATAGAATACGAACTGGTTCTAAATTATCCTTATCAGAAAATAGACGTATCATCACAGTGGACGTTTGTAGCAATGCACTGTGGAAAGTTTCGGTTTTTAATTGACTAATCTGAACATCTTCTTTACTGCATGGAATTGTCGACACGACCTTGTTTTTCTCTGATTTGGTTTCGAGTTGGAAAAAATAAACCTATTGTGTTTTTATTACATATTTCGCGCATTTCTCTCTTTACACTCCTTTATTTTATGCTGAGGTTTAAGACATAAAAAACAGCGAGCTTGCCCTTTCAAAATATTTCATATCTCCACCACGGTTTAATTTCACAGCCCTCCGAATCGTGTAGTTCGTCACAATATATACAATTACTTCTAGCGACTGGAGCAATATATTCATACGTTTTAGGCGAACTTTTTTCAAACTGTTTATTGCGTTTGTTGTTTATAATATCGTGAGCGGAGTGGAGACGATCGTTTGATTAATGCCTCCAGTTATGAATCATTTCCGCTCGAAGTTTTGTTTTTGTTTCTCTACTATCATTTAACTACGTAGTTCTTTCGCGGCTTTTTATTTCTTTATGTATTTGTATTTAACTATGGCAAAGCACACTAGGGCTATCTGCCTAAGGGGAGGGATGCCTTCGTGGAGGACTTTCTAAGGGAAACTGGCTCGTATATACGTTACACATGGGGAAAACCGCGAAAACACCCATGCAGCCAGCCCGTTCGCGGGATTCGAACCTCGGACCGAACTACCAGTGTTCAGCGACTTTATCGCTCGGCCGCTGGTGAGCCCTTTACGAATAAATTCCATTAATTCATTAACGTTCCATGTTCGGTCACTGTTTCTACTGCGACTGTATTCTAATGTAATCTCTGATGGAATTAATTTTAACAATATTGGGCAAAGTAAACTACCGTAAGTTTCGGATACCACGTTCATTGACTTTAAGCACCTAATTTGAGTTTCACACTGATCATATAAATTCCTAAAATTTTCTACATCCCTTACATTTCTAGCAGGGGAAAGATTTAACAGGTTGTTAACGTAAGCATTTATTACCAAATCTTTTCTCCCAAACCTGTTAGTTAACAATTCTATAGCTGATTCGTAGTTCTCATTTGTAAGAGAATGTCCGGAAACGGCATTATAAGCTATCCCACCTAATAACGACTTTAAGTAACTGAATTTATTTACTTTCGATAATGAGTCATTGTTACGGATAGCTGTTTCGAATTGACTCTAAAATTCCTGCCAATTGCTAGAATCATTAAAAAATTTAGAGATAGTCAATTTTGGAAGGCGAATAAATGTATTATTTTCAAATTCTGGAATCTGTGGCAGTTTCATTAGGAATGTTCATACTTTCCTTATCCGAATTTTCGAGTTTATTCAATTTCCTCAATTTGTTTCTTGCTCTAAATTGCCACAGTTGGATTTTTTTTTTTTTTTTTTTTCTTCATATTCGAGCGCAGATGAAACTTGGAGTTCAAATTCATCCTCTGCGACATTCAAATCCCGTTCCATTTGAGTGTCTAAATCACTCAGACTTTTTGCTTTTTCGTTTAATATGTTTAAAGTTTCTTCTATTATATTTATACTAACGTCATCTTTACTTAATTCTGTCTGAATTTTCTTTAGTACCTTGGATACTGCGGTCCGTTTCGATTTAAGCTTAGCGAAAGGATCTTCCATAATTACACTTTAAAACAGAAAACTTATCCTACCTTTTTGCAGTCTTCGCACACTTCACACCGTGCTAGTGCATACCTACGAATCCATATTTTCGAATATTAGCCGGTAATTTCTTTAAATATAATACAAGGCAATAATATTTGGTGGTAACAGTTTGAAAAGTTGACAGATGCCAAAACGGAATTAACAGCCCTTCTGAGCTAACGCTTTGGGTTTAAACAAAATGGATTAATAGAAATGACTATAACAGCAGATTTGTAGAATGTAAGGTCAGCGAGAGCGTAGAAACCCTTTTTAGTGACCATTAAAAATGTGAAACTTTTCAGAATTTTTTTTCTAATTTTCATTTTATTAAAAAAAATATTCTTGTCCGTCACCTGTTTTTAGCTCGAGCATTCGGCTCACATGGATTTTGAGTTCGAAACCTCTGCTACAAGGATGTCTGTCAAGATCCGTAAAACTAAAACCGGTCTGTAACTGGTGTTGTGTCACACAGGAAATTCAGACAGAAATTAAAAG
This sequence comes from Stegodyphus dumicola, assembly GCF_044657685.1. NCBI lineage: Eukaryota > Metazoa > Arthropoda > Arachnida > Araneae > Eresidae > Stegodyphus > Stegodyphus dumicola. The sequence continues at coordinate 15,359,648 of NC_140775.1, read as the reverse complement.
TAAAATAAAACCGAAACACCCGCTAACTGTTAAGACCATTAGTCACCAGTGAGCCGACAGGTTGAGGATTGCTAACAATTAACTTAACTTAACAGGCGTCTGTGTGAGTCTGTGTGGAGAGGTGCTGTAAATTAAAATGGAAAAAAATTTGGATAAATTTAAAGAAAATTTAATCGAAAGACATTAGGGAATTTTAAGGCCATTCATCGTAGGGTAGTTGGGGGATAAATGTATGGTAGCAGAACGTACTGTAATGACCAACAAATTTTAACAAGACCACCTAGTGTCAAACATAAAAACAAAAGAACGAAAAATGAAATAAAAAAATGGATAAAGAAACGTTTTTAGGTATTTATTTTTATACTTCCTTAAGTCCCGCAACGGACTTTCTTCGAACGGCCATCATGAAGGGATTAAATCCCTTAAACATCCCCAGGAGCTCTCTGAAAATGAAATTTATCGAACACTCAGCTGGGATGTTATCAAGAGATTATTTATGATTTCTAACATTCTTTTTAATTGAATATTTTTTCCCTCTAATCCTGCGGAAATACACAAGTATTGGTTTTTCAGTCCGTTCTCCTGATTAATTAACTAACATAGAAAGTAATGGGATTTTTGGAAAAATTAATTTTCCAAAACCGCTTTGCTTTTCCCGAACAGCCACAATTTCGGATTCTTCTTCTTCTTCTTCCCTTGCCTCGGGAAAACCTGACTCTCAAGATTACCGTTTTATTATTATGACGAGAAGGAAATCTCATTAATGGCAACGCTAATCGAGTTTTTTTTTTCCCTTAATTCTGAACGCATTTGCAGATCGTGAGTGAGGTGGATGTCGATTAAAAAAAAAAGAAGAAGAAAAAGGGGGGGACGCGGGCCTTGAAGCTCAACGTTGACAGTTCCCCCTCCCGGCGCTTCCTTTTTTGAAATTTTGCAATCGCTCAAAATCAAAATCTAATCCAATCTCGTTTCTGACGTAAATTGAAAACAAATTTTATAATTTAATGGATTTTTGACGTTAGAAATGATCCTTAGCGGAGCCTTTTCCAAAATTTTTACGATGATAATTTACGTACGTTACGCTACTAGGAATTTATCTTCCGTACCACTTGTCAGTTGTTGCCGTTCTGATGAGACACATGCGCACGTGGCGCTTCCGCACAAGTGGCATTTGCGTACACCATCCCTGCGGGGCATAAAATTTTAAAACAATTGCAGACAACAAGTGACACTTCCGCACAGCTTGTGAGAAAAAATCAATCAGCCTATGAATTATTATTATAAAGGCACAGCTCCGATCCCCCTAGCCGACACAAGCCGGCCTTATGAACAAAAAATCAATCAGCCTATGAATTATTATTATAAAGGCACAGCTCCGATCCCCCTAGCCGACACAAGCCGGCCTTATGAACAAAAAATCAATCAGCCTATGAATTATTATTATAAAGGCACAGCTCCGATCCCCCTAGCCGACACAAGCCGGCCTTATGAACAAAAAATCAATCAGCCTATGAATTATTATTATAAAGGCACAGCTCCGATCCCCCTAGCCGACACAAGCCGGCCTTATGAACAAAAAATCAATCAGCCTATGAATTATTATTATAAAGGCACAGCTCCGATCCCCCTAGCCGACACAAGCCGGCCTTATGAACAAAAAATCAATCAGCCTATGAATTATTATTATAAAGGCACAGCTCCGATCCCCCTAGCCGACACAAGCCGGCCTTATGAACAAAAAATCAATCAGCCTATGAATTATTATTATAAAGGCACAGCTCCGATCCCCCTAGCCGACACAAGCCGGCCTTATGAACAAAAAATCAATCAGCCTATGAATTATTATTATAAAGGCACAGCTCCGATCCCCCTAGCCGACACAAGCCGGCCTTATGAACAAAAAATCAATCAGCCTATGAATTATTATTATAAAGGCACAGCTCCGATCCCCCTAGCCGACACAAGCCGGCCTTATGAACAAAAAATCAATCAGCCTATGAATTATTATTATAAAGGCACAGCTCCGATCCCCCTAGCCGACACAAGCCGGCCTTATGAACAAAAAATCAATCAGCCTATGAATTATTATTATAAAGGCACAGCTCCGATCCCCCTAGCCGACACAAGCCGGCCTTATGAACAAAAAATCAATCAGCCTATGAATTATTATTATAAAGGCACAGCTCCGATCCCCCTAGCCGACACAAGATCCCCCTAGCCTTATGAACAAAAAATAGGATTGACGAGGGAAAAAATTATTTTTTTTAAAGTCCAAAATCTGAGTCTCAGTGCCGAATTCCAATTATATCTTTGTTCGTATTTACAATCTTGTCTCTGGAAAATCTTTCAAATTTGAATAGTTCCTTTTAAAATCTTCCTTAAAGTGCTTTCTATATTTCTCTCTTGCACTCCCGGTAAGTGTACATTTTTCGAGCCTACGAATTATTGGCATGAATTTTTTAAGTAGTGTTTATTCCTGCTGTGACGGTAATAACCATAATTTTCTTGATAGCGTGCACAAGCGGCTAGAGGTAATGTTGCTGAATACTGGTAGGTCTGTCCAAAAAGTCCTCCACGAAGGCATCCCTCGCCTTAAGCATTTAAGGAGGTAGCCCTCGTCTGCTTTGCCGTAATCAAATAAACCAGACCAAACTAAGCACGATTTCTCCAAAACCTGAATAAAACCTTTTATTTAGAATTTAAGAAAGGTTTAACCAACTGTATAAACCCAAAGTGAGTTTAAAATGAACAGCTACTACATATCTCGCTAAAAAAATTTGGAAATTATATCTTTAATTATGTTAAAAAATAATCGGATTTGAAGTTACGAAAATTTAAACAAAAAATAAATAAATAAATAAATGAAAATAAGAAAAAAAATCCGGAAGCTTTCAGATTTTGTATTACGTCCAAAGGGGCAATTTATCAAACACAACACAAACACAAAACCAAACACAACACAAACTCAAAAAGCAAACCCAACACAAACACAAAAACGAACACAATTTGTAACAAAAACATGAGCACAATTTTGAAAAGTGAATCAGACATTTCTAGTGCACCAACGCAAAACGAAATTAACAGTCCTTCAGGAACAAAGCCCCTTTGGACTAAAAATCTGACGTAGACACCACGTGACTTCCTTGTTTGGCCTATTAAATTATACGCATTTTTTGCTGCACTTCAGTTAAACTTATTTCCTTAAGTTTTTTCTAATTTAACTAATCGATCTCTCAAGGCAAATTGAAAATGACATCAAAAACTGCAAATTTTGAAATTAAATATCCCTGCCAAATTTTGTCCAACGGGAGTCAAATTTCTTTTAATTTTATTTTTTCATAACGAGTATCAAACTTTCCCAAATGTAAGTACAGGAACTGGAAGACCGCATTAAAAGGAATAAAAACATAAAAAGATCTAAGAATAAGCATATAAGTATCATGTGACAACATTTATTTTATTAGACATCTTAGAAAAACTTATAACATGCATTTTATTGTTTTGGAGACAGAAGGATGCAAATAACTAAATTAGAAAATCTAATCTGTAATCCGTCAGTTCCACGTTAAAACATGGCTAATACATTAAATTGTTTCATAATTAGAACTTGTCTTCATAATGAGCCTATTCTCGTTGCATTTAGCCTAATTTCAAGAATATATTTAATACTTTTAAGTGTAATATGTTGTTCCCAATCACATACCTATATTAAATTCCAGATTTCGGAAGTTTTCGGTTATCTTGCAATATATTTTCACGAAAGTCGGTTCAAAACTTCAAGTAGAGTATCACTTCCAGTTAATCAGTTTAAGCCAAAATCTAAAATATTATTCTCGTTGATATAAAAATCTGAAAAATTTTGGATTATATTTACTTCCTTGTACGATGTAAAGGAAGTATTGTAATAGCGAAAAATTTCAGGTATCATATTTCAACAAAAGTACCCATTTTGAGCGTTCACGAATCAATTTCAACGATTTTTTTGCGTCATTGTCTGTACGTACAGACAGAATAAAGGACTCTTTTCTAGAAAACAGTGTGTGAAATGGGTTTAAAATGGATTCAGAAGACTTTTTTCGTGATTTCTGTGCATACGTGTCTCGCATAACTCAAAAAACGAGTAGCTGTAGAAAGCTGAAATTCTGTATATGGGACTCTTATAACACGTAGTTGTGCACCTCCCTTTTTTATAGCAATCGGCAGCACCAAACGCATATATATATTTCCACCCTATTACCCGGCTCGTTAAACTCAGTACTTTTATTCTTACTTGGTAGTAAATTGTGCATTTTTTGCTTTAAAAATATTTGAATTTTATTTTTTATTTGTTTCGGATAAAGTTTTTTTGCCTTTAGTGAATCTGCGTGAAATAATTTTAGAATTATCAACAATTTAAAAATTTAAGTGACACTAGGCCTAACGAGGCCGCCATTTGTTTACGTTTAAATCTCTTAATAGAATAATTGATTAAATCAGTCGGTACACCAACTTCAATGTCCTTTTGCACAGTGGGACCAAAAGTTCACTTTTGTATACCGAAAATTCGATCTTCTTGCCCGTTAACCGAGTTGCTTGTTTTCCGAATTGCTTGACTATAAATTAAATAACCTCTCTATTTAACAAGAGATAATTAAATAGAGATGTTATTTCGATTTTAGTTTCATGGGCTAACTATATTAAATAACATCTCTAATTTAACTAATCAGCGAACTCTCTAAATTTTTCACTTTTAATCCGTTTTAATATTTTTAATTAAAAAAAAATGATGATAAACTATATCCTTTGAGACTTTGAATATAGTCGGAAATTTTCAGACTGAAAGTCTCCGCCAGCCCTGTTTTTATAGTTCTCACGGTGAATGTATTATACTTTCTTCTCACAGTGAATGTATTATACTTTTAAGGGTATGCATATTTTATGCGCATAATTTCACCTTTAAAAAAAATACCTTCGGCTGTAGAAAGATAAATATTCGGTGCGGTCGAATACAATCAGTTATTCTGTTTCCACGCCAAACGGTAATTCCAGGGCTCCGGATAATTATTATTTTCGAGTCTGTATTTTTGCCCACTTCCCTAAATGGTAAATTACAGGGTGCGATGTTTACGGATGGAGGGTTTGTTCTAGAACTCACTTCATTCCTCCCTCGTCAGAAAACCGCTAACTTCGAGACTTATAGGGGTTGTTCTACAGAGCAGAACGCGCCTTCGGCTGTTTTGCAATTGGTTTATTTATTATTCGACGGTTGTTGTAATTTTTGCATTTGGCGAAAATTCCCAAATTTCTTGGCGATTATCTCTGTGATGATATTACAAACATCTCTCTAAAATGTACATTACGTTACTAATACATAATAATACATTCCTTACATAACGTGTATCTACACTACAAATCTTACATTACTTTACGTTACGTTATCTGTCATGCATTTATCCTCCACACGTTATTATTGCTTTTAAATCGTTCAGCTTGTTGATCATTGAACAAAATCAATGCTCAGTTTGTAAACTAATAACAGAATAAATTTTAAAGAAAATTTAAATACTTTCGCTTTGCGAAAAGGCATCACTCTGCCATATGGAAGATAAAAGTATTTTATATCGGGGAGTGGCAACGCATTTCTTTTGAATCGCTGAATTAATTAAATTTTGTACCATTTCAAGAAATTGCACTTCGCACACTACTATAAGATTAGTATTCTATTAGCCTCTTGATCAACAAATGCTCGAAATGATTAATAACGTTTTGCCGCAATTTTAAGATCGTTTGTTATTCGATTATTTTACTACTAACCGCTTAAAATAATTATTACAAAAAATAAATAAAGAAAATAAAGAAAGAAGAAGAAAAGAAAAAAGAAAATATATATACATATATATAATGAATTTTAATGAATTCTATGTAATTTCACGAGTGCAATTAGCTATTAATAATAATTAAGACATCTGCATTTATTACTTTTAAATCGCTCAGTTTCTTAACTAAAATAGAATAAAGGTGAAAGAAAAAATAAATATTTACATTTTGTGGTATGGCAGCACACTGCTATGTAAGACATAAAAGTATTTTTTTCCGGCCGCTGCAGCATATTTCGTTTTAATCGCTGAGATTATTAATTAAATTCGAAAGACAAATGTATTACCTTTTGCCGAGTGGAAACACAAACCTTTTATATCGCTGAGTTTTTAATGAAAAGTTTTCTAAATTCGCATAAAACGCGAAATAAATTTAAAAAATAAACTCGAAATTAAAAATTTGGTCTTCGAAGTACACATGTTCGGTTGGAGAACTATGTGTGGTCAATATTTGAAGACCATTTTTCAACAATGCGAGGAACATATGCCTACATACTTACACACGCACAAATTTCTTTATTATTTAACGAAGATACAAATTTCAGATAAAACTGACTTGAATAGTCTCACAACTCTTCCGTGATTTTGAAGTTGATCACGTTCCGAATAACAAACACTTCGTTGCATCATAAAGTGGTAAAATGTTTAAAATGGGTTATTTTAGCAACTTTCTAATAGATTCTGCTTTCTGCAGTTGACAGTTTAAGAATAAATTTACGATTTTTTAATCATATAAGCTTTCTTAAAGAAGTTATGATATTAAGATATTAAAATAACACAAATTCTAAAAAGAAAAGTTGTTGAAAAATTTAAGTCAACGATTTCTTAAATGTTACCTATTGTGTGTTTCAGTGCAAAATATTGTCATAAAGGCACATATCATGTTTATCACAATTGATTTTATGTGCAAACTAAATAATGTTCAAGAACTTGTGAGATGATCTTTTCACAAAATAAAGATGTTATTTTCTAAGCTGAATATTTTACTTTCGAAGAAAAAAAGAAAATATTTAGTTTAAAGAAAAGCCTGGTTAAAGTTTACGCCAAAGAAAATCCCTCTTACACATTTTACGCCCACCAGTTTTAAGACTAAGTTCGTATAAAATCGGAATTTTAAGAAATTATTCTTATTTCATAGCTTACAATGTACAATCCCGGTAAGTGTATATAACGCTTGACACGTTGGAAAAGCAAGATGAGGTGGCAGGTTTGCGCGAATTTGTTAAAAATATTAGTCCTAAACCTTAGCAGATATAATATGTATTTCTATTTTTAATTTTCTCCAAACGATCATTGCTAATTTCGTGTGGTTCTGTTTATAACAATTTTCATTCAAAAGCAAACTTCGGAATAAAACGGAGCTTTTAAAATTGAATTAAGTTTTAATTTTATTTAACAGTAAATATACGAGTTTATGAACTGATAACTGTAAATATTTTGATTTAACGAAACAGAAATATTTGCAGGCTTTTCATATTTTAAAATTAGTTTTAAGAAATTATAATAAACTCTTCTTTGAAGTGTTAGACTTTAATCTAAAGTATTTAAATGAAGATTTTTATTTATTTATTTATTGTTTCTCTTTTAAATATAGAACTCCGGTATCTTTTTTATCCCACTCAGGTTGGAGAATGATAATAATAAAATTTCTTATTCTGCATTTTTGGATGATTTCAAGCCAAATGTGGTAAACCCCATTTGATAGTCTCTGCAGTTCCGTTCAAGGCGTTTCGAGTATAGCTTAAAGGCTTATTTTTAATAAGCGATTACAACGCTCACTCCCAAGTACATGGGCGGTATAACCCGGGTTGGGTTTTGTAGTGTCTTCGAGGAAAGGTATGGTGAATGAGAGAAAAGGTAGAATTTCAAGCCCATGGGGCGTGTCAAAAACACTATGACTCATGATTGTTTCTAGACGGGTACGGCACCCATATTGTGATTTTGAAGTATCGGTCGAAGCACTTTAAACATGGTCTAAAATATATATTTCTTAATGTGGCGTATTTCTTCAATTTTTAACATGATTTTATAAGCTCTCTAAAGTGGAGTACATCTTAAAATGACAAGTTCTACCTAATTACTAATTATTCAGACGGAATTATTTTTTTCTAATTACTAATTTAAACAGATCTGCAATTGGTGCGAATAGATGGAAGTTCATTGTTAAAAATATTTGATGGACATATTCTGACGTTTTATTTCATTCGTTCTTTTAATTTATCCCCCCCTTCAGAAACCTTAACAAATTCTTTTCAGCGACCGGTAAAATCTGAAACCTCTTAGATGTTTTTTTAAATTTTTGCTTATTTATTTTATATATATATATATACTTCTTTTAATGATAAACTTTAATCTGGCATTTTCGAATTGCAAGTTTTTTTAATTTTATTACTTATTTCGTTTTTAGCCCAAAGGGCGTTAGCCCAGAAGAGCTATTAATTTCGTTTTGGCATTTTGCGTCGAATCACTTTTCAAATTGTCCCAAATGTTGGATCCCCGTATTATATTTAAAGAAATTAAATAATGAAGAATCTGCATAAATGTATGTATGTTTCTTCCATTGTGGTAAAACAACGAAGAACAAACTAGAGACATCAAATTTTGAATAAAGTAATTCTTCACTCCGCATCTGGAAGCCGTAATTTAGAATTTGTTTTATTATCTATTTCAAATTTTGTAAAACTTTAACGAATTTTTGATTAAAAAACTCAGCGATTTCAAGGAGAGCAATGGCAACACTCTACGAAAAAAAAAAAAAAAAAAAAAAAAAACAATAATAATAATAAAAAATAGAAAAATCTGAAAGGTTCCAGATTTTAAATTACGTCCAAAGGGGCGTTTTTTTAACATTTTGGGTGTTACCTTTATTTATTAAATATCATGTTTTTCGCACTTAAACACATAAAATTCAACTCAAGAGCAATATCGCAAAATAATTTTAAATTGATCATGTCTTTAGAATTTCCGATACACAGTCTTCCGCGCAGGAGATAAAAATGTTTTTTCTGTACAACGTTGCCATGGCTCGATTTGAAATCGTTGAGTTTGTTAATCAAAAACTCGTTAAAGTTTTACAAAATATGAAATCGATGATAAAACAAATTCCAAATTTCAAATTTGAGCTTCCACATGCCCACATTCGCAGCAAGATTACGTCATTCAAAATTCGATGACTCTAGGTATCGTTGTTTTATCACAATGCGAGAAATATTCGTATATTTATGCAGATTTTTCATTATTTAATTTCTTCAAATATAATGCAGGACTCTAACATTTGGTGGCAAGAGTTATAAAAGTGAAACGGATATTTATAGTGAACCAACGCAAAATCGCAAAACGAAAACAATAGTCCTTCGGGGACAAAACCCCTTTGGACTAAAAAAAAAAAATCCCCTTTGGACGTAATATAAAATCTGAAAACTTTCAGATTTTTTGTTTGTTTAGTTGGTTTTTTTATTTTACGTACATCATAAGAAAGAAGTTTCTAAGTCTCTGCTTTAAATCATTTAAATTATTAACTTAAATGATGTTTTAAAATTAAAGGTTTCGCTCCTTTTTTATAATTAATTATCATTTGTGATTATTTAACTCCCCCCCCCTCCCGCGTCTGCTTTGTGAAGAAATTATCTCTGCATTATTTATGAACTGACTATTCCAATCTACGCAATGAAGTAATTAAACTTGACAAAGTACCCCAGAGAGTTCCATATTGTTTAAGAGCCAAAAATCATCTATCAAAATTCAGTCAGTATCTAATAATAAATTTCTTAAGGAGATTTTGATGACGTTGCCCTTTGAATTCATAAAAGTAAATGCATTTTTACAAGAAAAGTCAAGTATGTGAAATAATCGTAAAAATCATTAAACTTTTTTTTTTTTTTTTTTTAGTAATTTTCTTTTAGGAAGGAAAAGAATAAAAAACAGTCATTTATACTCATTTTGCATTTCTAAGAATTTTCCCGCTATTTGGAGTCTTCCCAGCATTTGAATAAAATAAATTAAAATAAAATTACCAGAAAAGATGTGGCAGGTAGCCAAGGAGGAAAGGGGGGGAAAACAATTTTCAGGTTTACAAGGACTGTTGTTAAAAAAAAATAGCGTCTAAATTAAAAGTTTGGGTGTTTCTTTATTTGATTAATATTGCTCCATAAATTCAATTCTTGAAAACATTTTACACGTGACTCTTTATATTTCCTCGTATGAACTAAAGGTGTATTGTAATCGCGAAAAATTTCGGGTATCAAATTTCAACATAAATATCCATTTTGACCCTCACCAAATATATTTGGACTTTTTTTTTTTTTTTTTTATCTGTACATATGGGCAGAATAAAGGACTATTGTTTCGGAAACGGATTGCAAAATGGATTTAAAGTGGATTCAAAAGTAAATTTTCGTGACGTACGTACGTATGTATATATCTCGCGTAACTCAAAAACGATTAGCCACAAGAACGGTGAAATTTTGCATATGAGACTGCTATTACGGTACTAGTTGTGCACCTCCCTTTCTTATTGCAATCGGCAATACTGAAGTATAAATTTATGTATAACCCCCCTTAACTCGCTTAAAAGCCCTAACCTGGCCTTTATTTCCGCAACTGTTGGTGGTAGTCAAACAATTTCAGTTACAGAATTGTTTTAAATGACAGCAATATCCATGTTTTGGCAGTGGCAAATTAAAAAAAAAAAAAAAAAAAATTATCGACAAGTTAGAAACATTAGGTTATTTCGAATCAGGAGACATGAGAAATGAGCAATGCCCTCTCCGGGAATCGAACCACGGAGTTCTCGAATACGCGCCGAATGTGCTGACCACTACACCATGAAGGCATGCTCAGAACGCGGTGGAATACCTTACATACTTCCCCTTTTAAAGGGCGACTGGGGTTTTAGGGGACCCAATTGCCAAATCCTGGTGGTGGAGAATCATCATCCACCACCTTTTTTAGTTCTAGCGCCACTGTAGAGACATTAGGTTATTTCGAAGCAAGAGCCATGAAAAATGAGCAATGCCCTCGCCGGGAATCGAACCAGGGACCTCTTGAATACGCGCCGAGTGTGCTGACCATTACACCACGAAGACATGCTAAGAAAGCGGAAGAAATACCTTATAAAGTAACGAAATATAACTTTTAATGCGGTATCGCGGTTTCTATACCTATGTTTGGGAAAGTTTAATATTCGTTAGGAAAAAATAAATTATAAGTAGTTTGACTCCCGTAAGAAAAAAAATTGACCGGGCCATTTAATTTCAAAATTTGCAATTTGTGTTGCCATTTTCGACTTGCCTTGAGTGATCGGTTAATTAAGTTAGACTAACTCGAGGAAATAAATTTAGATTTGGAAGTTTTTTTTTTATTTTTTATTTTTTATTTTTTATTTTTATTTATTTATTTATTTATTATTTTTTTTTTCATAACATCTGCGCGTTCGTATAGAATAAAGGACTTTTTTTTTTTTTCCAAAACTAATTCAAGGAAATAAGTTTGAATGAAGTGCAACAAGAAATGTGTATAATTTAATATTCCATACAATTAAATCATGTAGTGTCCACATCAGAATTTTCTTTGACATTTTTCCCTTCAGTATTTCATGTTACTGACTTATATAGTTTCTGGACCTTACGTTACTCTATCATGCATTTATCATCCATGTCCCTTTTGTTGCGACTGCGAAAAACATCTTAAAGTTATATTTCAAATTTAATCAATCCATGAATCGAAGGAATTTTCGGAGATTATTTGAATTATATCAAAAACGAGGGCTGTCTGCCTAAGGATGGCTATCTGAGATGCATTCTTGAAGGATTTTCGAAGGTAGACACACTGGTATCTTTGTTACGCATCATAAAAAACAGGAAAACTAATCACGCCGGGAGCCCGCTCGCCTGGAATCGAATCCAGGTCGAAGTACCAGTGTTCAATAAGCTCTTGGTAGACATGTGCCTAAGGAATAGAATGCTTTCGTGAAAGACACTGAGAGGTAAACTTCGAGATGACGAGTCAGGTTGAACTACCAATGTTCATCGATTTTGCCGCTAGGTCACTGGTGGGTCAGTAAATTGCGTTAAAGTGTATATTTGCATTGATATAGTAATAAATGTATAATATAAAAAATAGTAATATGTATAATAATATATGGGTTTATATATGTGTTAAATAGTAAATATTTATAATAATATATGTGTTTTTGTATTGGTGCATGTAATAATAGATGCATGGTATACGTGCTCTTATATTAATGCCATGTTGTGACTTAATGTCAATGTTGTGACTTTAGTTCGGTCTGCCCTCGAAATTAAATCATTAAATAAAAATGTATGATACATTTACTAGCCTCCAGGGTTTCTCGGAAAATGTTTTTGCTAATGCTCATGTTCCCGGCACTTTTCTGCTGATGCAGCGAACACATTTAGTATCTGTCTAAGTTATAATATACAAGAGTTCATCGTCGGGGGTGCTGCAAAAAATGGGAAGACGAAAACGATGCGTGACGACACCCCCTACCGGATTTCCGTTCATTTCATTTCTTCGTATACAACCAACTCGTCATCGTCCGTATCTGTCGACATAATTTCTTGAAAACGCAGACGAGAAAACTCGCCGGTTCGTGTTCACGTGGTTTCTTCCTCTCTCCCTCTTCCGTCAGTTCGAAAAGCGGGGGTGCATCTGAAAACGGTTGGAAATTCGATGCCGAAACTTCTCTTCGTCCGTTTCGAGTCTCCGGAGACCTTTTGACTCTTATTAGCCAAAATTGACAGGAAATTATCTCACGGTGGAATTTTCGGGCTCTGCTTACAAGAGGGAAGTTGCAAAAAGGGAATTTGTACTTGTATGGCTTGTTAGGTATGAGGAATGGGAGAAGGATTTTCGCATTTGGGGTTATTTTCTTTCCATCTGTAGGCTCATCTTAATAAAAACATGGGTAATTTGACCTCTGTCACTTTCATGTACCGACTTGCTCAAATATAATAATCAACTTACGAAAATATGGACAAAGTCTGGTTTACATATGAGCAAATTAGATATCTTCCGGGGAAGATTAAAACTCTCGTATAATATTTAAAATATGTAAAATAGTATATATTTTTTTGGAAGTTCTAGGTTCTAAAAATGTAAAACTTGAAGCAAAAACGATTTTTTTTAACCCAAAGGGCGTTAGCCAAGAAAGACTATTAATTTCGTTTTGGCATTTTGCGTCGATTCACTGTAAATGACCGTATCATTTTTCAAATTGTTGCCACCAAATATTAGAGCCCTGCATTATATTTAAAGAAATGAAATCATGAAGAATCTGCATAGATGGTACTCGCAATGTTTCTCGCACTGTGAAAAACCGACGGTACATAGAAACATCAAATTCTGAATTATGTACTCCTCCACTCGAATATGGGCATCTGGAAGCCCAAAATTGGAATTTGTTTTATCTATTTCATATTTTGTAAACCGTTAACGAATTTTTGATTAACAAACTCGACGATTTCAAAGCGAGCAATGGCAACACTGTACGGGGAGTTGATTTTTGTCTCCAGCGCGCGAAACTATGTATCGGAATTTCTAAAGGTATGCTATTTTAAAATTGTTTTGGGATATTGCTGTTGAATTGAATTTTATGGTTCAAGTGCGAAGAACATGATATTTAATAAATAAAGGTAACACACAAAACGTTGAAAAAAAAAGAAAAAAAAAAAAAAAAACGCCGGTTTGGGCATGATAAAGAATTTGAAAGCTTTCAATTTTTTTTAATTACTATTATTTGGTATTTTCACATTTTCTAAACTTTCTTTTACGCCAATTAATTATTATTGATCCTTCTTTAGCGGTACTGTTTTCTGCCGCTACGAAGGACGTTTAGACACTTTTAGAACAACTTCCATAAAAATTTAAAAAAAAAAAAAATAAAATAAAATAAAATAAAGCAGTTCTTTTGAATGAAAATTTATGGAAACAGCTTACTTTTTTTAAATGACAATTATTGTTTGCTACTTTTAAATTTATTCTTCTTTCAAAATATCTCACGTCGACAAAGCAGGGGGTTGAATTATACGTTTTGGCGCTTTCCGAAGGGAAATATTCTTATTCCATAACTCAAAAACGTTGTGAAATGCACGGTATTAAAATTTGTAAGTGCAAAATAGGGAATATTATTAGAAGAAGGAGAAGGAAAGAAATAAACGTCAATCATTACATCTACATGGAAAGAAGTCCCGAAAAAGTACTGTTTCTAATGCTTCTAAAGTTAAATAGTTGGTAATAAAAGAAAAATCCGCTGTTGGAGAAATCATTTGCAAAGTCTTTAAATGCATCTTATAACACTTATAAATAAAATAATAAACCAGGGTTTACAACTTAAAAAGATAAAGTTCGCCAGCTTTTGCCAAGGCATGAGGCTGAACGCATAACTATTTGAGCAGCAGATAAATGGTAATATATTGTAATGCTTGATAAAGCATGGGTTTGATTAAATGACTGAAACAAAAAAAAAAAAAAAAAAAAAAAAGGTCTATTTATTATCGAAAACGAAGTGAAAAAAATGCCCATACCTGGTCTGTCAATGCAAAAAAAAAAAAAAAAAAAAAAAAAAAAAAACCGTTTCAGTAAAGGATTTGTGATTGTTGCAGGATTTTCTTTCAGTGTAAAATTAAAAATAAGAAGAGTCGTCTAACTGTTAAAATCAGCTTGGCGTACTGTCGACAGAAAGTGTCTTTAATACTCGTATGTAGAAGAAATTACATTTCTTTATCTCAATGACTTCCAAAGAGTGAAACTTCATCAAGACAAAGCAACGAGTCATGTTCTGAAAAACACCACTGCATTCCTTGAGAAAATGAAGATTTATACAGGTTTTGTACATATAGCTTTTAAGCGTATTTCTAAGAAATCTCCTGAAGTTTCACCGATGGACTACTATGCCTTTGATTTTTTTTAAAGCTCTAAGCGCAAACCGACCACAAATGATGAACTGTGGAAAGTAATGGAAGAGGATTGAAAATCAGTACTCCTGAAAATTTTACGAAAACTTTTTCTGACATGGAAATCGCGGTGCAGATTTATAGGCCAGAAAAAAAGGACTATCCGATCGAACACTTAAAGAAATATTCTTTGCATTTTGAACATTAATTAAACGGCTCTGAAATCCTTGTACCCAACATAAATACGCATTTTTGCCAACGGACCGCACGAGATCTTGACTTCTGACTCTACACCTCTTAATTCACCGACGACGAATATTTGACGGTCACTTTAGTTGAATTTTATTTTAGTAATATATCTGTTAATACAACAGTTTTAAATGCATTCACTTTATAATGTGTTCACCTGATAATTATTACGAATGTTTGCGGTATTATTCTAACCAATAAAAGATGTTTAGAACGCCGTATATCACGTACTTCATACAAAATCGTTTCGCACTTTTAGCAAAAAATCTGCCAAAAAAAAGTTCTCATTTAACGTTTCACCGAACTAACGATATCGTCCACATGTTGGCCTTCTCATAATAACTATTTTTTTTCCACCGTCATCTCAAAGGGGACCCAAAAAAGTAAAAAGGAAAAAAAAAGAGTGTCATCGGGGTCTCTTGTTGTAAATCAGAGGGGGGTATATCCGCCGCATCCCCACTCAGGCATATTCATGGGGCCACCCACTGGAAAGGGAATGGAGACCCATGTATGACGTTCGAAACGTCCCCTTCTACCTAAGAATCGTCTTTCTCCATGTGGTGCCTGAAATATGTCGAGTGAAGTGTGTATGTTCCGAGGGGGGAGGGCCGAATTACTTACTGTTTCGCTGCCGAAAATGTGCTCACCGTTTTAAGTGAGTCTCGAAACCCTCGTGGGGCGTCTCGTGTATTTTTTGAGGGAACTTCTTAGAGAAATGTATTCGAAAGAAACGTTATTCTTCCCTGAGAATGATGTCGCTGAGGTGTAAGAAACGGACACTCCAGGATAGCGGGGCGTGAGACGATTTTCCTTTTAGAATGTTATCTGTGTGACACTCAGTCCCCCCCCTCCTGTATTCCAGCGACCTCTGACGATGCAAAAGAAGTCTTCTTTGGGAAATAGATTTTCAGCGAACGTGCTGTCTCGATTTCGATGGCGATCAGAGATAGGTTCCTGTTCTAGAAAAGCAAAAACAAATGTAAATTATTTTAATAAAATTTACAAAGAATGCACCAAAATGAAGTGATGGGAAATATAATAGAGTAAAACAGTCATCCAGATGTTTCAGCAAATGTTGCCACAAACATAAATACTATTATATAGTAATGTGCAAAGGATAGGCATCTCTGCTAGCGTTCGATATCGACATGGCGGCACCAGTATCGATCATGTATAGTTTCGTCGATCTTATACCGGTGATAAATTCTACACCATATCTGTCTATGAGACAGCTCTGTATATAGGTTGTAAATGTGCATCAATCCTCTTACTCAACATTACATCATTGCCACTTTTATTATCCCGTCGATCATATACGGCAACTGGTCATCGCGATATGGTTGGTGTTGGTTCCATGAATTTGAACCCATTGCTTTTCCCACACTTAATGACTGTCAAACGCTAAGTCTCCCGTGGCCAGCTGCATTTATGGTCACCGCTTTACTTCCTGTTAATGGTGGTATCTAAAATTACTGCACCGCTTCTAACAATGACCGTCAGTGAGAGTCAAACTGTAGTAGGTGCCGGCAGCTTTGTTCAAAGCAACCACTGTTCGAAAAGACAGTAACCTTCGTAAGGGTGTCCCGTCATAAAAGTGCCTTCATCCTTATAAATAGCATTTATTCTGTAAAATGTAATCTGCATAAGCATTCGGATGCTTTTAAACTGATGCTACTTATGCAAGTAGGTTTTTAGTTTGCTACTTTGATTAGTAAAGCAAATGAAAATTCTCCTTCCGTAGTGGTACTTCCGCATGAAAGATGCCACAATTTTACGAAGACCGTTTATTTTTCCATTAAGTTTATCCTGTATGTTTATTCCCCCTTTAAGTCTTTATGACGAAAGTACCTTTAAGCCAGGACACTCCTTCGCGTAAAGATGCCGTCCATTATGACAACGTCACTAGCTGACAGCCTATGATTAACTGCTCTAAACACCTTTTATTTAATTTTATTTTATCAATCTGTCTGTCAATACAATTTAAAATGCATTTAATTTGTAAGATATCAAATTGCTAATTTTTCTGAAGATGTAATGCAGTTATTTATCTAATAAGATATATTTCTATTCCATATATTTCGTATCTGATGCGGAATCGGAAATAGCAGTTATAATGATTTTTATTGCTGTTCACACTCGAACGAACACGAGTACAGGTGGAAGTGAGTAATGTGTAGCATTAAAATTGTCATAATTATAATTAATAATAGAGATTAATAACTCTCGTTGCAAAAATCACTGCACATTGCTTTTCAAATGATTCCATGTGCTATACTGATTGATGACCAGTAGACTATTGAAATTGAAAAGTGAATAAAAGATATAGTGTTGAATACATTATTCAATAGTTTCGTTTTTACTTCTGTACTAAATTTTTCAAAGCATAACGAACGAATAATGAAAGAATGGTGAATTAAAAAAGTAGCTTCGGGCAGGATAATAAGATTATGAATGTAATTAAATATGGAAGTTAGTCTAAATATAAGAAGACGTTAAATGATTAAACCAACAAACTTATATGTCGCAGAATCATCACCAGCAAGAAGTAAATTTAAACTTACTTTTATTAGTATATTGCTATTATTCTTCTAATTCTAATATTAATAGTATATTAATATTATTTTTATAATTTTAATATTAATAGCATAATAGTATTATTCTTCTAATTCTACTATTATTAGTATATTACTATTATTCTTCTATTAGTATATTATTCTTATTATTACTAAAATTACTTTAATTTAAACAATATGGCATAGAATCATCACCAGCAAGAAGTAAATTTAAATTTTACACAAAAATGGAATACAAATTCCAGTTTCCAATAAAATCTTGTCCATTATAAACAAACAAGATTATGCTATTGCCAAACGAGGATAAATAAGCTCTTCTATGTATTTAAATGTTATACAAATGGTTCTCAGCTTGAAAAAAGGAATCATTAAAGGACACTCTAACCATACGTACCAGTTTTTTCGACAATTTCCTTGCATCCCATCTGACTGTGGAGCAAGATACCTTAAAACTCGTTCTTTGTTCGAAAAATGAAATTCGAAAAACACATCTGCCATTATTACACTCGTGTAGGCAATACTCCAAAGCACAAAAAATCTGATGTGTACACCACATGACTTCCTTGTACGGAATATTAAATTATACGCATTTTTTCTTGCATTTCATTTAAACTTATTGGATTGAATTAAATGTACTTCGCCGACAGCGCATAAGCCACAATAGAATAAATGCATTCTTTAAAATTCACTCTAGTATTTGTTTACCATAGCGACACTCTGTCGCTAGATTCACTTAACAGTATTATATTTCGTTCATATTATAACTCATAACGCACAAAATTTATATCATTTAAAGAATAGAATTATCTAATCGTTGCCACATGTTCTATTCAAATAATATAATAAAGCTAGAATGATGAATAAAAGAAATTAAGTAAACAAAACAAAAAAACAGTTTTTCACAGACGATTGAGTATTTCTCATTCAATTAATTCAGTTCTCACTTCGCGAGAAGGCAAAAGTACATAAAAACTCAAAATATCTATATTAAAAATGATGTATAAAAGAAATTAAGAAAACAAAACAAAACAAAAAAAAAGTTTTTCACAGACGATTGAGAATTTCTCATTCAATTAATTCAGTTCTCACTGCGCGAGAAGGCAAAAGTACATAAAAACTCAAAATATCTATATTAAAAATTACGAAGTATATCTTAAACACTTATTTCCTCGAAAAAATTCCAGAAAGGATTTAATTGGCAATAATAAATGAAGGCGTTATCTTTGTTGTTGCGAAGCTAAGTTTCTCTAGATTGGCAACAAATCCACTAGTCTGCTGTTTCAAATGTAAACAATTAATGGCCGCCATAAAAAGAAAAGCCTTAGCGGCACTTTAACAACTTTAATATTGTTGATAAGGCATAAAAACCTTAACCGGAAGATAAAAACAACATAATTCAATCATTTTTAAAGCAAAAAATGTACAATTTACAAACATATACTAGTAAAGAAACTGAGATCACTGAGCCGGGTAACAGAGTGGATATATATATAAATATATTTATATACGTTTGGTGCCGCCGATTGCAACCAAAATACGAGGTGCACATCTACATGTTATAGCAGTCCTATATACAAAATTTCAACGTTCTGAGGCTAGTCGTTTTTGACTTATGCGAGATACGTACGTACATACATACATACGTTCGTACAGACGCCACGAAAAATTCTCTTCAGAATTAATTTTAAAGCAGTTTTATAATTTTTTTTTGAGGAAACGAGTCTTTTGTTCTGTCCTTACGTACAGATGTCGCGCAAAAACATCGTTAAATTGCATTCGATAGCGGTCAAATGGATATTTTCGTTGAAATATGCTGCCTGAAACTTTTCGCGATTACAATACTTCCTTTTTACTTCGTACAAGAAAGTAAAAAGGAGGGGAAAAAATAAAAAGAAACCGAATGTTTTCGATCCCATGACATCCCATAATCCTATGCCTCAAATAAAAACTGCTGTTCGTAGGACTGTTGCGCGGGAATTTTCAGTAGAAGCTTTCGTGGGGTGATATTTGATCTGTATTAAAATCCTTTTATTTTGATTAATTTCACAATTTCTCATGGGTACGTTACGAACATATATGCGTGTTTGTGTACATATTTAACACTTTGTAAACAGTAATCAAATATTTAAATGCTCAAATTTGCAATTGTAAAATGTTCTTGATAGAAAAAAAAAAAAAAAAAAAGAAAGAGGAAAAAGAAAAGAACGGATATTTTTATTTCCTTGTTAGATGGAACACCAGTTTGCATTCTGGTAATCAATATTTATTCCCTCTCCTCGGAAAAAAGAATATGTTTAAATTTTTAGTCCAAAGGGGCTTTGTCCCTGGGGGACTATTGTTTTCGTTTTGCGATTTTTCGTCCATTCACTCTAAATGTCCGTTTCATGTTTCAAATCGTTGCCACCATATATTATCACGATGTCTTATATTTAAAGAAATTAAATAATAAAGAATCTGCATAAATGTATGTATGTTTCTCGCATTGTGATAAAACAGCGGTACCTTAGAGCCATCAAAATTTGGATAACGTAATCTTCCATAGAATACGCGCATATGAAAGCCCTAATTTGAATTTTAAATTTGTTTTATCATCGATTTCAGATTTTCTAACATTTCAACGAATTTTTGATTAAAAAAATAAACGATTTCAAAGTGAGCAATGGTAACACTGTACAAAAAATCTGATGTGTACGCCACATGACTTCCTTGTACGGAATATTAAATTATACACATTTTTTCTTGCGTTTTATTTAACCTTATTGTATTGAATTAAACCTACTTCGCCGACAGCGCATAAACCACAATAGAATAAATGCATTCTTTAAAATTCACTTTACCATAGCGACACTCTTGCGTTAGGTTTACTTAACAGTATTATATTTCGCTCATATTATAACTCAGAATGCACAAAATTTATATCATTTAAAGAATTATCTAATTGTTGCCACACGCTCTATTCAAATACTATAATAAAGCTAGAACTATGTATAAAAGAAATTAAGCAATCAAAACAAAAAAGAAACAGTTTTTCACAGACGATTGAGTATTTCTCATTCAATTAATTCAGTTTTCACTTCGCGACAAGGCAAAAATACATAAAAACTCAAAATATCTGTATTAAAAATTACGAAGTAAATCTTAAACGCTTATTTCCTCGAAAAAATTCCAGAAAGGATTAAGCATGATTTAAATAATAAATGAAGGCGTTATCTTTGTTGTTGTGAAGGAAGCTAAGTTTCTCTGGATTGGCAAGAAATCCGCTTCTCGGCTGTTTCAAATGTAAACAAGAGCAATGGCCGCCATCAAATTAGGCTTAGCTGCACTTAAACAACTTTAAAATTGTTGACAATTCTAAAAATATTGCATACAGATTTACTAAAGGCATAAAACCCTTAACCGGCAGATAAAAACAACATAATTCAATCATTTTTAAAGCAAAAAATGTACAATTTGCAAACATATAAGAGAAAAGAAACTGAGATCACTGTGCCGAGTAACAGAGTGGATATATATATAAATATAGGCTACTCGTTTTTGAGTTATGATAGATACGTTCGTACGCACGTACGTACATACGTTCGTACAGACGCCACGAAAAATTCTCTTCAGAATTAATTTTAAAGCAGTTTTATAAATTTTTTGGAGGAAACGAGTCTTTTATTCTGTCTTTACGTACAGATATCACGCAAAAACATTGTTAAATTGCATTCGATAGCGGTCAAAATGGATATTTTCGTTGAAATATGCTGCCTGAAACTTTTCGCGATTACAATACTGCCTTTTTACTTCGTACAAGGAAGTAAAAAGAATACATTTTTATCTCCAGCGCGCGAGACTCTGTATCGGAAATTCTAAAGATATGCTCATTTTAAAATTAATGTGCGATATTGCTGTTGATCTGAATTTTATAGTTTGAGTATGTAGAACATGATATTTAATAAATAAAGGTAACACACAAAACATTAAAAAAACGCACCTGTAGACGTCATTTAAAATCAGAAACCCTTCAGATTTTTAGTCCATAGGGGCAATTTGCCCTGAAGGACTATTATTATTATTATTATTTGGTAAAGTAATGTGATGTTCTTGAAACAATCGTTTGTTTAACAGCATGTCCATTTTTATCCTTATTTATCTTATGAAATATAACATATAAATATATAACAAGAAAAGACCATTTTAACATACCAAGAAAGTCTAGACAGAAAACACTTGTAAAGCACTCTAGACAGAAAACACTTGTGTTTTACGAAAACATCACAAAACTAACGGGATGTCTTGAAAAGCATCTAAAGAATAAAAATCTGAAATTATTGGATTTTAAATCCAGATTCAAGTCTGGATGGTGGCATATAGGAAGAACAGAAGACAGAGTTTTAAAAATATATCGTAATTGGATACAGACTTTTTTTCTTCGAGTTTTCTTTCGAGTTTCTTTCGAGTGTTATGGATCTTTAATAGCGAAAAACTGACGATGCTTGACTCTTAAATAGAGTAATGAGCAGGGCAGTATTATAGTATTTTCGGGACAAAAATAAGAATTTAATTCTGATAACAGAATGTTAAAAAAAAAAAAAAAAAACGTAAAGAGGGAATATTTATAATTTAGAAATATCAGTATTTCATGGCTGGTTTGGTTTATTCGATTACGGCAAAGCACTCGGGAGCTATCTACCTAGGGGGAGGGATGTCTTCGTAGAGGACTTTCTAAGGCAAACTGGCTCGTATATACACCTTACACATGAGGAAAACCACGAAAGCTCCCATGCAGCCAGCCATGCATTTCACGGATGAGTATGTTTCTTCGAATGCGTGCAACATTTAGCCTACAAGCTTCCAGTAAAAAAGTGACAAGCCCAATTAGGTTATGTTATTTGAATATAACAAGGGCAAGAGGAGTGATGTCTTCTGGGAGAACTTTCCAAGAGAAACGGCCTCGTATTCTCGTTACACATAGGAAAAATCACGAAAACCAACCATGTAGCGAAACACCTGGATTCGAACCTAAACCAGGTCGAAATATCAATATTCAGTGGTCTTAAGCACTCCGCCATTGGTAGTGACATGGCTGAGGAGACGATAAAGAAGTAATTGAGCGAAACAAAAGACTTACGCCAAAGCTTCCATTTATTCACTCTTGCGTTTTATTTAACTGATATTTAGATAAAAGTCTGAATTAATCGATCCTCACGAGTGGTTACGACCACTAAATACTGGTAGTTCGACCTAGGTTAGAGTCTAGGCAAACGGGTTGCGCTTGTGGTTTGTTTGTGGCTTGTTTTCGTTGATTTTTGCATGTGTAACGTCAATACGAGCCAGTTTCCCTTAGAAATTCCTTCACGAAGGCATCATTTCCCTTAGGCAGATTGCCCTCTTGTGCTTTGCATATTCAAATAACCTGAACCTGAATTAATCATAGATAGGTCCATAGAGTTATTAGGTTATTTTCTAAGCAGGAAACATAAATAGTGAGCAATGTCCTCGCCAGGACTCGAACCTAGACCTCTCGAACAGGCGCCGAGTGTGCTAACCGTTACACCACGAAGGCATGCAGAAAGGAGGGAGAAATGGTAACTGAAGTGATGAAAACACATTTTTTTTGGGGGGGGAGGGGTCAATTCTGAGGCTTATCCGTAAATCACGCAAATAGATGTTAACTTGATTAATCTAATGGCCATAATTTTAATATTTGTTTCATACGTTACTCAATTAACACAGATAAGTTCAGATAATCTTATATTAGAAAAGGGGAAAAGAAAAAAAATAATCGTATGGTGTGGACGCACTCAGCTGATTAATACTTAAATGTTTGTTGATGATTAACAATGTTTTTACACGAAATATTGTGTACGGTAAAGTTTTTTTTTTTTTTTTAATTAATTTCATGAACTGATTTATTTTGTTAACTTTATTGCTTATTGTAGAACAAAGTATGTTGTAAAATAATACAAAATAATAGATCCATTTTCCTTTAATTTTTATGGAATATTATTTATTTAATATTTGTTTAATGTTGTCGCCAAGTCTATAAAACATATATACAAGTTGCCAAATGTTGGATTTTTTCTCTACTTTTTAATTCTCTCATTCTCATTCTCATACAATTTATATCGAAGCGAGTTTCACGCTTTCGTTTATTCGATTCGGCACCTATAATTTCGGACTCCATTTATTAATTTTTAGGTATATTTGCCGTATAACGCGAACCCTTTTCTTTACGGAGATCTTTTCTCATATCTTTTGAAGTCATTCATTCGAACTATGGTATACTGAACTGACAAACAAAAGGGGAATAATAGTATGTGTATGAGGTAAAATGTTTGAAGGAGTAAATTTTGCAAAGCGGGTGTGTTGTATTCAATGCAGAGGTACACAAGAATGTTACTCTAGGGTTTCGAGAACAGAGGAACAGAATTTGGGGTAAGAATCCCCTTTCGACCCGAATGAATTCGCGAAATTAGGAGCCAGATGTTTTCACTTTCTGTAGGCTTTTGAACTGAACATCGAAGGCTTAGGTACAATGGGCCAAAAAAAGGGGGGGGACACATCTGCATCTTCCGTTCTACTGGACCGATTGACAAATTTCAAATTGCGTTTTTCATGTCTCGTAAGCGCGATTTAGGATATATAGGGTGCGGCATTAGAACTACCTTATTTTAAAAATGAATAACACAAATAGTATAAGCGATATCAGTTTAATATTTCCCAAGTTATAGAAAGACACTTAAAACTTTTTTTATTTCGGTTTTAAAATAATATCATTAAGGTGGCCTTCGTTCTGGTCAACGCATTGAGAGAGTCGAGTTTTGAAGCTTCTTTCCACTTTTACCAGCATATCAACGGGTATGTTGTCGATAGTAGCTTGAATATTATTCTTCAGTTGAGCCAGGGTTGATAGGTGTTGAGTTTTGGCGCATAACCCAGCGGTTATGATGCGCTAAGCGTAGGGTTATATATACAAACGTGGAAATACGGAAACAATCGCCAGAATCACACTAAAGTACTTCTATGCAAAATTACAGTATAACTGCGTGACATAATTGAGTATAAGAACAAAATGAAGGTATGAAATAAAAGGACAGCAATAGTTGAAATTTGAAACCTATGTTTAAAACTATTCTCTGTGTGGAAAACACTTGTCAAAAGTTGGTTTATGTTAAATGACCAGATCTAGTTAAAATTTAAATGCTATGATACATTTTGATTGCTTTTAAAAAACCTAAAGATATTAAAATGGGATTGTTCCCCAATTAAATCCATCAATGTCGGATTTGTTTTATGAAAAAAACTGTAATCTTTGAGGAATTAAAAGAGCACAATTAATTAAAATATGTTCAATGGATAAAAGAGAACTACATGAACTGCATATAGGTTCATTTCCTCCATTCAGTAAATACTGATGAGGTATTCTTGAATGACCGATACGAAGGCGAGTCCTCCTTACGATTTCTATTCAATTCCCAACACTGCACCCGGTCTTTTACACGTCTCAATTTATTGTTCACTCGAGTCTCCCATAACTTCTGTCATTTATCTAACATTCTGCTTTTGATGACCTTCTGAATATCTCTAAAGGGAATAGACTGGTGGGCACTTTCAACAGGCGACTTAGCTGCAATATCTGCTAATTCATTCCCCTTGATTCCAACGTGTCCAGGTACCCAGCAGTAAATGATGCTGTAACCCTGATGTTTCAAACTTTGATCTAGCTTAGCTACTTCCCAAACTAAAGGGGTTGTTATTATTATAGAAGATTTTCATCGACATCAGGGCACTTTTGCAATCCGTATAGATGATGTACGAGTTCGTATTTCTTGGAGTGCTGTTTAGAAATGTTCGTATATTAATATGATGTTCGTATTTCTTGGAGTGCTGTTTAGAAATATATATTAGAACATTATAGATGGCAAATATTTCTGAAGAAAAAACAGAATAGGCTTCAGGCAGCCTAAAGCTTTTCGTAGTATCACAGCACACAAATACCGATCCAACTTCAGTTGAGTCAGGGTCTTCGGCAGTTAGAGATTTCAGATAGCCCCATAAAAAGAAATCACACGGGGCTAAATCAGGCGAGCGTACTGGCCACTGACAATCGCCTCGTAAGGAAATAAGGCGTCCAGGGAAATGTTCTCAAAAAAAAAAAAAAAAAAAAAAAAAAAAAAAAAAACATGGTCCTATTCTGGACAATGCACACCAAACAGTAACACGTTCTGTATGGAGGGGCTGCTCATGAAACTCTCGGGGATTCGTGCCACTCCATTATCGTATGTTTTGCTTAATGCATGCTGCACCCGGAAAGATGAAAATGACCCTCATCGCTAAAGAACACAAGGGAATCATGACGCGTATTGTCAAGAATGGCTTTGCATGCATTTCTTCGTGACAGAAAATCGCGTGGATTAAGTTTTTGCACCAATGCCAATTTATATGGATGAAAATGCAGTACTTTGAAGTACTATTCCACGGAGAACACGCGCTCCTCTCTCGTCCACTGCATGATCGGTACTAAACCTACATACATAAAACTAGATACCGCTCTTTTCAATGAGCGTTATTACCCTTCTCGGAATAAATGTCGCTAGATGGCACGCGTTTCAAATAAGGAAGTTTCCCTTCCGCACCCTGTATATTAGATACATATATTTAGCATTGTTCTAACACAGGTATCGGACTTTTCCTGAAATAACATACCAATGTTTTTCCATATTTCGATTCTACTACTCAAATTATACTAGATATTAAGTTTTGTAAAATTTGGTGCGAAATTTACGGAGAAATTCAAAAATTTATCTTGGCGCAATTTTTTCAGTTTGCGCCAAGAATAATTCACTTGGCGATCTTCTTAATATATGGCAATCAATTTTCCTTTCCCTTCTATTATGCCCTAGGTGGAAAAAAATTCACATCGTTCCTACTCTCAAATAATTTTAGCAAACCGCATTTGATGTTTTATCGCTTTCAACAAATATGCCAAATTTCAAAACGCGCCAATATATAAATTCACGTATATCTTCGGAAATTTTGAATAAAAAACAATGTAATTTTTTGCATGTATGCTTAGAACTACGTCTACTTTAAGATGATGGTAAACATTTTACAAATTATAATTCAAAATTGTTTTTGAAAACATTATAAAAATTATTTAAAAATACAAATTTTAAAAATAAATCATACAAAAGAAGCGAGTTTTATTTGAAATGAACCTGAATTTCGAAATGTGAAAGGAAGAATCAAATACGTTTAATAAAAAAGACAGATTAATAAATATATATCAAACTCAATTAACATTGCGGAGCTAAAATTTTGAGAGCTAATTTTTTAAAAAACTTGGTAATTTGGCGTAATTTGAGTCGTAGAATTGAAATATGGAAAAACAATGGTATGTTATTTTAGAAAAAGTCCAATTTTGTGTCAAAATACCTAAATTAGATCATTATATAAATCTAATCCTATGTCGAGCTTTCGAGACATGAAAAACGTAAGTTAAATTTCGCGAATCGGTCCAGTAGAACGGAAGATATAGAACTGTCCTTTTTTACTTTTTTACTTTTTTAAAAAAATTTTTTATTACGCAGTGTACATTGCGTTTGCTTTAGTTGAAATACAACTGTCTAGTGTTCTTTTTAGGAGCAAATATGGCTCCTGCCAAACTAAACAATACGGTGCTGGTTTCAAATGCAGAATCATTCAGTTTACGAAAGAAAATGGAAATTGTGCTGCAATAAGGATATTTAATGTTGGTGAAATGTGAAGAGGAAAGAGACTTCCATCATGTGCCTGAACATGTAACGGAAGACTAACATGACGAACCTTTCATGTTATCGAATAATGAGAATTTTTAAGTTCATAAGGTATGTCATTTTTTTTTTTTTTTTCTCAATAAACGGCATTTAGGTACACGTAAAAAGTCTAATTTGTGTATACTGATTTTTTCTTTATTTTTAATCTATCATTTTTATATTCGGCATATAACGCGAACCCTAAATTTCGGTCTTAAATTGTTTTGTATTAAAAGTTTATTTTATACGGCAGAATATACGGTACTTATAATACTGCTAAATATTTCGAAGAAAAGTATCTGTGGTGTTATACACATTCACGGTAAGCAAGTTTTTTATACACTACCGATCTCAAATAATATCGTCTACTTTTAATGACGACTGAACAGTTGAATAAAGCTGCTCTGGAATTGCGAAATGAAGATTTTTATTATAGTTAACTATCAGGAGGAAACTACCTAAACAGGGATTCTAAAACTTGGTGGAAAAAAAAAACATTGTTTTTTTATTATTAGTAATTTTTATTAGTAGTGATAATGATAGTTACGATGAATTTTGTTTCCCATATAAACTTTTTTTTTTTTTTTTTGGTATGTGTGTCTGTGCGTGTGTTACGCATATCCTGTGTCAATGTTAGTTTATATTGTATTTGCTACGCACATTTTACTTAATATTGCAATTTAATAATGAAGATGATGAAAATTACTTTTTCTTTTGTTTTGTAATGTGTGTGTATAACTTTCTAAAAATAAATAAATAAGAATAAGAAAAAAGTTAATAAAATGAATTCTAAAAAAAAACAGTTTGGCAGCTATCAGATTTTATATTACGCCCAAAGGGGCGTTTTTTTTTAACGTTTTCTGTGTTACCTTTATTTATTAAATATCACGTTCTTCGCACTTAAACCATAAAATTCAATTCAACAGCTATATCGCAAAATAATTAAAAGTAGGTTGGTTATCTTTAAATTTTTCGATACAGAGTCTCGCGAACCGGAGATAAAAAAAGTTTTTTTTTCCCCTCCGTACAGTGTTGCCATTGCTCGATTTGAAATCGTTGAATTATCTAATAAAAATTCATTAAAGTTTTACGAAATATGAAAGAGACAATAAAACGAATTTCCAACGTTTCAACGGTATGACCTAGCTGCGTCAACCGAGACCTCCCCCTTTGCCTGCCGGGAGAGTATTTAACGACCTAATAAAGCGAAAAAATTTTCATCTAACCTTAGAATAAACACTACAGGGGGTCTTCACACTTTCGGAAAACCTCTCCCTTTCAAAAAGCTGAGGGTTACAATTTAATTTTACTTTTTTCGAAGCTAATAGTAGCCAACGGGAAAAGATACCGACGTTTTCTCACCGCGAAACCTTGCAGCTGTAATTCTAGCAGAATGGGATTGGACAATAAAATTTTCCCGGAATCCTATCGGTTACATTGTTCAAGTCTGCAGGAACTCTGCAGTGAAAGGTCACTGTCGCTGGATGGGCACGACTAAGGTAATCACTTTGGTACTTTCGGAAAAAAAAACATTTTACCCGCTATTATAAATTTATTGCACTGCCTGAAGAAAAAGCCTCTACCTGAAAGATATCCTCCTGGACCCAGCATTTACAGCATTCATTCCACCTCAAGCGCTCTACGAACTACGTAGCGACACACCTCACGACAGCAGGCAAACATCTTGCTCACCGCAAGCTAATCGCGGCGGTCAGCGTGCGTCAGTCGGAGCATGGCCAACTACAAGAACTTCCATTTACTTCCAACTACAACTACTTCCTGTAGTTGGCCATGCTCGGAGTCGGAGAAGAGATGTGGATTGGAGACATTTCTTTCCCAAAGTCTTACCTGCCGTCAAAGTAACGGAGAAAGACAGACATGCATTAGCATAAAAATTATCTCCTGAAACCGTGTTTCAGTTACATAAATGAAGAGCCGGAACCCTTTTATTTAGGTTTCCGGTGTGTGCGGGCTAGAATTACGATTTACCTCAGAAATTGAGAGCAATCAGAGCCGGGCTTCGATGGGATCCGGCGGAGTTTAAGCTCTGAATGACCAGTGAATTATTAACTGATACATTACCATCGCAAGATGGAAATGACATTTGATATTCAAAATTTTGAAACTAAATATCTTGGTCAAAAATATAGGTGTATGGACCCGAGGACCGTAAAAAAAGTGAATTTCGTAATTTTTATAAAATTGATTGATTTAAATTTCAGAATGCATTTTTTCCGCGTATACCGTTTTATGTTTAGATAAGAAATGTAGAAACAAACACAGGAGCTTCCTTTTGAGCTGAATTTGTAAGTAATATAGATTTAATTTCATGAATTGGCAATCGTAAATACTTTTACGTTAGAAGATCATAAACGAAATGTCTGGGGGAATTTTTTTTATATTGCTTCATGTATTTAATTTTTTAAAACCTTAATGTTCATTTTTAATAATAAGTTCCGTCGAATAATTTGGACTGCGAAAAACTGCGTAACTTTATTTTCGAAAGATTTATTGTTTGGATGCAAATGGTAACAGTGCCGCTCTTAAAACATCTTCGAAAAAAGATTGAATGTTTAAAAGCTATCTGATCCGTGTACAATGAAAAAGGAACTCTTATTAAACATAACAAAACATGTACTGTGCGAAGAACATCATCATTATAGCTCCATAATCACAAAGAGATAAAAATAATACGCTGTTGCCAGTTTCTGAAAGCTAAATTAAAATTCAAATCTAAATGTTCTTTAGGTTTCTCTGTTTGGGTGCAAACAATGGGTGCTCTTTAGTAATTCTCTGAAAGGAAAATTTATACACTGAGGGCAGCTGCATGAGATAGATAGTATGCTTTTATGCCGTTTCAATTCGCCGTTATCATTTTTCTTACTACGCATGAAGTCTAGGATCTAAAAGAGCGGAAGATCAAAACTGAGTTTAGAGTTACAGAGCGAAATCTTTTCTTTTCTGTGAACCAGTTTCGCGGAACAGAGAGCGTCGAGGGGATTTATGATTTCTCTGTGGATCAAATATTTAGACGTTTCCTTGAAAGGAAACGGATTTATTCGTCAACAAGCCTGATCCTCCTTTTAACTCTGTTCTTGCATTTTTAATTCCAGTTTCCGCCCTGGAGGAGGCATTCCCAAAGTCCAAAGACTTCACCACGCCGGATGTCGTTCGTTATTCCTCGCCTGCCGACGAGGTAGAGGGCTTCCACCCCCCTGCCAAATTCGGATCCTGGGGACAACTGCTCGGTTCGAACGCCAAGCGGCAGCAGTATTCCTCCCTCCAGGCTACTACCAACGGACCTCCCCTTTCTTCAGCCGCCACATCGACTCTTCCTCGGGTTGCCAGGCAACGGCGTCAGCAGCAGCAACAGTTATACCGAGGTGCTAGGCATCCCGCTGGCCTCAGCTCGGAAGATTCTTCTGAGGGTTCCGCATCGTCCACGTCCGACGAACAGGGCGACGAAGACGATGACGAGGACAACGACTTGGGCAACCACTCGGATGCCACCACTTGCACGGGTTCTGAGATGGCCGCCTCCAGAGGGGACCAGCAGAAAGACAGAAGTAAGAACACAAAAAATATTCAAAAATAAATACCACCTCCGACTGGCCGCTTATTTTCACGAGAAAGTGAGCATCTATATTCGGGTCATGTAGGAAGTAGGTATAGGTAGAGATATAACTGCAGAGAAACGAAAGCGCAATACCATAATCACCCTGTGATTGTTATTTGGAACAGAACCTATAGACTGTGGTACATAAAGCACAAATGTTAACTTTAATGTAAGAAACTAATTTTGAAAAATGTTCTTCCAAAAAATTTCACAGAATCTGCTATTATAAATAATTAGTAAATATAGTAATTTCATGTGTAATAAAGTAATAGGGCTGCAGAGCCATTATATTATTTTGAAGTAGGAGACATGAAAAATGAGCAATGTCCTTGCCGGGACTCGAACTAGGACCTTTTAAATACGCGCCGAGTGTGCTACCGTTACACCACGAAGGCATCTGTAAAGAGCAAGAAAATACCTTATATACAGCCCCCTTTAAAAGGCGACTGAGATTAGGGTTCCAATCGTCAAATCCTGTTGGTGACGAATTATCGTCCACCACCTTTTGGTTCGGGCTCCACTGTAGAGTCTTTAGATTTTTTTGAAACAGGAGACGTGAAAAATAAGCAGTGCCCTCGCCGGGACTTGAATATGCGCCGAGTGTGCGACCGTTACACCACGAAAGCGTGCTGGAAGGAGCGAAAAAATACCTATAAATGGCAAATAGAATTTGAAATCAGATTTAAAGATTTTTAAATTTCTTAATATTTCGGAATCTATATAGCAGGAGTGGCCAAGCTCCTTGACTGTCCGAGCCATTTTTCAAAATTTGAAATTTTTCGCGAGCTGCATGATAATTCTTTAAAATTTGGTGAATACTTGGTGACAGCACTTCTCAGTAATTCTTTGAAATGCTGGTAGTAAAAACTGATCGGTGTTTGGATTTCATAAATTTTTAAAGTGGAATAAAATGATTCACATAAATACGTTGTTCCTAATATTGAAATAATTCGACAAGCAGCCTTTTTTAATTCAGGATACTTCGATTCTGGTACAAATTCCAAAATTCAGTCATCGGCGTCGATTTATATTTTAATTGTAGAGCTTGGTCTTCTTGCATCTCTATTAATTCTAATTCTCCAGATGCTTTTTGGGTCGTAATTATATTGGGAATGGAAAACTCACCTTGAATTATGTTAATTTCAAATGGATTCAGAGAAAATTCAAGAGACGATGGACGGAAATGAAATTTGTTACAACGTTGCACTTAGTCTTTCATATTTGTTGTCTGTAATTTAAAAGACATTTTGAAACACATACGGAACGATAATAATTTTTTAAAATATAATAACACAAAAATGAAAAGGGAACTGGGGTACATTTATCGAGAGCCACAAATAATCCTTCAAAGAGCCGCAGGTTAATGTCTAACGTGTAAGAGTGAAACTGTTCCTACAGTTGCATAGAAACAGAAAATTGCTTTTTTGTGTGTGTAAAGAATGGGACAGTTCCTAAAAAAAGTTAATAAATGATCTGCGAATAATTTATGTAATTTACAGTTATTGAACAAAATGTATGTCAGTTCTGTAAGTTGATAGTAGTTTTGTAATAGTATTAATTTTTTACTGAAGCTGGGAAATATGTAGGATGTAAAGTTAGGATCTTTATGGAAATTCTCAACCCTAAAATAAGGCAAAGGAATAAGTAAGATGAGTAAGGGTTCCGGCGCCTTTATGCAAGTCGACCAGTGTTGGCCATCGTAAAAGCCATCATCTTTATGAAAAATCCCAAGCTACAATAAGCAAAGAAATCACTGAGTAAGGGTTCCGGCACCTTTATGCAAGTTAGCCAGTGTTGGCCTGGGTAAAAGAGAAAATCTTTATGGAAATTCGCAAGTTTACAATAAAGCAAAAAAATCAGTGAGTAGGGGTTCCGCACCTTTATGAAAGCCGGCCAGTGTTGACCATAGTAAAAGCCATTCAGAATTTTTACTTTAGGCAGCGCTATGTGAGTAGCGTTTTCGTTTGCCTTATAAATTAAAATTCTACTTGCATAAATATGCTGCGACTAAAGACTGCCAGTTCATTATTACATGTTGCTTATTTCCAAGTTAAAAAACTAGTCTCCGTAAAAGTGCCTATACCTTCCCATGGGACACCGTTATATAGTTATTGGAGGTGCTAAGGCAACAAGAATGACTGTATTAATCGTACATTTATAAGTTTCAATATAGAGCCCTCTTCTTCAGCTGCAGACGTGCAAATGACGAAAAGGGAAATCTATGCTCAGGTGGTAACAATGATAGGAAAGCAGTCAAGTTGCTGGTGCTACTATGTTATCGCCTGACCACAGGTTCTGTTTTGTCATTTGCACATCTACAGCTGAAGAAGGAGGTTGTGTTTTAAACCGTCGAAACTAGTGCTGCAAATCCATGACTATTACTCTGATTCTTACACCTTAACACATCCAATAATCGTTATTCGGCGTATTAGTTTAACTCAGACTCTTTATGGGCTGGCGAAAGGGGCACATACACTTTTATGGGCGTTCTAAGGCAAAATGTAATAAGGTTAAACTTGACTTACAACTAAATCCCAATCTAATCTTCTAGACTGCCGCACATATTTCGTTCCATGTTTACTAGTAACCACCACAGCACTGGATAAATATAACTATAAAAAACACCTAAATGCTTATTTTGAACTTCAAAATAATTTAATAAAATATGTTTTTGAACAGGAAACGTGATTTCAAGTATTTACAAATTATAAAAATTTTCAATTTAAATCCTAGTAAGATTACGACTAGAAAGATTTTCAATCGCAATACTCGTAGAAAGATTTTCAATCGCAGAAAAGCTTACTAAGCTGGTAGAACATCAATAATGACAGATAATCGCAGAGGAGCTTCACTATGGCTGTCTAATCTTCCCAAACTTCTCTTTCGTAAACTTAGATTATTGCTGTTACACTTACTGTAGAATCTGATTAATATGGTCTCGGTTAATATTATCATTTGGATATTATTATCCGATTGCTGAAGTCTCGTCCTGTTTTGTACGAAAACAGAGAAACTATCTCATTTATTGTGATCAACTGTTCGGTTAATATGTGTGTTAATAAGTGTTACTTATTACGTGCTGCGCCCTAGCACTACACGAAAAGGAAGGGATGCCCCGTGGATGTTTTTTATAAGGGAAACTGGTTGGTATCCACCTTACACATGGGAAAAACACGAAAACGCCCGTGCACCCAGCCCGTTCGCGGGACTGACCCCTGACCGAACTAACAGTGTTCAGCGGCTTTTACCGCTCGGACGCTGATGAGCCTATCAAAGTGTTATGGAAAAAATTTTTGCCCTGAAGTAAAATAGCCAAATAAAAAATAAAGTCGCCGAATAAGTTTAAAATGTATTATAAAAATTGACAAATGTCGCCAAGAAAGAGGTTAATTGGCCAAATACATTGATTTTGATTATAGTCAGCTATTTTAAATTACGGGGGTAAAAAAAACCTTACTTTGACGTGGATTTTCAATAACTTGATTTTGAGGAGATAAAACACAGGTCTCTCTTTTTCAGGAACAAAAAAAAAATGTGTGTATTTGAAAACATTTCCACTAAACTGAGGTTTTTTTTTGGGGGGGGGGCTAATTTTAATTTAGAAACCTGATGTAATGACCGGCGTGAACCTAATGTCATAAATATTACATTAGGTTCACGCAGGCTCTGTTCTAATAAGGGATGTTTTCTCAGTATTAAGGGTACAGTATCGGTTAAATAATTTCCAGAAACGTTACGAACCATTCATTAATAAACTTTTGCATTAAATTTTACGTAGCAGTTCATAAACAAACTTTTGCGTTTTTCTGATTAAAAATGCTGTGAAAATACCTTATTATATGCTTATAGTTGATTTATATCAAAGTTCAGAGATCCTTGCCCTGAAGTTGGAATAATTTGATGAACCAAGTTTTAATGAACTGCGGCCAAAACTATATGTAATTTAATAACACGTACAAGGAAATCATGTGTGATTTTTTGCCCTTCCTGTTCCAAAAAATTCTGAGAGATATTAAAGGTGCGCTAAAACTAAAATGTGATAGACAAGAACTCGTCATCACCAGTATATTTACAATGTAGAATTCTTAGAATTCGAATGTTTTGTAAAAGTATTGGTAATGACGAGTAATCTATTCTAATTTTTTGTAAAAATAGTGCTGATGACGAGTTTTGGAAAATAGTGGTGATGAAGAGTTTTTTGTAAAATTACTGGTGATGAAGAGGTTTGGAAAATAGTGGTGATGAAGAGTTTTTTGTAAAATTACTGGTGATGAAGAGGTTTGGAAAATAGTGGTGATGATGAATTTTTTGTAAAAGTACTGGTGATGAAGAGGTTTGGAAAATAGTGGTGATGAAGAGTTTTTTGTAAAAGTACTGGTGATGAAGAGGTTTGGAAAATAGTGGTAAAGATGAGTTTTTTGTAAAAGTACTGGTGATTTTTACAAAAATCTTTACAAAAATTCTTAAAGAGATGTTAAAGGTGCTCTAAAACTAAAATTGATAGGCAAGAACTCGTCATCACCAGTATTTGGTCGAGTTCGTGCTTTTTCCAGTCGCCCTTTGAATCTCCCGTGTCTGCTTTCGTAGAGTATGTGTTTAGCAAGTCCATCTAGTAACTGAAAATTCGTGCTTGGGAATCCCAACAGGAACACAGATAATTTTTTGCATTTTCTTCCCTGAAAAATGCTAATCTTATATTAGAAAAGGCGACGAGAAGAAAGTGTATGTGGCTTAGGTGCGCTATGTTTAGTGCTTGACAATGTTTAACAGTGTTTTTACTCGAAACAGGCCCACCAGCGGCCGAGCGGTAAAATCGCTGAACACTGGTAGTTCGGTCCGAGGTTCGAATCCCGGCTGACTTGGATGAGCGTTTTCGTGGCTTTCTCCATGTGTAGCGTGTATATGAGCCATTTTCCGTTATAAAGGTCATCCACGAAGGCATCCCTTTCCTTAGGCAGATAACCTTCTAGACTTTGCCGTAATTAAATAAACCAAACGAAAACACTTTTATCTCCAGCGCGCGAGACTGCTGCCATTCGAAAAAAATATAGGACATTTATCTTTCAATTTTAATAAACAAACTCAGATGTATAAAAGCAATGTGTTGCCGCGGCTGGAAATAAAATACTTTTATCTTACCCACGAACGGGCTGGCTGCATGGGCGTTTTCGTGGTTTTCCCCATGTGTAACGTGTATACAAGCCAGTTCCCCTTAGAAAGTCCTCCACGAAGGCATCCCTCCTCTTAGGCAGATATCCCGCGAGGCTTTGCCATAATCACACACACACACACATTACCCGAAGCATTGTGTTCAGTGAAGTTGTTGATTATTTTGTAACTTATTGCGCAAAGTTTGAGCTGCAATGCAAAATTAAACAAAATAAATAATTGATCCACCTTTGTTTAAGCTTCATTTAATATTATTTATTTATTACTAGCAGCTACGCTACCAGTCTTCGTCTGGCTTTTAAATGTGCCGCCTGAAGGAAACACCAAACGTTAAATTTAAAAACTGCGCAGAATTTTACTCTGCAGAACAACTTCACAGAAAAAAAAAAAAAAAAAATAAATAAATAAATAAATAAATAAAATTAAAAAAAAAGGGAAAAAAAAGTGTATTACGTATAACAAAATTACAATGAAATAAGCAATATTTCTTAATGCAAATATTAATTATCCTAACAAATCAATTAACCAACTTCCCGTTGCATTCTCTCAACATACGTCCAGTATCCAAGAAAAACATTTAGCTTAAAAACTGCACAGAATGATCGCCTTCATTTTTCCAAGTGGCAACAGCGCTGATTTTCAACAGTCAGCAGTCCAGTATGCAATTGAATGAAAAACTGTTGCCAAAACCACATTTATAAAAGAATGAAAGTATTCAAAATGATGCGATAAAATCGAAAAGATAAAATGAAAAAAATCTGATTCGAATTTTTAAAAAATCGCTTCGAAGTGCACTTCTCTAGATGCACGTATATACCAAACTTCGTAGCCCTGGGTCTATTAGCTTATTCGCAGCACGAACGAAAGACACACAGACTCTTTTTTTTATTATATGTAGAGATTACCCTGGAAGAGTCCATTAGTCTCGAAATGGAATTTTGCATCAATTCTCTATAAATGGCTTATACAAATTGTTGCTACCAACTATTATCGCCTTGTGTTACTTTTGAAGAAATTAAATAATAAAGAATCCACATGTATGTATGTCTCATTATGAGAAAACGACGGTACCTAAAGTCCACCAATTTTGAATAATGTAGTTCTCTACCTAAAGTCCCCCAAGTTGGAATAACGTAGTCCTCCATCCGAACATGTGTACCTGGAAGTGCGAATTTTGAATTTCGAATTCGTTTTCTTATTTATTTCATATTTTATTAAATTTTAATGAATTTTTGAGTGACAAACTCAACGATTCGAAAGCAAGCAGTGGCTATTTGAAATAAAATATTTTTAGGCCCACCAGCGGCCGAACGGTCAAGTCGCTGAATACTGGTAGTTCGGTCCGAGCTTCGAATCTCGCGAATGAACTGGCTGCATGGGCGTTTTATTGTTTACTCCCCATGTGTAACGTGTATATGAGCCATTTTCCGTTATAAAGGTCATCCACGAAGGCATCCCTTTCCTTAGGCAGATAACCTTCTAGACTCTGCCGTAATTAAATAAACCAAACGAAAACACTTTTATCTCCAGCGCGCGAGACTGCTGCCATTCGAAAAAAATATAGAACATTTATCTTTCAATTTTAATAAACAAACTCAGCTGTATAAAAGCAATGTGTTGCCGCGGCTGGAAATAAAATACTTTTATCTTACACACGTCAACCAGTTGAAATTTAATCTACCTAAGATTCTTTCAAATTTCATCTGGAAGGTTTTCGAACAATAAAATAAGCGATTTAAAAGCAATAAAATAAAATACATTTCTTTACGTCTCCTAAAATACGGTAACCCTAGTTAAAGATCAAACAGCATTTTAAGAGGGCAATTGTTAACTAATGTTTGTCGGTAGCAACTCGTATACAACCCCCGGAGCTTATTTCTTCCCGTCTCAAAATATTCCGAGCGGCTACAGCGCCACCTATGCGTGAAACCGGCGAAGTATTCATTGCTCACTTCGGCCGTTTGCCAGTTGCTATCCCAAACACCCGAGCGAGTCAACACGAGATCATTTTAGCTAGGAATATATACTTTTTGCTACTGAATCCGATTGTGTTTGTTCTAAGCTGAAGGCTGCGGGAGGAGTCAGATTCGGATGCTTAAGTTGTCTACTGGAAAATCGAACAGTTCTTTAGGATTTTGGAAATGAGTCTGTAATATTATTTTTTGCAACTCTGACGTTTGCTCTCATGTGTTAGTTATAATATCTGTCTCTGAGATGTTACAGGTAAACAATTTTGACATATTTCTTTTTACTTAATCTGTATTATGATTTTTAATGTTTTGAGGTGTAATTGTTTTCCCTTTCGCGATAAATAGACTTTGTTGCTAATTGACTATGCTTAAGACTCTCTATTTCAATCATAAAATTGCAGTTCTGAAAATAGCACGAAGTTAATCATTTAAAAAGTTCTTTTACTTTGATTTCTTGTGACAAACATTTTGCAACAGTTTTTTTTTAAATATTTTTATGAGTATCGTGAATAAAACAAAATTTTCGCTTTATATTAAGCCGATTGTAGACTTTACTTTTTTTTTTTTTTTTTTTCGTGTTTTCGGCTGCATGGAGAATAAATCCTAATAATAAAATTATTATGGAATTTTGTAGTAACGTATACATCAAGCATCTCTAGATATTTATGTTTTTAATTTTTTTCGCATACTAAGATACGTTTTTAATACTTTAATGTATTTTTATACACTAAATGTAACTAATGTACTATTTATATTATTATACAATTTGAAAAAAGATGTGTAAACAAACGTTGGAGCTTTAAAAGGTTGAAAGTATTTTAGAACTGAATTTTAATGCAATTCCACAGTAATCATTTGGTTTTAATGAAATGGCAACAGTAGATATTTTTATTTAATAAAGGTGCAAAAATATTTTTATGATTTTAATATTTTTACAGCTTTTTGTATGTTTTAAATTTCAAGTCATAAATATTTTTTTCGAGGTGTTAGTTAAACAAAATAATGCAGCTCATTGCATTCCTCTCCACAATGCTTGGAATATCTCTTCAGGGAAAATTTTCATTTTAAATTGTCACGTTTCTTTCTAATTTTGTAGATCTTACAAACTAATGCTGTTTAATGTTGTTTAGATTCCCGCATAAGTTGTAGTAAAAATAACAGTTCTTTGGTGATCTGGAGCACGAACGTTATAGCTTATACATCTGAAAATGTAAATCGTTAAAGTTATTAAGAACGAAGCGAAATATCACGCTTCTTAACAACGATGCAAAAACAGCAAAATTGCTGTGTTTTAGCATTACTGAAATAAATAGTCAAATATGAAATGCAATGAGTTTTAAACCTGTCAAGAAATCACGAACATGTTGATATCGATCCAAATTTTAAAAAAAAGCTCCGAATAATGAGGAAAATAGCTTAGGAAATGATTGAGTAGAATTCGTGGAGAAATCGGACATTTTTGTCCGTCAGGTTGCTCGAAAAGTGAAGGTATCAAAATCAACTATTCATCGAATTAACGATGTTTTATTATTTAAAAAAACTTGTCCAAAACACAAAATACGTGAAAAAAATTCCAGCACAAATTTATAAGAAATTGATTTCATCGAAAAGCTGACAAAAACTCGCCATAAATGATGAATCGTATTTTTACAGAGACTATTCGCACATTTTCTAGACGATTTTGATTGTATTGAGTAAAATATTTACCTAAAATTTTTGTATTTTAAATTCCCTATCAACAATCGTAAATTGTTTTGAAAAACTTTATTTCGATTCCTTGAACCATGTTTTAAGATTCCCTCCTCCTGCTCTTTGATGTTAATAAATGGATCCCCTTTTATTACAGTCACTTAAATACACCCAAAATTCATCTATTGTGACAACATTTTTCCATTTTTGTCCGGATATATGTTTCGCATAAAGGATTCCGCAAAGCGTTCTGCGTTAGGCGTTATATCGTGGATAAAGACGACGTACAACATGTGTTTTCGCCGTTTTAAGATTCAAATCAGCATTATTCACTTTGTTTACCGTTGACACTGAACATTTTAATGATTCTGAAACTTTCCTTTGACTTGGCAGATTTCTTTTAACATTGAGGATCTTACCCTCGCAAAATTCGAAACATTTTTTAATTGGATATGCATTTAGAACAATGTTTTTCACTGGAAGGGAAACTTTGACATTTTTTTCTTTCTTATTGACAACGTTACCTATTGTAGCTTTAAATATCGAAAGACCATGGCTTTCACGGCGTTATTTAATAACTAGATGTGAATAATTTTCTTCGGAAAAAGCACAAACATAGCTTTCCATCCATTACTTCTTTAAAAGCGCCATTTTGTACGAAAACAAATACAAATCTGTCAAGTAGCAGACGATAATTTATTCTTTCAAAAATATAGTTGCAGTTTAAAAAAATTCCAAGCAAACTGTTTTTTTTAATAGCAAAGCTAAATTGTGTAAAAAAACGTGCGAACAACCGCCTCTATTTACTAGGTGATCCGAAAGTCACGCACAACGAAATTAAAAAAAAATTATTGAAATTCTAAAGTGGATGCTAATGGTAAATTATTTCAACGGATGGCACTTCTATGCTGTTATAAGTAATATATCACTTGGAATATCAATTGCTGTTTCTGCTGTTAGCTTGAAAGAAAGAAAAAAGAAACCTTTCGTTTCGGCCCAAAGGTAAAGATGAATTTTTTCCGAATAGAAAGAATTTTTGTGATGGAGCATTATTTCGCAACATCTATTCTTACGAAGGAGTTGTTGAAGCATTAAAGAGACCTTCCTAAATATTCGTGAACCTAACAAGATTTTCTTGTTGTTTAGTAACCAACCTGGTTTCGAAAAACTGGAAGCTTTCACCATAAGAAATAAAGTGGCCGTCGGACGTCTCTTCTGAGTTCGGGCAAAATGAACAAAGTTGAAAATAAAGATAAAATGTTGCAATCATGAACAAAAAGTGGAAGAAAGATAGTATCGGAATCAAATTTTTGCGTTGCAGAATTATGCGGCATCATAAAAATTCCTTCCTAAAGGAATTCCTAAAGGAATTCCTAAAGGTTGCTTTAGAAAAACTTGTTTCTGTCTTGAAGCAAACAAATGATTTTTAGAGCTAACAGCATAAACTGCAGCTGAAATTTTATTTAACCGTGATATATTACTTTTAACGGTATAGCAGTATCATCCTTTGAAACTGTTTCCCATTTATATCCACTTTAGAATTGGTGGAACTGAGTATTATCATTCAAATATATTGAACTTTGTCAATTGTACACTTCAGGCTAAAGCTTAAAGATTAAGCATTAGCCTGAAGTGTACAGGGAATCTTCCGAAGAAGAGGTATTCCTTCGAGGAGAACTTTCTAAGAGAAATTTTCTCTTTTCTACATATAGAAAATTACGAAAAATTCCAATGCAGCCTGCCTATTCGCCGGCTTGGAACTCGGATCAAACTGCTAGTTTTCATCTGAACAACTCGTTCTCTGGTAAGACGATAAAGCCTAACGGGGAGGTTAGGCTGTTTGAATATAGCGAAGTCACGAGGGTTGTCTGCCAAAGAGGAGGCATACCTTCGTGGAGAATTTTCTGAGGGAGTTGGCTTGTGTTCACATTACACATAGGATGATCCACGAAAACTAACCATGCAGCTAGCCCGTTCGCCTGGGATTGAACCCAAACCAGGTCGAACTACCAGTCCCTCCGTGGTCTTAAAAACAAATGTAGTGGCGGACTTAAAAATTGGCGAGAAAATTAATGGTATGGCACGCTATAGACGAAGAGAACATTGATTTTTAAATTAGTTCCTTTTCCGGAAACATTAAAGAATTCCAAATATTTGAATAAGAGCATTAAAAAAAATGTTTAATTTATTTAATTAAACTGAAAAATAATTTGTTTTGGTTGGACTTAATTATCGGCTATTATGCAAAAGCTATTGTCTGCCATCTGAAAGCCGCAAAATTGATTTTGTGTTTAAATGGAATAATCTCCCCAACGTATTTCAAACTATCAAAAAGTATCAAAATGTTTGCTGTCTTAATTAAAAGTGAGTACTATAATAAATAAATAAAAGAACTTAAAAATAATTCATTCAGTTCAAAAGAATTCAGCTGGAATATTAATGCTTATTTCTAAAAAAAACAATAAAAGCATACGTGAAGAGATAGAACACATTTTCGTAAGATACGTAAAAATCTCTACTTAAATGAATTTAAATAGTGATTTAAAAGTGCATGCCGAGGGTAAAAAAAAAAAAAAAAAAAAAGTTGAATTATAGTCTAAAGTAAGTTTTAGTTTTATAAAGCATACTGTAACTTAAATATACCTCATTAATTATCTGAGGCGTTCTTTATACTCCGTTTTTCGTTACCCAAAAGGGCTATTAGTCTCGGAATGGTATTTTGCGTCGAATCACTTTAAATCCATCGTTTCACTTTTCATTCTAGTCTGTTGCCATTCCGCAAAATGTAAGATATTTATCTTTCATACTGAATGTGTCTTTTGTGGATTAACAAACTAAGCTATTTGAAAGCAATAGATGCAGTTCGTAAGCATAAACTTTTGAATCGGATGATTTAAATAACAACAGTGCATTTAATTCATGATCTGCGTAATTAAACATATTCAGTGTTTTCATATTCAGTTTATATATATTTTTATTATTTAATTCACATTTTGTAAAACTTTAATGAATTTTTAATTAACAAACTGAAAGATTTGAAAGCGAGAAGTGGCAACACTGTAGGGAATAAAACATTATTTATCTCCAATGCACGAGACTGTCTATCAGAAATTCTAACGGTATGCTCTTTTTAAATATTTTGTGGTTTTACCGTTGAATTTAAATTTTATGTGGCGTACGTGCGAAGAACGTAATATTTATTAAATTAACACACAAAACGTTAATAATAAAAAGATTAAAAAAAAGTGTCTTTAAGCCATCTTACTAAGAAAACTGAACACTGATAAGATAAAATGAGAAAAGACTGAAAAACTGAAAAGAAAGTTATGCCGACACTGAACACTGTATCGGGAATTCTAAGCATATGGTGCTATCCTGTTTTTAAAATTGTAGTTTTTCTGTTGAATTGTATATGGCGTAAGCGCAAAGAGAACGGTGCTTAATTATAAAGCTAAAAAGACAAAAAAAAAAAAAAAAAAAAAGGGGGGGGGCGTTAACAGGATAAGCTCGGTGAAAGCGTAAAAAACCTTAACATACCCTTTTGGGCGACAGTTAAAATCTGAACTCTTTCAGATTCTTTTTTCTTCCCCGCCCCTCTAATTTTGAAACAAATCTCATTAAAAATGTGTACTGTGGGGCTTGTTTTCCTTCTCCAGAATAAATCGGTGGAGGTTTTGCTTATTATCTGTTAACTACTGAAATCTTATCTCGCGAGTATACCCCAAGTCCTTTCAATTCTGCTCGAGCAACGAAGTGTCGAAAATCGCATTCTTCCCACGTTTAGTACTGAACATCTGAAGTGTAGGGTCCAAAGGAATGTTTATTTTGGGCTCATTCCGGAGCTATAGGGTTGTTTATTGTTGGTGGTCATTAACCCTCTCTGGGTAGGTCAAAGTTCCTAACTTTGTTGAAGCTGTTCGCTGTTACGAAAGAATACAATGGATTTTATGAATTCTTACGGACCGCTACCCAAGTTCATGTATGCAAGGTTTCGTGTGCGTCTAGGCAAATGTTTATAAACTATTTAAAATACGTAAAATTTTAATAATCTTTTTTTGGAAGATTTAGGTTTTTAAAATACGAAAATATTCAGGAATAAATTTTTAAATTTCGCTTGTTAGTTTTTTTAATTATAGAAAGAAAAAATATGATGATTGTTATGAGTCCAGCTAGTTAGATATGTTGTGATTTAAATACATTTTTATTTCAATCAATCAAATTAAAAAGGTCTAAAAAATTGTAAGTTTTCAGATTTAATATTATGCCCAAAAGGGCTTTTTTAACTTTTTTTGTGTTAATTTTATTTATTAAATATCACGTTCTTCGCACTTAAACCATAAAATTCAGTTCAACAGCAATATCACAAAATATTTAAAAGAGCATATATGTAGAATTTCCGATGCACAGTTTCGCACGCTGGAGATAAAAAATGTTTTCTTTCCCCCCGTACAGTGTTGCCATTACTCGCTTTGAAATCGTTGAGTTTGTTTATCAAAAAGTCGTTAAAGTTTTACAAAATATAAAA
The DNA here is from genome assembly GCF_044657685.1 of Stegodyphus dumicola. Classification (NCBI taxonomy): domain Eukaryota; kingdom Metazoa; phylum Arthropoda; class Arachnida; order Araneae; family Eresidae; genus Stegodyphus; species Stegodyphus dumicola. The sequence continues at coordinate 15,315,311 of NC_140775.1, read as the reverse complement.
TAGATAATAAAACAAATTAAAAATTCGGGCTTCAAGGTGCCCGTGTCTGGTTGGAAGACTACGTCATTCAAAATTCGATAGCTCTAGGTACCGTTGTTTCTTCACAATGCGAGAAACGTTCATGCAAATTCTTCATTATTTAGTTTCTTTAAATACAATACAGGGCGATAATATTGGGTGGCAACAGTCTGAAATGGGAATGGACGCAAAGGCCATTTTGAAATTAATAACCGCTCTGGGCTAATGCTCTTTGAACTAAAAATATTCTTTAAGAGCTACGCTTATTGCTCGGTTTGTAAGTAATAAGAGATAGATTAAATTTGAAAGTTAAATACCGTACAGATTACTGAATGGCAACATGCTGGCTCATGAAAGATAAAAATATTTTATTTCCGTGAGTGGCAACACTTGTCTTTTAAATAGTCGAGACTGTTCATTAAAAGTTGATAAATAACCCTTCTCCCCCCCCCCTTTTTTTTTTTTTTTTTTTTGTGTAGTTAACTGTTTGAATTTTGGACTTCCGAAAATTAACAATAAAAAGAAAAAGAAAACTTCATTTGGTAAAAATGGAAGAATGTGTAGTGTTAGGTCTTAAATTGAAGAGGAAATTCGCATTCTATATGAGCTACTTCACATGACTAAAACATCAGCTGTTCTTAAAAAAGAGCGGAAGATAAGAATATGAGTTTATAAATATAACTCGATGTGTAGTTTTAGTAGAAAATCTTAGAGCAAATTAGCAATACTTATGTAGGATATTTCTTGGAATGAGCGTAATAATTCTTAAAATGAAGCAATTTGTATCAGTCGAAAGTCCTAAAAGTCCACTAAACAAAATTCGTGAAAAATCAGCTGACAAAAAATTCGTATTTGAAGACTTCAGAAGTCTAACACTTTGAAGAATGGCTTACCGTTAGCATTTTCATAATATTAAAAATTAAATAAACTGTATTTAACATATTATAAAGACGGGTTAAAAAATTCTAACTTGATATTTCTGTTCGACTTTCAGTTTAAAACTAAACAGACACTGCTGGTTTCAGAGTGAATTTCAAGGAATTCACCCATCCGTTTAAAACTAGCTGATGGTTTGTTTTAACAATTTAAAATTAAATAATTTGAATGGTCTAAAACTAAACAGGTGTGAATGTAACTCATCAACCATAAAACTAAACTCATCGGTTGTTTAAATAGTTTAAAATTAAACAAAACCATAAAACAGTTTAATATTAAACAGGCCACACTGGTATTTCAAGGAATCCACTCATTAGGGACAAGCAGTAAAATCACTGAACAGGGGTATTTCGATTCGGTTTCAGATTCCAGCGAACGTGTTGGCTGCATGGAAGTTTTCTTTGTTTTTCTCATGTGTAATGTAAATATTGTTGAGCGCATACGGGTTCTTAATAGATTGAATGCACACTGACCGATAATAGCTTGATAAAATTTACTTTACTAAAAGAAGCACTTCACAATTCTGGAACTTTCCACAAAAATACTCGTAGGACTCTTTACAGTATTACAGAGTACAATTAGCAGTTGCACACGAGCGTTAAACACAAAGTAATGCAAAGTGCATTCATTACATTGTGGCAGAGAGCCTTCCCTTAGGCAGAGAGCCTTCGTGTGCTTTGCCATAATCTAATCCCAAAAAACTCCAAGGTTTAAATCCTGCATTTAAAACCGAACTGTCTAAAACAGATATATCAAACAGTTAAAAACAATTCACCTTATAGAAGTAACCCGTATTTCTGAGACAATAAATAAACATTTGTGTTAAGCATAATTTTTCTAACACCACCATCTCCATAGAAGATCAAAACCATTAAACAACTTGGAGACTTTTATTAGTGACATATTTGGAATCTGTGTTTGTTTAATGCCTTTCCAAGCCGTCGGTCTATTTCAACACCTTTTCCGTAATTCAATTTTCAATTCGTCGTCTGCAAGCTATCTACAATTCAAGGACACGGGTCGTTGCAGGATTGTTATTAAATTGAACGAAACATCTTTTCAAATGCGAACAATCCTTGTATCCGACCGTGCATGTGCAGAGGGGTGTGTATGTGTATATATCTTTGACTCGTTCCTGATCCTATTCAGGGGATTAGCGCGAGCTGTGTGCTGTGATTCAAATCTTTCCTCCCTCCGCTTTACGAGGCTGCTAATCGCCGACTTAATCGGATTTGCTAGCTGCATGGAGAAATTCCCTCGCTTTTCCTTTGTCGAGCCCGCATCCCGCGAACTCGCAGGGAACTGTGGGAAGGTGAGGAGGAGGATTCCATATTCTATATTTGTTTGTTCTCCTTCCACTGAATGGAACTCTGTGTCTCGTTCTCCCTCTCACCGGCAATGTGATTGAGACATTTAGTGAACTGGTTGTGCTCCTGATGAATAAGCAGAAAAGAACCACTATGAAAATTTTCAAGAAAGAGTGTCTTTGCTCTTAGATCAGTGGTCACTAAACTGCGTTTTATGGAACCCTGGAACTCCACGTGGAACTTCTCTAAGAATTTCGAAAATCAAAATCAAGATTCGAAAAAATTCTTTAATACCAGACAGCGGGGAAATTAAAATATTAGTATGTTGTGTTCTTGATGGAATGCCGACAGTGGCATATCTCCTTAGATCAGCAGCCTTCATGTTTCAGAGAACCTCGGGGCTCCATGTAATTCCTGTAGGCCGGCGTCTCCCAGACTGTTCCCGGAATACTAGTCTTCTGCAAACAGACACTAAACAGTTCCTCGAAAAATTATGAAACTGAATTTAAACAACAACGAAACATTGTGTTCTTTTATGTATTTAACACAATTTAAAACAACTCTTTAATTTTTTTTTTTTTTTTTTTTTTTTTTTTTTTTTACATAAACATAAAGCGAAAGGGTTTGAGGTGCCTTTAATAGAAAGTGATGAAGCGTGGCACCAGATAGCAAATGCCTGCCAATGAAATAGGTGCAAAGTGTATTTTTGTTAGTGTCTCAGTTCTGTGTTCAAAAGTAGTGTTTTCGTGTCACTTATTAATATTTTTAAAGTATTAGCTTTCTTTATATTTTTTACTGGTTTTAAAAACATTTTTTTTTATTAAATTGGTAAGTAAATGTAAAATTTTTACTAACTGATAAGTGTATTATTTTTATCATTAAAAGTACTGTTGCTTTAAAAAATAACTATTGTTGCAAATTTTATAGATATGTAAATAATTTTCGTGTATGCAAAATTGTAGTATTTTTTCGTATAATATACCATGAAATGCTTGAAAAAGAGGAAGCTCTGCTGGAAAGATAAGATTACAGGGCCAGTCTATTTAACATTGAAGTAAATGGCTTTAAGTTTAATATTGAGCTTGGCGATGGTTTTTGTGACAAATCGACAAAAGTAGCCAAACTGGTGACCTTTTGGCGACATTTTAGTCTGGTCCGTGTATAAATGCCGGTTTAATTGGCATTGTTATTAAGTAAATACATGTTTAATTGGTAATGCCGATATCATTGGCTGGTTAACAATGCATATTTAATTGGCATTGGGATTAAATAAATTTAATTTATCCCTATATGTAGCGGTTGTGGAAAAACTATATAAGATCGAGAGAAGCATCAGTTTTCAGTAGTTCTTGTTTAATTCAGCGTGAGTATGGAGTTATTGAGAGATCTCGGTAGGAGTTTCGCTTCTTAAATGGGCTTTGTATTGCATTTTGTTTAACGTGCTTATTAGTTTGAAGTATAATTACTTATTATACTCTTCGATACTGAGAAGAGCTGTACTATAGGAAAGTTCTAGAACTGTAAATTGTTTCATTTGGTAAAATAAATTTATCAGGCTTCTGTGCCCATTCCGTTTATTACCAACCCATACGCACGTAGCGATATTGTAGTTTTCCGCTGCGATAAAGGTATATCAGAAGAATCACTTTTACTATATTCGTAAAATCCAAATGTACAAAGTAGCTTGATGCTGCATGTGATGTAGGAATTCAAGTTTCTTACATTTTGTCTGACATTAAAGGAATTTTTAATTCGAAGTTGAAAATTAAAAATATTTAAATTTTTTGCACGATTTGTTTCAGTTAATTAGAGTTACATGTCATTTTTGTAAAATTAAAAACTGGCTAACGTTCCTTTAATAGGAAGGATATAAACATTGCAATAATTATAACTAAACAACTAAATTTACTCTAGTATTCCTTAAAAATTTTAGAACTTTTAAAATGGGATGCTAAGAGAAAAATTTAGGAAACACTTCTCTAGGGGTTAAAAAATCAAATTTTAAAAGAATTTTTCAGTACTATATGAACAGAAATACTAAAGCTCTTAAAAATTAATTAAATATATATATATTTTTAATTTCTGGTGTTATTGTGAATCTAAAGTAGTGTCAAGAATATACTTTTTATGAGGGTGTAAAGTTATGTTATTTGGATACCACAAACCTCATGACGGCAGCAACCTAAATGAGAGTCTTCGTGGAAGACTTTCCAAGGAAAACCAGATCGTATTCATGTTACACTTGGGAAAATCTCCCGAAAACCCCATACAATCAGACCATTCACTTGGGTTTGAACTCATGCAGAACTACCAACATTCAGTGGTCTTGGCTACTTTAGAATTCAACATTTCATCTATTCTAAACAATTTAGATTCTTTAGAATAAATGAAATTTTATTTAATTTCAGTTGGTTGAATGGATAGGTTATTAAAGGCTCATATGTCGAGGAAGTTTTTTTATGACCTCCCTGTCGAGAGATTAAAGTTAAGTTATATTAATACATAAGAATAAATTAAAATGCCAAAACTCGAATAGTTAAGGTCCGAGTAGAATTACAGTTTGACCTCAAAAGTTGAGAAACAGCTTCACTTTAAACGCGAATGGCCAAGAGCATCACCATCTTAAAGGTGAAAATCGCAAACAGCCTGGTGTAATATTTAAGAGACTACTTATTCTTCTTAATTTAATACTAAAAGATACATTGTCTCAATTATGTTAATGTATTGTTGGATGGATTACCCACTATTTTGTGTTGTTTATTTAAGTTTTGGTTATAGCCCTTCAGGGCGAAGAAATAAAATTCTGTTTATTTTTAATTCGTTTCTGTTTTAATGGTTAGGGTGAGAAACCGCCCACATGGAAGGAATAGCTGTGTAGGAAGGTAAAGTTTTGGAAAAAACTGCGTTAAAGACGTTTCAAAAGACAAAAAGGAAAGTTCTAACTGTAACCAATTGACAAAATTGGACTCCGGGGACAATTTTAAAGAGGCATTCCATTTCCGTATAGGAGATATCGCTGGTGCAAATTTTACAACGTATTTTATAAACTAATTTAATTAATAACTTGTAGACACATTATGTTATTTCGAAGCAGGAGACGTGAAAAATGAGCAGTGCCCTCCCCGGGAATCGAACCACGGACCTCTCGAATACGCGCCGAACGTGCTGACCACTACACTGCGAAGCCAGAAGGGGGAGAAATACCTTATAAACTATAATAACTAACTTCAGTAATTAAACTAGTAATTTTTTAATTCAAAGTTATTTAAACGACAAGTTAATTTCACCATTTTGTTCTCTTCGTTTTTAAACGCTTTCAATTTATTACGTGTTACATAACACGGCCCGCGACAAAACTTGATTCTAGAGGCCTCCCATTTCGACACTGGCAATATAACTGATGCAAATTCTGTAACGTATTTTAAAAAGTAATTTAATAGTTTACTGTAATTGGTAACTATACTAATTAACGTTAATTATTAAAGCACTTTATTTTAATTTTTAAATTTAAAGTTTTTTAAACGAAAAATTAATTTCATCCTTTTCTTTGCTTCGTTTTCACGGTTTCAGTTTATTGCGTGTTACATAAAATAACAGCTTATATATTTTAAAGCAGGTCTTTTTTTTTTTTTTTTTTTTTTTTGACTAATTACCAGCCTTAACCAATCAGTTTATAAAAAAAACCATACCATTGCAATTAAATTGGTTTCCTATAATTAAGTGTATCAATGAAATATTAAATCAAGTAATTCTAGTCCCGCATCATTGAAGAAATCTTTTCCTCTCACGGAGTTTATTTCACCTTGAAAGATAATCTTGCAGCTTTAAAACTATAAAAAAGTGCAAAATAAGTTAACCGACTTTGAGAGATAGTGATCGAATATCTGATCTTTGAAAGAGTACATGAAGACACTGTTTAAAGCATGTTTCTTTTAACTTCCTTGTACGAAGCAAAAAGGAAGTAGTGTAATCGCGAAAAATTTCGGGCATCATATTTCAACGAAAATATCCATTTTGACCGCTATCGAATCCAATTTAACGATGATTTTGCGTGACATCTGTACGCAAGCACAGAATAAAGGCCTCTTTTCCTTCCAAACAAATTATAAAACTGATTTAAATTGAACTCTGAAGAGAATTTTTCGTGGCGTCTGTGCGTACGTACCTACGTATGTATGTATGTATCTCGCATAACTCAAAAACGAGTAGCCTCAGAACGTTGAAATTTTACTTCTACTAAATTTATATTACGAGATAATATAATCAATGTTTCTTTAGTAAATATCTTATTATTATCTTACTTTGCAGCTCTTGCGCATGTATTAGAAAAACTTGTTTTCGAACTAAGAGAATTTAAGATCATACTATATATCCACTCTTTTACTCGGTTGAGTGATCTCAGTTTCTTTATTCTTATATGTTTGTAAATTTTGCATTTTTTGCTTTAAAAATGATTAAATTATGTTGTTTTTACCTTCCGGTTAAGGTATGACTTTAGTAAATCTGCATGCAATATTTGTACAATTATCAACAATTTAAAAGTTGTTTAAGAGCCGTTAAGTTTTTTTTTTTTTTTTTTTATTTTTTTTATTTTTATTTTTTACCATAGTCGCCATATTTGTTTACATTTGAAACTTAGCAGAATAGTGGATTTGTTTCCAATCTAGAGAAAGTAAGCTTCGCAACAGCAAAGATAACGCCTTCTTTTATTATTGCGAATTAAATCATGCTTAATCCATTCTCGAATTTTTTCCAGAAAGATAAGATTAAGATTTACTTCGTAATTTTTAATATAGATATTTTGGGTTTTTATGTATTTTGCCTTGTCGCTAAGGGAGAACTGAATTAATTGAATGAGAAATGCTGAATCTTTTGTGAAAAGCTGTTTGTTTTTTGTTTGTTTGTTTAATTTCTTTTAAGAATCGTTTTAGATTTATTATAGTATTTGAATAGAACATGTGGCAACGAGATAATTCTTCAGATGATATAAATTTTGTGCATTCTGAGTTTTTAAGTGAAAGAGATGTAACGCTGTTAAGTGTACCTAGCGCCAGAGTGTCGCTATGGTAAACAAATATAATGAATTTTAGTGAGTGCATTTATGGTAGTTTATGCGCTATCGACGAAGTAGATTTAATTCAGTCCATTAAGTTTAAATGATATGGAAAAAAAATGCGCATAATTTAATATTCCGTACAAGGAAGTCATGTGGTGTACACATCAGATTTTTTAAATTTTATGTTTTCAAAACCTTCCATTAAAAATATGTAAAATTTTACGTATTTTAAACACTGTAGTAGAATTTGGAGGTCCCCTTTAAAAGCATAAGGGATAAGGAATGTGCCCCGTTTGCCCTTGCGTAAATGAGGCTCTGATTGTAGCAGGTTACAACAGAAGAGTAAACAGTTTATCAAATCTCTCCTGCTCTGTTGCCATTCTGGGAAGACATTATCCTGCCGATTCTTTTCTGCCTATTTATCCGAGCCTCTTTTTATCGGGAGGTTAGTTCAGCTGTCTCAAATGTAAACATTCCCGAGGACGCACCCGCATGGGGGATGTGGGATAGAGGTCACGAGAGCCCTCCCCCCACCCTGGTGAAGTGGAATAGGGGCTGCTTTCCCTTACAGATAAGGGACAAATTCCTTTCGCAGAGGAGGCGGAGATCTTGTTATTCGCGTCGCTAACCTTCCCCTTTTCCTCTGCCCGCGTGTGGCCGCAGATAAGGCGAGTGGGTTTTTATCGAATGATGACATCTTTAGTATTTTCCATGGAGGTGCTCCAGACGGATCGTTGGAATTCTGGAGTGGCTGTCAGCAAACACATCTGACTGAGGAAGTGTCAATGAGTGAGATTGTCCTCTCGTGCAGCTGTAAAAACGTGTGAAAGGCACACGAAAATGTGTTTTCAAAGCAACTTGTCATTTTGTCACAATTGTTTCATCCGGTCCGTGAGAACTGTTTCATTCTTTGTCTCGTGATGGGAGGTTGTCTGCCAAAATAAAGCAGATAACCCTCATGAGGTTTGCCATCATTTAATAATCCACTCTAGACTTACTGGAAGTTTCTGTTCGGATGTTGGCATTTGCACAATAAGTCTGATAATTTTGGAGACATTGGTACGCAATTTCATTAACAGCCTTTCACATCATTTGCATCTTCATCACATACCTACTATAGAATTGTACGCAGTATTTACAATAGAAATGTTGATAAGTATAATAAAGCAGTAGTCGTGATAGGTATTACCTAACGTTAGGAAACTTCATCAACCAAATATTCAGCTTAATAATTTTTTTTTTTTTTTAATTTAATCTGAAAATAACGTCCAAACGGGCATTTTATGCGTTACGTTTATTCATTAAATATCATGTTCTTCGCCCTTAAACCATAAAATTTAGTTCAAGAGCAATATTGCGAAGTAAAATGAGCATACTTTAAGAATTTCGGATACACAGGCTCACGCGCTGGAGATAAAAATGTTTTTTCTGTACAACGTTGTTATTGCTCGCTTTGAAATCCTCGAGTTTGTTAATCAAAAGTTCGTTAAATACAAAATATGAAATCGATAATAAAACAAATTCCGAATTTGGGCATCGACATGCCCATATTCGTAGGAGGATTACGCCCTTCAAAATTCGATGGCTCTATGTACCGTTGTTTTTTATCACAATGCGAGAAATATACAAACATTTATGCAGATTTTTCATTATTTAATTTCTTCAAATATATAACTCAGGATTCTAACATTTGGTGGCAATAGTTTGAAAAGTGAAACGGACATTCAGAGTGATTTGACGCAAAATCGCAAAACGAAAAAAGTACTCCCTCAGGGGCAAAGCCCCTTTGGACTAATAATGTCTTCTTGCTAATCATGCTTTTTGCTTTACAATTTCGATTAATTTTTTCATATCAACTTCTGTTTGTCATGCAAATATTTATTTATTTATCATCAGATGTGCAGCTGCACCGCCTTTAAGACATTCAGCTTTTTTGCTCAACTGATGGAATCATCTGCCAACTGTGTTGTTATATATAAAATACAATAAAGTTTTAGAATTTTGATAATTACATAATAAAAATTAAATATCATGAAATAAATATATAAATACATAAATAAAAATAAAAAATTAGAATTAGATAAAAGCCTAAATACAATGTTGTTATGTATGAAGTCAATATAGTATTAGAATTTTGATAATTATATAATAAAAATTATAAAAAAATTAAATATATAAATACGTAATACCTAAATAAATATGCAAGTAAATGAAACATAAATACGTAAGTAAATACTTAAGAAGATCATTACAATTTTTGAAAATGAACAAACAACATCTAAAAAGTAAGTAATTAAAATGAGGTAGCAAAAAGGATGGCGTATTAAGTAAAGTAAATGAACATAGAATAATATGATTTTTTAAGTTCCTTTAAGATTATCGATGTTTGCGGAGATATAATTTATTATATTTTGAAGATGATTTCTTAGAATATTACTTTTTAATAACTGTTGAAACCATAACTGAGCAGAAGTTAAATTGTATGAAGTTAAATTTAAGGTGATAAGCTTTGGTAAAGGTTGCAGTGAAAGAGATAATGATCTATTGTGCCTTCATTCCCACAGAATTTGTATACCAAAATTTGTATGGTGAAGTCCGAATCTATGAAGGTATTCTGTAAATGGACCATGAGCTGTTAGGAAAAATGTAATTGAACGGTTGATAGATATTAATAATCTGGAAGGATTTGAATGAAAAATATCCAACGGCTTCGCCTGGAATCGAAGGGGTCACGATATGGGAAAGAGGTTCCTTCGAACCGCGGACCTCTCAATTACGTGCTGAGCGTGCAGACCACTACACCACAAAGGCTCGCTAAGAAGGCGGGAGAAATACCTTATAACTGGAGATAGTTTTTTAATGCTGTGGATTTTCTGTCCAAGTTTCCCACTATTTTCTGTTGCATATTTTAATACTAAAGAGTGGTAATCCTAATTTAGTAACTAATTAAATTTATTAACTAAATTGCATATATTACCCATATGTAACATGGATACGACCCAGTTTCCCTTAAAAAGTTCTCCACGAAAGCTTCTTTCGCTTAGGAAATGCAAAATTAGATTTTATCGCAGTTTCACCCACAAAATTTCAGCGTTCTATGGATAATCGTTTTTGAGTTATGCTAAATATATATGTAGTACCATACGTACTGACGTCACGAAAAAATCAATTTTTAATCCTATTTTACGATCTGTTTTGGAATAAAGAGTCCTTTATAGCCTGACCGTACGCGCAGTCGTAACGCAGAAAATAGTCAAAATGCATTCAGGAGCGGTTAAAATGGATATTTCCTTTTAAATCTAAAATCGGACATTTTTCGCGATTACGATACTTTATTTCTTTCAAAGGAGTGAATTAAAACAGAAAGGAAGAAATATACACAAGAGAATGAAGTTTATATATTATTACAAATTTTAGTGTTTATTACATGATCTTATCTAAGACTTAAACAATAATGTAATATATTTAGAAAACTTTGCATTTGATATGCTACTTAATTTTTATTTATAAGCCGCTTTGAGCACTTTTTTTAAAAAATTTTTTAAGATGATTTGAAAGGTTATTGTATTAAGCTACGCCTATAATTAATTGTTTATGATAAACCACAAGTCTACTTAAAACAAGGATGCTTTCGTGGAAAACTTTACAAAGAAACTGACTTGCACTCATGAAAAATTGGGAAACACATTGGGAAAAACTATTAAAAATTCATTGCCACCATTACTTTCACCGGGAACTAAATCCCAGAAAAAAACTATCAGTCATAACTGAACCATTAATGTGCTCCAAGACGTGGATGCAAGTTACTTTTACGATATATTTTATTTTATATTACTTATCGTAGTTATTGTTTTAAATTCACCTACCGTTGATCAATCAGGAGTTTGACAGCTTAGTTGGTGCCTTTTTTCAATATTTAGTTACTCATTTCTTTCGCAAGATAAAATTAGGCCAACAAATACACGAATAAGGAGAAGAGGAAAAGCGCCGAGCTGAGGAACAAAAAGTAAATAATGAAGGTAGCGCCATCTGTTGAGGAGAAGAAACAATATTAATAACATTGAACCCCAGCAAAGAAAAACGACAAAAATTTAGAAAGAAATGGATTTAGAGTGAAACCACTGATCATTCGAGATCACCACCGATCACATGCTTTCCTGTTTAGATTATTAAATGACGTATACTTTTTATCATAAATTATGCAATGTTTGAAAAGATATAATTTGTGAATTAAAACAGATGCATTTGATAATAATGAACAATGAATTAAAAAAAAAAAGGATTCTTTGCCATATATGTAACCTGCCATTTAAAAAATATCTCGCATTAGTTCACAAAAATGCTGCATATATTCATAAAAATTATCTATTGGATTTACTACAAATAATTTATATTTTGTAATTCACTTCTAGTTGATAACATGGCTAAGATATCAGTTATGTTATCAACAAAATGTATTCATATTACTAGGAGGCTCGTATATATAAAGTAATAAAAATAGAGATTTAAAGTAATAAAATCGAGCTCTTAAGAAATTTAAGATTGGCATTTGTTTTCCAAAATAAATAATTCTTTACGATAAAAAGAATATACTACCCTGAAAAATATAATTTTAACGGAAAATATACATTAAGGAAATAATTAGCAAAAATGTTAAGCAATTAAAACATAGTCAAATATTTCTTTAAAATAAATAATAAAAGTTACATGTTAAAAAATACTTATGAAAACTCCAAATTAATTATTCATAGTTTAATTCTTCATAGATATTCATCAGGGTAAGTATTTAAAGCAGTAAACAAGAATAATTAAGGAGTTTTTGAACACATGTTTTGTCCTTACTGTTTGAACGAACAAAAACTAAAAATTTTAAATAAAGAAATACACAGAAAAATTTTTACAAAATGTATTATTTTTCATTCTCAAAGTGTCGAGACGCAATGCGACTCAACTCGAATTCAAACCCCGAAAGAAAAAAAAAATAATTCAAATGAACTTTCTTCTAAAGGAGTGATAATAATAATTATTGTAGTAATAAATTCTCTAGATTTAATAATCACGTCAATTTTTTAGATTTAAAAACAAAAATACAACAGCCAAAATATGTTAAAAGACTATTTCGAAAATCCTAATTTTCTTCTTAGTATTATTTAATTTCTTAGTATTATTTCTTCTAATTATGCTTGCCATTTTGGATAAAAGTAAGTTATAAAATCTTTCTTTTTCTGTAAATAAAATTAATGAAATGAAACTCGTGAATTAATCAGTTTTTGTTATTATTATTTTTGTAATCTGTATTTTCCATTACAATAAAATTATTTTTACACTTTCCAGAATAGTATAATCTTTTTAAAAAATTACATTTATAATATTGTATATATGTTAAGTTCCTCAGTTTGTTAGTAGTTACAAATAAATTAAAAATTCGAAACGATAACACAGTGTAAGCCGGTTATTTGACAGATTAACATGATTGCATTGTAAATTAAATATATTTTGCTTCGTAGAGTGGCAGCACTTGTCTAATTCGTACACAATAAATGCGTTTTAGTGTAATGTAACGGTCTAAAAGTTTTAGTAATGTGAATAATTAAGAAAAAGCAAGCAAGGGTTATTTACCGTCGGGGAGGGATGTTTTCGTGGAAAACATTTTAAGAGAAAGTTGCTCGCATTCACATTATACATAGAGAAACCGTGGAATTATGCAGCCATCCCCTTCGTCGGGACCATGTCGAACTATCAGCTGCAGGGAAATTTATAGGGATCCATCTCGGTTACAAGGGCCTCCCAAAATCATTCATGAATTTTTTTAAAAAAAATTGAACATATTTTGCATTTAAAATGAGCTCGGATGCGCGAGGGCACGTATTGTTTGAGAGCTTTATGTCGAGACTGACTGACTGATTATTTATTGCCGGGCTACCACACAGTGTGAGGTTTTTCCGTTTGTACAAATTTGCCTCATGGGCACATCACATAGTTCTATCGGCACATGGTATCCCAGAGGGAGCAGAGGAGGTGAAAAAATTTATGTCGAGAGTCCAGCAGACCTAAATTTATATTGAGAACCCAATCAATCGTACCCGATTTCTATCAATTAACGTTTTGTCACATAGAGGGGTGAGGGGCACCCCTCTTTGTTGGGGGGAGGCGTCTGCTTACTGTGAGCGCATACCAGGCGTCGTCCATGCCCATATCTATCTCCTTATCTAATGATGAGGAGCTTTTTACTTTATAAATCTGGCCTTACTGTCAGCCTTCCTCGGTCTTCTCCACTCCGCCCCAAAAAATTTTGGAAGAGCCCTTCTAAGGAAAGTTTTTAACTTCAAAATGGCAATCACATGTAGAGTGATTAATTAATTTGTTTCGATAGCGACTTTCTAATTATCTTGCCAGATGTTCTGTGCACAGGTACTATGTTAACGCGTTACGTTATTTGGCTAATCATAAAAAGCACCTGCGCTATTTTATAAAGTGCATGCTTGATGGTGCGTGTGCACAGTTAGGTCGGAACTTTGACGGACGGGCACTGCATAGACAAATAAAAATACTACTTCTTTCTCCCTGCTGACCCCAGTGCCCGCATGCATAAGATCTGAGAATGCTGGTACCTTAATACATGTCCATTTTCTTTCCTGCGGCGATTTGTTTGTCTGATGGATTACAGTCCTGGGATATTACCGAGGTTGTTATGCAACATCTAGGTTTGTAGATTTATCCTGGATCTTTATTCTTAAGCTTCTGTTTCTAACGGCCTGTGGCCACCTAATTATGTTGATCAGAAATAAGATTTTGAGCAAGAAGCTGAAGCCAGCATAACGTTTTTTCAGCCACAACTTGTGGTTAAGATCTTGGTGCATGATATATAAAATGAAAACCTCCAGGCGACAGTGAATTTATCTATGTGAAAGTGAACTTAGGGTATTTACCTATTAATATTTAAATATCCGTGAAGGTTGCTGGCCATTTCTGATTTACGAGCTGCAATCCGCAAATGTTCCTTCCCCCAAAATCGGGTATTTGTTTGTTAAGTATTCATAGGAAATGACTGGACCTATAGGTTATTTGAACGTGTCACCACCGAGAATATTTCCCGGTGTATATGACAGGTAGCGACCGATATGAAATCCGCAATAAGACGAGGAAGAGAAGACTACACAATAGTTGAAGCCTTATGTAAAAGCTGAATGCACTGACTTAGATTCTAAAGAGCATTCAGCTTCTTCTAACCACTATATATCGTCCAGGGCGGACCTCAGGTGTGATAATGTGCAGTAGATTTAGATCGTTTGCTAAATTAAAATTAAAAAGAAGGACCCCGGTCACATCAAGGACATTGGTCACTAGTAAGCAACAAGTTGACGAGCAGTGTTGACCACCACGTGACTTCTAACGGCAGTCATCTGGAGTGGGTTGACAATGATAGATTCTTAAAATGAAGTTAAATGCGAAGGACATCGATGATCGTCAAGGTGGATTTGGATTAAATTAATTAAATTAGGCTGGACCGCAGCAAAGGAAAGGGAGGGATGTAAAGGAAGAGATGACTCTGTGGACACTGGTTCATATTCACGTTAATAAGTTGATTACCGGTGACTTGCTAATTGAGAATGTAGGCTGTCGGTAACCGCCGTAGGGTAGTTTAGTTTTTCATGAGGTAAATACTTGCCAAGACATATGGATAATGAATGCGTCATAGCATTATGTGAAATAATTTAGCCATAACGTAACGTTACATAATCTTTCAAAAAAATATTTAGTTAGATTCCGGTAAGAATATTTCTAAAGGGAATACGAAAGAAGTTTAGCTCCGTGGGAAGATAAGACGAAGATTCTCTATTGACTTGGCCTTGGTTTGGGGAAACCGAAATTCAACAAGACTTGCACTTTTACCTGAAAACAACACCTCGAGCTTTAAAAAAGAAGAAAGTCACTTGCGCCAAAGCGAAAGAGAAAGTGCAAGGAGATGACAGTCATAACCGCGAGAGAAGATGTAGGCGTAGTGAACTCCCTCTCATCATCCAGTCAGAAAAGAGTGAAATATACTCCCGTTTTTTACTTTTTGAATACTAATCCTATATTTTTAGAATCTCATTGGAGATGTATTTTTAGATTAAAGTTGAAACGACTTAAAGCGAGAACTGAGGACGGTTTGGCTCTCATTCAATGGGCTGGATGGCGATCTCGAATCGTTAATTATCCAAAAAAGCCGTGACTATAACTGACCGGCACATGTCTTAGCATCAACTGTAACCTTTCAAAAGCCACCGTTCCGTTACTGTTTTCGCGATACTTCTAGCAAGGACAGCAGTTTATTTCCGTTTAGAATCAGTCTGCGCACGTAATAAAGTTTAAGGTTATTTCGTAGGATTGCGTCAGTTTGAAACGTTATTAAATTTAAAGATTCGGATTAATTTAAATTCTAATTATATTAATCTCAACTTAAGGTAAATTTTCCTACACTGTAATACAAATTCTCATCTAGTCTCGTGTTTAATTTAGAAGTCACTCTTTAATTTATAATGCAAAATGATTACAATATGCTTGAAAACAGATCATTAAATTCCTACTATTAGCTCACACTCTCCCTATATCTTGTTCAAATTTTCAATCGTTAACAAAACACTTTTTATTCATCCACTCAAGTTCAAATACATTTTTTTTTAAACTTATAGTGGATGACACTTGATGTTAATACAAATTTTTCACACATATTAAAAATTTTAAAAAATTTTCTTTGTTGATTTAATTAGGAAATGACTTTAATTTTTTATATTACTTGTTTATTTGTAATTCAGTTCGATGTAATTAAAACATTTAACAGCATTAACGTCTGCTCCTTGTCCTGAGAATGCAACCGTTATTCAATTATTTACAAAGAAAACAATAAATGAAGTACTTAAGAACCAGATTTCTATGCTAAAGCGCTTTCTAACATCGCTACAAATGAAAACTAAAGTCACCAACAGTCAGTTCAGTATTGTTTAATCGGGAATAGAGCTGCTTTAGTCAAAATGGCCTGTGCTGTCTGTCTTAATTTAGATTCGCTCTTTTTATTTAAACTCTCACACTTCTGGTGGAGATGACAGAAAGCAGAAAGAAAGAAGAGATTTCATACAAAAAACAACGTTTCAGTTAAAAATAAACTTTACACACTTACTGCCTTTAATTCACTCAGATTTTTTCAAACAAAATAGTTAAATTTCAGACGATAAATTTTAAAATCATATCAAATGTATATGACGCCAAATAGTAGCAATCTAAAAATCTGTTTCTTGCCAGGCCACTTAGAAATAGATGCTTGATGGCATAATATGAACAAAACGGTTAAAAATTGTTGGGAAACTCTTATTCAGACGTTTCTAGCGATTAGTGTCTGCAGTTGATATGTTGTATGGATATATGTGGCCTTAAAATGAAATGGTTCCGTATCCTGTACGTACATGGCGTTAAAAGCATTTAAGAAATTCCGCCTTGCATGCTCCGGTGCACATGTTTGTCACGGTCAACTAGCAGTTCTTCAGTTCAAATCTTGAGGGAGAAAAGGTCGATTTTCATGTTTCCTGACCTATCTTAATAAATATTTATACCGTACCGTAGCCGATGTTGTGATATATTTCAGTGGATTTCGGTTAGATATGTTATCAAAGGAAATAAAGATTTAAGTTGTAAGAATTTCGTTTTAATGCTTTTAATCGTTGAATTTGTATGAGAATATAAATGGTATTTGGAACTTCCGGGAAATGGCTCTCCGACGTATAATGGTTAATGACGTATTAACGAGAGTAGGATATAAAGATTAGCAGTGAAATGTTTGTGAAAAGCATTTAAATTTATCTTTGCGTGAAAGATGGCAAATTGCCTCCATAAAATGATGCTGATGATTACAAAAGAAGTGTTGGCTCAGTATGCGTGCTTTTCATTTGGTCGTAGTTTACAATTCTGATAACGCTTTAATGTTGTTGTGGTAGGTGTTGTTGCTAATGCTCACTTGCCTAACCTATAGTCAGCCCAAGCCCACGAAATTCCTCATGGCAAGTTTATGCCTGTCGTTGCCAACAACCTTGAACACCTTACAGGTGACAGTGCGATTTAGCTCAGTTCCGCCCCTAATTTTGATGGACAGCACCCCGGGGGAAGACGGGTCCGAGGGTCTCCCACCCCTCTTTCCCTACCACCAGCCTCTCGAGAGGACTTTCGGCTTGCCGCATATTTACAGTTCCCTCATGCCGCACGGCCACAATACATTTACAAACATCCATTCCTTCTCCGTGATTCGAACCCGGGTTCTTCGGCACGGTAGTCAGCGACGCTAACCGCTGTACCGGTTGGGCGGCTACTTTGATGATTAAAGTTGTAATGAACTATAACGTACTAACCCAACAGAATGTAATTAATTAGAAGAGAAAGACACTAATGGAAAGTTCAGAATTACGCAGGTGATCACACGTAGGTCAATCGTTTTCAAGCGTAAAAGCATTTTCCCGAGTCTTCTTTTTTTCAATCTTTGAATAAGTGAACTTTTGATCTGCACCAAGTCTGCTTTCCCTCCCTCCACCACTTACATTAAGCAAAGGAATGTTAGCTCTAAATGGCATTTGCAAAATTTGTATTTTGTAATTTCTGCAACATGTCTGCGCAGGAGACAAACTTGTAAGGCTGGATGGATTATTATTATAACTGCAAAGAACTGTACTTTAATTATTGTATTTTCGGAGAGAAGGCCTAAAGTTTGCTATGAAAATGTAAATTTACCTCAAAGTTTGACATCTGTAATATGAACTTTGAAAGTGAGTTGTTTGGCAACTGTAATATGAGATCTGATAAGTGGGATCTGAAAGCGAGTATATTACTAATTGTGATTACTGTTTGAAGTGTATTTATTCTTTAAACAGTGTGTGAGTGAATGATAGGTTGGGTGATTCACCTTTGGAAATTTATTTATATTGAAATTATGCAATCTGTAATCTGTCTGCTTGCCAATTGAGCCGACTATAAATATTCCGAATGTCTTGCTTATATCTGAACGGAAGTGGCATTAGTAAAGAGTGCGATTTGAATTTTAGGGTGTTATGGGATATCGTAAATATAATGTAGGGAGTATTAAGGTTTGGAAATATTAAAGGAAAGAAACCAACTCAGGCCTCACCTGGATTCGAACCATGAATCTTCAAATGGTCGTGGTAACTGCTTACACCACGAGAACACGCACTGAAAAACATATTATAAATTGTGTCCTGACCGCGTCCAATAGAGTCGGTATGCGGCCTTTATTTCATATCTTTGGTCAAAGATATATAATTCTGAAAAAAAAAAAAAAAAAAAGTTTAAAAGGATGCAAATATTAATATTTTGGAATTTTTTGATTAAAAAATCTGGTGTCGACATCACGTGACTTCCTTGTGCAGCCTATTTAATTCTAAGCATTTTTGCTGTACTTCATTTAAACTCAACGGTTGCGAAAATAAACGCCGGTTAAAGACTTTTAAAGGGGGTGAGTGTATATATATATATATATGTATATATACTTGAGGTTTTTGCCGATTGTAATGAAAAACAGAGACGCACAACTAGATATTATAGTATATGCATGTACAAAATTCCAACGTTCTACGGCTAATCGTTTTTGAGTTATGCGATACGTACATACATATAAACATACACACATTTGTACGTACAAACATCACGAAAAAAAATCCCATTTGAATTCACTTTAAATCCACTTTACAATCCGTTTTGCAAAAACAGTCCTTATTCTGTACGAACGCGCATATGTAACGCAAAAAAATCGCCCAAATCCATTCATGAATGCTCAGAATGTATATTTCTGCTGAAATACGATACTCTAAATTTTTTCGGCGTTATAATACTCCCTTTACTTCGTACAAGGAAGTAAAATATCAGTCTCATAAAAATTACGAAATCTTACCTGTTTATACGGTCTACTGATTTCTGTATTTATTAGGAAAGTCAATATTTCTCATTTTCAAAGATCAAGCACAAACCATTTGACTCCCACAAACCAATCGACAAAATGCGGGTTTTGAGTTTACTAACGATGTTCTGTGCTGAAGAAGATGTAACAAAGAGAAAAAAATCTGATAGATAATCACTCGTACTTAACATGCGTAATTAAATTATCACTATACGTTTGATGGTTTATGCTGAAATGTTGTTTCTAGCTTGTCAGCTAGTGCATTACTTTATCTTCATTGTAAGCTAGACAAATGATGCCACGAGATGGATGAGTGTATGATTTTCATAATTTATTGAAAAGTCACAGAATACTTATCTTCCTATAGGAGAGTGTTGAAAAAGCTGGTAATTTTCTGTTGCTTAAATTCATAGATGTCACGTTTGATTTGGTTGCATTGCATTCCCTGAAGGGATCATATGTACTTTGCCAAAGTTTACGCATTCTGTTCACGCATTTTGATATTTTGTCAAATAAAGGATCGTAGACTGAGACGGGGTTTTTCGTGTACGGATTTATGTAGAAGAAATATTGACGGCATCATTAACGGCTTTTATCAGATTTCTTGATTTTATTATTAAGTTCCTAAATGTTGAAAAGTTTGGGATTTTCTTTCGTGGTGGACTCGCAAGACTTGTGAATACGGTCTTTACTCGCATATCCTCCCCTTTTCCTACTAATTTTACCGCCTGAAGACCGGGAGGGAAAATTTTTTCGAAAGCGACAGACGGCTTAGAGCACGGATTCCCAGCTTTTTTGTCCCTTTTAGAGCACATTATAGAATATGTGTTGGAGGGCGGGCACCATTTACTTTTCCTAAGTGAATTTATAGTTAGGTATATCAGGTTCAGTGTTTCTCCTTACTTTCTTTGGGAACATGCAAGGACCTGACTCGGAACAGGGAGCTTACTAAAGCTATGTTCAATAAATGTGGGAAGTAGACAAGATACACAGGAAGGGTATACGAAACCCTTTATTTTTCACTCTTTACAATAATTTCCGTACTTCGGAATACAGAGACCAACTACTTGTGGTCTGAACGTAAGAATATAAAAATATTTAACTAAACTCTAACTTAACTTTGGAATAATAAACGTGGAAGATTGGCCGTATATTAACAGGAAGCCGTATGTAGTACAGAGAACTGTTAACACTACAATACGTTTAAAATTATCAAGAGGATTAAACTTCTGGCCTGGAAGGCAACCAGCAACCGAGTAAAACTTCTGAGGCAAGCGGCCTGCTTCGACTAACTCCTTCCTCTCTCTCGCTTGGCAAAAAGCCACAACTTAAGTACTTGGCGTTCGCCAGACAAATTTTGCATAAATAAGTTAACGCTTTTAATTCTGGCCGGAAGTAGAAAATAAGAAGTGATAGTAAAGATTTAAAATAAAATAAACGTTAGTAAAACTTAAGATCCTTACAGGTAGAGTTAATAAAAAAAGAGATCGGTCGCATTTCACTTTGTGCTAGTATCTGTGTTGGACGCAATTTCTATTTTAATAAAAATGAGATGAGTTTCACATGGAATTTTATTGTGATCTGACAGCGGCGGCCACACGTTAAACGATCGGCGGGCGCCATGGTGCCCGCGGGCACAGAGGTGGGAACTCCTGGCTTAGAGGATAAACATAGTACATTAAAAAGAGCATGTTTATTATATTGCTCATTTCGAAAAACTTAATTTCAATAATATTGTTGCGTGCGTACGAGTTGGTAAAACGATGCAATGCGCCCAGAACCGCTGATAGCTTGCTTGATAGCATTTATTTTTTTCAAAAGAAACACTTTACAGCTCTAGAACTTTCTATAAATGTACTCTTGCAGCTGTTCTCAGACTAACAGAGCACAATCAGTAGTATCACTTCAAACTACTAAGAATGTTAAACACAACGCAATGCAAAGCGCATCTGAAAAGCGAATCACGCACCGAGATCTCTCAATACTTCGAGGCTAACTCTGAACTGAAAAACTCAGAACTCATGCTCTTAGTTTTATCCCGGCCGCCGAGAAATCTGTAGTACCTGCCAGTTCTCCAAATTAATGGAAGACATAAACGATTAAAGTTACATATGAGGGCGCGAAATACGGTTACAGATACACATAGGGATCAATTATAGTTTTTCAGTTACAATGCCAATTATAGCTATACAGGAACCGGGCCAAAATGTTGCCAAATAATTGTCAAGTTTGGCGATAAAAATTAGCTGCTAAAACCATTGCCGGCTTGGTGATATCTCGCCAGTATAGCCATTTACCTCAATGTTTAATAGCGCGGATATTTATCACTGAAATCACCGTCAATGATAGTGTAAGAATTTATTTACGTAGGATGTCCTGTAAATATCCGAACAGATGTAATTTCTCAGAAAATGTGAACTTGAAATTGCTTGCACTGTTTTTCTAAGCAGTTATCTAACACTCTAGCACATTTTCTCCATCCGGCTTTGAACTTCTGTATTTCAACAACATAGCCCTCTGTTGACTAATCTGTGCCTGAATCACGTCCTCGTCCATGGTGAAAAGTTTCCCGTTCGAGTTGCTCCTTCAAAGACAAAACTAGTAAAAATCACTCGAGGCCAACGTAGAACTTACTGTTTTTGTTTCTCCGACATATATTCCTAATTCTAATCGAAACAGTCCACAAAATTTATCACGGACAAGAGTAGCACTCGGCGTTTTATGGTTGATAGAACAACTTTAGTCTACCTCCATCCAAATTTTGATCGAAAATGCCGCGCACGACGGAATCCAAGAGTCTATAATCATTTTATCTCTGGAATCGAACCCGGACTCAATGATATGGTAACTGGTTTTGCTAATCATCACACCGAGCAAAACAATCAGGACATCTAAAGCGGCCATTCGCACTGCCCATCACTTCTTGATGAATCTCTATTCCTGCCCCCTTTGTCAGTCAGTTGTTTCGCTAGACATCGGCGTGGATATTTGTGAAAATTAAGGTAATTCCTGATGAAAATATTTACAAAACTTATATCAATAACTCATCGATTCTTGAAAATCATCTGTTTGATTTTTTTAATTGGTTTAGCTCCTGATGACAGTTTTTTTGTCATTGAATTTATGACTTCAGTGTGCCCATAGTCTGTTTCCCAAACACACGTGGCTATCGGCGATATGTTTCGACTGGTTCTGAACCTTCTTACACTAGAATTTCATGTTCACACGCTGTTCGTGTATCGGAGGTAAATGATCCGAAGCCATTTTGAATAAGACAACGCGGACAAAATGACTAATATTTGCAATGCCTCTTAGCAGGTGTCACACATATGTATATTGGAGTATTTGCTTAATTGAATAATTTTTTAGTTTGGATTTCCGGGACAAATTCATGATATTTACTGGACGCGTCGTATGTTTTGTAAGCGCAATATAATGAATAAATTGTTTTGTGAACTAAGGACTTGTTTCAATTTTAAAATACCTTTTTTTTCGTTTTTAGTCCAAAGGGCGTGAGATCAGAAGGACTATTAATTTCGTTTTGGCATTTTGCGTCGAAAACTTTAAATGTCCATTTCGCTTTTCAAAGTGTTGCGGCCAAATATTATCGCCCTGTGTTATATTTAAAGAAATTTCTGCATAAATATATATATGTTTCTCGCACTGTGATAAAACAGCAGTACATAGAGCCATCAAATTTTGAATAACGTTATCCTCCACACGAATATGGGCATCTGGAAGCTATAATTTGGAATTTGTTTTATTATAGATTTCATATTTTGTAACACTTTAACGAATTTTTGATTAATAAAGTCAACAATTTCAACGTGAGCAATAGCAACTTTGTACAGGGAAAAAAAAAAAAAAAAAAAAAATTGAAAGGTTTCAGATTTTAAATTGCATCCAAAGGAGCGTTTTTTTTTTAACATTTTGTGTGTTACCTTTATTTATTAAATATTCTTAAGAATATCGCACTTAAACCATAAAATTCAGTTCAAGAGCAATATCGCAATAGAGTTTTAAACTGAGCTTATCTTTAGAAGTTCCGATACAGAGTGTCGCGCAATGGAGATTATTGGAATTATTATTATTTGTACAACGTTGCCATTGCTCGCTTATAAATCCTTGAGTTTGTTAAATTCGTTAAAGTTTTACAAATTATGAAATCAAATGAATAAAACAAATTCCAAATTTCAAATTTGGGCTTCCAGATGCCCATATTCGCAGTAGGATTACGTTATTCAAAATTGGATGGCTCTATGTACCGTTGTTTTATCATAATGCGAGAAATAGGCATACATTCATGCAGATTTTTCATTATTTAATTTCTTCAAATATAATGCAGGACTCTTAACATTTGGTGGCAACAGTTTGAAAAGTGAAACAGACATTTATAGTAAACCAACGCAAAATCGCAAAACGAAAACAATAGTCCAGGAACAAAGCCCCTTTGGACTAAAAAAAAAAAACATTTTTATTGCCAGCGCGCGATAAAACCGTAAAATTCCGACTGTATATCGGAAATTCTGAAGATATGCTGATTTTGAAATTATTTTGCTGTTGAATTGAATTTTATGGTTGAAGTGCGAAGAATATGATATTTAATAAATAAGGTAACACGCAAAACGTTAAAAAAAATGCCCCTTGGGGCGTAAGGTATCAGATTTTTTTCTTCGTTTTCTTTCTTTCTTTTTTAATATTTTTAATGGTAAACACGTTTTTGAGTTGTTAGAATGTAATTTGATAGTTGTTTTTGTGGTTAGACCGTAAGTTCTTTTATAAGTTTCATGGCGGTTGAACAGAATAAGCTTTTTATTTCCAAACGAGGAATGACAACAACCGATCATATCAGAAGCGTTCCATTTCGTAACGACTGCAAATAGAAACCCTAGCGATAACACGGTAGAACCGCAATTAGGCATGGGACCATTTCGTTTTCTGGGATGAAAGGGAGTACTTTGTGAGTCTAATTAATTGGATAAATTTTGCTGTGGAAGGAAATTATGCATCGCAGATGACAAGTTGGTAAACAAGCGCCATTTAGGTGAATAAAAGCGATGTTAGAGAATAATGAATTGGATAAAGGGAAATGATGATATATGATGGGGATAAGTCAATCTAAAATAAAACGTAAAGGAGTTCTTATTTCAGAAATAACACACATGTAATCATAATCGAGAGATTTTTGAGTTCCTTGTTATTGAATTCTTCAATCAAAAAAAATTTTTTTTGAGGAACCTAATACAAGCGTAGTTAGTTAATTAGAATAACGGTGCGAAAGTTTTAAAAAAAGGAAAACAAAATTCTGCAGAATCCGAATTTAGGATTTTCATGTCAATATCGGGATTTTTGTTGACTGAGTTTTCAAAGTGCAATTGCTAGACTGAACATCTTTTCTTTAGAATGTTATTTGAACTCAGACTATGCAGTAAAACTAGGCCTGATTTACAAATCTGGAGGCATGGAGCGAAGCCTCTTATGGAGGTCCTGTAATTCTTTTTAATGTAGAGTATATCACTAATTCAAATTAAATAAAGTATGTAGTGAAATAACCTAATAATTTTTCATTTAACCTTTTCACGGGACATATATGTCCCACTAAAAGTTTAAAATTTATTGCTGGATTAAAAAACTTATTTAGAATCTCCTGAATGTTGGGGATCATCTTCCAATAGTTAAAAGATCAGCAGCTGTGGTCCTTGTACACAAATGAACAGAGAAAAGAACAAATATGAGTTGCCCAATGTGTAATGTTGGGTTATGCAAAGAATGCTTTACCCTGTACCATACGATGTAAATCTATTTCATACAATAAAGTTTTTCAGGTTAATATGTGCGTTGACAGTAACTCGATCGTTACGTGTGGGACATACAGTGGATGGACAAAAATATGGAAACACCTTGTGAAATGCATGTTTGAAAAGAAAGATTGATTCTAATGAAATATGTAGGTGGCGCTGGCGTTTTTGACTACTGACGCCGCCTATACAACTTCGTAAATGTGCTAAACAGTTCAGTTGTTGTCGGAGTACTGTTATGTGAGGTTGTCATTACATTATGTCAGAGTTAACAGACTTCGAACGTGAGCAAATTGTTGGAGCACGTATGGTAGGTGCTTCCGTAAGCAAGGTAGCCGAGGTGTTTAGTGTTTCAAGAGGTACTGTATCGAAGATTTATTCCGCATATTTGAAAAGCGGAAAAATATGATCTGCTAAATCACAGCGCGGACGAAAGTGTGTCCTGAGTGATCGTGACAGACGATCATTAAGGGCAATTGTGACGAAAAATAAGAAGACCACAGCTGCAAAAGTTACTGCTGAAATGAATGTTGTGTTACCGAACCCTGTGAGTACCAAAACAATTAGAAGGGAGCTTCATAAACAGGGAATTGCTGGCCGTGCTGCGATTGAGAAGCCACTCATCAGTGATGCTAATGCCCGTAACAGGAAAAGGTGGTGTTTAAGTCATAAAGCCTGGACTATAGAGCAGTGGAAGCGAGTAATATGGTCTGACGAGTCTTCTTTCACATTGTTTCCCACTTCTGGCCGAGTTTACGTCTGGAGAACGCCATCTCAAGCCTATAATACAGACTGCTTGTTGCCAAGAGTGAAACATTTCGGGGGTTCTGTTATGGTTTGGGCAGCCATATCGTGGTTCTCTGCTAGCCCCATGATAACTGTGTCAGGGCACACGACTGCCAAGACTTATGTGAACATTTTGGCCGATCAAGTTCATCCCATGGTACAAACTTTGTTCCCCGATGGTGATGGTGTCTTCCAAGACGACAAAGCCCCTGTTCACACAGCTCACATTGTCCAGAACTGGTTTTCTGAGCACGAGGATGAGTTGTCCCATCTCCCCTGGCCACCACAGTCACCAGACCTGAATATTATCGAACCTTTGTGATCTACATTGGACCGGAAAGTGCGTTCTCGTTATCCACCGCCAACATCGTTATCTGAACTTGCCACCGTTTTGCAGGAAGAATGGTATAATATTCCCTTGGCAAACATACAGGAACTGTATTTATCCATTCCGAGAAGACTGCAAGCTGTTTTGGATGCCAACGGGTTTCCTACACCATATTAAGCAAAGAAACATGTTTTTTTTAAAGGTGTTTCCATATTTTTGTCCAACCCCTGTATGTATCCCACCAATAAACTACGGCTGTGGCATATGTGTCCTAGCCTTTGGCGTAAAAACCCTTTGTCAAAAAAAAAAAAAAAAAAATCCCAAATGCTAAATTTACCTTATTTATGACATATTTTGTTTACTTGGATAGAAAACGGGGTAAATTTTTTTTAATTGTTAAAGTTATCTATTTTATTAAATTATGGCAAATACGTAAATATGTATGCATTGTATGCATGTGTGTTAATCCTTGAAAAATTTGGAACCACCGAATTTCGCACACATGTAGTCCTGTTGTTGAACATGTGCATCTCGAAGCTTAAATTTCGAAATTTAAAAAAAAATATATATATGTTTTGTGCTGATTTAGTAAATAAAATTTTGATTAACAAACCCAGCAATTGAAAAGATATGTACTGCCACTCGACAAAGTAAAAGGTATTTATATAGATTTAATCGGATAATTCAGCTATTTAAAAGAAAGTGTGACCACTCTGCTAAGCGTGAGATGTTTGCACATTTAAGACATAAAAGTCGAAAATTAAAAATCAAGAAACTCTAGAAAACAAAAATAATACGTCAAATTTCACAAAAAATAAGCAGTAATGTGCGTTTCCTTTTTCGTTGTTGTTTTGAAATTTAAATTTTACAGTTTAATTTTTATTAGTTCTGAATTCGCGTTGGGGTATATTCTTGACTCTTTGAAAATGGGGTGTAAAAAATTTTTGTATAAATTTTTAAAAAAAATTTTCTTTATTTATGTTAATATAATTGTCTCATGTAGTCAAGGAGGACGAAACGTATTTTCAGAACTCCTTAATTTTTCGAGTTTAATTTTTGAGATAATTACCTTTGCTGAGTTGTCTCAAACATTAAAATATGAATAATTAAAATGAAGTTTCGCTTAAAATATTATGGAAAGATTTTTTTAATTCATAGATAAAAATTATTAAAAAAATTCAATTTTTTGGCTTAATTTTCTATTTCTATTAAGTTTACTAAATCTTTTTACTAGTTACAATAATCCACTTTTCCGGGTAATATAATTGTCGATTTTTAATTTTTTGATAAATTATATTTTTTGCTTTCTTCTAATAACTATTTTAGGCGGCTGACCGCACTTACTATTAGTTTAATCAAAAAATACATTTCACATTATATTTTTTTTCATATGCAGTATTAAATTACAAGTTAAGACCAAATTAATACAATTAAATTATTTATCAACATGATATTCAGATATATGGCCATGCCCATCATAAAGACCCTCTTGTTTGTATGTCATAATGATGTGGTAGTCACAAGGTAGCAGAAACTGGCTGTATACAAGCTAGTATTTAAACGAAATCTCTTGGCAACGAAAGAGCTAGAGAATAGTCCGATATTTAAAGAAAGTATTAAAAAATTCATAAAAAACTGAAAGCTTTCAGATTTTATATTACGCCCAAAGGGCCTTTTTTCCCCCATTTTACACTCGCATGCATGTTTCAAGAGCCGTTTTGAGATCATGTGGGTTAAAAATATTTAAAAACAGCATATCTTAAGAATTTCCGATAGACAGTCTCTCGCTTTGGTGATAGACATGTTTTATTCCGTACAGTGTTGCCACTGCTCGCTTTGAAATCGTTGAGTTTGTTAATAAAAAATTCGTTAAAGTTTTACAAAATGTGTAATAGATAATAAAACTGTAGGGTTTCCCTTAGTTTATTTAACTTATTATTAAAATTTTTGTTATCTTTCTTGAACTCCTCAACGTTCCCTCGCATTTTCTCGCCAGGATGTAAAGTTAAGTGAGGTGAGTATTTAAATGAGTGAATCTTGAGGAGTTTATTCAGAGCGTGTTTTCGTTCGCCAGCACACGTTTCGTTTCTGACCTTTCTGTTACGCTGATACGCCTTTAAGCCTGCTAGGTTGTCGAGTCAGCCTAGTTAGCAGTAACTTAAAAGTGCTCATCTAGCACTATTTTTTTTAGACTTGAATTGATTTGTGTTACAAATTTTTAGTTTCCACCGCAAGTTGTCGGTGTTATGTAAAGTACGAAGTACGTGCCTTTTCTGTTCAGAGTTGAAAATAATAAAGGGTTATATTAACCTGCTGGTATTACTGTATTTCACGCTTGTGCGAAAAGTCGCCAGGATCATTAATAGAATCTAGATTAGTTTATGTGGCCAAAGAGAGTTAGATCCTATAAAACAAATTCAAAATTCGGCTCTCAGGTGCCCATATTCGGATGGAAGACTACATTATTCAAAATTTAATGGTTCTAGGTACTGTTGTTTTTTCATGGTGCGAGAAACTGTTGCACCAAATATTATCGCCCTGTATTATATTTGAAGAAATTAAATAATGAAGAATTCGCATAAATATATGTATGTTTCTCGCACTGTGATAAAACAACGTTACCTAGAGCCATCCAATTTTGAATGTCTTAATCCTACTGCGAATATAGGCATCTGATAGCCATAATTTGAAATTTGGAATTTGTTTTATTATCGATTTCATATTTTGTAAAACTTTAACGAATTTTTGATTAACAAACTCCAGGATTTCAAAGCGAGCAATATCAACACTCTACAGAAAAAACATTTTTATCTCCAGCGCGCGAGACTTTATCGGGAATTCTAAAGATATGCTGAATTTAATATGGCTCTTGAAGGCTCAGGTGTTATGCGCACATTTTGTCAGGCCCCTGGGCTGGTAGCAGCATTTTGTGTATAACTCGTGAGAATAAGCATGGCGTCCTCTTGAACTGAATTTTATGGTTTAAGTGCGAAGAACATCATATTTAATAAATAAAGGTAACACACAAAACTTTAAAAAAAAGTTCCTTGGACATAATTTAAAGTCTTAAACTTTTCCAATTTTCTTATATATATATATATATATATATTATTCATTATTTAATTTTTTAAGTATATTACAGAGCGATATTTGGTGGCAACAATTTGAAAAGTGATTCAACGCTTTTAGCGATTCGTCGCAAAATGCCGTTACGAGACTATAACAGCGCTTCTGGGCTGACGCCGTTTTCGGTTAATAAGAAATATATGAATTTGTTCCTGTTTCTAATTTAATATTTTTTAAACCTAGAATTAAAAAAAGAACATTTAATATTTTTCTTACATAAAAATTGTACTGTTGTACTGATGTAAAGCTGTATACTACAATAAAAATTATTTAAAAATTGTAATTTTAAATATGAATAGAAGGATTTAGAGACTCCCATGAAAGTAGAGGTCCGTGACTCATGCCGGGATGCCCTCACATTGAAGGCTAATGTAAAACTACCGTGTGCGTACGAGAAGTTGAGTGTTGTTAGAACGTCTTCCCACTTCTTTCGATATTTTCTAATGGAGCAAGAAGCTCCTAGTGTACACGTTGACAGCGTTGGTTGTTGCCAGATCTTGCTCTTTTCTAATGTTACTCTTCCTTTTGAATTTTGGCACTCGCAGGTTTCACACCCCGACGCTTTTCTACGCCGGCAGTCTCCTGTGTGCGCGGGAAAGCGACTGCTGTTACCAGACTGCTCCTTTTCTTTTCTTTTCTTTTCTTTTTTTTCCCGATTTGCTGTCGGCTCGTGCAGAGAATGTTTAAAAATATCTTTCTTCTTTGAAGACGAGCGAAGTGGTGATTTATGCTGTGCCAGAAACGACGGGGTTTGTTTTGACAACTTCTGGGTCGAACTCTAGGTCGAAGGTTTTCCTTCTGTTGATGGGATGACCAACGGTTGCATTAAAAAATTTACGAAATCCGTGAGTTATGTGTTTGATTCTTCGAATTTCAGCATCTCCAAGAAGAACTTGTTGCTGTCATCGTGCAGTTTTTCGTTTCTCGTTAAACAGAAATTTCTTTTACGGGAAATATTGGTAAAGAGCCTCATCGGCGGGCGATACAGAAAAGTGAAGGGAAAAATCTAATTGAGTAACTACCATATTTTCCGGCATGTATAATTCGACATTTCTTTAAATAATCAGTAAGTTTAACTGTATTCGTCGTAAATAGATAACTCGAAATTGTTCGATGCGCTAAAAGAAAATTGTTTGTTAGATGCGTAAATTTGAACTTTTTTATGTCAGCAGACGATAATTTGTGGCAAGAATTTCAGCTTACCTATCGCAGAATAAATTTTGAAAGAAAGCACGCAAAAGCTTTATCGCGTAGTGAGTTCCTACAGTTGCAAAGCGTAGCTAAATCAAGAAGAATGCTTTCTACAGTCAGAGTATAGAAATGAGGCTTCATCTCGTGCCACTGTATTCAGGTGGTTTAAAGAATTTCGTAAATGATGAAATTCTTTCCTGGATTAAAAATACGGAGGATCACATTTGTCAGCTGTAGTCCCAGAAAATATTTCGGGCATACGGGAAATGTTTATCAGCGATAACTGCTGTACGTATCAAATGATACATAGGAACTTAACATCGGATCTGCAACTCTATCAGTGAAGAAACCTTAAAATTACTTAATGAAGGTGGACACCGCATTACTTCTAAAATCATAACTAGTGATGAAAGGTGCATACACTTTTTTCTTTCAACGTATCAAAAAAGTGGACTGGTCAAAGCCCCCCAAATTAGACGGACAGACAACAGTTGCAGCTCATTCGAACACCGTAAGTTGTATCCCAGAAATTCTTTCAGAAGTGAAACTTAGGGAACTTGTCCTTTATCGTGATAATGCATCACCTCATTCAGTAGGATTGGTAGTCGAATGTCTTGAACAAAAGCGTCTTAAATTGATAGAACATCCATTCTATTGTCCCGATCTTCTTATGTGTGATTTTTGGGTTTTTTTTTAAATTTAAAACAAAATTACATAGCCATTTGTTTTCATTCCGAAAATGAGACTGATAAGGCTATGAAAGCATATTTTTTCTCGATTTCAAGAAATGGATGGCTTGAATCGTTGAAAAATTCATCGATTTCAAGAAATGGGTAGCTTGAATCTTGGAAAATTCATCGATTTCAAGAAATGGGTAGCTTGAATTTTTGGAAAATTCTTTGATTGCAAGAAATAGATGTCTTGAATCTTTGGAAAATTCGTCGATTTAGTAAATGAACATGGATGGCTTGAATCTCTGGAAAATTCATCGATTGCAAGAAATGGACGGCTTGAATCTTTCGAAAATTCATAGATTTAAGAAATGGAAATGGATGGCTTCAATGTTTGGAAAATTCACCTACAAAAATGCATTGATGTTGGACGACTACTTTGGATTCTCTTAAGACCTGGTCCGTTTAACTTGTACTATATTAAAAAAATTTCAGAGTGACTCTGTTATAAGTCGATATTCTGTTTATTATTAATCGATGATTGAAGTTTCTGATCTTTAAAAGTAAATCTTTTGAAAGATTCCTGTAACATCATTTAAAAAATGAATAAGTATACCAGTATTTCTGAAGGGAGGGAGTATGAAAACTATATAGTATTTGTAGATAGCTAATAGTGATAAAAGAACAACTTCTGCTAATTCACACGCGCAATGAAATCTCTATGATGATGCAAAACCAGCGATAGGAGACAAAGCGAAATTAAATGGTCATTTATAATTTCAGATAATGATAGTTCAGTTTAGGAGTATACTGACGGTATTAAAACAAAAGGCAGATCAAATACGAAATAACTTGTTCTGTTCCCAATCATATTCTAAATTCTACATGAAAGCAGTATTTTTGCAGCAATACGTAATTCGAAACTTTGTTAAGGTAAAATATTTACTTATACATTATATATAGGTTAATAATCAAGTGAATCTGTATCTAACAAAGGATATGGCTTAGTATGCCATTCCCGTCTAGTGTCTACAATCTATCTGGGCTTCCTTTCTTTCAGGCGGGGTGCTACGATCGATGTATGGTATCACATTTCTTTACAGGTGTAACGATAAATCAGTTTAAAAAAATCAGATGTGGACGCCACGTGACTTCTTTGTACGGCTTATTAAATTATGCACGTCTTGTCTTGAACTTCGTTTAAACTTATTTCCTCGAATTTCATTAGAGATATGTTCAATTAATTATGTTTATTCAATTAATTAAGTTCTCCCTTCGCGGCTAAGCATTGTAACATAAAAACTCAAAACATTTTCATTAAAAACTGTAAAATACACAGAAACCTAAAACACCAAATACAGTTAAAAAAAAATTTTTACAATTGAAATTAGAGTTTCTACGCAAAAACAAGTAAATCAGCCAGCAGACAGGACGACAAAATTTACGGTGCACAAAACTGAAAGTTAATTTTTGCTCCCACTGTGCAAAGACACTGATGTTAGTGCACCAACTGACTTAATTCTCTGTTCTGCCAACAATTTTAAATGTAGACAAACAGCGGCCTCGTTAGGCTTAGTGTCACTTTTAAATTGTTGATAATTATGCAACTAATGAATGCATATTAATTAAAAGCATAGAAACCTTAACCGGGACATAAGAACAACATAATTCAGTCACTTTTGAAGCAAAAAATGTACAATTTACCTAGATATAAGAGTAAAAAAAAAATGAAAAAAAAAAAAAAAAAACCTGAGCGCGGCCAATTGTAGAAAGAAAGGGAGGTGAACAACTAGATGTTATATCACTCCCATATATAAAATTTCAACCTTCTACGGTCACTCGTTTTTGAGACATGAAACATACATACGTACGTACATACAGACGTCACGAAAAAAATCTCCTTTGAATCCATTTAAAATCCATTTTGGAAAAAAAAAAAAAGTCCTTTTTTTGTTCTCACGTACAGATGTCACGAAAAAAATAGTTCAAATGGATTCGAGAGCGGTTAAAATATGATACCCGAAATTTTTCGCGATTACGATACTTCTTTTAATTCTTACAAGGAGGTAGAAAATTTGATGTTAACCCCGTATGGCTTCTATGTACGGCCTATTAAATTATACACATTTTTTGCTTCACTTCATTTAAACTTTTTTCCCCGAATTATTCTAACTTAATTAACCGATCCTTTGAGGCAAGCTGAAAATAGCATCGAGAATTGCAAATTTTGAAATTGATTATCTAGATCAGTTTTTTTCGTACGGAAGTCACTTTTTGTATATATATATATATATATATATATATATATATATATATATATATATTTTTTTTTTTTTTTTTTTTTTTTTTCATAAGGAGTATAAAACGTTCGCAAATATTATCAGGTTCTATGTTCCTTCTAACCTTCTTCGGGAACATACAAGGACCTGACTCGGAACAGAGAGCTTACTAAAGCTATGTTCACTAATTGTGGTAAGTAGATAGGATACAGACGAAGGGTATACAAACCCTTTATTTTTCTCTATATACAATAACTTCCGTACTTCGGAATACAATGACCCGCCACTCGGGGTCTAACGTAAAAGTATAAAAATAAAACTAAACTCTAATTTAACTTTAGAATAATACACGTGGAAGATTGGCCTTATAATAACAGGAAGCGTATGTAGCACAGAGACTGTGAACACTACAATACGTTTAATTTATCAAGAGGATTAAAAGCCTGGAAGGCAAACAGCAACTGCGTAACTTCTAAGGTAAGCGGCCTGCGTTGACTCACTGCTTCCTCTCTGTCGCTTGGCAAAAAGGCCACACTTAAATACTTGGCGTTCGCCAGACAAACTTTGCATAAAAACCTTCACGCTTATAATTCTGGCCGGAAGTAGAAAATAAGAAGTGATAGTAAAGATTTAAAATAAAATAAACGTTAGTAAAACTTAAGATCCTTACATACTTCCCGCCAGAGTTAATTAGTTTGAAACTGAGG
The DNA here is from genome assembly GCF_044657685.1 of Stegodyphus dumicola. Classification (NCBI taxonomy): domain Eukaryota; kingdom Metazoa; phylum Arthropoda; class Arachnida; order Araneae; family Eresidae; genus Stegodyphus; species Stegodyphus dumicola. Next base: position 15,281,173 of record NC_140775.1, on the reverse strand, counting down.
TCTAAAACGACCTTGTTGAAAACTTTTAGCTCTAGAATCTAACGCGAGGCCAACCTTTTACAAACACAACTTCGCTAGAAACTAGAAAATTTAAAAGAAAGAAATTTGTTACAATAGCAGCTCCCAGGATATACAACAATCTTTTTTTTCCATCTGTACTGCATCTACACAGGAGCTTTTATTCAGTTCTGGTTCCTTCCAGAGATCTGGAAGGAAAACTAGTTTAATGAAATGTTACACAATGACATGGCAAGTAGCATATACAATTTTACTACTCTTAACATTCTTATTTCATTCATGACTATTTTAATTATCTCTCCCCGTGCTCTCTGACATGTGTTGTAAAAGAACACCAAACACGAATGTGTTTCTGTCTACGTGTGCCACACTTCCTCCTACAATCAAAACACTAACGTGTTAAAATTCAACATAACGAGACCTCTTAACACACCCTAATTTCAACTCTAAACCCTGAGGTACTATTCTAAAAGTGGCTAATTCTAAAGTGTAGCGTCAGAGACATTCATTCAACCTTTAACACATATTCGCCATGATTTAGTCTTTCTTTACAGTCACACGAATAACAAATTTTTAACATTACTTTCACTTTTACCATATCACGGTATTTCTTAACATTTAAAATAACAGAACATATCAACATGCCGTTAATTTTACAGATTTGAAAACATTAGTAGTACATTGTTAACTTCTATTCTTTTCAAAGCAAGTGCCAATTCTTTCTACATTGAAATACTACATTTCAAAAAAAGTCTTTCAGACTAAAACTTCTCTCTTGCTAGAATGTTTTAAATAAAATTTATACAATAACTTTTTACAATATTTAAGTTTTTACACAACGCTATTATACATCAACTTTAGTTTTACGCACGAGTAATTGAAAAACATAATACGAAAATCGGTCACAACTCATTTCTCGCCCTTTTGGCGATAAAAGTAGACCTCGCATGAGGTAAAACTTCTTGAAATCTGCCACTTGCAGTAAGAATGAAAGATTAACTTAAGTTTGCAAAGTAACATAAAATTTTACTTATCTTTGTAATATTCGGACATCCTTTTCTGGGCCCAGTCTTTAAAGGTACTGCAGATAGTAGCTTGATTTATCCTCCTTCTTGTACGGGCTCGCCCTTCAGTGCTTTCTTCTGGAAGCTTCCGTTTTTCACCAGTTCGGCCACCCTTGAACACCTTCCTTTTCTCCTCTGCTTGTGGTCTTGGCCGTTTGAAGGCAGCTGGTCTTGGCGGAACCGGGAAACTTCTGTCGTGATCCTGCTTGGACCTCGTTGTTGGCCGTTCAAATTTTCCTTGTACTTTTTCCTCCGCCGCTGATGGCCCTTCTGCAGTTCGGCGACTTTTGCTGCGGAGAGTTCTGTCGGATGAGTAGATCTTCCGTTTTAAAGCCGGGTTATAGTTGCCGTCATTTCTCCTGGTCCTCTTCACATACGTCGTCCTTCTCCCTTCTTCCTTCTGGGGGTGTTCGTGAACTCTGTTTTCTGGACGGTGGAACGGCTTCTTTTTCTTGTTACCTTCAATTTTTCCGCGGGGCAATTTTCTTTTCACTTGTTTCTGTCTCTCATTGGCTTGCCCTTGTACTTGTCGTTTTTCCACCTCTGGAACTTGTACCTGCGGTGTCTGCCGTGCCGGATCCTGCAAAAGATCTGAAAAGATTTGCATTTTATTACGATCGAAGTAGGGCTTGATTTGATCAATGTTTGCGGAACAGGTTTCACCATTTCTGGCTTTTAACACTACAACAGCGTGAGTTATTTTTTCTATAACATATGGTCCTTCAAATCGTGGAAAAAATTTGGCAGTTTTATCTTCTGGTGCTGAAGAAAGTGAATGCTTAATTTTTAAAACTTCATCCCCTACTTTATAAGTTACTCCCCGTCGTTTCAAATCATAATATAGCTTCTGTTTTCTTTGTGCTACTTCCGTATTCTTTTTTGCTTCTTTTATTAGTTTTTCTATATCACCCATTTTAAATTCTGGGGCTCTTTGTTGCACATAAAATAATTTATCTAACGGTGTTATAATCTTTCTGCCTAGAAATAACTCAGCAGGAGTTTTGCCCGTTTATCATGTTTTGCGGTCCTAAGGGCGAAAGCAAATTCATTGACATAGTTATCCCAGCTTTTATGAAAATTTTTAACATAACTACGGATAATTTTCACTATATTTTTATTGACCCGTTCCGCTATATTTGATTGCGGCCGATACGGGACCATTTTTAAATGACGTATGCCCAGTTTTTGGCACGTCTTCAAATATATTACTTACAAATTGAGGACCATTATCCGATATAACTTTTAGGGGCGCCCCGTATTTTAAAATATATTTATTTAAAATAGAATCAGTAACTAATTTCGCGGAGGCTCGTTTTAAGGGAACAATTTCGGTCCATTTACTAAAATGATCAACCATAACAAGGAGATAGCGACTTTTATTTAACTGACTTTTTGGGAAAGGGCCCAATAAATCGATGCCAATTATTTCATTTGGAAATTCGGATTTAATACTATTTAGAAACCCGGCCGGGCGGAAATTAATATAATTAACGGCTTGACATGTTGGGCAGGACTGGACATACGCCCTTGTTAACTTTTGCAGTTCAGGAAAGTAGACTGCCTCGCGTACGCGTTGGATAGTTTTTCGAATACCAGCATGAGAAGCTAAAGGGCTGTCATGGAGCTCCTGCAGGATATTTAATATAAGACTAGCTGGGATAACAGGTCGAAATTCGTTGTTGGAATTCGTAGTTTTTGTATAGAATAATAGACCATCTATTAGTTCGTAATGGGCCGCCCTATTTCTTATCGCCACAATATCTTGGTGGCTAAAATTTTCAGGATCCTTCAAATACTCATAAATACTTCCAAACTCAGGATCCTTACCCAGTTCGGTTATTACAGTTTCTCGGGAATTTATTGTACATGCTGTCAGCATTGCCATCTTTACGGTATTGCCTTGTTCGTCTATTTTAATCCTTGATAGGGCATCTGCTACGATATTTTCCTTTCCAGGGGTATGCTTGATTACCAGATTATATTCTTGCAGCTTGAGTGCCCATCTTATTAACCTTGGGGATAAATTTTTTCCTGAGTACAATCTAGTTACCGCCGCATGATCAGAGTATACTGTTATCGGCGCCTTTCCAAAATAGACTTGGAACTTTTGCACTGCTAACAGAACTGCAAGTGCCTCTGTCTCGGTCGCGGAATAGTTTCTTTGTGTTTGATTTAAAGTTCGGCTAAAAAATGCAACGGGCTGCTGATTTTGCGAAAGTACCGCTCCTACCGCATAATCCGATAATCCGAAGCATCCGCTGAAATTTCTAAATTTTCATCCATTTCAGGAAATTTCAACACAGGGGCTTGCGTTAATGCTTGTTTTAATTTTTCGAAAGCACTATTGGCTTCGGCCGTCCACGAGAATCTTGCCTTTTCCTTTTTAATTTTAACAATGGCTCAGCGATAGCCGCAAAATCTTTTATAAAGGACCTATAATATGAACAAAGTCCTAGAAAAGAAGAGAGCTTCTTTGCCGTGTTTGGAGTCGGATACTTTTGTACAGCGATTATTTTTGATTCATCTGTCTCGATCCCTTTTTGAGATATTTTGTAACCTAAATATTTTAATTCAGGGGCTGCAAATTTGCACTTTTCGACATTAACTTTTAGACCGGCCTCATTTAATAAAGAAAACACCTGTCTTAAATCCTGTACATGTTGGTCTAGATTATCACTAGTAATAATGATATCGTCTAAATAGATAAATGTGGACTTTCCAAGAACAGGTCTTAACACAATGTCCATGCATCGCTGAAATGTTGCCGGGGCGCCTGAAAGGCCAAACGGCATACGCAAAAATGCATAAGTGCCAGACTTGGTTATAAAAGCAGTCTTAGGCACGTCCTCAGGCCTCACCCCTATTTGAAAATAACCAGTCGTTAAGTCTAAAGTCGTCATAAATTTGGTTGATTTTATGTTCCTTAAAATTTCTTCTATGATCGGTAACGGATATACCGGATATTTCGTTATGGAATTTAATTTACGGTAATCAATAGCGAATCTCCACCTTTTTGAATGCTCCAAAGGATAGTCATTATTTTTCTTACATAAAACCACCGGGCTAGCATAACTACTTGAGATGGGCGTTATGATTTTTTTACGTAGCATATCGGTAATATGCCATTCTATAATTTTTTCCTTATTCTTATCATACCGGTATGGTTTTTGACGAACTGGCAATGCATCTCCGGTGTCAATACTATGGTTAGTAACCTGAGTAAATCCTGGAATATCACTAAATAACGAAGCAAATTCACTTACCACTTGTCGGATTCTATCTTGCTCGTCATTAGGCAGGTGGTCAAGATTTACCATCGGCGGCTCAGCCTTTTCAGTACGAACTGGTCTCATTGTCAGCTTAAGGGACGCTTCATTAAAATCCAGTGTTGCTTGTCCGTCTGAAAGAAAATCTATCCCTAAGATTAAATGTGCTTGCAGATTCTTTACTATAAAAAACATCACCTTTACTTGTTCGTCCTTGATACGGATATACAAAGGTACTTTACCTACGCACTTACAATTTTCTCCTTGCGCCGCTAACACTGTTGTATTATCCGCATTATATATGCGGTATTTGCGAAAATACTTTCTAAAAAACTCCTCTGCCACACAGGAACACTGCGCGCCGGTATCCAGGAGTGCGGTGGCTGGGATATTATTCACCAAGACTTCAATCTTCGGAAGAGTCAAATTTTTCACCATTACTGTATTTAACTTGTAGGAAGAGGGGTTTTCGTGGCCTTCGGATTTCCGCACCCTCTCGTCAGCAGAAATCCGTTTTAGTTTAAATTATTTTTCCTTTCCGTGCTTTCCTTCTTTTTCCCCTGGCCTTGAGACTTTTTTCCTGGGTTGCTATTGAACTGTCGACGTTCGCCGGCTGTTTTTGAATGCTCGGGTTTCCTTGCCCACTGATTCGCTTTTTCTCCGTAGCCGTATGCTTGAGTTTGCTGTAGTCTTGGCGTACCAAATTGGTTTCGCTGTTGATATTGGCGTCTTCTTTCGACGTCCGCCGTTCTTCTACTTTCAAACTGGATTGCTAGCTCAAATAACTTTTCCAGTGTAGTCGGATTTCTTAATTCAATAAAGTCTTGCACTTGGGGCAGTAACCTCGGCAAAATCACTTGAATTATTTCAGGATACCGGACGGTTTCCATACAAGAGCTTGAAAACGTGAATTTTTCTTAAAATAAAGCTCGAGAGGTTTTCGATTCTTTGTTGATATATACTAAAAAGTTCCGTTTCTAATTTCGCACGATCCCTTACAACAGGGAAGGCTTTTAGTAGGGCAGTCTTGAAATTTTCGTAAGTATAGGTGGGACTTCCTGCTTGACCCAAGAGACTTCTACCTATACATTTGAACCAGTTAAGCGCTTGGTCCCTCAAAGCGCTGGTAGCTAAGGTAACTTTTTGAAACTCGTGCACGGGGTAGAGCATGAAGTGGTCATCCAATTTTTCCAAAAAACTGGTTACCGGTGAGTTTCCATTAAACGTTGCTTCTGGTTTCATCGAAGCGCGCATGGTCTGGACGATGTAACCGAATCCTTCCAGGGCGGCAGCTGGCATTTCTGGATTCTGAGCCGTTTCTGCAGGCAGCACAGGTTCTTCTTGAAACTCGGCCATGGTTATTCTTCTTCGTTGGGCGCCACTATCAGGTTCTATGTTCCTTCTAACCTTCTTCGGGAACATACAAGGACCTGACTCGGAACAGAGAGCTTACTAAAGCTATGTTCACTAATTGTGGTAAGTAGACAGGATACAGACGAAGGGTATACAAAACCCTTTATTTTTCTCTATATACAATAACTTCCGTACTTCGGAATACAATGACCCGCCACTCGGGGTCTAACGTAAAAGTATAAAAATAAAACTAAACTCTAATTTAACTTTAGAATAATACACGTGGAAGATTGGCCTTATAATAACAGGAAGCGTATGTAGCACAGAGACTGTGAACACTACAATACGTTTAATTTATCAAGAGGATTAAAACCTCTGGCCTGGAAGGCAAACAGCAACTGCGTAACTTCTAAGGTAAGCGGCCTGCGTTGACTCACTGCTTCCTCTCTGTCGCTTGGCAAAAAGGCCACACTTAAATACTTGGCGTTCGCCAGACAAACTTTGCATAGAAACCTTCACGCTTATAATTCTGGCCGGAAGTAGAAAATAAGAAGTGATAGTAAAGATTTAAAATAAAATAAACGTTAGTAAAACTTAAGATCCTTACAATATAAATCTAGGAAGCCGGAGACCTCATTAAAAATTAAATTTCATTATTTGTCCCAAATTAATTATTTTTTTTTAATATGGCATTGCCAAAACAGGATATAACACTTATAACTGGAAGTGCATAATTAGGACCAACGAATGCAAAAATAAAGGCTAAGTAAGGGGACTTCCGGTACTGCCAATTTCCGGTACTCTTATCTAGAAATGCCTTTCCTTCCGTCTTCCTGTTTTGGAGATCTTTTCTCGATTGCATTTAACTGCATTTTGGAGTATCAATTTGTTGCCCTTTTACTTTTTCGTATCTCGAGATTTCCTTCATCATCCTAGACATTTTTCTTTTGGAAAATTTGTTCCTGAACTAATTTGTTTATGTTCCAAGCCGTTCATGAACAAGATTCCAGTTTATATATTTGAACACTATTGAAACTCCACTTACATTTGGGTGAGAACTGACGGAAGAAATAGGATTTATAGGAAAGAGTTAACATAAAATAACGTGTTTAGTGAAATAAACCTTAAGAATTTTGAATTGCAGTTTTTAAAGCTGGAAGAAAAAACGTGTTTGTCGCTTTCACTTTGCGATAAAATGATAAATGGGCATTATTGCCAATCAGCGATGCTTATATTCTTTCATCTACCTTCAATATTTTATAATATATGAGAAGTCATATGTTTTTTTATGTGATGCTAATGACGCAGGCTGTTACGAAGATTAAAGGCTTCAGTCTAATGATTTTAAATGATTTCAGATTTGGGAACTGAAACTTTTAATAGCTATTTGGAGAATTAGGAATCCGAACTCAAATCATTTTAGCCACGTCACAGTGTTTGTGTTGTGTACTGTCATACCAACATGTCCTCGTCTTCTTGCCCGTTGGCCGAATTGCTTGTTTTTACTTAGAAACTGTAATTTTAACTGTAAAAATTGTTTTAACTTCAATTTTTAATACAAGTATTTTGAGATTTTTTTTGCCTTGTCGCCAAGTGAGAACTGAATTAATTGCATGAGAAATACATCTCTATTGAAATTCGAGGAAATATGTGTTTCTTTCATATTAGCAGAAAATACTGTCGCCAGTCTGTAGGAGAATGTCATTTATTCTATTGTGGTTTATGCGCTATCGACGAAGTAGATTTAATTCAGTTCAATAAGTTTAAATTAAATGCAGGAAAAAATGCGTATAACTTAATAATATTCCGTTCAAGGAAGTCATGTGGTCATCAGACTTTAAATTTTCAAATAAGTATGTGAATTTTTTGGTTTATTGCTGTGTATTGTTAATATTTATTTCCGCATTAAACATTTGCAATTTTTTAAAAATATTCGGTTTTTTCCTTGCGTTTTAATTAAAAAATTTTCCAGTTCTCGTATATTTTACGTTTTATTTCACGTTTATACATTTTTTCTCTTTTATTTTATCTTTCATTATTATTATTATTATTTATTGTTGTTGTTTATACATTTTTGCAATTCGCTAACTGACTTTGGGCGAAAGAAGCTCGCATTATTGGATACTACTTTCTGGTTGCAATCGATTATCCGTAAGAATTGTGCTATCCGAAACGACTTGGCTCGGATAAACGTGCTTCTCTTGTACATGCTACCGTTTTGTCGGTCGTTTAAATTTAGATGTTCCTAATCAATTGCAAGTTTGCGAAATCTTTAAAGTCGACAATTGACCTTTAGCTTTTCCCTTCGCTTTTTTCTTTGAAAATGATCAAAATAAAACTCTGCCAGACAGTCGCCTAAAATTAGCTGATTCCAAGACTAGTGTTGGTGGCCGGTCGTCTTGAAAGCTAGAGTTTACGCATTCGAATACACATTCACTAGGATCTGTTATTCGTATTTTAGTTATCCGAACTCAAATTATTCGAATAGCTTGCCTTTCATTAGAATCCGTGTAAATAAGAGTCTGGATATTATCAACATCCACAGCGAAATATTTTGAAAAACTGTGCTACGTTACGCTACCCTGAAACTGTAGTTTGCATGCGAACTGGGATGCATTGGCGCCAAACTATCACATCTTCGAAATGGCTTCCTAAACAGTTTTTAAAGCTTGTCTATTTTCGCCAAAGAATACATCTGTCAAACTTTAACAGTGTATAATTTTTTAATAAACCGAGCTTTTTAAAGCAATAAACACATTTCTTCATAATTTGCATGGTGTTGCTATACTAGTGACTTTTGACCCGCAAATTATCATCGGCATACTTTAGTTTAATTTTACTTTAATCAAGACTTCTCAGTCGCTTGGAGAGTTAAAAACTGAGTTTCAGTGGTAACCTGTAATACCATATCTAAATAAATTTACTTGTCGTCCCATCCCAGTCACAGTTAACGTAATTTACTTGTAATAGATTGACTGTAGGTAACATGTGTGGCCAACACGTGGATGGTCATGTATGATTTCTTTCCCAATCATCTAGCTAATTTTTATAAATTTAAATGCATTTAAAATACAGTACATCGAACTGATATTTTTATAAGCATTTACAGCTTTGTTTATCATCAATAAAAGAATTTTTGACGCTACATGTTACATACATAGTAGGAAAATAATTATTTTTAATTTATGTATTTTATTTATTATGATTTATTATTTATATATGTATTTTTAATTTATGTATTTTGACTTTGATTTAATTTTTTGTCATAATATGTTAAAAACACAATACGTTGAAGCATATATTTGTAGATTAATTACAATGTTTGGCAATTATGTTGGCTAAAAATATTAATTTTTTAAAAAAGCGAATTATTTTTTATTCCATGAATGATATTATTCGCTGATAATGCGCTTACGTTCTCTGTTTATTCCATGAGTTATGTCTCAGGCGTAACAAGTACAAGTGTTTTAAACATAACAAGTGTTTTAAAAATAGACTAAACAACATGATTATCAGTTATTATCAGTTCCTCTCTATGCAGGAAAATATTGCTTTGGCTTACAAAACGAAGACAAGCTTGTTGTTCGAGTTTTTGACCATCCAGATGGGTTATGGTTCCAGTTAGTCCAGATAATTAAAATTTCTGTTATACTTCTTTCTTCCCAATACCTGGCAGTTCGCTGATTAGGTATTGGGTATTTCACTACTCAAAACGTTAGCCCTATATTACATCCTTACGGGAAAATAAAGACAACATATAGATCAAAGACTCGGTAAAAAAAAGCCCCCAAAATATTCAAAACAGGTAAGCGGCCAAGAGGAAAACAGAAGTTAAAGACGACCAAGTATATCGATAAAAGCAAGATATATTGCCTTGAAACATAAATAAGAGCCGTTTTATTAATTTAAAAATTTTTATTTTAACAAAACAAAAAACAATAAATTAGTCAATAATATCCGAGTTTTTGGATTTTCCCTATAGAACCCAAGATGTCGAACTATAGTCATTTTAAGGTTCCTAACTCTCCCGGAATTGGACCCTAAAAATTAAAATCTCCCGGTTTCCGGAAGGAATTTCAAATAAATATTACTCTCCCGGATTATCAGGTTTCTCGATAATAACGATACAGTGGGCACGGACGAAATGGCTGAGAGCATCGAAAATTACACGACCGCGCACAGCAGTCAAAAAACGTCTATTTCAATACATATTGTTACGTTTTTCTTTCTTCTGACACCAGTTGTTGCGTTATTTTCTTCCTTCACGTTCGTACGGGGTTTGTGTGGATTGAGTGAATAACGACGACACTTGATGAAGTATCGAAACACACTTTATTTACCAATATTGTCAAGACAGCTCCAAAACACGTTTACAGTCGTCGATGAACTACAATAAACACGCTGACACGATCAGCGACACAGCCTTCCGGTTATCAGGCCATCAAGGTGGAGACAGCTTCACTGCAAAGCACCAGAGTACAGCTCCCGACTCTGCACGGTCGTTCTTGGAACTCCACGTACTCTCGAGACTCTCCACGCTACAACTCTCGATGCACTCGACGACACACAAAGCACGACTCCCGACTCTTTGGTTCAGTCTTTAATCAAGACTTCTCACGTTCAACACGGAGCTCAACACGTTCTCTCGACGATGCACTAACCGTGATACACTAAGAGACTCTTTCGGTGAACTCGACCACCCACTCGGCACTCGTTGCCCGGCTGTCAACTCGATCGACTCCGCACGGCTCGCTAGACGAGGCACACTCTCTGAGACACACTGACTGCGGACCAGCAGGGTTTATATAGCTTTCGGCTTGTGATCGAGAACATTCTGGCCTAAACCGGTAAGAACTCGTTCCAGAAGGTTCTCCATCCGTCCTTGGTATAGCGCCAATTTTGTCGCCAAATGGGCTATTTCTTGCCAAATGTGGCAACCCTAAAACTGCTTTGCGGGGAAGCTATCTTACCACGCCTGTACATTTCGTAACAATATTCTTTGCAGCAGCGATCTACGGTGAGCAGTGAGTAAGCGCCTTACGGATGATTCATGGTTTCATGCTGGCGTATAGCGCGAACGCTCTCATTTTCAATCCATTCTTTCATATGGTCTGTAATCAGCTAGCTATCCACGAGCAAGTGCGTATTTTGAAATTAATAAAATGCTTTCATGATAATGTCTAGTGAAAAAAAAACGATTCTGATTCTGCAAGTGAACAAGTGCCACAAAAAAAAAAAAAAAAAAAAAAAAAAAAGACAAAATATTTGAGGTCGTTTCAAGAAAAAAGGTTACTCAATTTGATTCGCTTATGAAGAGAGACAACTTTAACGGAGAATGTAAATTATGTCAGAAAACGGTAATTATTAAGTACGAGGGTGTTAGAGCTATAACTGTACATTCCCAAAACAAGAAACACCAATCGTTAATATTGAATAGGGATTCTTCGCAATCGGTTTCGAATTTTTTCGTGAAGAAATCTTCAAAAGAAGAGGACACTATATCAGCAATTGAAATTATTTCAGTCTATCATGGGATTAAGCACCATTATAGTTATATAGGATTAAGCACCATCGTAGCCAGGATTCCACAAACGAACTGTAAAGCACTCTATTTCCAGATTCTTCTTTGGCAAAAATGATTTCTTGTGGAAAACGGAAATGTACAAGTATTTGCGAAAGTGTGCATGCTCTTGCAGCTCAAGAAATACTTCTAAATGAGATTAAGGATCCGGAGTTTTTTTCAGTTGGCGAGGGGAAAAAACTATTCTTCTTCTCTCAAGAACTTTTTTTCCTCTTCCGGATTTTGACAGCCAATAGTTGGCAACGCTAGCTACAACTCATTCGTTCGGCTAATTCTCGAGTGGTTTGACGCGCGTCTTCGTGCAGAAGTTGATTCAAACGCTGCTCATCAAACTCATGTAGTCGTCCGGGACGAGCAGCGTCTTCGAGGTCGAAATCTTCATTTCTGAATTTGACAAACCAATTTCTTGCAGTTCGTTCAGGCATTGCACCTTCTCCATACACTTCACAAATCTCTCGGCCGGCTTCTGCAGCTTTGGCGCCTCGATTAAACGCAAAAAAAAAAGGTGTCGAAAATGCTTATTTTTGTCGACTTGACACTCCAATGATCTGAAAAATAACAGAAATTAGCTCAGACGTGCGACACGCGACGGAGAACGTCGGCACCACCCCTCTACCAATACGGTTAATCGGTATAGCACCAAGTCCACCTTTATCTAGATAACCATACGTAGTCATTGTGCTAATACACTAAAACATACATAAAAATTTGGTACTTAGTGGCGCTAAAGCTAATTAATGTTAGACACTAGATAATACATTGCCATGTTACAAGGCGTATGCAAAAGCATGGATACGGTAGCAACTATACATAACGCGTGTACTCATATGTTCAGTACACTATGAACCTTTGAAGCATTATTATTAGATACACAAGACATGCACATACTGAAATATTAAGTGCGCAATGTTATGCTAGAATAAGTAATTAGTACAGTGAATTAAAAGTTAGACCTTAGATTAGTACTGTGTGGTACAGTGTCTTGCTACTGGATTATTTGTGCTGTTTCCTAAGTACATTAACCTATGTACAAAGATATTATGTACACAGTATAATCAGTGGATACCCAAGCGTTAGGTAAGTACTACTTTAACATACATTAACAATAGGTACTTAATACAATGCTGAACAGATAATTGGTGCAATTAATTTTAGAGTGGGACCCTAGTTTGATTTTTGCGATTTTTGCGAAAATGTGCAGATGCATAGTTACATTATCATATATACAGAACATAAATTCATATACATATAGATAGACATTTTGAGTACAGACACATTAGGTACATGATTACTTAGTGCATAATAGATGCATATTAACTATACAATGCCAAGATATGTGATAATACTAGTAGATGCATGGATACAATTACATATAAACAAGGACATATAGACACAATTCCGTATAGACAAAAGCGTATATACGCTTATATTTGGTACATAATATTCATTGGTGACATAAACATTTGATACTTACTTCATATACTTACATAAACTCTAGATCCATAAAATAATGTTATAACTAGTAATGGGTGCTTATTAATTTCATAATAGGACACTAGGTTGATATTTTACCTTACTGTGTCACGTTACGTAGAAATATATGCGGAAGCATGGGTAACGCTTCCTATTTACAATGATATACTGTACTACCTCTTTACAAAACTTATATCATTCGATTTCATAAACAATAGGTACATGGTACATTTATATACATGAGCAGATGGCACTTTATAGAGTGCCGTTGAGGATAATTGATGTAATTAATTTTATAGCATTTTAAAAATTACGCATTTATACCCAATTATAAGGGGCATAATTGTCATTGGGTACATATACATTAGACGCATAAAGGGAAAGCTTCTGTTCCGAATAACAGAAAACATTATGCCAATACATTTTATTTTTACAACAGCCATCTCAGCCCAATATTTAAAATACGAGAGTTTACCAGAATTGAAAGCAATATTCTTCCGTGAATACCTTAAAAGTAGCCATGGAAAGTACATGGTACAATGTGGAATCAGATTTATTACAAAACTTAGTTCTTCCGATGGAGAAACGCGTATTCGACGTGATAACGGAATAATGGGGAAACTTTGAAGTAATTTGAAATTGATCACTTGTTGTCAAAATGTTAATATTCTGAAAAATTTTGGGACGCATATCCTTCTGTGTTTTTATTTTCTCCAAAATAAAAATTGCTATTTTAGTTGAATATTTACAGGAAGGCAAATCACATGTGTTGTATATAAACAGATTTTGGTTTGGTGTTTGTGTTCCTTTGTATTTTTCTAAAACACGTTAATATAGCACTTGAGTCTATAAACGTTTGGGACAGAATGTATGTACACTTTTCTAATGCTAATATTATTTAGTAGTTTTTATATTACTTGGCATTTAATTTTAAACAGTCATTGTTCAGAATCCGAAAATGTGAAAAATGTTTGTATTATGTACTTGGTATAGAATCCGTTGGCATTTAAAATGCGACATCTGTTGTTACCTGTATATACTGTATTAACTGTTTTATATATATACTAATCTAATGCAGTTATTATTTACATGATAGCTATCGTTTAGAATTTAAATTTAAAATTCCTTTTCTAAGCATATAAAACATTATAGTAGTAATTCTCTATATACACTGCATTAGCTATTTTATATACCATATTCTATTCTAATAACACTTACTTGGTATAGAATCCCTTGGCATTTAAAATGCTATATAATTATCTGTATATATACGGCATTAACTTTTTCATATACATATATATATACAGACATAGTATTCTTACGCAAATAGTTTTTACTTAATAGCTATCGTTTGTCATTTAAGTTTAAAACTGCCATTTGAAGCATTTAAAACATTATAAGTATTAGCGATTCTACGTATACACAGTATTAGCTATTTTATATACTATAGACTATTCTAACACCAGTGTTATGTACTTGGTTTCTATCGTTTGACATTTACATGTCATCAGCCATTGCTCGGAATAAGATAAGATAAAACAGACTCTTTGAGAAGGCCAAGGTTTTAAATTAAATGTGCCTTCATGTCGTTATTCATCTTTAGAATTTCAGCTAAGGTATGTTGCCAATGTATCACATTCTGACGGAGCCAAAATTATCCGCGCTGATGAGGTATTCAAATAGGAATTTTATTTCTGCATCTTTCACGGAGAGGGAAGAACAAAAATGGAATTCTTGTTCTAGAAAAAGCAGCAGCTTTTCTTTTTTAATAACTGGAAAAAATGACTCCCATGAAATGCTACCTTCTGCAAAGTTCGTTAAAAGAATCATCCGAGCAGAGGAAAAAGAGAGGGAGGGGAAAAATTTGTCCCTGCTATTAATATTTCCCCATCGTAGTAAGCATGGGTGGATATTTTGCGCGATGACATTTTTGAAGCGACTATATTTAGAACGGTATCTCTGAACTGGGAAAAATAAGAAAAATGAAGAAAAATCATAATTTTTAAAGTCGGATCTTTTGATAGGTAGAAAACAGATTGCGCAATGGAAGCTCCGTTTAGTGTTGCGTTGCCACGGGAAAATTATAAAAAATGAAAGTATAAAGATTAGCTTTTTTCCTCTTGGCACGTGACAATTACGTCACGTGCCAAGAGGAAAAAGCATTCTTTATACGCCGTTGCAATAAGATGCCTTTTTTGTTTTGTTTTGTTTGAATTAGTCTGTCATTTCCGTTATAAAATTACTCTTCTCCTCCTCATTTACTGCACCTTTCTGGAGTGCTGGAATGGTTGGCATGCACCGGAAATTAAAAGCAAATTTTAAAGATTGAGATTTCTCCCCTTTAGCTTTTTATTTTTACTTCCTCGTACGAAGTAAAGGGAAGTAAGGCAATCGAGAAAAATTTCGGGTATCATATTTCAACGGAAATATTATTCAATCTGACCGTTCTCGAATCCATTTTGACTATTTTTTTGCGTGACGTCTGTCCGTGCGGGCCGAATAAAGGATTCTTTTTTCCAAAACGGATTGTAGAAGGGATTTAAAATGGAGTCAAAAGGGTTTTTTTTCGTGATGTCTGTATCTACACTGCGCAAAAAAAGGAGGAGGGGGGGTCAGTTCTTTATCTCCCGTTCTACTAGACCGAAAGACGAAATTCAAATTGCGTTTTCCATGTCTCGAAAGCGCGACTTAGAATATATAATAGATTTATATAAAGCATTGCTCTAACAGGTATTTTGACACAAAAGCGAACATTTTCTGAAATAACATACCAATTTTTTTCCATATAGCAATGAATGCTTGGAAACGCTTTCCTGGCGCGGTAGTGACGACACAAAACGCAAGAAAGGATGGACACGAATAGGGTGAGAAAACATGTTATTCCTCTAGAATTCGTGTTATATGGCTAACGGGGTTAAAGCATCTTCCGATTATTCAACGCGATGTGATATTTTGAAAAAAGAAACTTGAGTTAATTGATCGGAAACAGGTTCTATTATGCTACAGCCAACTTATTTATCAGATTTCTCATTTTGTAACTCCGTTCGCAGTTATCAACGTTCTGGGTTTCCCACGATTAATGCTATCTAAAAAGGACGCAATATCCAGTCTATGATAGTAATTAAAAAAAGTGGTCCGGTGCTTGCTATGTGTTCAAACTGACCATCTTTCCAATAGTAGTTAAAAGAAGCATTCTCACAGTACTTACAAAATATTAAGGGAATTCAAATGAATACACTCTAAAACATAAAAATCGATGTCCAAGTGTGTGTGGGGAGGGAATACGATTGTGTTGAAACGTTTGGTACCTATGTATTTCGATCTAACAAGAGAACTTAGCTCCCATTAAATTTTAAAGTTTAGCATTCATAGATCATTTTCTTTAACCTAACAAATCGTATCATACTGTTCTTAAAACCTAAAAGAACAGTACGTTGCAATGATATGATAAATATACAAGTTATCTAAACTATTAACTTTTATTCTATTGTTGAAAGTTTGCCCTACCTTGATCAACATATTACTTAAAATTAGATTTGAATTTTATTTGTAAATATTCTAGTGATAATATTGTTTATTTAATGTTTACACTTTTCATTGCACTTTATTTTACTTATGTTAAAATTTGTCACCGGAACCACAGTATCTAAGTTACTTTTTAGCGTAAGCACTAAGAATTTTCTTTTAACTTATACATTATATAAATGTAAAAAGACAGCATGAATTAGATCTTAGTGGTCAAACATTTTTTGCGCATTGAGCTGCAAAATTTTTAAAAATTTTTTTAAGGAAGAGAAATGTGTAAAAACTAATGCAAAAAAATATATTTGACACTATAGTTCCTTAGCAAAAATGTAAATCATGTAACAACAACAAACAATACTAAAGTAGTAAAAATTATCGCGTAAAATCAAAATTTATAAATTACGAATTGAAATAACTTCAAAACCAAAAAGGGAAAAAAATTAAGAAATTTAAATGCACAAAATATTTTAAAAGGACGCTAGTAAAAAATTAAATACATTTCAAATACACAGTAAATATGTACAAAAAATTGCAACAAATGGCAAATTAGCTCAATCCGAGGTTTGAGCCGGATTTATCAAGAAAAAAACAGCTCAAAACTCTAATTAAGCTAACACCTTTAGCGCGTTTCGTCAAACGATAATAATTGAGACTACAAAGTAATTTTATTAATAGAATAATCCAACTTAATAATCTTAAAATAAGGGAGTAAAAGTATGATATAATTGAGATAAAAAGTCTCAATTATATCACTTCTTTTCCCGACGCGCTTGTAATTTAAATCGTAAATGTAAAAGTTACTATTAAAAAAGAAAAAGCTATTCAAGAAAGCCTAGTTAGGCAAATGTACAATTAAAATAAATAGCTAAAAAGCTATTAGTCCAAAAATTACACAATTTTAAGGGAGACACCTTCTAGCCGGAAGAATATATAAACATTTTAAGCATACGAATTAAAAGAAACATAATAAAAACTTATCGAAATGGGTCTTGCAAAGATCAAAGAAAAATACAAATAAACATGATACATACTTGCGTCCAAAGCGTTGGCTTGTTCAACTTAAAATGATCAAAATTGCTGCAACGTGTTGCCGTAAATAGAAGAATTCAAAAGAAGTGCTACCAGAAAAATAAAGTAGAGAAATTTCTCCAATACGGTGAAGCTTCGTAGAAGGGGAAAACAAACGTAAAGTAGTAATAACCAATGGTAGGCAACGGCCAAAGGGTAAAAAAATTTGTATTTTTAAATCGGGGTTTTTGAAGGTGAATGACGTTGGCTGTTTTATCAAAATGGTGTCTTGTTCAAAACTAAGTCGTGAAAAAATGTGAAGCCAAAAACAAAATGCCTAACTTCTAAGAAAGTGCTCATCTGGCCGAAAAGAGTTGAAATGAAAAAATTAGCAATTTATTAATAAAAAGTCGTAATTCTTCGCGCTAGAGGGCGGACAAACATTTTTGAAATGAAAATAGCCCTTAAATTAATAAAAAAATAGATATGGCCAGAAAACAGTGATATTAAATAATAAATTTAATAATTTAACTGAATGTCTTTGCCAATTAAGAGAAAAAATTTGAGGCGGTAGAAGAAAATTTTGTTACATTTTTACATTAGATCAATTGAATTATCCATTCATCATTTACCTTCCTTTGGGATGTAAGTAAAAATTTCATTATCCAATTTAATTAATCTAAAATAAGACGTAAATGACAGCTTTTTTAAAGGAATTTTTAATGATTGCTTTTGGAATAAGATTGCTTTGCAAGATTTGAATGAAGTAGAGTATTTCTTCTTAAAAGAGGGCTGCGTTATTACAGATTCTTTTAATTCTAAGAAGTTGTACATTAATTGTATTGATAATGACTTTTTTAGAAATGTTAGAAGACCAGTTAGTAAGTTTTAGTGTATGAGAATTGAAGTCTGCGTTTGTCAGATATTTTAACAAGATTGTAATTAAGAATTTGAAGATCTAGGTAAACAATATCATTTTGATTAGCATTAGTGGCATTAAGTTTGAGGCAGGTAGGGTAAATATTTGCATTTTCTAGTTTGTTAAAGTTGTTAAAGGCAATAACGTCATCAATATATCGAAAGATGTGTTTGTAATACTTTCGTTCATCAAGATTAAGTGAACGTACGAACTTAAATTCTTGCGAGAAAAGGAATAACCCACAGAATGCAGTTGAGCAGTTTCCGCCCATAGGTATTCCCTGTACTTGCTTAAATTTTCACTAATATGCTTGATTGATATAATTTGAAACCCATTTAATTTATAACATATATGACTGATAAATTATATAAGCATTGCAAGATTATTATATCTAATGAAAGATGTTCTAAACGTCACATATATCTCAGCTTTGTGCATAATGACTTAGTTCTTCCCTCCCCGCTCCCAGCCTATCAAATACTCTAAAATTCTTAAATTAGACGCCCTTAAAAGTTTTGGAAAAATTAGTCAATATGAGCAGTAAGAGACAATTATTTATTTAAACTTTATATTGCTTACAATTCACATACATAGCATCAAATAAATGGGCATGCTTTAATTCTAAATCGCACAAGAACGTATGGCGTAACTGCCAGCCTCGAAATGTGAAAAATCAGGAGGGTTCCCTCGCGAGAACCGGAGTTTCCGAGAAGATTTCCTCTGCTAGGCGGCTCCATTTCAAAAGAACTACTGTAAATTGACTTAAATTCACTTTGTAATGCATGAATGAGATAATTGAACTGTTTATAATTTGATTCTGAAGTAAAATACATTAATATTTAATGAGATATTCTTAGTTGTATGTTTTTTGGATGATTTCATTTTGTAAGTTTCTTACATATTTATACTGAGGGAATCCTGAAAGGGAGAAAAGCTTTTATTTATCAAAATACTTTTAAATACTATGAAGGTACAATTAATAATTAACACGCGTACTACTCTGGGGATAAATTTAGTGGTGCGATATTTATTGTTCGTAAGCAATATAACCTTACCAATATTAACTGATTAAGCATAGGTTGAATCTTCATAACAATTTCTACAAATGTTTACAGAAGATTAAAAACAATTCAGGTGAAATTAAATTTAACGGGAAAATTATATTGAAAATCACTAGAGTTTAGGGAAATGGAATTTGCACAAATTAGTTTTCATGAATTCAGTTGCAGGAGACATATTTCTTAGTAGTTTTTCGAGATTCGATGTTCTACCGAGAGATGTCATGGAAAACCTGGAGTATTGGCAGCTATATATAATATAGTATTTTGAAGTCCCGAGAAATAAATTCGAAATCCCACACAAGAAAATTCGGTAAATTTGAAGTTTCGGGAAATATTCCGTTGCGGCTAGCGAGAGTCAGGTGTGATAATTAACAGTGGATGACCGTGAAGAACATTAAAATTTTTCTTTGAAAATGATGCTAATTGCTACAAACGAAGAGTATCAGCCAGGCGCGCGCGCTTTCCTTTCTTTTTGGGGAGGAGGGGGGGTTCATGATTTTAAATTGAAGTCATAGTGCATAAATGGTGTTTAATACTATAATAAGAATTATTAGTAATGCATTTTCTGATGGTAAAAGTAGCTGATCTCTAAGCCTTTTCACTGGCGTATTTCGTTCATGTGTGTTGCCACTTCACATTTCTCAAACTTAGTTCTTCTTCAGATGGTGATGTTGCCACTCCCTTCAAAACTCTGACATCGATTAATGATGCATACATTTTTATTTTCAAACTTCTGTTGTTACAGAGGAATAAGAAAAACGGTTTCTTTGAATCATTCTCCATATGTGATTGGTGCTCGCTCCCTCAGTATCTGCTTCGTGTTTTCTTTCTTATTGTTATTCTTCCGAAGGCAAGAAATAAATAAAAATTGCAAATTTCCTTGAAAAAAAGGCGGAACAGAAATCATTATTCATTCAGGGCGTTAAAGAAATCGCTTTTTGATCATAGTTCTGCGATCGATTCATTTTAAACTGAAATTTTTACTCTTGCAGTGCCGTTTACTTCTTCCGTCTTCAAACTCATTTTCATTGGAGAAAGCGCATATTCCAGCTGCAAAGTTTTTGTTTCTTAAGAGCGAAAGCCTTTGGCAATGTATTTCTGGGAGCCTATTTTCAGAATGCACATTAATGCTTACTGTACTAAAACAAATTATATAAGTGCAGTGTGCTATTCAGTGCTTACCTCCTGAATTTAGTAATAGTTAGAATTCTATTTCTTCGCCTCGGGGGGAGGAAGTATCTATTTAAGGTCGTTCAAATTCAATAAAACCTTATTCACTATAAACACAGGGATAGCGCATGCACGTAGCAATCTTCCAGAAACTTAATTTCAAAAAATGCTTTTTGACAAAGCTAGATGCAAGCCAAAGCAATATCCCGGTTTCGTAGAAGCGTGGTTTACAGATCACAAAATCTCAATTAACGCCAACAAAATGCAAATCAAATGCGATTCTGTTTCACAAAAAGATGAATCATCCAACCTATCATTCACTCCCATGTTATTCAACGAAGAAATATACTTGAAACAACAAGTCGCCACCTAGACATCATACTTCATAATTTTGTCAAACTCAAACATAAATTTTACATTTCCAGAGCGAACTTACTTCTGAGAAAATATAACCGTTTACTGTACTGTAGTTTACAATAAAATATTTTATAAAACAGAAGCTTAGGAAAAGAACTGTTCTGCAACATGTGTCCCTTCGCAGAACAAGTTTCTACAAAATACATATTGGGTATTTCATTTGTAAAAGCGCCCACCGCATAAGCCTTTGGCGACATTTGAAATTTTCATATCAAAAGTGGAGCGTTTGTGTTTACCAGCTTCGGCATTTAAGCACGGTGACCACTTTAACAAGAAAATACTACAAATAATGCAAGTTGTTACTCTGGTAGTTCAATTCGGGTTTGTATCCCGGCGAAGAGGCTGGCTGCATGAAAATTTACGTGGTTTTTCCTTATGCGTAGCGTGAATTAAAGCCAGTTTTCTGTAGAAAGTCCTGCAGGAAGGCATCCCTTTCCCTAGGCAAAGAGTATTCGAGTGCTTTGAATAGTTTAAATAATCCAGTCCTTGGTTTATGTGTGCGAACTCATGTCGTAATAGCTCATGACATGTGCTTTTAAAAATTAGATAGTGTATTTTCTAAACTGCTTATTATTTGTATTGTAATATTAAACATCAAACAAAGAGGTATATTTTAAATTTAAAATCATAAACTACAGCCATAGGAGCTCGCATGCTCAGTATCGACAGTTCCTGCTAGACGAGACTTTTCTGAGAAACGAGATTCTGGTAGCACTGGTTTAAACGGGAAAATTCCTAGAAAAAAGAGCACCGCTGGAAGCAAAGTCCCGCATAGCTACGGAAACGATGTTGCGGCTATGCCGGATTTTTTCAAACCTCACCGAAAATGTCTCGGCTGGAGCTCTGTCCCGGGTAGAGTCAACCAATCAGACGAAAGTTCTGCTTCTGAAGGATCACGTGATCCCAATCTGAGCGATAATCGATTACTGTTTGGCGTTCAAGTTTTTGTAGTAAGTGAAAATTGTAACATAGCTACTTGGGCTTCCTGGAAATGCGCGGCTTCTGAGAATTGTCCCTTTCGACGTCCATTCCCGCCTAGCCGAAACATAATGTGATTGGGACCTAATAGAACAGACCGGCCTGCTTACCAGAACTTCAAAACGCCGTTGTGTTCTTATATTAATGAAAAAGGGGGGAATAAATTACATAGATTGCTATCGTATTTGGCGACAATTCGCTTGGGCAATAAAAAGTCAGATGGTGGCTCTGAAAGAAAAGTATAGATTTTTTATCAATCTCAAGTGTGTGTGTGTGTGTGTGTGTGTGGTTTTTTTTTTTTTTTTTTCCCTAAAACGCCTTTCTTATCTCTCTCTTATTTTTTCCTTCAGAAATCTTCGAATCTGACAGCTGTACTCCCACCCATGTGACGAGCACTACAACGACGGCTACCCCTTCCGTGAAGTCAATCCCCCTGCCGGCTGGGAGGTCTCTCGGCCACCAACAAGACAACACCAGCATGGACCCCAGAGAATACAGATCCTCCTGTTTAGCGAGGACGCCGTCAGGATCTCTATTCATCCCTAGTGGTAAGTTTATCTAATGCCGGTATTTTTTTTAAAGACTGGAACATTTCTAAAGAATTTTCTAATTATGTTTTTATTTTTCCTCGTGTGTAGAAAACAATAAGTACTTAATAAAATTTAAATTTAACAAAAAAAATTACAAATGTTGATTTTAAATAGATACTATATTACTAAATGTAAATTTTAAATGAGAAGGATCATGTCGCATTTCATTTGTAAATTCTGGAATATGAATTCTAATTCTTGAACCTTGTCTCACTTTCTATTCTGTGTTTCCCAGAGAGTTTTTGCACATATTTTTATGGTGAAGTAAAGAAGAAAAGTGTCTTTTACACAAATTTAAATAAACCTAAATTCTGGAAGGGGTTATATTAATCTCAAAGCATGTGGAAACTCCTATCAGCTTTCTTTTTCTGTTGATGTGAGTGTTTCTTGATCACAGATACCAACTGGAAATAGATCAAACTCAATTATTGTTCGCATCAGAAAAAGGAAAATATTCGTGGAAACTTTGTTTCAAATTTTATGTTAAGTAGTAAGCATTGAGTAGTCCTTTTCAGATTATGTTCTTAATAAGAATCCAGTAATGTTTCTTAAGTTTTGGACCTTTAGTTCATCTTGCATACAGCGTTCTGTGTTTCCACTCCGCAAATCTTACGTCTAGCGTGGCCTTCAGAGATCTCTAACTTATCTTTCAGATTTAGTTGGTATCTTACAATTAAAATTAGAGCTCTAAAAACAATAAATGAACTTTTTAATAATTTGTATCGTTATATTACCTTTTTTAAAAAACATAATGTATCTGGTTTTTATAAATTAAATAAATTTAATTTCTAATACAAAGTATTTGCAAATAATCCATGCTTCACTAGACAAGTAAACTTTTATTTTAGATGAGAAAATGGGTAATATTTATATCATTTTTTGAATAAATATTACGAAATGTTTAAATTTTGTAAGTATTTAGATATTTAAATATCAAGAAGTGATACGTTTTAAATTTTGTTATAGATTCTGTAGCAGGAAATACGTTTTACCGCTGCGAATGAATTTTTATGCGCTTTTTTCGAATTAAGGAATTAAGGAAATATGAATTTAATGTTTGTGTATCTTTTAGTTTAAGGTATGTGCCTACATAGAGCATTTTTTTTAAATACATAAAATTTTAATTAAACACACATGTTTTTGAGTATGATGGGATATAAAACTATGAATTTAAATGGGATTTTATAGAACGTTTCATTATTTTTTTAAATATACGCATTATTTGGTAAGATTATAGTGAAAATTTTCATTTACGCCAGATCTCCTGTAACAGATTTTAATGAATATACTTCAATAATCTTTACACAGTATATAAATAACATACTTACCTGTGTTCTGTAGCAAAAGATTTGCTGTAATTATAAAATATTTTGAAATATTCAAAACTTGGTACAAAAACTCAAAATTAAAACCAAAAAAATTCCTCTTTTCTTCAAAATACTGTCAATAAAATCAATAAATAAATACAAAGAGGTCAGGTTTTGCTACAGAACACAGCTAAAGATTAACAAAACATTTTGGCAAAATTTCATTTCAATATTCTAAATACATTTTGAGAAATTAACGTAATCGCAATCAAAAGTAATGAAAAACACGATTTCTCAGAAAACGCATTTAAAGATTTTAATACAGCACAAAAAGTTTTGTAGCTACTTTAGACCTTTAAAACTCGCCGTATTTGTATATTAGGCCCTCTTTTACTTCATTATTAACTCATTTTGACTTTCTTTTAGCATTTTTCTTGATAACTTTGTTGCTTGTAGAGATTGGCATTTCGATTTCTGAATTCGCTGTTTTTCAATTCCCATGTAGCTTTCAAGAATAATGGGATTAATTTCTATTTCTATATACCTGAAAATAGGTAAAAGTCCTGAATATCTTGAATTAAATAATAATACAGCAATATGTGCCCCTAAAAGCAATGTCTTCAGTTGGATAAAAGTTTCTTTAGGTAAAATAGTCCTGAAAAGGTTATTACTACCTGAAAAGGTTATTACTAGGTTATTACTAAAGGTTATTAAAACTCTCATTATTGTTTTGAGTCTTCCCATGTAGGTATTTTATCAGAAACGTATCACACAGTAAAAGATGTGTTACTTTTACAGCTTTTATGTTGTTTAATAATTAGAAAATAGTTGTTTAAACTGAATGTTTACATTTTTACGACCATTTAAATGCCAACTTCCGGCATCCAAAAATTCACTTCCGGTTTATTTTTTATACTATGACTTTGCTTCTAGTTATCGTAAGAACAAAAATAAAGCATTTTTGGAAACCTAAATGTATGGCCTATAAAATGAATAAATAAAACAAATTTCGAAAATTTTCACCAAAACGACGAATTAAGAGTAGGCACATTCCTTAACATTTGCAGCTATTTTTATTAGTATAAACTTTTCTCAGTTCGCAGAAATGCCATGTGTGAAAAATTGTATCTTTCAAATATTTACCAACGTAAGTTATTATTTTGTTTGTATTTTATTTTTATCTTTGAATAATGCGTGCTAAATTTAATTTTTTGGCGCGCGATTTTTTAATAGTTAGGTTCTGGCAACAGTAAAATATTGCTAAGTCTGTTCTATTCTTTTTAATTTTAAGAGTAGTATTTATGCTGTGTTTTTGAGTTATAAGAAGGGAAGGCATCTTTTTGTGATATTTAAAGATGCGCATATTGAGTTTCGATGTGCTTACGTCTAATAAATGTGTTTTTTTAAACAACTTGGAGTTTTAATGAATCCTTATTGACTTTGGAGTATTTTTGAGAGGCAATTATTTGTCACCGTGTACTATTAATTAATCACCGTGTACTATAATTATTAATTAATAAATATTAAATAATTATTAATTAATAAATATTAAATAATTATTAATTAATAAATATTAAATAATTATTAATTAATAAATATTAAATATTATAATTAATATTAATTATTAATTAATAAATATTAAATTAATAAATATTAAATATTTTTTGTCACCGTGTACTATTAATAATCATTAAAGAATAAATAAATATTCATTACTCTGTTGGCAACATTATTATCCTGTTTCAGAGGCTTCAAAATAAATGCCCAGAAACTAAAACCCTTATCACATACGTTTATCAAAACGTTTGCAGCAACAGTTCTGATAAATGCCCTTTGGCGAAATAGGGTTACCATCTTCATTTGGAAAACAGGCTGAAAGCCAAACAAGAATCAGTTATCGCTCAGATTGGCGAAAGTGACGTTTCTTTTCAAGTGACATTCGCTTCTTCGTGTTGTTTTGTATCGCTCACACTCTTTTCGTTTTAAACTTTATTGTTAGTAATGGAAGATAATAGAAAGGTGATTGCTATCAAGTTAATCACTTTGATCTCCACTCTAGCACTTAAAGTAACAGATAAACACACTTCTGGTTATAGTAATCAATTACATCAGTAATAGCCAAATTCTGTATACACTAAAAATAGTTGAAAATGTGTGCTGGATAAGTCTATTTATCAGACATTATTTATGTGTATTTTCTGTTGTCTGCATTGCCACGAAAATTTGATTGTTCACGAGAAAATTTGTGACCTGGTTCACGGGAAATTTGTGACCTTCTGACCTTGACTAACTATTAATGGCTCATAATTACTGTTCTGTCCATTCAAACAAACAAACAGACAAAAAAAAAAAAAAAAAGACGGCCTTTTATGACAAAAGTCTATATGGCTGATATTTACATCCTCACAGCCAGCAGATACTATTTAGCAAAATGAAGATCAACTAAAGCATATGAATACATGAGCAATCAAACATGTGCGAGTTGTTTACTGTCCCATAGAACACTCGGTAATACACCTAAAACACATTAATTATACCAATTCTAGAAATTAGGTGGTGCACATCATGAGTTTGTTTTATGTGATTACGGCAAAGCCTCGAGGGATATCTGCCTAAAAGGAGGGATCCCTTTGTAGAAGATTTTTTAAAACTGGCTCGTATACGAGTTACAAATGGAGCAAACAAAGGAAACGTCATGTAGCCAGCCCGTTCGCGGCATTCTAACCTGAGACAGAACTACCAGTGTTCAACGACGCTTCGGCCACTAGTAGGCCCGTGCACTTAATTGGAAAGTGCAATTCATTATGTAAACAAACATGAAGGTGATAATCAGTTGTGCACTGTTTTAAGTAATCAAATGTTATAAATGCACAGCTGTTACATTTCTTATTATTTCTTAGTCATGTTTTATTACGTAGATCATACATATGATATAATTATGAATTAACCCAATAACAAAATGTGTACACTCTGTAGTACTCATCAATTATTTTTCAACTGATTATTACACACTCATAATAATTTGCAAAGAACTGATAACTATAATTGCTGCCAATTACATAATCGTTATCTGAATTAAAAGTAACTTCAAATAAACTTCTTGGCAATGTTCATTTTTGTATTCATACATTCATATTGTTGCGTGCGTACGGGTTCGTTATGAAATGAATGCACAAGTCCGATGAAAAATGAACAAAAATTTATTATTATCACAACAAAAATGCTTAAATTTTCTCAAATTATCATGCAGTATTACAATATCTCACAGTAGTTATCTTTTAACTACTCAAATATCCAATAGAACGTAATTCAAAACAGCTACAGAACGCTAATCCGAGAATTCGCTACAATCAACAAGAGCAGTTTTCTAAACAACAACAAACTAAGCAACTACTACAAACTGAGATGTTTTCCTCCTTTTATAAGATTTTAAAATCACGCGCTAGAATTTTCCAGTACTTTCTCGAAATCAAAAAGAGATATTTATTTATTTAATGCACGCGCTCTTGTATTTTCAATTTTCCGACTTAGCTTTCTTTTAATATTCGTCACGCGCTGCACTACGCGAGAAATAAAACCATTTAATTTATAATTGAACTAACATTAGCTTTTTAAATACCAAATTCGTAACACCGCCCCCTTCCCAAGGACTGCACGTCCCGGGCAGTACAATCCCTGGACAGGAAGCTAAACTTACAACTGTGGCATAAATGCATTACTTTACAATATCAAACAACATGAACAATAAATGCAATAACTAACTTAAACAAATCAAATGCTATCAAATACTAAATAGAAAACAACTACTAAATACAAACCAAATCAAATACACATTTAAAAACAAAAAGGACCATGGTCTTATACTATTTACAATTATTTACATTACGTACTATGGCCATAGTAATGAGCTAACCTGTCGTAATGAACGACTTTAGGTTTAGAGTTCGAAAACTTACGGATCCGAACCACGACGTCATTCAGCCTGTTTAGGACCGTGTACGGACCATCGCAAGGTAACTGTAATTTTGGACAAAGTCCTTTCCGTCGAGTCGGATTCCACAACCACACTTTGTCTCCTTCGTGGAACTGATGTTCAGTAGCTCTTGTGTCGTAGCGGGTGTTCATCTTCTCCGTTGCCAAGTTGACTCGCTCTCGTGCAAAGTTGTGTATCGCTTCAAACCGGGCCTGGAGATCTTGAATGTATTCCTCAGGCGATGAAGGAGCATCCGGAGGGCGACCAAACAAGAGATCACAAGGCAGACGAAGGTCACGACCGAAGAGCATCTGTGATGGAGAATAGCCGGTAGTCTCGTGGACAGCACTGCGGTAAGCCAGTAAAAAGAGTGGTAATTTCTTGTCCTAGTCCTGCTGGTTTCTGGAAACCACTAATGAGAGGTTATTAAGGATGGTTCGATTGAACCTTTCTACCATGCCGTCCGACTGGGGATGTAATGGCGTCGTTTGGGTCTTGTCAATGCCGAGTAGTTTGCATAGTTCTTTGATTACTACCGAGGTAAAATTCCTTCCCTGATCGGAATGTAACTGAAGAGGCGCTACGAACCTGGAAATCCAGTGCTGTATCATTACCTCAGCTACTGTGACAGCCTCTTGATCAGGAATAGGATAAGCTTCAGGCCACTTGGTGAAGTAATCAACGACAACGAGTATGTATTTGTTGCCATCAGCAGTTCGTGGCAGAGGTCCCAGGATGTCAAAGGCGATTCGTTCAAAAGGCGCCCCTACGTTGTAACGTTGCAGCTTGCCTCGGCTGCGTCTCTTAGGTCCTTTCCGACCTGCACAGGCATCGCAAGATCGGCACCACTTTTGCATGTCATCCTTTGCATTATTCCAGTAAAAGCGCTCACGAACTCTCTGTAAGGTCTTCATTATTCCAAAGTGACCTCCAGTAGGGCTGTTATGTAGTACTTTAAGGACATCAGGAATCCGGGATCTTGGAAGTATCAGTTGCCATCGGAATGTCTTCCCATCATCCGATTCAAATTTCCGGTATAAGACGCCGTTTCGAATGTGAAGTGAATCCCAGAGTGTCCAGTATTGTTTTGTTGTAGGACTACAGATAGAAATGTCCTGCCAAGTAGGTTTTCTGTTTGATGACTCCATTAAATCAATTATGGGTTTAATGTCGCGGTCTTCCAGCTGGTCTTTCCTGACATCACTCCACGGTTCTCGATCAGCCGATGTTGATGTTGTAATTTGTCTTGCGACCGGAGTCAGCAGCTCGTATTTCGCTTCCACCCTAGAACAATATTGGCAGCTTTCTTGGCAAGGTCTTCTAGACAGGGCGTCGGCGTTTCCGTGTGATGATTTCTTACGATGACGGATAGTGATGTCATATTCTTGGAGTCTCTGTATCCACCTGGCTATTTGACCCTCAGGATTTTTAAAATTTAAAAGCCAGGCCAATGAGGCATGGTCCGTGCGGAGGAGGAATTTTCTTCCGTATAGATAATGATGGAAATGTTCTACAGCTTTGACTATGGCGAGCAACTCTTTCCTTGTGACACAGTAATTCCTCTCCAGTTTAGACAGGCACTTGCTCCAGTATGCCACTACACGTTCTTGGCCGTCTATTTCTTGGGACAAAACAGCACCGACACTTTCATTGCTCGCGTCGGTGTCGAGAATAAATGGTCGGTCGAGCTGAGGATACGTCAAGATTGGAGCAGATGTTAAAGCCTCCTTTAAGTTGTTAAATACATCGTCGCATTCTTTTGTCCACAAGAACTTTTGGTTGCTCTCTGTCAGCTTGTGAAGGGGTCTTGCGATGGAAGAAAAATCCTTCACGAATCTCCTATAGTAGGTGCAAAGCCCTAGGAAGCTTCTTAGCTGATGGACATTTTCGGGACGTTTCCAGGATTTAACCGCTGATACCTTTTCAGGATCCGTGCGCACACCTTCTGCAGATAAGTCACTTCCTTTCGGAACAATTTGCATTTAGCGGGACTCAGCTTCAGATTGGCTTCTTTCAGTTTCTGAAGCACCTTCCTAAGATTTTCTAAATGTTCTTCAAAACTCTTTCCGACGATGATGATGTAGTCCAGGTATATCAGGCAGGCTTCGTAGGAAAGGCCTTTCAAAACAGTCTCCATGAGGCATTCGAATGTTGCCGGCCCATTACACAGTCCAAACGGCATCACCTTGAATTGCCAAAGCCCTTGTCCCGTAGTAAATGCCGTCTTTTCTCGGTCATCAGGATGTATTTCTACCTGCCAGTACCCACTCTTTAAATCAAGTGTTGAGAACCACTTGCTTCCAGAAAGGGTGTCTAGAATGTCGTCAATTCTAGGAAGAGGGTAACTGTCTTCCTTCATAACCTCATTCAACCGGCGAACGCAAAATCTTGTTGAGCCATCTTTCTTTCTGACTAGGACGATGGGAGATGCCCATGGACTTACTGAAGGCTCGATGACATCGCCTTATTCCATATCTTTTAACAGTGTTCGCACCTCTTCCTGTTTAGCCAACGGTAGACGTCTTGGATGTTGCTTGATCGGGGGATGATCGCCGGTATCTATTCTATGTTGTGTCAAACTAGTTCGACCCACGTCAGAAGACGAGCGGGAGAAAACAACTTGAAGATCTTTAATGACGCGATTGGCAGCATTCTTCTCTTCATCGCTTAATTGCGCATTCTGAAGTAACTCTGATGTAATGTTTTCTGAAGACACGGATTCTTGGATGTTACTTTTTCTTTCAACGCTGGTTACTGGAGTACATGCAGCAACCACTTCACCTTTCTTAATAACTCTCGCCTTCTCAGTTACATTGGCGACTCACACCGGAATAACCGTTCTGGATAGGTCGACGAGTGTTGACGCTACTAGTACTCATTTTGGGCTATTACAGTTATTGGGATATTCTATGATGCCGTAGCGGAAATTTCTATTTTCGGCTATGGATCCAGGAAGTAAAAACTCAGTTCTTGCTGGTATTGTGATATCGTCTTGAGCTATAATTTTGTGGATAGATTTCACTCCATCATTAGTTCCGAATAGGGCTATGTCCTCATATGTAGAATGCAATTCGTTATTTTTAAAGTCCAGGGAAAAATTGTATTTCCTTAGAAAGTCCAATCCGAGTATGCAAGAATCAGCGATCTCTGCTACATATGCCGTGTGATGGTAAGCGACACTTCCAAACATGATGTTAACGTTTACTTTTCCGTCGATGTTGATCTTCTCACCGGACACAGTCTGGAGGGTAACACAGGGCGGCGTCCAGATAAGTTTGCTTCCCAGTTGTTGAGCCAAATCTTTTCGGATAATGGTAACGTTGGCTCCTGTATCTATCGTCATATTGCAGGGAATTCCATTAATATGTCCTATTATGAAAAGTCCATTACTGCCGCCTCTCACTGCAGAAATCTGAAACGCTTTAAACTGGGGATTTTCTTTATCTGGCAACCTCTGCCCCGCGAGATGGCTACTAATTAGTTTTCCTGCTGCTTGCTAGAAGCGGTCTTAACATCCGTACCCTGGGGTGTTCTGCAGTTCCGCCGTATGTGTCCTTCAGCTCCACAGTTCCAACATTTTAAGGTCGGTTTCTTTTCACTGATATTTCTTCTTAAGTCATTGAGTTGTATGGTTATATCGTCTAGACGAACAGTAACTTGATCCCTTGGTTCCTGGACATGAACAGCTCTGATTGGGTGACGGTCTCTACGAGTGGCTTGCTGGGCTGCCTCAAATTTCATGGCGTACACTAAAGCGCTTTTCAGATCTTTAACATCCGCCATTCGCACTGCTTTCTGTATTTCAGGGTCCCGGATGCCATCGATGAAATATTGCAGGGACAGTATTTCCCATGTTTCTGTCGGGCACTCCGAAAAGGCGTGATGTGACAGCCTTTCAACATCCGTGGCGAGCTCCTGAAGTGTTTCGGTGAGCTTCTGTTGACGGGATTTTAATTGGAGCCTGCTGTAGTCTTTTAAACATTTCTCGCCAAAGCGGAGCTCCAAAGCGCCGGATAGAGCTTCGAAATCTAGCCTTAGATTTTCGGGAAGCGTCTGCAGGATATCCGCTGCGTCTGCTCTCAGAGAAGCGGCGAGATGACAGGCCTTAGCTTGGGAATCCCATCCATTCGCATCCGCAACGATAGAAAACTGGGTCTTATACACTTGCCAAGATGTCTTCCCATCATATGTGGATAGCTTCAAAGATGGACGAGCAGACATCGGTAAGAATTTAAAATCATCACTCCCGCTCCCTGCCGACGTTATGAATTTCTTTAAAGTGTCCATTTCTTTGGCAACTGCAGAAACTCTCTCATCAATTTGTTGTTCGATTTGTTGTTTAACGGAACAAACTCTTCCTTCTATTTCTTCTTTGACTGAATCAACTCTGTAACCTATTTCTTGTTCCACGGCCGAAACTCTGTCTTCTATTTGCGCTTTCACAGAAGAAACGTTTTCTTCAATTTGTCCAACTTTAATTTCAACCACGTCTATTCTGCCTTCCATAGCCTCAAATTTATTTTCTATTGCGTAGGTAATATCTCTTTTCATTTCGTCCTGACCTGCTTTCATCTCGTCTTTAAGGGATTTCATTTCTTCCTTAATGGATATTTGACCAGCATCCATTTTCTCTTAAATTTCTTCTTTAAATGATGTTTGGCCAGCTTCCATCTTTTCTTGTACAGCTTTTATATCTTCTTTAACGAAGTTGACGGCTCCTTCCATCTTTTCTTGGAAAGGAGCAAATGCAGTCATCATTTGCCTGAATTGTTCTTCCATCGCTCTTGTTATTGGCATTCAATATCCCACTTCTGACACCAAAAATTGTTGCGTGCGTACGGGTTCGTTATGAAATGAATGCACAAGTCTGATGAAAAATGAACAAAAATTTATTATTATCACAACAAAAATGCTTAAATTTTCTCAAATTATTATGCAGTATTACAATATCTCACAGTAGTTATCTTTTAACTACTCAAATATCCAATAGAACGTAATTCAAAACAGCTACAGAACGCTAATCCGAGAATTCGCTACAATGAACAAGAGCAGTTTTCTAAACAACAAACTAAGCAACTACTACAAACTGAGATGTTTTCCTCCTTTTATAAGATTTTAAAATCACGCGCTAGAATTTTCCAGTACTTTCTCGAAATCAAAAAGAGATATTTATTTATTTAATGCACGCGCTCTTGTATTTTCAATTTTCCGGCTTAGCTTTCTTTTAATATTCGTCACGCGCTGCACTACGCGAGAAATAAAACCATTTAATTTATAATTGAACTAACATTAGCTTTTTAAATACCAAATTCGTAACAACATATATACACATCTAATAAGTCATATTCACATACAGATAGAGAAGTTGTTAATATATATTTATTAGTATTAATGTAATGAATAAGATTTATATTAATGAATGTATATACAAATGTTTTTCATCATGCATAATAATAAATCCATAAATTTCCAATGTTTCGATATGTAGCATTTACAATAAAAGTATAGTTTCTAATGTATTTATAATCCAAAAAGTATTTCATTAATAACATGAACATAATAGACAAATTTAATGAGTATTCTCATTATTACATAAGCTATGCTTTTTTTTTAATGCATCTTTTATGCTGTTTAAAATGTATCACTGAATATGCAATTAACAATTTAAAAGATAGGTAATTAGGAGAAAAGCCGCGCATATACAAACGAATTTAAAAAAATTATTCAACTTAAATTAAAAAAATAAAATTCTATTATATAACAGTGATAATACACGATCAGCACGAAATACGACAAATTTGGCGAACTTTTGGCGACGAACAATTTGTAAACAAATCCGAAGTGCAAGAACGTCGTAAAATACTGTAAACTCTGAAATTTCCACGCTTATATATTTAATGAATATATACACATTTAAAAAATGACTCAGGCAGTTGTATTACAACAAAACAGCAATAATTAAATCGGCGTCTATTTCCACCGTCCATGACTTCGCAGTGAAAGCCATCGCCATATTGAAAGTTACCCGTGAACCTTCAGAAGCAGAACTTTCGTCTGATTGGTTGAACGTTCGAGGAACACGTCTCCAGCCGGAACATTTTCGGACAAGTTTTAAAATGTTGCTCGTAGCCGAGACATGTTCCTCCTAGTTAGACGAAACATTTCTCAGAAGCTTGCCGCTTAAAGCCGTGCTACTCAACGACTATTATCTCGTATATATATCTCGTTGGTGCTACTAGGATCTCGTTTCTCGGAATTGTCCCGGGTAAGCGCGCGCGTCCGTAGAAGTGATAGAGCCATAAAACTTTCTGTGGAATTTAGCACGTATTGATTGATATCTTTCAAATCGTTCTCTTGAATCAATAATAAAACATAAATTTGTTTTTCCTGTGATATTGTGATTCCTGTTATATATATAATTTTTTTTTTTTTTTCAAATTACAGAATATAAATTTGTTTTTCAAATTACAGCATATAAATTTGTTTATATAGTTTTCAAGGCAAGCAAAGTAATAAAGAATTTGAATATAAGTATATAATCTAAATACGCATTTAAGCTTGTTTCACCCTGCATTTTTTATTACTCACTTTGTATATAATTAAAGATTGATGTTTCAGGAAAATAAAAATGAGAGAAATCTGAGTTTTTGTATTATTATGTTGCCATCGTGCTGTGACAACGTCTCTGTTTAAGTGGTGGGGAAGAAAAAAACGAAAATCGTAAAAAAATTTTTGATTACTTAAAAAAAGTATTTATTTGGTGGAAATTGTCTCTCAGAAAGTACTTTTTATGTATATATATATATATATATATAAAGACTTATACCAGTAAATTTATTTTAGTACACATAAAACTTCATTAACGCAATGCTGAAATTAATTGTAAAAACGTCATTATTCCTTACAACTTTTTTTTAAAAACTTAATGGACCTAATTTGCTTCCTGCTTTAATTCACTATTTCGAGGCGGGAGTAGTAAAATCAGCTTATCTTGCAATTCAGCTTTATGGTAAATTATTTTTCACATTTTCTTTAGCTTTTAATAAATTACGTAAATAATATTATCAAATAACTTAAGCTTTGTTATAAAAAAATTTTGCAATATTATATTCACATTTTTAAAAGTATATTTTCATGTATTTAGTTTCCATTGAGGAATAGTTATAGCTGTTGCCAAACTAATGTATGTTTGTAACGTCCTCTATGTTTCTTTCCTCTTCATCTTATCTTTAATTTCTGTACGTTTAATTTTCGTAAGATGCAGGGCTTAATTTCTAAAATTAGAAGTGTCGGAGCCCTATGGAAGACTGTCAGCAAAGAGGAACATAAGTAAATAAATAAATAAAATGACTATTAAAAATCATTAAAAATTAAATAGTTAATTATTACCAAATTAATTAATTATTGTTTAATCAATATTAACTAATAACTGTCACTTATTAACTAATTAATTATTATTATTTAATTAAACAAAGTTAATTGATTATTGTTAAAATAGTTACATTATTACAGATTAAAGTAATTAAATAATTAAAATTAAATAAAATGTAAAGATAAATTAAAATTTAATAAGCGATTTGTAATATAATTTTATTAGAAAAAAAAATTGGGAGATCAAGTTTCTACTGAAATTGTTGTTCAGTTACACGAAAGAAGCGCTAGAGCACTCTTATTTAGTGCTCCGGTGAGCTCCGACTAGAATTATGATTTATTCCAAAAACTGAGAAGTACAGGAGCTAAGCTCCGGCGCAATTTAAGCTCTGGTAAGTGTGTATTTAATTATGGCAAAGGGAGGGATGCCTAAGGAGAGGGATGGCTTCGTGGAGGACTTTCTAAGGGAAATTGGCTCGTATACACGTTACACATGTGGAAAACCACGAAAACGCCCATGCAGCCAGCCCGCTCGCGGGATTCGAACCTCGGACCGAACTACCAGTGTTCAGCGACTTTACCGCTCGGCCTCTAGTGGGCTTATATCTTAGAATAAAAACAAAAGAAAATAAATACATATTTTAAAATTTTAATAATAACTGTTTGTTATACTGTTACTTTTATATTTTATAAGAATATTATCAGCTAGTTCTAAACCGCTCGGCCGCTGGTGGGCAAAGCTCTGGTAAGATGGCAACATCGGATTGTTGCCTAGCAATAACTAGCAGATTATTTGATTTGAGTTGATGAAAAATAAGGGAACAGTGTTCTTTTCTGAAGTCATGGTGTCATCTAATTTTATTCATTTAAAGAGCTAATATTCATTTAAAGAGCTAAAAGTTTATTGCGAGTAAAGATTAACATAAAATACGAGTAAAAGATTAACATAAAATGACCACGTTAATCGTTAATCGTTTACTTCTTAAGCAAGTGAAGTGTGTTATTAAAATAAGAATAGCTCAAGATTACATCATACTAAATTAGAAAACCAAGTAAGCATTTAAGAGTGCAACACTGAAAATAAAATTTTAGCTCCATGTTTATTTATTTACTCTGACTGAAGTTAATCAGAAAAAAAATTTGGCTCAAATGCGGTTTAGCCAAAGCCCCCTGAAGATAACATCTATTTCAGGCGGCTTTGTGGCCTTGGTTTATCCCACTGCTTGGCAATTTTTTTTTTTTTTTTTTTTTTTTGAATGGGCAATAAACGCGTCAACATGGCTTACTTGGTATTTTGAATCTGCGGAAAGGTCTTGCATTTCCGCTCATGCGTTGTTACCATTTTGTAAACTAGCTATTTTATTGGCAGTCTGAGATGACGTAGCGGTTGATTTGAAATTTTTACTTGTTAATTTAATTGCCGTTAGATCAAAGAATATGTACGTAGACGTTCATAGACGTTCTTTGGTTAGATTATCTAGGTATTTCATTGGTTATCTGAGATGATGTAGCGGTTTATTTGAAATTTTTAATTGTTAATTTGAGCAGTTAATTCAGTTGCCGTTTGAATGTTCTTATGTGGTGGTTCTTATGTTTTTTTTTTTTTTTTTTTTTCCTTGTGTGTTTTTGCCATTTTTCTACATATATTTCGTTAGATAACCAGTCGCTATGGATTATGTGCTGCTGAGGGAGGTGAGTGAACGTACATCTGTATTTATTACTTTATTGGAAGTGCTAGGGAAACGTGCCGTCATTGAATGGTGTGTGAAAGTTGGTTTGATTGCTACTTTCAAAATCGTAAAAAACAACCTTATATTTAGCGTAGGTATAATGAAACACTCAAACTACTGATTGCTACTTCTTTTGATTGTCCGAAGTGTGGTGATAATATGCGTCTGTGCGAGAGAATGGACAGTGCGGATAGGTTTGAATGGCGATGTAGAAAACAAGGAAAAGTGAAAGTGCAGGAATGATGTTTGTAAGAGTATTAGGAAAGGTTCCTGGTTTAGCCATAGCCATTTAAATATATGATATTTTGAGAATTAGGTGTTTATTTTTGGAAAGGGGGAATGAATCAGTGACGCAAGGCATGAAAGTGCATGAGCATGCTGTTGTTCGTTGGTTTGTGTTTTGCAGAGAAGTTTGTATAATGACTGTGATAAATTATCAATTATCCGATTGTTGGTAAAGGAGTGGTAGTTGAAGTAGTTGAAAGGTAAGTTCGAAAAAATGAAGTATGAAAGAGGGAAAAAATGTGGACGGTCATTGGGTAATAGGAGGTACAGAAAGAGGAAAGAATAGATGTTTTTTAGAGAGATTGAAAATACGAGGGCTATCCAGAAAGTAGATTACGTTTTGGAATAAAAAAATAAACAAAGTATAGGAAACAAATTTTATTATATACAGATGAAAGCCACACTCAAATACTACTTTTCTACATAGTCACCATACAAATTAAGGCATTTATCGTAGCGATGTACGAGCTTGGAAATTCCTTCGTCGAAAAATTCGGCCGCCTGCGCCTTCAACCACTTCGTTACCTCTTCTTGCAGCTGTGCGTCGTCATCAAAACGCTGCATAGCCAGCCACTTCTTCATTGCTGGGAATAGGTGGAAGTCGCTCGGTGCCAGGTCGGGACTGTAAGGCGGATGAGGAAACAACTCCCACTTAAAAGATTCAAGAACTTTACGAGTGACATTTGCCGTGTGGGGCCGGGCGTTGTCGTGAATCAACAAGATCTTAGAGCTCAACATTCCTCTGCGCTTGTTTTGAATTGCTCTTCTGAGTTTTTGGAGAGTTTGGCAATACCTGTGAGAGTTTATTGTAGTGCCTCTTTCCAGGAAGTCCACCAAAATTACACCTTTTCTGTCCCAAAAAACAGTCGCCATCATCTTCCTTGCCGACATTGTTTGCATGCATTTCTTGGGTTTTTGGGGAGAACTTGTGTGCCCCCACTGCATTGATTGCAATTTCGTTTCACAGTTCACATGTTTCACCCATGTTTCGTCACCAGTAACGATGAGATCGAGTAAAGAGTCACCATCCTTATGGTAAGCGTCCAAAAAGTTCAACGCTGCAGCCATTCGCTGATTTTTGTGGTCCTCTGTCAAGATTTTTGGAAAACTTGTGGTAACCAAGCTTTTCGCTGATGATTTCGTGCAACAAACTTCGCGAAATTTGTGGAAAACTCAAAGAAAGTTCCGTTATTGTGAAATTTCGATTTTCACGGACTTTAGCATCGACTTTTTCGAGAAGTTCGGCGGTCACTATGCTGGGTCTCCCACTTCGATCTTCGTCGTGAACATTGGTTCGGCCATTTTGAAATCTTATGACCCACTGACGCACTCCACCTTCAGTGATAATGTTGTCCCCATACACTTCACGAAGCTGCCGATAGATTTCTATCGGTTTACAGTTTTTTGCAGTCAGAAACCTTATTACTGAGCGCACCTCGCAGCTCGCGGGATTTTCAATTAACGCAGACATTTCAAACCGTCACAGTATCTGAACGGAGCACAGCACGAACCTCTCACTAGCACGGCTAGATGCAGACTGAGCTGCGCAACGCTCTGACCCCAAGATGGCCGCGCTAGCCCCGCCCCTAGCGGACACAGACGGAAACGTAATCTACTTCCTGGATGGCCCTCGTAGATCAAAGGTGAGTTTGGGAGAGTGATAGTTGAATGGGTGTTTGCTGGGATCAGCTGTGGTTTCAGACTGCTGGAAGGCATATGGTGGACTCAGTTTAAGTTTTGACTATCATACTGTCAACCGAGGGGCGTAATTAGTTTCCCGCGCCCGGGAACAACTGAACAATTTGCGCCCCTTTCTGTGTGCCAAGAATGGAAAAGATTTTATTAAAAAATTTCGTAGCATCAATTTGGCGCCCCTTGGATGCTGCGCCCGGGGACGTCCTTGCCCCTTCCTCGCTACGTCACTGTGTCAAACACAGTCTGCAGCTCAGGAATCCCAAGACGGGTGCGTACACTGATTCCATACAGAGTACTTTGTCTGGAATCAAACGTCATTTATGTAGCAGTAAAAACCACGTAGATGGCGAATTTGATTCATATTTAGCGAAATATATGTGGCGAAAATGCCACAACCACTCATTGAGTGACGGATGTTAGTGTGCCTTTTTATCGGCAACTATAAAGATTTAACCGCAGTTTCTGGCTGATAAAACGGAGTAAATTTTTTTAAAGACGAGGGGTGGGGGTCAGACCCTGACCTGAATTAAAAAAAAAATTGTGAAAAAAAAAAAAAAAAAAAAAAACCCTCAAAAAGACTTTCCGTTTTTCTTGAAAAGGTAAGTGGAAAAATTTTTCCTTTTATGTTTCTTTAAATTTTTAAAGTTAGTTATTTTTATTATTTTGTTATCTTTTCTTAAGGCTCTGGTGTAGAATTGGGTGCCCCTTCAATTGGCGACAAACTTTGTTGAATTAACTTGGTTTAGCTTTCTGATTTTTATTTTAAATAGATCGATGTGTACATGGGCACAGAGTTTGTGCAATTCTTTGACTTCTTATTTTAGTTTCATGTAGCGGCCATTTTGAAATTGTGCCATCCTGGCGCCGATCTTGGCGTCAAAACAGAATCAAAAAAAAAAAAAAAAAAAAAAAAAAAAAAAAAAAAAAAAAAAAAGGCACCCAATTGTAAACTTTTACCTTTCTTAAAAAAATTGGGTACTTTTCCGTTTCGCCGGCGCAAATCTCGCCAAGCAGACTGTTGGCGACAACATACAGTATACACATAAAAAATGTTAACTCTAAGAATTTTTTTTTTTTTATTTTGAAGGCATAAACATTTTAATATGGTTTAAAATTTTGTAAAAAGCCAATAAATAAAGATAATAAATTTGTAAAAAGACATTAATTTAAGAATTTACTATGATTTCATGGTTCAAAATCCTGATTCGCCGGTTCGTATCACGTGACCCCAAGTGATCTCATCTCACGTAAACTACGCTACTAAAATATAATTCGCTCAGTAATTATCTACATTAATTTCAAGTTAAATCTTAATTTGGAATACAAGTTTAAATGCAAGAATTATTTCAATTCGTACGAATAGCTTACTCAGAAATTATGTAAAACCGCAGTGCTTTACTTCGCTAGTGCATTCTCATTAGAATTGATGAATTTAACACTTGATTTCGCCTTCGGATGAGCGGTGTAATTGCGTTCTAATTGACTTAATTACCGTGAATTGTCTTAGGGGATAAAATTTAAATATCGTGTAAAAATTCTATATTATTGTATGCCAGTATTCAAACAAACAATCTGATAAGAAATGGTTTCAACTTGTTTTGAAACTGAGGCGTAAAAGGTTACCAGCGAAGATATTCCGTCTGGCATCAGTTAAACCATTATTGGCGACTTTATCGTTTGCGCCGGCAAAACGGAAAAGTACCAAAAATTGTGCCACTTTTTTAAATATTTGTTCTTTCTTTGATGTCAATTTTTTTTTTTTTTTTGCAGGGGGGGGGGCTACAATTCCAGAGACGGTTTAATCCTAGTATCCGGTGCACAGGGGATTTGGCTACTTTTGGCGACTTTTATGATGAGCAGTAAAAACGGGACATATACGATGAGTAGTAAACGGGTCATCCAAAGAATATATGTATATCCAAAGAATATGATATCCATGATATAATATATGAATATCCAAAGAATACATATTATATACTATGTATATAGTAATAGTATATAATGTATAGTATATACATAGACGTTCTTTGGGTCATTTTTGGTGTTGGCGATAATTTTCAAAATCGCGCCAAGGCTGCACCATATACTAGGATTTTACCAATTTTATAAAGTTGACCGTTGAAACATGCAGATTTGAATTATGTTCTTCCATTAATATATGAATATGGATTTTTTCCGTAGATGTGTTGGAAAATAAGGGTATGAAGTGTCTGGAAAGTAGGAAAATGTTAAACGTTTCTCTGACTCCTATGAGATTAACATTTATTTACATTTATTCATATCGAATTTTACAAAAGAGAAAATCAGTCATTGTCAGGGGTGTTTGTGGGACCCCAAAAAATCCCCTGAAAGTTTTACGGACTTACAACCGACATTTTGGAGTTTCGAGAATGGGGGGGAGAAATGAAAAATTACAATTATGAAGTATTGAATGACCTAATTATAAAAGTTCAATGAATTACTTTTTTTGCAAAATTAATAACCATAAATTTTCAAACATATAAACTACTACATTTTATGTAAATATTTTAAATTACCTGAATTAATTCTTTAAAAAATTATCTAATTTCTGCTGCTTTTTTTTTTTATTTTCTGATGTTTGTGGGCTTGTCTTTCTCTTATGGTGAACTTCATAATTGCAGGAAGGTTGACTTTTATTTTCCTCATTTACAGTTGAAGAAATTTCCTCAAGAACTGCACATGCAGAGGTAGAAGCAGTTTGCTTTTCTGCTAATGTAGAAGGTTTTTCAGAGACTTTTATAGGTGACTCATCTGAAATACATGTTTTTAAGTCCTCTTGATATATTTTCCAACTTCTGTTCATATTCAGTAAGAGATCTTTCAGTAGAGAATTGGATCAGTCATTGGATTTTTTGAGCCATATTTTTCACATGAGGTTTCTTTAGAAGCCATTAAATCAGATTTAATAGTCTGCACTGCATCTAGGGAATCAATCTTAAGAGAGGTTCTACAGTCAGTGACAAGTGTATCCATTAAGTTGAATGCACTTTCCACTAATGGGCCATGGAAGCAGCTAAGGCAGGCTTTGACCAATTTAGCCAATGTAGGATACTTATAATCATTTGTGAAATCATCTTTTAAATTAAAAACTTTAGACCAATATTTATCAATTGTACACTTGACTTGATTTCCACTTTCATCAGATGTGTAGAGCATTTCTTTGGTGATATCAATATCACTCTGGTATAACCTTATTTCAGCTTCTACTTTTGACTTTTCATTTTCACTAAAAATATGGGACGTAAAAGATGATAATTTTTCAAAAGCTAATATTGTACTGGTTTTACCTCTTAGCTCTGGATCTAATGCTGTAAAACTAATTAGATATGAATTTTTAAAGGGTCATTTCTGTTTCATATGCTGTGCTGTATTAGTATAAGCTTTCATCAGAGAAATTTGGAATTCTTTTGCTATTGGATGATTTTTTGATAATTTCTTCAGGAGAGTGGAAGCTTCTGCACCAGTAAATATTACTTTGCTAGGTAGATGGAATTCTGGATTTGTGACATCAACCTTTAATAAATCATTATAAGATGTGCACTCTATATTTTCTGGCTTCATAAAAATAAAGAGAAAAATTTTGCCATCAATTTATAAATACTAGAATGTATTAAATGAAGCATTGGTTTTTTTGCTTCAAATAATTTAATATATCTGTTGAACTCTGGTAATACTGCTGAATATAATGCCATATGCAATAAAGTTTTGTTTTGCATAACAAATAATCCATTTAGTATTCTTTTTTTCCGAGCTAAAGCATCCTTTGTGAGTTATTGGGAATGCAAGCAAGAATACACCCCTTCAACAATTTTTTTCTGAGCTGCAGAAATATTTCTTTTATTGTATACAGTTTCAATCCCTTTA
Source organism: Stegodyphus dumicola (assembly GCF_044657685.1). NCBI lineage: Eukaryota > Metazoa > Arthropoda > Arachnida > Araneae > Eresidae > Stegodyphus > Stegodyphus dumicola. The sequence continues at coordinate 15,238,504 of NC_140775.1, read as the reverse complement.
TCAGTTTTATCCAAGTAGTGAAAATAAAATGCAATAAGAGCATCCCACAGATCTTTGATTCTTTCTAAAATACATAAAATGTACACCCACCTATGGTCTGGTCTCTTCAAGGGCTTAAGTTTTTTAATGGCAAGGGATTCACAGATTTTGAAAAAATTTTCTCATTTACTGCAGCTTTTCATATCAAAATAGATGTCATCAAACAAATTTTCTAAATATCTATCAAAACATGAAGCAAATTTTTTTGCACAGTTATTAGCTGTGTGACATGTGTCACCATCAATATCTAATAAGTGGGATGCTTTGTTTGATCGTAGTCTGGTTTCAAGACCTTTTTTTTTCCACGCATGGTGTTACATGAGTCCATTAATACACTAATTAAGTTTGCCCATAGAATATTATTATCTTCAATAGTATTAACAACTGCTTTAAAAACAGCTTCTGAATTGCAAGATTCCATCTTTAGAGATGCAAAATGATGAACTACAACTTCATTTTGATTGTTGTCGTAAAACTGCACCAATATTGCCAGTATACTTTCTTGAGCATTGCTAGTACTTTCATCCAAATTTAGAGAAAATGGAGTCTCCTTTAAAGTTTTAATGATATTTTCCTTAATAGTTCTTGCGAGCCCATATTTCATCTTATAACATGCAGTAATCCTGGACATTTCCAACGAGTTTAGTGCCGTCTGATCGCGGCTCAACTGTTTGCAGAGTTCAATTAAATTGGGAGCTACATTGAAAGAAAGAGAATTCTCGGCGATAAACAAAGTTATTAATACCTCTTGGCGTGCTTTTCTTGTCACTATATCCAATGGCCGAGCATCAGGCTCCAGTAAGTCATCAGTATTTTTTGAATTAGCATAATTATTTAAAGTTATTGAATGTCTAATGCACTTTGAATATTTTATGTGCGTCACAGTTTTAGAATGATTTGTGAAAGCCTTGAATCCTTCCCCACCATACTTCAGCAGTGAGTTACAAAAAACACATTATGCTTTTCCAGCAACATTTATTTTCTTGCACCATGTGCCGATGGTATCCCCATTACCATCTCTCCGTTCAATCCAATTCCACCTAAATGCATTCCGGACACCTTCTTCTAATTGTATTATATCACTATTTATATCGAGAAATTTCATAGTGAAATTCTCTTGCGTACATAAATAAAAAAATATTTCAATAAACGAAACGAAAAATTTGCACGTGCATCAATAAATGAAACGAAAATTTTATACAGTGGAGAAAAAAAAGTTGAGAAGCGATCAATGACAAATAGCTAATACCATGAAAAATCAGGAGAGATAAGACCTTTGAATCCAGAGCCACGTGATCGCACATCTGGTCGAACGAAGTCTCTCCCTTTTTTTTCTGCCACGCCTACTTGCCGAAAAGAAACCAGAAGAGAATGTCCGAGAACCAGGGGAATGAGTCATAACTCGCAATAAGGAAAGAACAAAAAAGAGGTTTTTTCCCCCTCTTCGCGCATTATCACTGCCTTTGGAGAAAGAAAGGAAAAGTTTTCACCACACACGTTGACCTTGCGTTTTCTGCTTTCAAAGCAAACAAAATTACCCATATCAAAATAAATAATTCATTATTATTCCTACTTCCTTTTGAACAACGATCCTCGGAGTTTCCGGGTATCGAAGTTCAAAATCCCCGGAGCACAAACACCCCTGCATTGTTCTTTGAATTTTACAATGGTTTAATGTTGCCACTCTGGAGAAAGAAAAATCACGTGCGAAGAATTTCACGGATGGCACTTAAGTATCGCAAATGATGTTGCCACACACTCCATTCTCACATTACACCTTGTAATCTCTCAGGTATGCAGGAAATCTCACGCTTCGCTTCGTTCAATTTTTGTGTTTCTAGGATGAATGTTTGTGAAAGGACCATTGTTCCTAGGCAATGGTGATGAGATTTTGGAGTTATCAGCTTTGTGTCTGAGGATCTGTTGTTATTTCATCTTGGTTTCAGTTTATCTATTGATATTCTTTTAATTTTACCTGAAACTTCCTCATCAAAAAATTTCTCACAACGTTTAACTAAGTACGATCCAAGATAGGGTGGTTGAAGAGAAGATGAAATTATGTTAATCTATACTATTAAAATCTGTGTGCCTCTGTCTGTTTGTGTGTTTGTAACATCATCTCCTCGGGAACGGCTGGGTGTAGAGCTTAGCGGAAGGTACCGTTGGATTCAGAATGCCCGTGGCTCGCCGGATTGACCATCGGCATCTTCGTGCGACTTTAATTAGCCGAGATATTAATTAAAAACTGATTTTCTCCCTACATTTCCCTACGTTTTGCACTTTCTTTCACGGGTTTCCCTGTTTTAGGGATTTGGCCGAGTGCCAAATTCGTTTTTCTCGAATATCTTCGGAACGGCTCCGAGTTGCGATTCGAAACGCATATCCCCGTATTCGAAAAAAATCAACGAATCCATCGATACCGGTCCCATCTTCGTACGACAATAATCGGCGGAGTTATTAATTAAAAACTGCGAAAACGTTATTTCATTTTTCGGAGTGGCAACCGTCTCGGAATTAGCTGAGATAAAATTGCTTTTTCGAAAGCGCCGGGGGGGGAGAAACAGCTTGCATCCGCTTAAGCAATGTGTTGGCGGAAAGGTCAAAGTTCACGGATTACCACGTGGAGAATTATTTAAAAATTAATATCTTTGCTTCTAATTAACTTACCGACTTGAAACAAGTATCAACATTTAGATTTTTGCGATTTATTTAATGTTTTGCTTCTTATTTTTTTTTTAAGATCTATTCATTCGTGTTGTATGTTTCTGTTAATGTTCCTTTAAAAATTGCATTCACATTTTACACATTTTCAATTTTGTGAGTGATAAAATATAAACACTCTCTTCATTTAGTTGTTGTTAATTGATTGTAGATTGGTTTATCCCATTGATAAGTGGTTTAAACTGCTGTCAATGACAATGGCTACTATTTTTTTTTCAATATTTAAATTTACTTTTGATTTTTTTTTTTTTTTAGATTAAAAATTTTTTATGCAGATATTTAAACAAGAAGTTGAAATTACTATTTAAAATACTTATTTTAATTTTGACTAAACATTTTTTTTCGTTCAGGGTTTTAAATTGAATATGTGTTTCTTGGAGATGGTATATGGAAACTTTTCTTATTATAAATAATTATGAAGTATTAATTGCATTGATATATATATTGATACAATTTTGCGTCTGATTATGTCGAAGTTTATCAAAATTTCAGTCAGGGATTTTAATATCGAATCTAATGTTTGAATAATGACCGCGAATAGTGTCTCGATTACGCTTTCTACAACGGCCCATTAACGGCTGAGCGGTAAAGTCACTGAACACTGGTCGTTCGGTCAAACTTTGGAATCCCGAAAAACAAGCTGCCTGCATGGGCGTTTTCTTTATTTTCTGTTGTGTAACGCGTATGCAGTATCTTCTGCATGGATACGTGAATAAAGCGGGTGCATCCCGAGCAAAACCGCTGAACACTGGTAGTTCGGTCGAACTTTCGAATACCGGCGAACAGGCAGGATCCATGGGTGTTTTCGTGATTTTACGTATGTGTATACTGTATGGAGTATCTTCTGGATACATATGTGAATAAAGCGGGCGCAGCCCGCGCAAAGCCGCATAACACTGATAGTTTGGTCGAACTTTCGAATACTGGCAAACGGGCTGGCTGCATGGGTGTTTTCTTTATTTTCTGCATGTCAAATGCGTATGCAGTATCTTCTGCATGCAGACGTGAATAAAGCGGACGCAGACCGCGCAAAACCGCTGAAACCTGGTAGTTCGGTCCAACATTCGAATCCCGGCAACCTGGATGACTGCATGCGTGTTTTCGTGATTTTCTGCATGTGCAACGTGTTGGCAGTATCTTGTGGATTCATACGTGAATAAAGCGGGCGCAACCCGGGTAAAATCGCTGAATACGGTAGTTCGGTCCAACCTTCGAATCCCGGCGTACTGTCTAGAAATTGCGAATGCATACGTGAACAAAGCGGGCGCAGCCAGCGCAAAACCCCTGAACACTGGTAGTTCGGTCCAATTTTCGAATAACGACGAACGGGCTGGCTGCATGGGTACTATCGTGATTTTACGCATGTGTATTGTGTATACAGTATCTTTTGGATGCATACGCGAATAAAGAGGGTAAAATCGCTGGACACTGGCAGTCCGGACCAACTTTCGAATAAAGGCCAACGGGCTGTCTCTATGGGTGTTTTCGTTATTTTCTGCATTTCGTGTATACAGTATATTCTGGATGCATACTTTAATAAAGCGGGCGCAGCCCGCGCAAAAGCGCTGGACACTGGTAGTTCTTTTCAACTTTCAAATCCCGGCCAGCAGGCTGGGTGCATGTGCGTTTTCGTGATTTTCGTTCTGGGTGCAGACCGCGCAATGTATCCATACGTGAATAAAGCGTGCGCAGCTCGCGCAAACCGTTTAACGCTGGTAGTTCGGTCCAACATTCGAATCCCGGCAAGCGCGATGGCTGCATGGGTGTTTTCGTGATTTTCTGCATGTGTATCGTGTATGCATTGTCTTCTGGAAGAATACGTGAATAAAGCGGGCGTAGGCATCGGAAAACAGTTAAACGCTGGTAGTTCGGCCCATCTTTCGAATACCACAAAGGCATCCAGCCCCAGAGTTAGCGGGCTTCAGCCCGCTCAGCTGGCGGGCTTGCCCGCTAGTCTATACTATTAAAATCTGTGTGCCTCTGTCTGTTTGTGTGTTTGTAACATCATCTCCTCGGGAACAGCTGGGTGTAGAGCTTAGCGGAAGGTACCGTTGGATTCAGAATGCCCGTGGCTCGCCGGATTGACCATCGGCATCTTCGTGCGACTTTAATTAGCCGAGATATTAATTAAAAACTGATTTTCTCCCTACATTTCCCTACGTTTTGCACTTTCTTTCACGGGTTTCCCCTATTTAGGGATTTGGCCGAGTGCCAAATTCGTTTTCCTCGAATATCTGCGGAACGGCTCCGAGTTGCGATTCGAAACGCATATCCCCGTATTCGAAAAAAAATCAACGAATCCATCGATACCGGTCCCATCTTCGTACGACAATAATCGGCGGAGTTATTAATTAAAAACTGCGAAAACGTTATTTCATTTTTCGGAGTGGCAACCGTCTCGGAATTAGCTGAGATAAAATTGCTTTTTCGAAAGCGCCGGGGGGATGACAATTGCTTCCGCTCGAGATTTGTGCTGGCGAAAGGTCACGTGTCAATTTCTTTTTTCTTAAATATCTATGGAACGGCGCTGAGTTGGAATTCGAGGCAGGTGTCTGCGGATTCCAAAAAATTCTACGAATCCAACGATACCATTCTCATCTTCGTAGGACGTTAATCAGCTGAGATATTAATTAAAAACTGTGAAAACGCTAATTTTCGGGCTCATTTTTCCGATTGCAACAGTTTCTTGAATCGCCGCAGATACAAATCAAGGTTATATTCTAAAGTTGAATAAAGCACGCGATTGCATGTTACCTAACTGTATTTTAAAAATATTTCGTTAATGTAGGCATTTTAAATAAACAGCTGCTTTTCACAATTTTTTTTTAATTTCAGGTTAGGATGATTGTCACGTTAATTCTTTTATTGATATTGAATAAAAGTTATTATATTACATTAAATTTAAATGATGACGTTCTTGAAGTTGTACAACTTTAATCAGCTGGGATATTAATTAAAAAATCTGAAAAAGCTATTTTTTAAAAATATGTTGTTATTTTTTTAATAATAAATTTGATTTTTTGGAATAATATATTTTTTTATGTTATTAGATACGTGCACTTAATTTAGATATTATCTTTTAATGCAAATGATATTTTAAATAAGTTCGCACCAATAAAAATTAAATTCACACTTTTTTTTTTAGATTAAAGATTTTTCTTTGCTCCTTTGAGATGGTATACGGTAACTTTCGAATCCCGGTGAGCAGGCAGGCTACACTCATGTTTTTTGTGATTTTACGCATATCTGTTGTGTATGCAGTGTCTTCTGGATGCATAAATGAATAAAGCTGAACTCTGGTAGTTCGGTCCTAATTTCGAATCCCGGCGAAAGGGCTGGGTCCATGGGTGTTTGCGTGATTTTACGCATGTGCCTCGTGTACGCAGCATCTTCTGGATGCATAAGTGAATAAAGCGGCCGAAATTCGCTCAAAACCTCTGATTACTGGTAGTTCGGTCCAACTTTCGAATCCAAGCGACCGTGTTGGCTCAATGTGTGTTTTCGGGATTTTTCGCATGTGTAACGTGTATGCGGTATCTTCTGCATGCATACTTGAATAAAGCGGGAGCAGCCCGCGCAAAACTACAGAACACTGGTAGTTCGGTCCAACTTTCGAATTCCGGGGTACTGTACATAAAATTTGGTCGCATACGTGAATACAGCGCGCGGATACCGGGTAAAACCGCTGAACACTGGTAGTTCGGTCAAACATTCGAATCTCTGCGAGCGGGCTGGCTGCATGGGTGTTTTCCTGATTTTCCGCATGTGTATAGTGTATAAAGTGATTTCTGGATGCATATGTGATAAAAGTGGGCGCAGCCTGCTCAAAACCTCTTAACGCTGGTAGTTCGATCCAACTTTCGGTCTCGGCGAACCAGCTGGCTCCCCGGGTGTTTTCTTGCTTTAACTCATGTGTATCGTTTATGCAGTATCCTCTCCATGCTTATGTGTATAAAGCGGGCGCAGCCCGCTCCACAAAATCGCTGAACACTGGTATTTCGGTCCTACTTTCGAATTCCGGGGTACTGTATATAAAATTTGAATGCATACGTGAATACAGCGCGCGGATACCGGGTAAAACCGCTGAACACTGGTAGTTCGCTCAAACTTTCGAATCTCGGCGAGCGGGCTGGCTGCATGGGTGTTTTCGTGATTGTTCGCATGTGTATCGTTTATAAAGTATCTCATGGATGCATACGTGAATAAAGCGGGCACAGAATACTGGTAATGCGGTTCTGGTAATGCGGTAATTTCGAATCCCGACGAACTGGCTGGCTCCATGGGTGTTTTCGTGATTTTACGCATGTGTATAGTGTATGGAGTATCTTCTGGGTGTATATGTGAATAAAGCGGGCAGAGCCCGCGCAAAGCCACATAACACTGGTAATTCGGTCCAACTTTCGAATACCGGCGAACAGGCAGGCTCCATGTTTGTTTTCGTGATTTTACGCATGTGTATCGTTTATGCACCATCTTCAGCATGCATACGTGAATAAAGCGGGCACAGCACGCGCAAAATCGCTGAAAAATTGTATTTCGGTCCAACTTTCGAATCGGCAGCGGGCTGGCTGGAGGGGTGTTTTCGTGATTTTACGCATGTGTACGGTGTACGCAGTATTTTTTGCATGCACACGTGAACACTGTTTTGGGCGGGCTCCCGCCCAAAAGCGCTGAACACTGGTATTTCGGTCCAAATTTCGAATAACCGCGAAAGGGCTGGAAGCATGGGTGTTTTCGTGATTTTCCGCATATGTATAGTGTATGCGGTAACTTCTGGATGCATAGGTGAAAAAAGCGGGGGAAGCCCGCGGAATGCCGCTAAAAAATGGTAGTTCGGTTCAACTTTTCAATACCGGCCAAATTTAACATAGGATATCTTTTAAAAACGAACAATGATAAGCGGGCTTCAGCCCGCTCAGCTGGCGGGCTTGCCCGCTAGTCTTCTATACTATTAAAATCTGTGTGCCTCTGTCTGTTTGTGTGTTTGTAACATCATCTTCTCAAGAACGGCTGGGTGTAGAGCTTAGCGGAAGGTACCGTTGGATTCAGAATTCCCGTGGCTCGCCATATTGACCATCGGCATCTTCGTGCGACTTTAATTAGCCGAGATATTAATTAAAAACTGCTTTTTCCCCTACGTTTCCCTACGTTTTGCACTTTCTTTCACGGGTTTCCCCTATTTTAGGGATTTGGCCGAGTGCCAAATTCGTTTTTCTCGAATATCTGCGGAACGGCTCCGAGTTGCGATTCGAAACGCATATCCCCGTATTCGAAAAAAATCAACGAATCCATCGATACCGGTCCCATCTTCGTACGACAATAATCGGCGAAGTTATTAATTAAAAACTGCGAAAACGTTATTTCATTTTTCGGAGTGGCAACCGTCTCGGAATTAGCTGAGATAAAATTGCTTTTTCGAAAGCGCCGGGGGGATGACAATTGCTTCCGCTCGAGATTTGTGCTGGCGAAAGGTCACGTGTCAATTTCTTTTTTCTTAAATATCTATGGAACGGCGCTGAGTTGGAATTCGAGGCAGGTGTCTGCGGATTCCAAAAATTTCTACGAATCCAATGATACCATTCTCATCTTCGTAGGACGTTAATCAGCTGAGATATTAATTAAAAACTGTGAAAACGCTAATTTTCGGGCTCATTTTTCCGATTGCAACAGTTTCTTGAATCGCCGCAGATACAAATCAAGGTTATATTCTAAAGTTGAATAAAGCACGCGATTGCATGTTACCTAACTGTATTTTAAAAATATTTCGTTAATGTAGGCATTTTAAATAAACAGCTGCTTTTCACAATTTTTTTTTAATTTCAGGTTAGGATGATTGTCACGTTAATTCTTTTATTGATATTGAATAAAAGTTATTATATTACATTAAATTTAAATGATGACGTTCTTGAAGTTGTACAACTTTAATCAGCTGGGATATTAATTAAAAAATCTGAAAAAGCTATTTTTTAAAAATATGTTGTTATTTTTTTAATAATAAATTTGATTTTTTGGAATAATATATTTTTTTATGTTATTAGATACGTGCACTTAATTTAGATATTATCTTTTAATGCAAATGATATTTTAAATAAGTTCGCACCAATAAAAATTAAATTCACACTTTTTTTTTTTTTTTTATTTTTTTTTTAGATTAAAGATTTTTCTTTGCTCCTTTGAGATGGTATACGGTAACTTTCGAATCCCGGTGAGCAGGCAGGCTACACTCATGTTTTTTGTGATTTTACGCATATCTGTTGTGTATGCAGTGTCTTCTGGATGCATAAATGAATAAAGCTGAACTCTGGTAGTTCGGTCCTAATTTCGAATCCCGGCGAACGGGCTGGGTCCATGGGTGTTTGCGTGATTTTACGCATGGGCCTCGTGTACGCAGCATCTTCTGGATGCATAAGTGAATAAAGCGGCCGAAATTCGCTCAAAACCTCTGATTACTGGTAGTTCGGTCCAACTTTCGAATCCAAGCGACCGTGTTGGCTCAATGTGCGTTTTCGGGATTTTTCGCATGTGTAACGTGTATGCGGTATCTTCTGCATGCATACTTGAATAAAGCGGGAGCAGCCCGCGCAAAACTACAGAACACTGGTAGTTCGGTCCAACTTTCGAATTCCGGGGTACTGTACATAAAATTTGGTCGCATACGTGAATACAGCGCGCGGATACCGGGTAAAACCGCTGAACACTGGTAGTTCGGTCAAACATTCGAATCTCTGCGAGCGGGCTGGCTGTATGGGTGTTTTCCTGATCTTCCGCATGTGTATAGTGTATAAAGTGATTTCTGGATGCATATGTGATAAAAGTGGGCGCAGCCTGCTCAAAACCTCTTAACGCTGGTAGTTCGATCCAACTTTCGGTGTCGGCGAACGAGCTGGCTCCCCGGGTGTTTTCTTGCTTTAACTCATGTGTATCGTTTATGCAGTATCCTCACCATGCTTATGTGTATAAAGCGGGCGCAGCCCGCTCCACAAAATCGCTGAACACTGGTATTTCGGTCCTACTTTCGAATTCCGGGGTACTGTATATAAAATTTGGATGCATACGTGAATACAGCGCGCGGATACCGGGTAAAACCGCTGAACACTGGTAGTTCGCTCAAACTTTCGAATCTCGGCGAGCGGGCTGGCTGCATGGGTGTTTTCGTGATTGTTCGCATGTGTATCGTTTATAAAGTATCTCATGGATGCATACGTGAATAAAGCGGGCGCAGAATACTGGTAATGCGGTTCTGGTAATGCGGTAATTTCGAATCCCGACGAACTGGCTGGCTCCATGGGTGTTTTCGTGATTTTACGCATGTGTATAGTGTATGGAGTATCTTCTGGGTGTATATGTGAATAAAGCGGGCAGAGCCCGCGCAAAGCCACATAACACTGGTAATTCGGTCCAACTTTCGAATACCGGCGAACAGGCAGGCTCCATGTTTGTTTTCGTGATTTTACGCATGTGTATCGTTTATGCACCATCTTCAGCATGCATACGTGAATAAAGCGGGCACAGCACGCGCAAAATCGCTGAAAAATTGTATTTCGGTCCAACTTTCGAATCGGCAGCGGGCTGGCTGGAGGGGTGTTTTCGTGATTTTACGCATGTGTACGGTGTACGCAGTATCTTTTGCATGCACACGTGAACACTGTTTTGGGCGGGCTCCCGCCCAAAAGCGCTGAACACTGGTATTTCGGTCCAAATTTCGAATACCCGCGAAAGGGCTGGAAGCATGGGTGTTTTCGTGATTTTCCGCATATGTATAGTGTATGCGGTAACTTCTGGATGCATAGGTGAAAAAAGCGGGGGAAGCCCGCGGAATGCCGCTAAAAAATGGTAGTTCGGTTCAACTTTTCAATACCGGCCAAATTTAACATAGGATATCTTTTAAAAACGAACAATGATAAGCGGGCTTCAGCCCGCTCAGCTGGCGGGCTTGCCCGCTAGTATAGATGAATACACGTGAACAATTTTCTAAGTCCTTGTATACAAAGAAGGTTGCGTGTTCGCATCACGTCCGGGTCACCATTGAAGTGTCTGGAAAGTAGGAAAATGCTAAACATTTTTCTGACTCTTATGAGATTAACATTTATTTACATTTATTCATTTCGAATTTTACAAAACAGAAAATCAGTCATTGTTCTTTTGATTTCACTGTGGCTTAATAATGCTACTCTGGCAAAGGAAAATGTGCACGCGAAGAGTCTCGTAGATGGCGTTTTCAGTATTGCAAATGATGTCACCACAGCTAGTTTTGGGAGGGTAGGTACTAACAATAATGTGCAAAGAAGTTAAAAAAGCTGTGTCTTGAATACATTTAATTTGCCAATGTGTTAACACATTACAATTTATGGACTCCACATGTTATCCTGGGCAGGGAGTGAAATGTGAACAAGCATAAAAGTAGAGTAAGGCACAACTTAATTGATTATGTTTATACATGGCTATTTTAATAACAATCAAATGATGACATTAAACAGTGAGGAAAAAAGAGGATATAAATAGTAGTGGAATTTAAGTGATTTAATATAAATTTAACTAGAAACATATAAATAAGCACTTTCACAGCATTTTAATTTGGAAAATGCAAAATTTTGCTTATGGATCTCTTGTAATATCTTTAATGCAAAATTTCATTTATGAATAATTCATTACTGGAAATTGTTTGACCAGTACTGTACCCATAATCTTAATACTCAGAGGGCATCGCTCATTGGAAGAGAACTTTCCAATGTAATATTTAAAGTTAGTTAAAAAATGCAATCTTAATTTGGCATAGATCTTTTCAGGCATGATTTGAGGGCTCCCCATGTATGGGGTTTAATCCTAGTATCCGGTGCACACGGGATTTGGCGACTTTATGATGAGCAGTAAAAACGAGACATATAACGATGAGTAGTAATGGGTCATTCAAAGAATATTGATAGTATATAGTGTGTAGTATATACATAGACGTTCTTTGGGTCTTTTTTGGTGTTGGCGATAATTTTCAAAATCGCGCCAAGGCTGCACCTTATACTAGGATTTTACCCATATTTTACTTTTTTTTATGTTTTAGAATGCAAAGTTAATAAAATTGAATGACAGGGCTTCAGAGTCTAAAGCAGTTTGTATGACACTGTGAAATTTGGCAGTCTGTAAAAGTTTTGACAGTGAGTTCGCCATGTATACATGGTGATTATAATTAATGTTCCACTTTCAAAAGGCTGTAAGAAAAGAACCACTGATCAGAATAACCTGAAATTCGATATGAATGTATGTGAAGCAATGGGAATTTGTCTGGCAAAGTCAAATAATAGTTCAGAATTTTATCAGTAGATGGATTTGTGCTCATAATAATATGCTAATTACATGACATGTGCATCCCACATTAAACTTGTAATATAAACACAGGGTACATGCAATTCCCGTTATTCTGCATATGAGCAGCCGATCGTGATTTTGTCATTGAAAGATCAGGCTTTGCTTGTGAAATCTTTTACAATGGTGACTGTATGCCAGCTGCCCTGAAGGCATTCTGGACATTAAGATGTGGCATTGGTATGTCTATCAGTGTTCTCTGGAAAATGATTCATAAATTTGAAGAGACCATTTCACTTGACGAGATCTACCAGAAGCAGGAAAGCAGTTGCTTTGATATCAGTGAAAGATGTGGTTATAACATTGCAAAAAGAGACAAGCAGTGGTGTGGAAATGCACAGTGCAAGTTGAATTGCCTGATCTTTATCAAATTTAAGAAATGTCCTGCATCAATATCCATTTAAACTTATACAGGTTCAGGAGTTGCTTTGTGCCGATCTACCTGCCAATACAGCAAATATTTGCTCTATAATATCTTATTCTGATGGAAGTGGACAATACATGGGCATGAAAAATTTTGTTGTGGCATGAAACAGACAAAGCGCATTTTCATCTCGAAGACTGTTTCGATACTCAATATTGCAGAATATGGGTAGCAGAAAATACATTTCCACAGCACCATTTGCCTGTTCATTCTGAAAAAGTCACTGTGTAGTGCATGTTTATAGCAGCGTTTATCGCTGGCCTAGTCTTTTTTGAGAAAATATGTCCTGTGGGCCCTGTAACCTGCACCATCAGTGGCAAATGTCCTGAAACTCTTTTGTGCAACCAGATTATGCCAACATTTCCAACAGTGTGCATGTGTGAGTAGCATGATTTTTATGCAAGATGGCGCTACTCCGCACATTGCAAGGTGAGCGAGGTAGATAACATGTTGAGCATTTTTAAGCAAGTTCAGAGACACTTAAAACCAGATCACCAATTTCTTTTTATACAATTTATGACCTTGAGACAAATAAAAACTGGTATTTTTGATAAAACTTCGATTATTTTTTTGGGGGGAGGGCAAACAAATTTTCATTGTTTCAATGAAGTATTCAAGTCATTCCAACAAGTTGTTCATTTTTTTACAGTCTTTTGAAACTGGAATGTTAATACCCTGTATTTAAAGAAGCATTGCTAAAGTAAAAGAATTTTATAATTATAATTCTCTGGAAACAAACTGATCAATCTGGTTGAAGTATTCGTTTCTTTTACATCCTATTTATTATATGGAAAAATTCATATGTATTTTCTAATTCACAGAGTGCAAAGTTCCTGCATCCCCTCTTAATTGCCATCTGTCCAGCCATCAGCTATCTAAAGCTGCAAATGACATCAAAAGTAATCAAGAAAGGTAAATTACTACTTACTTAAAAATAATTCTTGCTCTTTTCTGTGCTTCAGCAATGAGCATTTAAATCATGAGGTATTATTGATAATATTACCTTTTATTGTTAGAAATATTTTTAATGGAATCCATCTACCCCCTTCCCCCCCATTTATGTTGTGTTGAAAGAAAGGCAATTTGCCTTGCAGTGGACCTTGCAAGTGTTACCAATGCGGAAGAAATAAGGCAGTAGTTTTTCATTTAGCCTAGCAAATAGCCAGTTTCAGAGGGTTGCCATTTATGTGATATAAGATCTTTAATCATTTTTTGGAATTGTAACTGTTTTGCTTAACAAACTGAGCATTAAAAAAAAATAAACATAGTGCATAGTAATTTTAATTTTTACATTATAATTTTAATAATGTAGGTACCATTTAATTTCAAATACTTATAATATATTCTATCGTTAATAGTGAATATCTGCAGCATATTATAATTAAATGGATATATCAAACTCCATACATTACATAACTTAATATAGAATTGCTTGTTTTTCTAAATAACATTTCTAATGAATATAATTTATAATATTTTTTGTAAGTTATATTTTTTGTTGTTTATGATAGACTTAATATATATCTTTATAGATATTCACATGTTATTATAAGTAATAAGAGAGATTTCCAACACCAGATAGACTATGTCTTGGTGTAAAAAAATTGTTTGTTTTTATATTTGTATGTTTATTTTGTAATTTTTGGCTATGCTTGAATCTAAGGAAATAAAGTTTATGTTGTTTACATCAAAAGAAAATGTGTGAAATCTTTTGCAAAAAACACATTTAATTATCTGACACTTGCTTAATTTTGAGATTAATCAAGCTGTGTTGTATCCCTGTCAAATCCTTTACATGATCTCATTCAGTATTATGTAAAATGTTGGGGGGAAAAGAGTGTGGAGGCAGAGTTAGAAAAGCTCAAGTTATTGCTTTTTGGGCATAATACTTGGGCATTGCTTACGTCTATTGAAAAAAATATAAAATGCTTTAAATAATAGTGATTTAAATAGTTTCTTTCCGTTGTATGCCAAATGCTTTCTAAAGAACTTCAGTTACTTGAACTTTTATTGTTGAATCTTAAATTGTACATTACTTTTCTTTTTTTTTGGGGGGGGGAAGGCAGAAGATGATCAAAGATCAAAATCTGACTCTCATTAATGTAATGCAAGTGATGCATTCTTTTGTTTATAAAACATTTACTTACTATAGCACAGAATAGAAAAATAGCTTTCCAACAAAATTTTGCAAAGGAAGAATTTACAGTATTTGTGAATCTCTTATGCAACTGAGATAAATTACCTGCCACTTACTTATCTTTAATATTTTAACTTCTTTTGTTCAGTTTTACATTTCATCTGTAAACATGTTAATTGTTTACCATTTGCCATTGATTGGTGGGGGGGGGAATGCTGTTCTGCTCTTTGAAGTAAAGGCTTAACCTAACCCTTTATTGCACAAGTTCCATTTGCCTAAGAGGAGAGATGCTTTTGTGGAAGACTCTCTGAAAAGAACTGGCTTATGCTCATGTGATAGATGGAAAAAATCAACTATGCAGCTAGCCCATTCACAGGGGATTAAACCCAAAGCATGTGAAACTACCAGTACATATTTAACAAACTTAAACTCTTGCTCTCAGATGAGGCTCTGAGAAAAGGAAAAAAAAAAAAAGAAATTCTATCACACATTAGGCTTTTACAACATTTTACATAATACTGAATGAGATCATGTAAAGGATTTGACAGGGATACAACACAGCTTGATTAATCTCAAAATTAAGCAAGTGTCAGATAATTAAATGTGTTTTTTGTAAATGATTTCACACATTTTCTTTTGATGTAAACAACATAAAGTTTATTTCCTTAGGCTTTGCGAGAAAAGTCATAAAACGTTACAAAAGTTTGTGTGATTGTGTACAGGGAAACCAAAAACGCCTGAAAAAGAAAATTATGTATGATAAAAACTAGTTTTATGAGTCAAAAATTCCTTGTATTTTATATGTTATTGGTCAGAAGAAATGATATCAATCAAGTGATATGAGAAACAATTACATATTTGTAATATTAAAAACGCTGATTAGAATAATTTTGTGAGGAAGGTTTTTACGAATGTGGTCAAGCATTCTAAATACTAAACTGAAAAACACTGTAAGATTGTCAAAATTGAGGTCAATATGATTCCAGAAGGATCTTTTCTAAACAGTGGATAATGGCTGTAAAACAGCAGAGTGCTTTTTAGTTGAAGTTCCCAACAGAGGAAATACCAAAACTCTTATGTAAAATTATCAGTTAGAACTCTATCACACTGAATTAATGTAACAGAAGCAGAAAGACTAAAAAAAAATGTTTTGAAGGTATTTTTGCATCAGTTACAGAAGTATGACTTCCAAAATTTTCTTGTGTTTAGATTGACAATCTTTTGACGAGATTTTTTCAAATTGGTTGCCTTATAATTCTCCAAGTAATTCTTCCATCTTTTTTATCCAGACAACTAATGGATGTCATATTTTAAATAATACAACTAAAATTCCTTTCATAGAGATGGTTTGGTTTATTTGGTATGCATAAGGAGAAGGATACCTTCATGGAGGACTTCCTGTGGGAAATTGACTCGTAGCCACATTACACAGGAGGAACATCACGGAATTGTCCATGAAGTGAGCCAATTGGCCAAGATTTGAACTCCAGTTGAACTACCAGTGTTTAGCGACTTTACAACTCAGCTGCTAGTGGATGTGTATAGAGAAGGAAAAAAGCATAACATTGCTATTCTCTTTAGGAAAGGAACCCTTTATAGCAATCTGGAGAGCTACTCAATGCTTGCCAATTTGAAAGAGTTGGAATTCTTGAACCTAGCACATGGGAGCTCTTTTGTGCTAGTGATTGTATAAGTCATCTGTCATTAAACACACCCAGGATTGAACATGAAAGTCATTACCATCTTCAAGGGCATATGAAACTTGTGCACTGCAGCACTTCTTGTTATTGCTAATAGATGGTGTCATGAGCAAGCAACCACTCACTCAAAGCCACCAAGGTCTGTCTAGGCAATCGCTACACATTATTACAGTTAAACAGTAAATGGAGTTATAACAAATTGTAAGCATACAATAGGAGCTGCTTTTCTAGCAATGTTTAGAGTTAACATTATTTGCTGACCATTATATAATAATCTGTATATCATTCATATTCAATGTAATTAATTTAGTACTTTATTAAAAATATGTGTTGTTTTCCTTTTTACTGTTATTTAAATTAGTAATGTAAATGTTAATAACAAATTTAAATTTACTGTGTCTAGCTAGAAGAACTAGCAATCCAAAGACTTCTGAATATGTGTGTTCTATTGAACTTTTAAGTGTATTAAAATTTTTATTAAATATCATAAACCTTAATAAAATGCATTCCAATTTTCAATGATTTACATTTTTAATAAGTGAAGAGGTCATGGAAACTGAGAAAGGTGTTGTAAAAAATTTGGGTACTTTTCCGTTTCGCCGGCGCAAATCTCGCCAAGCAGACTTTATTGGCGACAACATACATTATACACACAAAAAATATTAAAAAAATTTTAGTCCTAAGAATTCTTTTTTTGAAGGCATAAACATTTTAATATCGCTTAAAATTTTATAAAAAGCCAATAAATAAAGACAATAAATTTATAAAAAGACATTAATTTAAGAATTTACTATGCATTCATGGTTCAACATCCTGTTTCGCCGGTTCATATCACGTGATCTCATCTCACGTATACTACTCTACAAAAATATAATGCTCTCATTAATTTCAAGTTAAATCTTAATTTGGAACACAAGTTTAAATGCAAGAAATACTTCAATTCGTACGAATAGCTTACTCAGAAATTATGTAAAACTGCAGTGCTTTACTTCGCTAATGCATTCTCATTATGAATTTAACCCTTGACTTTACCTTTTCTATATTTTCGGCTTCGGGTAAGCGCTGTGATTGCATCCTAATTGATTTAATTGCCGAAAATGGCTTTAGACATAAAACTGAACTATCTGAATGAGGTGTAAAAGGTTACCAGCGAGAATATTCCGTTTGGCATCGGTTGTACCATTATTGGCGACTTTATCGCTTGCGCCGGCAAAACGGAAAAGTACCAAAATTTGCATGATTAAAAGGTAAATATAATGACATCAAAGTGCAATAGTGTTTGCTTCATAATAACTCATTTTTTAATCTAAAAGTGAACATATTTTAAGGACATTTTAAAATAAAGTTTATTCTTATTTCTATGAAAGATAAAGTTCAGCCTTCAGTTTTACAATAAAACTGCCAAAGGTTGCAGAATTATTACTGATTTTAAATTAATTTTCATTTCAGTATGTTTTGAATATCATATTTAATAGGCTTTGTGAGTTTTTATTTTTATTTTTATTTTATTTTATTTTTTTTACTGAATTTCTACCTGCTGTTTTTTTATATATCCATGTGTCTACTTTTGTTATTGGATTTCATTAACTTGATCTTCATTAACTTGATTAACTAACTTTCATTAACATTTATGCATAGTTCATGCCTTTATAATCATGAAGACTTTTTTGTTCAATTACAGATGTCACTTGAGTTATTCTTCTGCCGTTCCAGTGTGCAACAATGTTCGGCGGCCCAGTCCAGGACACTACTCTCGCTTCCAGTTTCGGAAGACTTTCTCCTCGCGTTGCACCTGGAAGTGCACTGCTATTGTCTGCCTCTTCATATCACTTGCCATTTTATCCGCCCTTGCTTATTTTGTTGGTAAGTCATGAGTTCATATTGGTATTTGTGCTGGCCTGTGCTCTTAATTGCAAAATTAACAAAATTTTCCAGTCCGTAATGTGTGAATTTCAGATATCTCCAAAAGGTCTTTTAGTGGCCACTTTCTAATAAGGAAATACCCTCACTTCTTTTTTTGCTGTAACTTGTACATCTTAATATATTGTATATCTGGAAAACACCAGATTTTCTTTTGCTTTCCAAATGCAGTTGACAAATTCATTCATGTTCTGATAAGGGTATTGTTGAAAATGTAATTAATCAACATTATCTGGCAGAATCATATGTAAATTGTGCATGTACAGGATATTTGTAGTATATATTTGCAAGTTTTATTTTGTTAACTCCTGATCCTAGGGAGGTAATTCCAGATTGAATGTTTCTTTGAATAATGTAGACATTTTATGAGGACAGCTTCAGCACTAGGGAATAGATGAAAATGCAAAATGTTGTTCCATATAGGATATGCCATCCTGATTGCTGTGTTGGCTAGTGGTACATGCTGCCATATCGTAGGGTCTGAGTTCAAATCCCAGAGGCACCCTGGCCACATTTTTTGTAGTGAGATGCTTAAATGACCAATTTTTACCATTCTTGATCAGTACTTATTGAAGAGATCATTTAAAAGTTCTTGTATAACTGAAATTTAGAAAAATTTTCATTGTACTTTAACAAATTAATTGTCAACAGTTTCTTAACTTTATCTCAAATTAATCACAGTATTACAAAATGAATTTTTCTAACTTAGATCACTTTCTGTGCAATGGTTTCAATTAAATATTCTATAAACTTCCTTTTAACTTCAAAGAATAACTACTAAACAAATGTCAGTTAATGAAACTGTGAAGCAGTACTAATTATTAACTTTGTAACTGGCTTAAAAAATTGTGAACTGCCTACATTTCACTGAACTAGCAAGTTATAACTCCTTGTTGGATAATCTAAAATGCATATTCTAGTAAACTTCGGAGTATGAAAAAAATGTAGAATAGTATTATAGGAAACAACTACAGAATAGTATTACTATTAATTAACGTAGAATAGTTTTACAGGAAACAACTACAGCATTGAATAGCAATGCTATTCAATGTGGGCAAACAAGTGATGCAATATTTGCATTACAGACTGGGATATTATGAAAAAAATTTTTAAAAATTTTGAAGAACATTTGAAAAACATAATGTTAGAAAGATAGGAGGGAAATGAAACTGTTATGGCATTGTGCATCCTGTATTCTTTAATTCTTTTTAAGTAGCCTATAATTCAAATATTTATTTATTTTGAAAAGTAAATAAATATTTGAGTTACATTTCATGTTGGTTTTCATCAAAAATTACCAAGTTCTTGTAGTCTTTCTAAATATACATAAGTGCTTTTATAACATTTCCTGAAATGAGTTGTTGAAATATGGAATGAAGATTTATTACCTCACAAGTTTCATATTCCATCTGGTAGTTTTATTCTGAATACTATTCTTAAATTGATGTTTTCTGTTAATATTGATTATGTTTTAATTCTTCCTAGCTTTAATGTTTCCTTATTGGCATCATGCAAGTTCTCATCCTTGTCCAGTCATGGTGGATGACATGGAACAAGAGATTGGGAGAATCAATTCAGGTGTGTATAAGTTACTTTACATGCATGCTGTATTATCAAAAAACCTGAATCTAAAATTTCTACATGCATACCTTGTGCAATGACAAATTTGCTTGACCAATTAAAACTTTTATTTCCAATTCTTATGAAAGCATAGACTATAACTGCTACTTTACATCCTTAGAATTTGTAATATGTCTCTAAAAGTAATGTTATATCCAACTTCGTTTAAATCAGGGTTTCTTAATCTTTTTCCAATCACGACCCCCCTTTTATCACTGAGATTTTTTCATGACCCCCAGGACCCCATAATATCTACAAAAATTTTGTGGGACCCCATAAGTATTGCGCAAACCCAACATACGTGTGAGTGAAGCTGTCAATTTTTTCACTTGTACTGCAATTTTAAGTCATTAACTTTAATTCCTAATTTTAAGACATAGAACAATGTGAAAATTTTAAATAAGTAACAGATGAAATAACAGCATCACATGCAAAGCAAGGAAAATGAACGTTTATATTATAAAAAGAATGCGTCAAAACGTTTTTGTTTTTTTCTTTGTTTATATTGTTTTACCCCTTTTCAGATACATTGTGTAAAAATATTTGGTAATTGTATAATTATTATAGTACGTTAAAGAAATATCAAAACTGCTGAAATTTTTGGCGACCCCCTGCTGCAGGTCCCGCGATGCCCTTGGGGGCAGCGACCCACAGTTTAAGAAATCCTGGTTTAAATTATCACTAAATCCCTGATATCTTTTCAAGTGGGTTCCTTCCAACAGTGATGTAGAGATAATAAAGTATAACATAACTATTAATTTTTTAATCAGTATTCCTTGGAAGCAAATTTTAATTTTTTTCTTTTTCAGATTCAGGGAAGAATATAGTTATAAATAAAAATTGTCACACATCCTCACCAGTCTTAAAAGGGGGATTTGCAATCTCATCTCCATGTTCAGTTTTCAATTTGACATCTGCAATGGAGCATCAGCACCTGTGACATACATTTAGCAACTTTCAATGATACACTAAATGACATGAAATGTAATATGATTTGGTTAAAAAATCGAATTTTTATTTAAATAGAACCCTATAATTATTTTAAAGATATTTCCATCTCTTCAAAGCGAAATTAATTAGATAATGAAAAAATATGTAATTCATAGGTTTATAAAAAGTTCAAATTTATTCATATTATGAGCAAACAGTTGTAATTTATTATTTGAAGAAATATATATTTGTTCTGCCTTTTGCTTTAACAGATTTTCAGTTAACAAATTTTCCTATAACTCAAAGCTGCTGTCAGTCCATAGAGAAATTGCTTAACACTCATGCAGTCAGAAACTTGTGTAAAGTTGAAAATAACCAAATACACTATTGATAGTCAAAAACTAACTAAGGAGAAGTCAGAACAAGAGTCCTATTAATTTATGAATCATTTGTAAATATAATAGTTAATGATCAGTCACAATTTTTATTATGTATTTTAGGATTATTTAATATTTCTCTTTAAACTGCTAGAGTTTAAAACAAAATTTCACAATAGTGTATTTAACTTTTGTATTTGTTCCCATTTATATAAAAATAATGAATAATCCACAAAACCCATAATAACCATTTAATATATTAGATAAATGCTTATACAAGATCAGGTTAATGTGTTTCAGTCTTTATAAATATATTATACGTCAAAATACAGACTTAAATTGGCACTTTGAGTGACTTTGTGACCTTACTTCAGCATAATGCTATCAAAAGTTTACTGACCTTTCCTGAAATTGTTTTTAGTTAAATGATTGTGATAGACTTACCAATTTAAGATGTATTTTCCAGATATTCAAAATTCAAATCATGAAAACCATTATAAGGAGCTGTTCAAAAGAGCAGTTTCAGATAATATGGGAAAACCTTACCATGATATTATTTCAGTATAAAATGCAGTACAAAGTCCGTAATTCAATCAATATAAAATGCAGTACAAAGTCCGTAATCCAAACTCTTCAGGATTCCTGATGAGGGTTTTTTCCGGATTATAGATATCATCAATTTAAATCTTGTAAGTTGACATGCAGAAATTATACAATTAAAAATATGAAACCGTAATTTATGAAATAAAGAGCAATTATGATCTAAAGGGTATCAAAATTTACAAAAAAAGCTTAATATTTATTTGTTTACTTTATTAAACATTTCTTTCAATGTAAGTTGTTTAAGTTGCTTCGTTTTTTGTGCTAAACGTGCATGCATAAGCATTAAATGCGCATGCGTAACATTAAACGCGCATGCGTAAACATTAAGCGCGCATGCATAAACATTAAACGAGCATGCGTAACATTAAAGGCGCATGCGTAAAGCATACAGAAAAAAAAAGTTTGTGGCTTTGAGGCCTGGATTATAGATCATTCCGGAAAATGGATGTCCGGATTACAGACTTTGTACTGTAGCATAAAGTAAAAACTTTTGTATTTGGTAACTAATACTTATCAGACTTAAAATAAAACAGTATTAATTATTCATGATATAATTTTTCATTTTTTTCTTTGAATGACTTGCAACACGTATTGCACAGTGACTTGCATGAGGCTTGTAACACGTATTAACAGAAAGAAAAGTGCCAATAATTTGTATTTTACCTAGACATTAAAATTCACAGAGCAAAAACAATAAATAATGCTAGATTTCATGTGTAAAAAATTTATGGCACCTGAAATTGATGAATCATTGTCAGCTAAAGTTAACATTAATTTGTAATAAAGTATTATTTTAAGTACTTGAGAAAAATAATTTTATGTTGTTTTATGCTATTTAGTAAACAAATAAAGAAATTCAATGTGGAAGTCAAAAATAAGTTTGAAAACATTGCTGACTGCAGTTTCATTGTAATTCAGACAAACTTTATCAAAACTTCTCTGTTGTGATGAAAACAACAACAGTAACTCTTGGTTGAAAGTTGTAATTCTTGGTTTAAAGAAGAGGATTTGGGATTGGATCAGTTCTTTCCAACAGGAATGGAGTGAAAGTTGCATTATTCACAAGACTCATATTCAGGAAAACTCTATTCCTATTGGAGATGTATAAAAATTTGTTCCAAGCTCCACCTTTTCTTATCCGAGAAAGCACTTTAGTTTCCAATATAAATAAAAACTATAATTTTTACCACTTTCACTGTAACAGCAACACTTTAATGAAGCAAATTCTGGTTCAGTATTTACTTAATTTATTGGTGCTGATTTTGTGTCGGATTTCTTCATCATTACTAACTAGCATAACAGAATGAGCTAGTGTGCCTGTATGTAATATTTCTGAATGATGAGGAAGTTTTCCTAAAATACCTACTTTTAGTTTCATTGTTATTTATGAATATCAGTACTGTACTTCTTTAAATGGCTTCACAGAGTTATATTTAAATCATTTTGAATATGCAGTAAAGTCTGATTATGATATTAGTTTTAATCTCTTTTTTTTCTTCTTCTTGATAATAGCTAACATTCCAAAAAAGACACCACCACCTAAAAGTGAGACATTCTCTGAAATCCAATTGGGTAAGTCTTCTAGTGCCAAAATTGGTAGTTTTGGGTATTGGAATTACCAATTTCACCTGAGAAATCCTTCTCTAGTCAAGTTCAATTATACACTTTCTCATGGTGCCAGCTTAGGTGTATATGGTCGAAGAGACGGCATTCCAACTCACACACGGTATGACTTCTTCGAAATTTTGAAGCCACGAAGCCATCGAACAAAAAGGTCAGAAAAGGTAAGAAGTTTCTTGAGTGTGAAATAATGCAAAATATTTAGAAACACTTTGTTTTACAGAAATTATCTCTAATGCCAGTATGTTTCAATTAAACTTTTTAAGTAATTTACAAATGCACATTACATTTATGTAAAGTGGTATTTATAAATTAAAAAACAAATAAAATTTTTAATCAAAGAATTTCAGATGGCATTTTTAACATCTTAAAAAAGAACCTTACATTAAAAATTAAAAATAATACAAAATCAAAATTACAAAAAACTCTTAAAAATTAAAAAAAAAAAAAAAAAGTTGCTCTGTCATCTTTCTGTTCAAGGTCTAATTTGACACCTGAACTATTTATAATCAAAACATTTGTAACAGTGCCATTGATTTAAGAATAAGTCCCCATATATTTAAGATACAGACTATAGAATCATACACAGTGGCTCCCATTTGTTTCTGGACACATGTATTTTTCAAATTTATTTGCATAAGTCCCGTACTATATATTAAAATTCAGACTTCAAACTTTTTTTTAAATACATTATTATTTCTCTGTTTTAAACCTTGTAAAATAAATATAATCAAAGTATTCCTTGTAGTAAAATAATTTATTCAAAAGGTGTTATTCAGTAACTCGCATAATAATTTGGACACTCCAGATTGTTTATAAATTAATGATGAATTCTGTTATAAATTTAATAATTCATTTTCTTAAAGATTTAAAAGTATTCCAGATATCCAAAGAAAGCCTTGTTGCAAAGAGTTTAACTATTTTTGAAATCATAAATCGACGGAAATTACATAGAACTGTTGAAAATGCATTGAAGTCTGGAATGCATTCCAAGCTGACACCAAAAAATCAATTATTTATTCTATCATGAATCTAAAAACACTCAAAAATTGTATTGTAAAATGTTTAGCAGATTCAAAGGAATGATCTGTGATAAAAGTTAACCTTGAAGCTTTTAGAAGAGTCATTTAGGGCACATGGATGAAATGAGTGATCAGCAAAAAGAAAATTCTTCATCAACTAGAGAACAAGAAAAATGCAAATAAAGTTTTACCGTATTGGAAAAGTGTTTTATTTGCAGAAAAGTCAAATTTAATATACTTGGGTTCTATAGAGAAATTAATAGGTGGCAGACTCCAAATGAATTAAATTTGAAAATCTTATTTCCTAATGTTACACATGGGGGTAGAGTCATAATGGTTTGGAAATGTTTAGCTACCTTTAGAATTCCCCCCCGGGGGTCGACGTAGAGAACTCTGCGAAGCTACTGGCTAGGATCTGTACCTAGGCAGTCTCGGCCATGGGGGTATAAAATTTATGAACTTGGTGGTTCTGAAGGCTCTGGGAAAGGTCACTTATTGGCCGGCCTCGGAGTCTGGCACGTCCAAGCGCGGCATGGTGCTAGTAACCCGTGGGGTTTTCCCCCGGGGTCGCTGGGACGGGCTCGCCCGAGCGACTGGCAGGAGCATTAGACGACCGGTGCTGCCTGGTGTCGTATCCAGGTGGTGTGCGGCTCTGCTGGAGGGTAATAGTGGAGGTTGAACCTCCACGACGTGCCCAACGGCAGAGTCGACCTGTAGTGAGATTTAGTTACTCGGAACAGGGAAGCCGAAACCCATAGTTACCTTTAGAATTAGATGTTTAGTGTTTGTCAAAAATAACATGGGTTAATATATATAAGTATTCTTAATGAAAACCTGAATGCATCTGCAAGAATCTTGAAATCATTCAAGTCCTATCAGAATAGTGATCCTGAACATATAGCCCTATATGATTGCTTATAATTACTATACGATGGTTTCAAGTTATCAAAACTTCTCCATATTCTTTGAACTATGGAACATTTATGGAAGTGTGCTGGAGAACACATCATATTTCTTTGAAAGCTCCTCTAAAAGCAGTTCTTGCATAAAAATGGAACATTGTTACATGAAAACATTAGTAGAATCCATGCTAAACATATGAAAGCTGTAAACTTAGCCAAAGGATATCTAACAAAATACTCAATGCCGTTCCAACTAGTAGTCTCACACAGTAAAAAATTAATTTACTAAGATTTTATTCCGGGCTGATTTAACACTGTATGCAGATTTTTGTATTTATTTAACAAAAAGAGGGAGGGGGGAATGAGGTAGTTGCTCATTTTTATCTTTGGAATGCTTGAGTGCACAAAGCTTGCTACAAATTTTCCCACATTTAAAGTGCAAGTAGTTTCTTATTTTGCCAGAAAATTAAATTTATGTGATGGATTACTTCTAGAAGTTTTAATAAATTACTTGTCCTGATATTAAGTTTATAGTACTTATCTTAGCACATTACCTACGTAAGAATGATTCATGATCCATAACACTTGAAAAAAAATTTTTCTGCAAAAGGCTAAATTTTTGATGCTAGAGGCAAAAAGCTTTCAAATAGAGCTGGATCTCTGTTTGAAAGTTTCAGTTTGATAACAAGATGCATGTCTTAAAAATTATGTCAAGCAATGCAATCATTAAAATACAGAAAACTGAGGATTCATTATCTGTTAATTCCAGAATTGTGATTAAAATTTTTATTTAGGAAAATTTGTATTTGGTTTTATTTAATTTTACATATTTATTTATACTTTATTTTTGAAGGAACTACTTAAACTTCATTGCCAGTGAACAAACAACAAAGTTATATGACCCCCCTTTTTTTATTAATCTAACATAATAATTCTCAGCAAAGAATAAAGTTCTAAGTTTATTTAAACTGTTTTAAGACAATTTCTTTTTGATAAATTAAAAGCCAATGAAAGTTGTTGCCAGAGTTTAGAATAATTTTTAAATATTGTTGAAGAAATTTTACTTTAGAGGTATGGTAGATTTTCATTCATGACCAAAGGATACAATTTACGAAATTCAGAACCATTGGTATCCATGAAATTTTTATCTATTAAAATGTTTGGGATACAGAGGGAGGAGTTGACATTTTTTTGAATAAATTTAACAGAAACTTAACATTGTATGGAAAAGTCATATTTGTGTTGACTATGGCTTATTTATTTGTACTTCTAGACTTAAAGTTGTTTATGTATTAACTGAAAGGGGGAAAAAATCGTTATACTGTAAAATAAAAAAAAAAAAAAAAAAAAAAAAAAAGTAGTTAATATTCAATAGACTCAAGTAAAGATGAAAGAAATGACAGCTGTTCAGACATTGAAAAAAATTTTGGAGATAATTTATTAGAAAAAGTTTCATATAGAAACCCGTTAGCATCAGTATTCAATCATTTGTGACAGTCCTGAATCATTTGATTGAAAGTGAAGTAGAGAAACAATTAAACTACACATGATCAGACATTTCCATTGCCTCAAGATAAATTATGATGGGGGAAAAACTAACAGGAAATTGCAGGAGGGGAAAAAATTACTTGCTCATTAGTCTTGAACTAAATAGGGATTAATGTGTGTCAGCCTCCTCACAATCAAACAGCCATATATAGCATTTGACTTACCCTAAAACTTAATTAATAGCAGCAAATTGTTGATCAGAGGCTTTAACAGTAACATAGTATGTGATGGTTGTATACATTTTGGGTCAGACCTATTAAAACTGTTGAGGATATTACTGTATCAAAGTTGAACTACAGAACATGACAATAAAGTAAGCTAAAAAATTAAAACATTATTAAGAAAATAGTCAGAAAGACAAAATATCTTTATAATATACTTGGGAATGTGACTGGTGGGTTACCACTGTGTTGAGTGGTGGCAGGTAGTGTATCTGACTCTGTATAATGCTTGGTACATTTGTGAGGTTGTGTGATACTTATTCCATTAATGAACTTAAAACATATTTATCACAATAACTAGAAGCTCAGGGTTCGTACAGTCCTTAAATTTTTTTAAATCGATTTTTGGTCTTTAAAAGTCCTTATTTTTGGCCAAAATTAGTTTTACTAGAAGGTCCTTAATTTTAATCATCTGAAATTTCTCTCTGTTTTTACGACTGCCATTTTGAGTGTGAATTAGCATTTTGGAGGAATATTTTTGGCAATTCACTGACATATATGGTTATCTTTTGAATGGGTTCATGGGTTATAATTTGTTTCTATTTCTAACATAAATGATAGGATAAAAGAGTTTCTAAGCAAGAAGTGAAACATAAGCATTTTGAAATTCATTTTTTCTAATAAAGAGCTCTTAAACACTTTTCACTTTTGAGGTTGTGAATCCTTTTATTAAATGGTTCTAAACTTGACAATTTGTCACTATTTTGGCGATTTTAAGATCAGTTTCTATAGAAAATTTTTTATTCCGAGATCTGAGAATTTTTCGGCGATTTTTTTTTTAAAACATCATAACATTGATAAATTTCATTAAAATAATGGTAATATATTAGAATTATATTTAAAAAATAACATTAAAATAAAACATTTTTATTTTTTTCTCTCATATTATAAAGTTTCATTTTGGCAACTTATTATACAATATTTTAAATCTGAAAAATAAACAAGGTATATAGCTATAAAGCATAATTTATGAAACAGCTCTCAGTAAAAGCAAAATTAGCTATGTAATTAATTAAAATGTCTTCTTTTTAATTTTTTCACAGTAAGCATTTTCCCCATGTAATTGTCTCATACTATTCAAAATTCTCAGAATATGCATCAGTTTTCTCTCTAAAATTAATTTTATACTTTTTCCTTCCCCCCCCCTTTTTTTTTCAAAATATTTCTGGCTTTTTGCTGTTACAGAATTGATTGGGATAATTTTTCTTTAGTATTTTTGACACTGCAGCATGGAAAGTTTAGAAGGATTTGAAGGCAAGATGTATAGACCCACGATTCTAGAAGATTTGAGAAATATGTGACAAAATGAAAAATGTCTCCATGGTATCAACATATCAACACGTAATGGATGCATTTTACAGAAAGTTTGCGATGAATTTCTTACATTTTGGAGAACGTCTGCAAGAACAATGGGCACATAATATTTGAATATTTTACTCCTGATACTAGAATCTTTTTTCTTAACATGTTTATCTTCCATTTATTTTCTCTACTTTTCACTAGATAAAAGCATGGAAAATATCAAAAATGCTTCTAATCTTATCACTTGGGCAAGCATTATAGAAAGAAATATTTTTGTTAATAAAGAAATTGAAATCTTACAATTTAAAAGATACATCTAATGTGTCTAAATGCATCGTACACAGAGCTGGTGCTATGCATTTTCCCACCTGATGTAATCTCTGTGTATCCTAAATTCTGCTGCCTAGTGCCTATCTAAATTTTACTTCCAATGCCTACTCTAAATTCTAAAAGTTTTGCCATTTCTAGATTTTGTTGTTCTGTGTGTCACTAAATTCTAAAAATTCTGCCACACCTGCTCTGTAACCGGCCTTTACCATATATATTTCATATTTCTTCTGAATGTTCATATTACTAAAAAATTAAATTAGCCGCTTTTTCTGTACATTCTAAATGCATTTAGTGTTTTTTAGAATAACAAAAATCCTTAATTAAATCCAAAAATTCTAAAATTAAAAGGAAACACATTGAAGAAAGAAACCAAATACATAAAGAAAATTATTCTTCAAAGATATGTGCAGTTATTATTATGTAAATTACCCAATCGTTTATCATTTCAGCCTTTACTATAATTTTCCATTTCTGTTTTCTCATATGATAGAGTTACTGAGCCAGATTAAATTTAAATTAAATTGTATTATCTTTGACCACTAGTCCACATTTTTAGTTTGAATTTGACTGTTCTTGTTTAATTACGTCACCGTGAGTTGTAATTGACTTTGTTAGCATCAGAACATGCTATTATGTTCTAAGTTCTTTGTCTGATATTGTAGTTACTTTCAGATACAGTGATAATTTGCTTCACATCTATCGGGGGATTATTTAACTTTTATTAGATCAAGTAAACCCTCATAGGTACATTGTGGAGAGGTTGACAAGTTAGGAAATAAAGCACACAGAAACTAGCTACAACATTGGTTTGCATATTGAGACAAATTTCTAATTATTTTCTGTAAAGATTGATAATTAAAGAGAAGAAAATCAATATAAACTAGCCAAAATGTTTGGGAAGGCTTGTAGAGACATTAGGTATTTTTGAAAGCAGGAAAGATGAAAAATTAACAACGCCTTCACCGGGAATCGAACCGCGAACCTCTGGAATATCGCTACCAGTGTGCAAACCACTACACCATGAAGGGTTGCCAAGAAGGTGGGAGAAATACCTTATATACTCCCCCTTTTAAACAGCGACTGGGGTTTTTACGGAATCCAATCGCCAAATCCTTTGTGTGGAGAACCCATCAAATAACCATCAGCACCATTAAGTAAAACTTATTCTTTGCATCTACTGAGACTTATATATAAAACAACTTATCACCTCCGTCACTTTAATGGCTTTAAAGTATATTAACTCGGTTACAACCCCTGGAACTCTACACAAAGCTATGACATTAACTGCATTAATAACCATCAACACCATTAAGTAAAACTTATTCTTTGCATCTACTTAAGCAGAGCTTCACTAACTTCAACACTTGCCAACTGTGCCTACATCAGGCCTTTCAGGTTTGTTCCAATCAGCAGGTCTCTCTATAGACAAGCAGCAGAGGGACAACATTCAGTCTTTTGTTATGAATCATGCTGATTATGATCTCACTTCTCATTTTAACCTATGCCGTTTGACATAAAATCTCCCCACTATTTGCTAAATCTCTAAACTGACCAAGTATGTGACAAAATTAGACATTTAAAAAAAAAAAAAAAAAAAAAAAAAAGTGCATAAAGCTAACTATTAGTAAAACGTAAATGTCACTTATCTTCTTTTAAATATGTCCAACTATTATAAGTGTAAAATATTTAATGCTACTTGATAAACTGCATGAAATTTATTTTATTCTCAAACTTATTAATAATTATGTTAGTTAATTCATGTTTAGTAAATAATGCATACAACTTAGGGATCTATTTTATTTTTAGGATGGTATTACAAAAGTGAAATTCAGGCATAGAATAATATTTTTAATTGAATTTATTCAGTTTCTGTTTGCTCATAGGTCCTTAATTTTTTTCATTAATGGTCCTTAAAAGTCCTTAAAAGTACTTAATTTCCGTGTGCAGAAATGTGTACGAACCCTGAAGCTCTTTACAAATATACAGGCTAAGTCCAAATGAATATGCGGGTACAAACGGCTATAACTGTTTAATGGAAAAAGAATTTATCAATAAGAGTAACATAGAATGTAGACGGACCTACAAAATTTCTTTACGTAAAGCACAGATGCAGTGAAGCAGAAGCCTACGCATGCGAGTTGAAACTCCACAATGACAAGAAACCTGTTCATTGCGGGTGTCTCATTAGTAAAAATGGCGATTCCCATGCAGGAAGCATTTTGCATGTTAAAATTTGAAAAATGTCATTCTGTTATAACAGTGCAGAGAAGATTTTGTCAGTGTTACAAACAAAAACATCAAAATGTGAACAACATACGCCAATGGCATCGGATGTTTAAAAAAACAGGATGACTGTGCACAGGGAATAGTGGAAGGCCACGTGTTTCAGCAGATAACATAGAAAGAATTCTCCGCACGTATGAACGAAGCCCATGGAAATCGACATACGAAGGCAGTAGGGAGTTACAAATTCCACAAAAAACATTATGGCGAAGAGGAAGAGGCTGCAAATGAAACCGTACATCATTCAACTTGAGCAGCAGTTGAAACAGGAAGACTATGGCAAATGTATGAATTACGTTACATTTATGGTGGAAAGCATGGAAGGTGAAACAATGGGCTGATCGTTTAATTTTTAGCGATGAATCAACTTTCCACATAAGTGGAAGGTTAACTGGTACAACAGTTGAATTTTGAAATACGGAGAAGCCTTCCACTGTAATTGAACATGAACGAGTAAATTGTACGATCCTTTTTTTCTTCGGTGAGTGAAGTGTGACATCAAATGTTTACCTAGACATGCTTGAGGTATGGTTAATGCCACAGGTAGACTCTGATTCCACGGATTACATCTTTCAGCAAGATGGAGCACCCTAGCACATTTTTAAATCAACACCTTTCAAAGCATTGGATTGGTCGAAGTGGAGCTGCCGACGATGTCTTATACTCCAAGGACAATGTCCAAAGGTCACCAAGACCTCTGTATGTGAAAAACAGGGTGTTTGTGCCTCTCATGACCAAAAAAAAAATTGAAGAACTCAAAGTATGCAGTTGTAATGCGCTTGCGTCGGTGACTGAACAAATGCTTCAGAATGTATGGAGTGAAATGGACTACTGCCCAGATGTTGTCCGTGTTACCGGGAAGTCACAAAATAGAACATCTGTGACGTATGTATACAAAATTTTGAAGTTTCCTCTGCATTATGTGTTAATCTTAGAGATAAATTTGTTTTCAATAAATAGTTATAGACATTTGTAATTGCTATATTCATTTTGACTTGCCCGGTATATATAATTGATGGACAGCATAGACAATTATTGAAATGAATAATTGCCCTTGTAATCTGAGGAGCCTGCTTACAAGGGTCTCTCTAGTAGCTCAAGAGCATTCTAGGTCTCTCTAGTCGAGAGTTCTGGAGCCTTCTAGGTCTCTCTAGTAGCTCAAGAGCATTCTAGGTCACTCTAATCGAGAGTTCAGGAGCCTTCTAGGTCTCTCTAGTTGACAGTTCAGGAGCAGTCTGAGGTCTTGTTCCGATTGAAAAAATCTTCAGACTGATTTTGTATACCTCCTTAATTTTTCTCTTGTATTTTACATCCTCTGATTTGTTATATCTAGAACGTTATCAGAGGGAAAATAAAATCATTAGTTTGGCAACCCTCCTGAAATCAACAGGCTTTGACAACCAGCACTTTGCAGAATGCTAAAATTTTCTGACACTAGTCATGAAGTTATGTCTCTTGAACTGTCAACTGGAACGAATTATTGTGTCTGTGATGTCAGAAACATGTCGTGTGACACATCATAAAAGCTTGCAAGCGGTGACTTGTGGGGACGGCACACATGATTTTCTCATCTCTGTGTCATCCGCCGCATACTATTAAATTGTTCACTTGTCTTGAATAATCACAGAAATCTTTTATACTTTAAATGCACTTACACGGTAAAAATATTATTTATTAAAAGGAAACTTTGATTTAGAATAATTTTTTGATCAGTTCTATACATTTTAGGTCCAACTATTTAAAACTCTTACGGATACCACTGTATCAAAATTGAACAAGTAAGTTAGAAAAAATAAAATATTAAAAAGAAAGCCAAAATATAATATTGTTACTGTATTTATCAATACCATTGCCACATCCTTTATGAGATGAACTGCCTAATTTGTACCTACACTCAGTATTGTCTCAAATTACACAAAGTGCTGCATGGGCTTAAATTAAACTTATATTTAAAAATCCATCACTATTATCAGTTATACAATTTTAAAACTATTCAAACCATTGTTTTGTAATATACATAAAAAGATTCCATATACAGATGGAGTTGCACAATAAAACTTCCCCTGTTCAAGGATCAACTGTATAATATTTTATGTTTTTTGTTGCATACAAAATAATAATAATAATATGTATTTTAAAAATAAGAATCATATTATTATGAAATATTATGTCAATAACAATTCTAAATTTAATTTTAGGTGAATTTTAGTGTAGAATTTGTACAGTTCCTTGATCGAGGATTATGGTATATATCTGTGTATAATGATGGTGATGAACCTCATGATGTCATCTTCTCTTCTCGTTTTACAGGTAAGTTTAGTTCGCAGAAAATTATTCTTTGATTTAAAAAAAAAAAGAGAATTAGCTATACCTTCTTTTGCCATTTTGATTCTTTTTCGGTCTACTTATTATTTTCATATATTTTCTGCAGATGACTCTAGTTTACCTTGTCCTTATGATTGTCATGGGCATGGTGCTTGTGTGATGGGCAGATGTGTATGTAATCCAGATTACGCGGGCGATTCATGTACTTATCGTAAGTAATGATATTAGTGATTATATTCTGCATGTATTAATTATTTTTGGAATTTTGGAAATATTATGTACTGCAGTGCCCTTGCATCTATGTACATAACTGCCCAAGACTTATCATCTTGAAAAATGTATGCTGTGTAAAGCATGGTATTCTTGTAATATACATAAATATAGTCAAGTTTAACAGATAACCCATTGGTGGAAAATACTGAATTTTAACTTTTATTGCAACTAAAATTAAAAATAGTATTTTTTAAATCACATTAGAAATAGCAAATTTTAAATAAACTAATGATTTTCTGACAAATAATAGTGAGTAATGACTGTAAATAATTAGAAGAGGACATTCAGATTAAAACATCTTAAAATTTTAATATAGTTTTTAATTCTTAATTAACAATAAATAAATGTCAAAAAATTAAATATTTTTGTCCTTATTTTTTATATAAATTATACAGTACAATGTCTTTAATCTGGACATCCATAATCTGGAATGATCTATAATCCAGACCTCAAAGCTACAAACTTTCTGCACATGTGTGGCATTTACGCATGCCCGTTTAATGTATAAGGGATGGTATAAGCTGGCTAAAATTATCTAATTATCTATTTCCGTTAATGTTGCAGATTGCGTTGTTCCTTAATCTTCTAATTGCATTCAGCTTATTATTTTTTGCAGACTGTTAGAGCAATTTTATAAAAAGTAAGCTTGAACTTTCGATTATGTCAAAAAGAGTTTCCAATTCTGGAGTTGCCAAAGGATCTACAAAGCGAAAGCATGTTTCGATATATTTTTGTCCTTATTTTTATATAAATTATACAGTACAAAGTCTTTAATCCTGACGTCCATAATCTGGAATGATCTATAATCCGGACCTCAAAGCTACAAAGTTTCTGCACATGTATAGCATTTACACATGCACGTTCAATGTATAAGCGACGGTATAAGCTAGGCTAAAATTATCTAATTATCTATTTCTGTTAATGTTGCAGATTGCGTTGTTCCTTAATCTTCTAATTGGATCCAGCTTATTATTTTTTTGCAGACTGTTAGAGCAATTTTATAAAAAGTAAGCTTGAACTTTCGATTATGTCAAAAAGAGTTTCCGATTCTGGAGCTACCAAAGGATCTACAAGGCGAAAGCATGTTTCGATGTCCATCAAACAAAAAGTGGAATTGCAGCAAAACATGGATAAAGGCATGAAGAAAGTGACAGAGAGGTTAGCGAAAACGAAAAAATTTCGATTGACAAGTTAGTTGGTATTCTCAGCACAGCAATTACAGGACTTGAACAGCGAAACTTTGTAACTGAACAAGAAATTTTGTTTGTTTATAGAATTAAAGAGAAAATATTAGCACATAAAACAAAGCAACTTAAACAACTAACATTAAAAGAAATGTTTTATTTCATAAATTACAGTTTCATATTTTTTATTTCATAATTTCTGCATGCCATCTTACCAGATTTAAATTGATGATCTATAATTCGGAAAAACCCCTAATCCGGAATCACTGAAGTCCCGACGAGTCCGGATTAAAGACTTTGTACTGTATTGTATTTCATATATATTTTTTGGTAAAAAGTCAAAAAGAAGTTAATTACTTTTATAGGCTCTTTATTTATTTATTTATTTATTGTGGCTTTTCCAAAGTGCAATGAATTTTTATTTGTGATCTAAAATCCACACAACCTCAGGTCTCATGCTGTGCAGATTTCTGATCTTCTCTTGAATTAAAATTATTTAAATATAAAGGAAATTTAGGCTTTATAATGGAAGTAAAATTTCAGCATTAAGATAATTAAAAAAAAAAAAAACAGTGACCAATTTTTTAACACTGCTGAGTGCTGGGAATTCAACCCAGGTTCAGTCTCAGGTGAATGGGCTGGTTGGTTTTCATGTTTTTTGTATGTGTAACATGAATACTAGCCAGTTTTGTGACAAGAATATGAAATTTGCAAATTTTTAGCCACAGGAAAGTTCTATATTCCCCAAATCTTAGAAAACTATTTAAAATTTGTGAAATTGTTCACTGAAATTCACTTGGCACTCAAATTACTATTCTACTTCATAAATTAACATTAACATGTTTTATTGCTGTTTGCATTAAAATTCAGTACAAAAGAATTGTCTTTTGTACATATTAATAGTGATGTTAAGTGTTTAACTGTTTTGCTTTGGCTTAATCGATGAAAGTTTTAAATTTATTCTTTTTACGCTGTATAGGTATACTTGTTTTGCTAAATAATTATAAAAAGTTTTCCCAGGTGTTTGTCCCATACTCTGCAGTGGCCGAGGTCAGTATGTAAATGGAGCATGCATGTGCAGTTCAGGATGGAAAGGCAAGGAATGTCACCTAAGAGATGATGAGTGTGAAACTGCTGATTGCAATGGACATGGGGACTGCTTGGATGGTTTATGCAGATGTTTTCCAGGATATAAAGGCTCTCATTGTGAAGAGGGTAAATTTTATCCATCCTCTTTGTTTTCTTTTTTTGTATGGTAAATGTAATAAGTTTTATGTGTGTGTGTGTGATTATGGCAAAGCCTCGAGGGCTATCTGCCTAAGGGGAGGAATGCCTTCATGGTGGACTTTCTGAGTGAAATTGGTTCTTATGCACGTTACACATGGAAAAAACCACGAAAATAAATTTTATGACCTGTGTTAACCAGCGTATCAGTTTGGAAGACTGAAGACCTGTGTTTAATTATTCCAGTTAGGGTGTAAAAATTTTTTACAAGAGCTCCTAACATCCAGTGGGTCACCTTTCTTCTCAATAACTCCTTTTAGATATGGAGGTAATAGAAGAAAGTAACTCTTTGTATTTCATTGGTTTTGCTATCATATGTTCCACAGCACTCTTAACTTCATAAGGAGCCTTTGCAAACAGCATGATGATATAAAAAAGAAAATGTTATCAAAATGGGCAGTGAAAATGTGTACTTAATATCAGTCACCTTTGTAATTATTATTTGGTTTGTTTTAGGTAATAAAAAAATTGAGGTAAAAATTATGACAAGAATTTAGAACTGAGTTAAAGTAAAAGGAGTTTTGATTAAATAATTTAATGTGTTTAAGAGGGTTAGTTGATTTTAAAGTCAACTGAGTAAAATAGTTTAATTAGTACAAGAGTACATTTACTGAATTGAAAGTGTGCAAAATTTTATAAAATCTACTTCATTTGGAATAGAGTAGCAGCACTAATTGATAATTTATTATTTATTTGTTTCACATGAAGTAGATTTTGTTATTCTGTTGCAAGTGAAGTCATATTTTCCCCCTTCCATTGTTGTTTTCCAGAATTAGTGGCATTATTTTCTCCATAAGGGATAAGTTGTTATATTTGGCTGACTATATTTTCAGGAAATAAATAGGGCAGACACAAATGAGACAAGGATTGAATATGACAAGGAAAGATGAAAGAAAAGACTTTGTGAAGTAAACATGTTGAGCATACCATTATTCAACAGTGCAAGAACCCATATAAAAATTGAAGTTGACTCAGAGGAAAACTATTCTTGTTTTGATGAAGTTTATCTCAGCAGCACATTTTGTACTCTGTGCATTGTATCGTTTTGTGCTTTGCACATGTAGTATCTCACAATCCATGGCACTGTTTTACATCAAAATTTAGCACAGCTTTCATTCTGTCAGTGCATAAATTTCTCTTTTGACAATGCGTTCTCCATAATAGAAAGTATTCTTTCAACATGTGCTAAATTTAGTAAATTTCTGAAATGAATAAGCTCCACATTATCGGGGGAGGGGGAGAGTGCCTTTTGTTCACTTAAAAATAATTTTCAAAAAACTCTGAGCACTTTTATCAAATACGGGAGTGTTCTTTTTATTGGAGAGGTATTCAATTATTTGATAGTATTTATAATTCTTTGAATACAGCAGATATGAGTACTAATAAAACAATACAACTGCATGTTTTCCTGACATTCGGGATATTGACATTTGATTACAGATTATTAAAATAATTTAAGGTTGCTTAGTAAACAAACATTTTTATAGCTTTTATTAAAAAGTGGACGAAGTTTTCATTTTGATCAAAGCAACAGGATGCTCGAGAAATCTCGAAACATGGTTTCGTCTCATTCAAAATGGTACACACAGTCAGCATATGTTAGATGAATATATATTTAGTTTAAGAAATTATAACTGCATTAGATTTAAACTGCTGTTTATGTTTGGATAACCTTATTAAGTTCATGACTTTTTGATTTCTCACCAGTACATTCATTTTGCATTTGTGCTTCATAAAAAAAGTAAATTTCAAATTTTCTTGCCTAAAAATTTATACTAAAAATCATTTTATGCAAAGAAATGCTTGTTTGAAATGTATAATAAATTTAAACCACTGGACCTTAATTCTCATGGTTTAATATGCAGAAATAATTGTTTGAAAGATAAAATTTAAGCTATTGCTTGTGTTTCATGGAGTATCTAAACCAGCAACTTTTGATTTCCTTCCATGATAATCACAAATATATAAATTTACCATTTATAATTTTTTGCTCCTTTGTTAAACAAGTGTGCAGTTTTTATTTGTGCTGGATTTTTATGTTATGGAGCTTTTGTGCTATTCTTCTGATATGTAGTATGCTTTTTCTTTTATATACTCATTATTTACTTTAAGATTGTATCTACAGTGCAAAAGCAAATTAGAGTTAATTATTAAACCATATACTCTTAAAAAATATTTTTTATGTTATTTATTTCTTTTTTCATGTAAACTAGTTAATGTTTTTAGAAATTAAATGTTCTTTCATGTATAGATAAGGAAAGATTCTTATTACTAATTTGTTTCCTTGTTGTAATATTTTTTCTTCAAATTATTATGAATCAAATTATGTTTCCCTTTTAATCATTAGAATTAAGTTTTATCACCTAACTTACTTGACTCATGTTTTCTTAAATTATTCAAATTTTCAACAATGTTGGATTTATTCCAAATTGCATATAATTTGATGATCTTTTAAATTTTCTCTTAGTTGACTGCCTAGACCCAGAGTGCAATGATCATGGCATTTGTGTGAGTGGCATGTGTGTGTGTAGAAAAGGCTGGAAAGGTGCAGACTGTAGCGAACCAGATTCTGATGCTCTACGATGCCTTCCGGATTGTTCTGGTCATGGTCATTTTGATCTAAAGTATCAAAAATGCATGTGTGATGAAAAGTGGACAGGTGCTGATTGTTCACAAGGTAGGAAATTTATTTTGGTGTATACTCGGTTTGTATACTAAAAATTATGTTAATGAAATTACTTTTTTTGATGAATATCAATATGTAAATATTTGTTTTACCAATTTCAGTATGTTGAAATTTGACTTGAAATAAAACTGAGACTGGTTATAGGCTGATAGAAGTAATTTTACAATTGCATGAAATACTTTGTATTTTTTAGTTTTCTTACAGTTCTCTAATTCTAGTCAAATCTGTCACTGTGACTGATCAGTGTAACCACTGTGGCAGTTTTTGTGAGTGAAATTAGTTCTATTCTGAAGTATGTATTTTAATTTAAAAAGAAAGAAAATGAATCGGCTTTATGAGGAAAACTGTTTTATTACATGCACACTCTTAATATGTGGAATTTTCATTTCATTTTAAGATATAAAATATTGGAAAATGCAATAATTAAATAAATATATGTGTAGAAAATTTTGCTATACATATAAAGTTTCTTGCTTAAAAAATTTGGCCATTATTTGCCTGATTAAAAAAAAATCTGGCCATTATTTGCTTAAATGTAACTTTTTTTTAACCTTAAAATACCTTTTTTAAAACCATTTATACTCATCTGATATGCTCAGCATACATTTAAAAGTTTGCGGCTGTGTTCGGAATGATGGTTAGGGAAGTGAAGTACTATTTTGTTGGGCTCTGGTTTGAATCCCAGAGAAGGTGTGGATGTTGTAATTGTAAATCCTCTTTCATCTGCAAGTTTAATATTGGTCACCCCCTGTGGTTAGTTTTAGCAATGTTCTTGGTGATAAAGTAGATAAATCATCAATGTGTTCAACCATTCCTGGTGAATGTGTAATTAAAAAATATCTAGCCATTGGAGGAAAGCAAAATTAAAAATATATTAACTTATTATTTGTCTTTAAATTTTTGAAACAAAACATTTTTAACAAAAATTTTTGTGCTGTTATGTGATCTCTTGATAAAACAAGGCAATTACAAATTATGAAAATGTAGTGCTATAAAACTATGCAGACAAACACATATCATAAGATTTAACGCCTGCCTTTAGTTTGGGAACTGTTTCTATTAACTTTCATGTTGATTCATGTCAAGTTAGGACATCTGAACTCTTAAATGAGTGA
This sequence comes from Stegodyphus dumicola, assembly GCF_044657685.1. Lineage (NCBI taxonomy): Eukaryota > Metazoa > Arthropoda > Arachnida > Araneae > Eresidae > Stegodyphus > Stegodyphus dumicola. The sequence goes on along the minus strand of NC_140775.1, from coordinate 15,198,581 downwards.
ATGCACTTTGAGGAGTTTGAGTGATATTGTAAAGAAATATCTGCATGCCAAAATTCACCATTTGTAAGCAATACCATCATATTGGTTACAGGGTAATGTTTAGTGTAGCTTTAATACAAAATGCTTTGAAAATTAATTTTTCTGGAAAGAAGAGGCATTGGAAGTGCTTTAACATGTAAATAGCATAGTGAAATTTCAGTATACTGTAAAATACCAGCTGCAGTCTCATAGTAACTCGAGGTATAAAGCAAGTAACACAGTGGATGTTTAAAAAAAACTTTAAAAATGAGCTGTATTAGATAAGCTTTTGTGTTTGTGAAAATTTTAATTTGTGGATAACATTAATTTGTGTAACAGAAGTTTCCTATTGCAAACTGTTTAAAAAAAAATTGCACATTTCATATGGTCTATTCTATATTAACCATTAAAAATTAAAACTGTTTTAATGTTTTATTTGTCTTACAGAAAAATGTGACCTTGATTGTGGTGAGCAAGGACATTGTGAAGGGGGCCAGTGTGTTTGCCAGGATGGCTGGACTGGAACAAAATGCAGTGAAAAATTGTGCGACCCTAGATGTTCTGAACATGGGCAGTGCCGTAATGGCACTTGTCTGTGCATTCAGGGTTGGAATGGAAAACATTGTACTTTAGGTCTGTATTTTTTCTTTTTTTTTCAAACATATACATTGAACTCTTTTATTAGTTGATTAAAAATAGGAATAAGTCAAAAATGACCTGTACTGAAAATATTAACACTTCAAAGGTTTTTAACAGACAGCTTATAGCATGCAGTGTACAATTAGATGTAATTAAAAAAAATAAAACTGGTATATATTTTTAAATGAAAGAAATCTCCAAATATAATAAGTTATAAGATTTATCATTAGGTCTGTGGCCAGCAAATCATATTATAACTAAATTCAAAGCCAAACACTAAATCATATAAAAATGAACTTGGACTCCCCATGCTTTACATATAAAAAATGTGCACTTAAAAAACGTGTAGAAATGAATAATATTTTAGCTGAGAATGTAAAGTCAGTTGCTGTAAAAATTGTGTCAAAACTCAGTTATTCAACATCTTACCTACATTATTTGCTGCTAGGTGCTAGAATCTTGTAGCTACAATCAATGCATTAAGTGCAATTTATTGCAGCTCTTAGGCTTACTTGATATTTTTCTTAAATCTTCTTTTGGGGATAAGTTTTAAAGTAGTGCAAATATTGGAAATCTTTAGAATGGTTTGAATTACATAATACACTGCACAAAATTCATGTTTTCTTGAAAGTGTAGGAATTTCGCTCCAAGATGCATTTGTACCTTACATAATTATAAACTATTATTACCAAATTTTGTTTTTAAGGATCCAGTTTCTTGTTTTGCTTATGTATTGAATACTTTTTTTAGTTAAAAATATTGCATGATGAAAATTAAATTAAATTAAGAAAAATTTAACATGATCTTTGAATTCAAATTTCAGTTTAACATCTGAATACAGAAACATATTAATTCTGCATAGTTAGAATAAACATATAACTTGTTTAAAAATAAATCCCTAAAAGTTCTTACATGGTGAACATAAAATTATGTATTTAAAACAAGCTGTTCTAAACAACAGAACTGAACAGTTGATGACAGATACTGCTTTAATATTCTTCCATCATAAATTAGCACCATGCAGGGACTTTAGTGCTTATTTAATAAAGAAGAGTTTTATTATTCAAGATGTGGCTATGCAGTTTTTCACCAGATTGCTTGTAGACTGGGCTTGCAACCAAGTAAAGTAGCAGCAATTTCTGTTTTTACAGAACATAAAATTCATACTGTCAAAACAATAGCACTTAATTTCAGCTGTATTTCAGGCTAAATGAATAAATAAAAATAATGCCTTCATGGCTACTGAGTGCTTGAAGCAAATTCTGCATATCATTATGAAAATATAGAGAAAAACAACATTTTTATCCTAAAATAGTACTTGCAAAAATTTTCTTTATTTCTGCTGGGATAGCAGAATTGTTTCATTTTAGATTCAGTGATTTATATGTTTTCGTCTTGTTGCATTATAGAGGGATGCTCAAAGAATTGCAATAATCATGGTGAGTGTTCAATGAATGATGAAAGCGAATGGACTTGTCACTGTCAGCATGACTGGGATGGTCCCGATTGCTCTATACCTTTAGAAAAGAACTGTAATGATGGAATAGACAATGACAAAGGTATGAATTTTTTTGTCAAATGTTTATAACCTACTTCATGAATTTTTTATCCTTTGGTCATAATTAAAATTCTAATGTACCCCCAACTTAAAATTTTGGAGAATTCGAATGTATTCCTATTTTCATCAGTATTTGCTTCTAAAAATAACCAAATTTTAATCATAATTCATATCCATAATTATTTAAATTTTCATTTTATCTTAAGATTAAACAAAAAACAAATTAAATCTTTTACTACTAATAATAAACTGAATTTTAAGAAGTAAACTTGATGTGTAAAATTTTTGATATTTTAAGTTAATAATTTTGTTGTTGTTGTTGTAATTGACTAGAACCAATTCTGTGCTAGAAATTATGATTTTTAATAAGAATATTTTTATTAATAGTAGAAATAGTGATAATAGTATTGCAAAAATATTTCTACTTCTTATTGTACTTATTATTATAGTGCTCTGTTCAAGTATAGTTATTTTCAAGTGAATCATAGCACTGAGATGAACAAACCTGACTATTAATAGTTAATTTGTACCATGACCATAGGACTAACTAGCTTGTTTTCATCACAAAGTAATTTCTTGAACTTTGCAGAGCACATGCTATCACTTTTTTAATTGTCTATCATTATATTTTCTGTTCTACAAGCATTGTATACCATTTTGTGTGTTGTAGAAGAATTATCTTTGTCTTTAAGTCAAGTAATTTGTAGGTATAAAATGGTATAATTATGTACCCATTTCAATGTGCAGTTATTATATATATATATGTATCTTTTGTTATGCCAGGTTTTTAATTAAAACAATATTGCTGATTATCCTTTGCTGCATGTTTATATAACATCTCTAATCATCCAATCACCATTCAGTCTTATTTTAGCTGGATTATCAGGACTTTGTTGTATTTTAACTTTTTTATGACTAGTGCCTACACTGACTGGCAACTGTAATGCTTCACAGTAGATAGTGACATCCCTATTTAACATCCACTAGATGTTTCACATGTTTTATATACAGCATCCATCTCCCACATACACTTTACAGGTACAATATACACTGATGGCATAGCAATCTGTTAATTAGTGGTGTACTGTATCAATAACCTGAATATTCATAGTTAATTTGTACCATGGCCATGGGACTAGTTTTGTCATTAAAAATGGGCTAACATAGCTTGCTCCTCTTTCAATATAATAATTAAATTCTTTATGGACTGCTGAAAAAATTGAATTAAAAAATTCAATTCTTGCAGATGGACTGGTAGATTGTGCTGACAGTGAATGCTGTCAAGAAAAATCGTGTGAGAACAACCCATTGTGTTTTGCAGCTGTCGATCCTCTGGACGTACTTCTGCGAAAGCAGCCTCCGGCCGTGACAGCATCATTTTTCCAAAGAATGCAGTTTATGATAGAGGAAGGCTCTGTTCAAAGTTATGCACACAGAACTGTGTTTAATGACAGGTAAGTAATGAGTTTAATCAAAACTTGAAAACAGATTTAAAAATATTGATTTAATATTAAATGCACTGTTTTTAACAGCGATGTGAGAAAACTAATTTTAAAAATTTTTAATTTGTGCTGCATAGTATGCTTGGGCTTCTATTTAATGCCAGGTATGTACTATGCACCATTAATTATATTTTTATAAATTTATTTTATTCATAAATTGTATATGTTTATATTATTCTTTTATATGTATGTATTAATTACAGTGCAAATATTCAAGACATACACACAGAGAAATTAAAATAGCATAGGCTTCAGATAAATTGCTAACATGTTATTCTTTCGAGGTCAAGTAAAAATTAACTGGCTATTAATTTATATAAATAATATAAAAAGTTAATGCATAACATTTTTAAGAAAGTATTTTGTAATATTCATATAAAATATGAAATGTGAAATATCATATGAAATCTCATGTGTATAATGAATATGAAATATGAAATCTCATACGTGAGATATAAAATATGAAAGAAAACTTTTAACTTAATTTAGCATTAGTCCATTTAACTCCTCATTTAAATTTTGCTGCACTCTGTTCCTGTAATCTAAAATGCATCACCTGGAAAATTAATCCATATTATGTCATCTTTATTTATTTATTAATCTTTTTTTGAATCTTAAGATATCTTCGGAATTAATATTACATGTATATTTATGTATTATTTAAGCTTAATAAAGGTACCTCTGTTCAGATAGATACGAACTATATTGGGAAATTATTCTGTATTATTTTAACTAGCAATAAAAAAATTTAAAATATCATTTAAGATTTGTATTCAAATTCCAGTTTAGTACCTGAACAGTTTTAAACAAAATACTTAATGACAGGCCTATTAGCTAATAATAAATTCCTAGAAGCTGAAGATAAAGAACATAAATTTTTATATTTAAAACAAGCTTTTCTTTATTCATAATGCAGTTGTACTTTTTTCGTCACTGTATAACTTGCACAAAAGGCATTAGCAAATATATTTTGTAAGTGATAACAATTTATTTTTTCCTAAGACACAAAAAGTCATCAGATGTTATTATTAGCTATCATCTTAATTTTACTCAGGGTTAAAAAGAAAATGTGATCTAGATAATTTGAAGATTTTATGGATATCAATTTTAATTATTGTGCATTTCAGAGTTTGCTTTTGATCTTCACCATTAATTTCATAATTCGAAAGATTTCAGAGTTATGATGCTTTTTTAATATGTGTATATAGTTCTATCCAGTTTACTGTAATTGTTTATTCCTTAACATATTATCTATGTGGTTTTGTCCATTTGAAAAGTATTTATGAAAATTCATGCAATCCTAATGTTTTTCAGCCGTGCATCTGTAATCAGAGGACAAGTTGTAAGCTCTTTAGGCAGTGGCATTATGGGAATTCGAGTTGGTGTCGCCGGCGATGCTCACCTGGGCTTCACTGTTACAAGAGAAGGAGGATGGTAAGAAAACAATCAATTGGCCTCTTCAAAGTTGTATTATAAATTTTTAATATGAAATATAATACAGCCTTGATTATTCAAATGATCAGTTAGTGGAAATTCTGCTAAAAATTAGTTCTATTAAAATTTGTTTGTATAGATTCCAGAAAAGTTAATAAAATACTTTGAAAAAGTATTCCATTATTTAGCTGTTTGAGTACGCATTATTATTGTATTCTTCTATCATATTTTGCCACCAGTTTCAGATCATGGCAAACTAGTTGGCTATATCATGTTTTTCTGGTTATCTCCATGTGTTATCTGAATACATACCCTTAGAATCTACTCTGCAGGAAGGCGTACCATTCCTTAGGCCAACATGGTCCAACCCGCCGGCCGCATGTGGCCCTCTTATTCATTTTGTTGGCGATTGCCCTTCTTACCAGAAAAAAATGTTAGTTAAGCATTTAGAAAAACAAAAGACCCTTCTTACTGCTTTAAATAATAATAAACAGAATAAACTGTAAAGTAAAAAGTAATTATAAAGTAAAAAGTTTTTAAGGAATGGTGAGCTTATTAAAAGAAGTGCTATAAAAATGGCATCTTCATTTGGACATAAGAAGATGCTGGAAATTTTTAAACAGCGTCCATCAGACAGTAAATAAAAGAATTATTAATGATATGGGTAGTGAAGTTTCAGATACTCTCAAGGGCATTTTGGAAAAATGTTAATTTTACTCTCTAGATGTCAGCACAGATATAGCTGACATCAGCCAGCTATCTTTGTCAAAACAATAAATGAAGAATTTGAAATTCAAGAACTGCTGTTGGAATTAAAATCATTAGAAACTAGCACCAAAGGTATTGATATATTCAGCGCACTGAATAATGGCCATTTCTAAATATGGAGGTTTCGGGAAATGTTCTGGCATTACAGCAGATGGAGCTAAAGCAATAATTGATCATAGAACTGGGTTACTAGGATTGCGTAAAGAAAAATGAATAAATTGTTTGTTTTCCCACTGTATTATCCACCAGGAAGCTCTCTGTGGAAAAATTATAAGGCTGAGTGAAATATTGAAAGCTGTTGTAAATATTGTAAATTTAATAAGGGGAGGCGAAGCCCAGAGACACAGAGCAATTATTGCATTTGTGGACAGTTTGAATGCTGAATATTCTGACATTTTATTGTACTGTCACGTGCACTGGCAAAGTGCTGAAACTTGTTTGTCACAGTTCTTGGGGTTGAAGAATGAAATTTTTGCTTTCCTCAAAAAAGAAAATGTTGGGCACCGAGCATCAAGAAAAACTGAAAGACATCCAGTTTTTAAACAATCTTGTTTTTCTGACAGATTTTAACCTCCCATCTAAATGCTTTAAACTTGAAACTACAAAACAGAAAACAAAATATATTCCTGCTTTATGGACATATAGAAGGCTTTCTAAAAAAAAAAACTTAATGTAAAGCTAATTACACTGAAGGCAAATAATATGGACACTTCCCATTTTGTCAGCTGCGGAAAGAAGAAAACAACACAAATTTTACCATCCTTCATGAAATAATTATTGATATCTAGAAAGAGTTCCAGGACAGATTCCAAGATTTTGACTCCCTAAAAACAAAACTTTCACTGTTAAACAACCCCATGAAAATTGAAGTAAGTGTGGTGCCTTGCTACCTTCAAATGGAAATTTATGATCTTCAGGCAGATCCATTCTACCAGACTAAAAAGTGTGATGTCACTGAACATTTCTGGAAACTGATTTCTAAAGAGTGTTTTCCAAAACTGCATAAATTCTCTTTGCAAATGTTATTGCTGTTTGGCACATATGTGTGTGAGTGTGTTTTTCTGCTCTCAAGCAAATTAAATCAAAAACGAGAGATCACACTGAAAGCGCTTCACTGGAATCAAGCTTGAGACTTTGCCTTACTGAAACTACAATGGACATTGATAAACTTGTATCAGAAAAGCAATACCAATCATCACATTGATTTCTAGACTGTAAAATAAAGTGATATATTAAACTAGTGATTTATATGTAATTCATTTTTGTTGTTTAATGTCTGGCCCTTATTCTCCTATACTAAAGTTTAATTGGCCCTCGGGTAACTAAAGGTTGGAGCACACTGCCTTAGGCAAACAGCACTCGCCTGATTTGATGAGATCTGTTAATCTCAGCAGACCTAATTCATGCTACCACTTCTTTTATACCAAACTGGTTCCTTTTATTTTGTTTGCTTCAATCTATTGTTTTGGATGAAATGAAATTACTTTAGTTGTATTATTTCTAATTATAGCATTATTTTGAGTAATAATGATGCTTTGAATTACTAACAAGTTGACATTACTATTCCTTTGAGATAAAATAGCATTATATTAGCTGTGGATGATAATGCAATAATAATAATAATAATAATAATAATAATAATAATAATAATGATTATTTATGTGAGGTTCTGTATATTTTGTGTTTGTTTTTCTTAGTATAATATAATGTTGAGATAAAATGCTTATATTTTAAAATAAGTGTTGGTTAAATTAAAATACATAGTCATAAAAGTAAAGTAAGTGGTTACTCCAGATAGTCATTTTTCTAGTTTTTCAAAGACTTTTTACTGTTTTCAATTTAAAAAATTTTATCCAACATAAGTAATACTGCAAATCAGTGATGAATAAGATCTTTTATTTTTCTCAAATGTTACAGAAGTGTACTACTGAGTACAGCAATTACTTAAGCATTTAAAATTACTGAATATGACATTTACTTAAAATTACTGAATTACTGAATATGACCACTTACTTTAAAGTAAGTGGTTTACTCCAGATAGTCATTTTTCTAGTCATTCAAAGACTTTATTCTGTTTTAAATTTAAAAAAATTTATCCAGCATAAGTAATACTGCAAATCAGTGATGAATAAGATCTTTTATTTTTCTCAAATGTTACGGAAGTGTACTACCGAGTACAGCAATTACTTAAGCATTTAAAATTACTGAATATGACATTTACTTAAGCATTCTTTCTGTATTTTTAATAACAGTAACAATTAATTTGCAGTAATCAAAATTAATTGAAAAATGTTTTTAAAATCCAATAATGATTATGAATCCAATAATGATTATTACTAGCCTTCTTATGTATTACTTTTTTTAAATGTTGCTGCTATAATAATATGTATTTTGGTATAATGGAAGGAAAACATTATATGATTGGTAAAATTTATACATGACAAGTAAAATTTAAAATTAAATAGTGAATAAAATCTTATAAATTTCAAGGATGATCACAAGGTCCCTTTTTTCAAGACCATTTCCAAAGGACTTTTTCTTGAAAAGGGGAGGTTACAAAATTTTCTAAAACATTTTCCCCCCAGAACAGCTAAAAATGTTGTTGCCAAAAATGTAATAAATGTAAGCAGTTAGAATACCTGCAGTTGTAATTATTTTGTACTAGTTTGTTAGTTTGATGTAATAAAACTCTTTTAAAGTTATTTAATGCATTTGTAATAATCATACTGTCACATCAAACTTCTTCATTATTTAATGAAGACACTAAGTGATAATTGAATTTTATTAAAATATGATACATTGCAGGTTTGATATCATGGTGAATGGTGGTGGTGCTGTAAAACTGCATTTCCAGAGAGATCCTTTTCGTCCCAGAGACGTCACAGTAGTCGTCCCTTGGAATGAAATTGTTGTCATCAATAAAGTGGTGATGAGCACTGATGATGAAAAGCCCCAAGAATATAAAACACTGCTTTGTTTAGATCATGATTATGATAATATGAAGCCAGTTGTTTTGGCTACATGGAAGCATGGTTTTCAAGGAGCTTGTCCAGACAGAAGTGCTATTCTTGCTGAACCTCAGGTAACTTTGTATTTTCAATTGTATATGCAGTTTAATGCAATATATTGTAACTCTTGAAGATATTAGTGTTTCTGCAGAAAAAAACTAAACTTCGACAGACATTAAATTATTTCAAAGTGAAATTTATTAAAAAATTCGTTGCATCATTTGTGAACCAAATATGAATCTTCAACATATATCACTGAACTCAGTATCTATCTGTATATAGCATGTGTGTTGACCCTGCATTGCAAGACCACATGGAAGCATGCCTTTCATTCCCCTTCCCTGCATTAAAAGCAGTTGGTAGAGGATATTCTTTATTGGCCAAATGAACCAACTGAACAGTTACTAGAATCTTTGCTATCATCCTTATATTATGAACAGCACATTATAGAATCAGTAATCAGAAATGATACCCGTTGCTTTTACAAATGGCACTTATTTTTGCTAATAGTATGGAAAAATAAAAGTTATTTCTTGAAAGGGAATGTATAAGTTATATTTCTCAACAGTCCTTTCATGCCTGTAACGTATATAAAATTTAATTTAATCAGTGTTGAAAGGCATTTAGTATGTAGGGTATTTGGAACACAACCTGTGCTGCTCTGTAGCACGCAGTCTAGCAGGAGTTCATGCTTGCTGAATATGCTTGATGAATTAATATTCTATATTTAAACAGGTACTGGTTGAAGCAAGGCCAGCATCTTGTGTTCCCATAGGTATACATTAGATATTGATGAGCCTTGCCAACTGTTAAGCTTTCATCTAATTTTGGGAGAGAACTTCCAGGCAATCTGAGGGTCTGTTGCTTCACCACCGAATTCTCGAGAGGACTTTTGGCTGGCTATGTATTTGGAGTGCTTCTTTGTCACATAGGCACTGTAAGTTTATGAACAACAATGCCATCTTGAGGACCTTCAGCACCAGCTCATCTGTACAGTAGTCAGCAGCTCCAACCACTATAACGGTTGGGAGGCTTATATTTTATACAGTAGCACATTTTGTCCATTTTTTTGCTGAGCAATAATTTTTTTGTCGCCTAAAAGAATTTATTGGAAAATTCTTCATCATTCAGCAGCTGCCAAATTGTGAAATTCCCTGCAATTCCTTTGTCAAAATTTCACGCAGAAAATATCTTTGGATCAAAACATGTTCAGCTTACAATGTTTAGCACAATTCATGGTGCTATCTTAATATGATTCCATACATTTGAGCTACTGACCTCTTAACTGAAGAGTATCATATTTATGATTATTGTGGTCTCGCTGTAGTGAAGCAGCACAGGATTAATCTTCAATTATAGGTACAAATTTAACGATTTTGGGAGGATATTTGTTTAGCTAATGCTGTGAAAACAATATTCAATGAACATGAAAGCTTCCTTCTATACTGAATGAGAAAACCTGTTGCTGATGTCTAGATTTTGCAAAATTGCCCAAACTACCACATATTTCACTCTGTATTGTCTTGAGCACGAAGAAGATAAGAGAGAGAAGAAGCATATTTTTCAGGTGGTGGCGGATATTAAGTAGGGGTTTTCTGTCTTCTGCTCTTCTTACAGTATGTTTTTTATTTTTATATGTAAAACCTTATACAGTCAAAAGTCGTTAATCCAGACACGTTGGGACTTCGGCGATTCCGGATTATAGATCATCAGTTTAAATCTGGTAAGATGGCATGCAGGAATTATAAAATTAAAAATATGAAACCGTAATTTATGAAATAAAGAACAATTATGATCTAAAGGGTATCAAAATTTACAACAACAACAACAAAAAAAAAAAAAAAAAAAAAAAGCTTAATATTTATTTGTTTACTTAATTAAACATTTCTTTCAATGTAAGTTGGTTTCAGTTGCTTCATTTTATGTGCTAATACTTTCTCTTTAATTCTATAAACAGACATAATTTCTTGTTCAGTTACAAAGTTCCGCTGTTGAAGTCCTATAATTGCTGTGTCGAGTATACTGACTAATTTGCCAATCGAAATTCTTTCGTTTTCAATAACCTCTGTGTCACTTTCTTCACTATCGGAAGCGAATTATAATGACGAGGAATTTGATTTTAATCATATTAAAGGCGGAGTACATCGAGATGAAATACTACATTTAGTAAGAAATTATAAGCCAAATAAAATAAAAACATCTGCCCTGAAGATAAGGATAGTGCTGACAGATCAACTTCCAATTCATAGTTCCCCCCACCACCCACCCAGAGCAGCGTGAAATTGATAAACAGATTTCGCAATGGTTAGATAAACAAAGGATCATGCCCTTATCCATTTTTTGCAGCAATTCCACTTTTTGTTTAATGGACTTACTTTGTTTAATGAAACATGCTTTCGATTTGTAGATCCTTTACATATTAGTAAATATATATTGGAAATTCTATTTGACATAATCGAAAGTTCAAGCTTACTTTTATAAAATTGCTCTAAGAGTCTGCAAAAAATAATAAGCCGGATCCAATTCGAAGATTAAGGAGCAACGCATTCTGCAACATTAACTGAATTAGATAATTTTAGCTTAGCTTATACCATCCGTTATACATTAAACGCGCATGCGTAAACGTATTATGCGCACACGCATATTCGCAGCCGTAAAGGTCTTACGCGCATGCGTCAATGTGATGCATGTGCAGAAAGTTTGTAGCTTTGAGGTACGGATTATAGATCATTCCGGATTATGGGTGTCCAAATTAATGACTTTTGACTGTATTATCTTCTGTTTCCCTAATTGAATGTGTAATGAATTTAATGTTTTTCTTTTAGGTCATCCAAGAAAGTCTGTCTATCCCAGGCACTGATTTGCATCTAGTCTATCATAGCAGTAGGGTTAGCGGATATTTGTCAACAATTCAATTGCAGTTGACTCCTGATTCGATACCAACCACTTTGCGTCTGATTCATTTGAGGATATCCATTGAGGGCATTCTGTTTGAGAAGACATTTGAAGCAGATCCTGCTATCAAGTATACATATGCTTGGAATAGAAGAAATGTTTACAGACAAAAAGTTTATGGAATTGCCTCAGCAACAGGTAACTAGAAATTATAATTTCATATTTGAAGGACACACTTTGTAAAAACCACTCATGAACATACAAAATAATGCTACATAAAATTATAAGTGTTATATTTCTGTGAATATTAATAACCATAACTAAATAGAGCTATCTGTGATTAATGAGTACTTTTCTGTGCAAGCACATCTGCATGGAATAATATCTGCCTATGAAATATTCTACAGTAATTTACTTATAACCAAGTGCAAAAAAATTTTGGTGTGAAAAAAAAGAAAAAAAAAAAAAAAAAAAAAAGAGAGAGAGAGAGAGCAGCATAATAAATTGTGAAATATGCACCTTGTCAAGTATTTCCACAGCACAGTTTTTTTGATATGATCTTCAGATAGAGTTGTTTTAAAACAGTATTTATTAAGTATTGTTTAAGTATGGTAATTGAGGGGATCCTTAGTCTACCAATCCAAGTTTGTGACCCAATTATCATCTACAGTTTTTCATTTGGGCACCAGATATTTTGAGATTTGTAATGGTATTTCTTTTAACATTTGAGTCCTTACTGGCAGTTGAACACAGGTTGTGAGATTACCAAAATGGTAAGCCAACCACTTCCCTATAAGACTGTATAAAAGGAATGTCCTTAACTTCCTTACATTTTATAAGACTAAAACTTCATAATCTAAGAAAAATTGTATAAAAGTTATTCTTGTCATCTGAATTATTTTCTTTTTTTATGTGACCACTTTTTAAAACATGCTATATAAAGATTGTTTTAATTTACCCAAACTAGTATACTTAATTTGCCTTAGTTATTCCTAGTAATATCTGTTTTGTTTGTATTCTTTTCATTATCAGTAAGTAGAATTCAATCACTTTAGTAACCATTTTTCATTTGTGTGTATTAATGTGTAAACTAAAAAGGAAGACTGAATGTAACAGGTACATGACTAAGACGATGGTACTATTTCAGGAATTGGATCTTCTAATTTGAATGTTAATGATAAAAGCATTAGATAGAAGTGCTTTTCAGATTTTTCAAAAACTAAAATGAAAATTCCTTTCAGTTTCTGTTGGATATGAGTACAGTTCATGCAACCACATAATATGGGAAATTCAGACAACACAAGTACGAGGCCATGATATGAGTATATCTGACATTGGTGGATGGAATTTAGATATTCATCATAAATATAATTTTCATGAAGGTAAGCATATTTTTTTTCTTTTCATTCTGAAATCTGTAAATATATTAACTATGGCAACAAAACTGAAACTTGCTTAGAAAGGGAGTTATGTGAAGTGATATCTTTTCCAAGACTTTATGGAAAAATTGGATTTTGGACTACTAAAATAAAGAAATAAACTAACAAAAAGAATAAATGATAAGGCTGTAGGGGATGTTTTTTAATATATTCTAATTTAAACTGGATTCTTAATAGATACATTTGTTTTTGTTTGTTTTTAAGTATGTCAGAAACTCCAAACTTCTAGCTCAACTGACACAGCCGTCTATCTGTATATTCAAAATTTATGTAAATAGTTCATTTGTTTCTGCAGGGCAAATAATACACATAGTGTCACAATGCAAGTTGGGGAGTTTTATTTCGTATATTATATCATTATTTAAAAAACATATGTCAAAATAATTAAAATATTGTTACAAATGCCTGGAATATGATAGCTTCCTTGCAAAGTGGATTTAGGGTTGCCAGAAAATTGCAGGGAAAGGCAGGGTTCCAGATTTGGCTCAAAATTGGCAATATGCCATAGATTGAGAGAGAAAATTCTAGAATGAATTCTTACCGGTTTGCTCCAGAATGTTCCTGAAGGCAGTTCAAGAGCTACATAAACCCTGCTTGTACGCAGAGTAATAGTGTATCGTGAAGAGTATCTTCGAGGTACTGTGTTCAGCTCTGAGAGCAATTGACGAAGTCAGGAGCTGTACTCGGTGTTTTACTGTGAAGCTATTTTCACCGTTACAGCCTCATAGCTGGAAGGCTGTGTTGCTGATTGCTTCAGCATGTATATCATAGTTTTTCAGTGATTGTAAACATGTCTTTGGAACTCTCCTGCGAAATAGTGGCAAATAAATTGTGTTTTGATTCTTTGTCAGGTGTTGTTGTCAATCACTCCAAATCTACAAGCCTGTAGAGCGCAACAATATTTTTATTTCCATAAAGCATAATCCAAAACAACTTTTTAAGACAACGTTAAGAATCGAAGTTATTTTTTATTTGCATAATCCATTTCCATATATAATTCAAATGAAACAATGAATCTGATTTTTATATATGTAGAGTGAGGTAATTTTTTTTTAAACTTAATTTAGAAATAGTTTTACCTTCTTATTGATGCATGCTTGTTTCTTGTTGAAATTTAAAAAAAATATGACAACTTGCTGCATAGGTGACAAACATTAAAATATATATACACCTCTGCTATATTATTTTGATACAGTGGAATCCATGTCACAGGTTAAGTACCTAAAATAATGTCCAGTGCAAGGGGAAAATGTTGTTCAAAGAAAATGATAAGGAAATGTTTTTGAGTAAATAAGAATTCTTTTGTAAAAATGCACCAAAATATTTTAAGTTTTAAATAATATATACTTTTAAAGTATACTCTTAAGCTATAAAAATAAATAAGTAATTATGCTATTTGCAGTAATCACTGCTGAAAAATGTAGAATTTTGCAGGTCTTACAAAAAACGAGCATGTGAAATAAAAATATATCTTTGTAAACAGAGGTAGATTTAGAGATAGAGGTAAGTGGAGAACTCATCTCACATGAACTTGTGAGACCCCTCATGTCTTAACAGACAGAGTTATTTAATTTGTTTTAAAAATTAATAGTTTGGACACAACTTGAAATATGGGCCCCTCACATATGCAAGGCACTATAAATCTATTTCTGTTTGTAAATACAAAATGCATTTTAAGATACTTAAAATATAGCTAAGAATATAATAGTAATTAAGCTAAGTTTTGGCAATAAAATATAATGTATTAGTATAGCATAATGAATTCATTGCCTATTCATGCCTAAAATTTCAAGTTTATTCATCATTTCTGTGAGATATGTAAGCTTCTCATTTTTCTATATTATCAGTCTTACTTTTAAATCCAAACAATTTTGTCATTAGATTTTTGATTTTTTGCCTTACATTATGCCCTTCAAAATTTTTACCATGTACCTTCAAATGATATGCATATCCTTTGTTGAATATCATTCTTTACAAACACTATAAATCTTTTCACCATAATTATCTCCGAAAGAAGTTTTACAGAGATCAGCATTTCTGAGAATATTAGTAAACAGCATATCCTGTTTGTGTCACTTGTTGCAATATACAATCAGAGTCATTTCAAACTTACTACATCTGTTAACTTTTAAATTGGAAACTTAACAGATGCATTGATTTTTGATATCTAAGAGACAGGCATAACTTACAAAAATTTTATCCTGTGTGCTGAAGCGGTATGTGTATGTAATCCTGACTGATAAAGACTAAAGCACAGTGAACCATCTCATGGTAATTATCTTTGACATAAAGTGGCCAGTACGTAAACATCACTTCTCCGTGAAAAGCACTTTCATCAAAGATCCAAAATCATCTGAAAGTGTGAGCATCTGTCTGAATTTTAGAGAGAGATCATTATATATATATAGAGAGAGAGAGAGCTTAGTTTAGAAATTATTTTATATTGTCAAATCAAATATAGGCTAAGAAATTTTTAATACAGTTTATTATTTTATTTGCATGGGTGTTTAACTTACACCTTAGAACCTTAGAAAGCCAAACTGTTATTGTATTATATAAAAATTTTGTTGATAAAATTTCAGCTGGTAATAAACTTAACGAAAAATGGACTACTAAGTATGATAATTGTTAAATTTAGGTACAAGTACATATTATATGATTTTATAAATTTAATTATCTTTTACATGTAGAATTTATAAAAACAAGATAACATCATTATGCCAATATCACTTTTATTTTGCAGGCATATTAGAAAAAGGAGATGGTAGTACTGTTTACCTGAAAATGAAACCTAAACTTCTTCTGACAACAATGGGTAATGGAATCCGTAGACCCCTCGAGTGTGAGAATTGTAATGGATCTGCGAGTCAACAGATGTTGCTAGCTCCAGTCGCTCTTGCAAGTGCTCCTGATGGTAGCATTTATGTAGGAGATTTCAACTTAATCAGAAAAATAACTGCTGAAGGAATGGTGACAACTGTTGTACAGTTAAGGTACAATTTTTGGTTTCCCTATAGAAAGTGCTTATGTAGATTATGTCAGACATATTTAGAGAATTTTATCATCTTAAGTTTTAAATCTGTAAAGTTTTCTTTGCAATATTTGTAGCGCTGCTTCAGTTCTGTCAAGTTTCTAATTTAGTTAAAACGGAATGGCAATACTTTTTCTTCTCTCCACAAAAAACAAAGGTCGGTATTCTATCATGCGATTTAACATGCATGTAAAATGTAAATAAATATTATGAATAAGTATATACAATATATTTAATCCAGAATGATCTATAATCCGCACCTCAAAGCTACAAACTTTCTGCGTATGCGTAGCATTTACGCATGTGCATAATACGTTTACACATACACGTTTAATGTATAACGGATGGTATAAGCTAGGCTAAAATTATCTAATTATGTATTTCATTTAATGTTACAGATTGCATTGTTCCTTAATCTTCTAATTTGATCCAGCTTATTATTTTTTTGCAGACTGTTAGAGCAATTTTATAAAAAGTAAGCTTGAACTTTCGATTGTGTCAAAAAGAGTTTCCGATTCTGGAGCTACCAAAGGATCTACAAGGCGAAAGCATGTTTCAATGTCCATCAAACAAAAAGTGGAATTGCTGCAAAAAATGGATAAAGACATGAAGAAAGTGACAGGATAGTGAAAACAAAAAAATTTCAATTGACAAGTTAGTCAGTATCCTCGGCACAGCAATTACAGGACTCGAACAGCGGAACTTCGTAACTGAACAAGAAATTATGTCTGTTTATAGAATTAAAGAGAAAGTATTAGCACATAAAACAAAACAACTTAAACCAACTTACATTGAAAGAAATGTTTAATAAAGTAAACAAATAAATATAAGCTTTTTTCTTTTTGTAAATTTTGATAACCTTTAGATCATAATTGCTCTTTATTTCATAAATTACGGTTTCATATTTTTAATTGTATAATTTCTGCATGCCATCTTACCAGATTTAAATTGATGATCTATAATCCGGAAAAACCCCTAATCCAGAATGGACGAAGTCCCAGCGAGTCTGGATTAAAGACTTTGTACTGTATAATGTTGTAAAGAATAAAATATTGATTCTATTGGGGTTAGAGAAGTACTTCAATATTTAATTAAATTTAACAAATACACAATAATACTTTTCAAGATAATCTTCTATATTTATTTACTATAAAAATGTGCTTACCAGTCTTTTCAAAATTTTGGGCTTGTGTTAATTATCATATATCATTATAAACCATGCAACAGGACAAAAGTCACCACTGCATAAAAAGAACCTAAATTTCTACAGTGAGCTCCCAAATAACCAGAGTAATACCAAGAATGATGTCCACAATTAACTCAAATCACAGTTAATCTGAAAGCCATTAAAAAAAAAAAAAAAAAAAACTCACAATAATTGCGAATATCCCTTATTATTATCAACAGAAAATACTATTAACAATTTACTTCTGTTTTTGAAGCAGGCTTAATCTGAAAAATAAGTTCATTTGTTTATATAAATTAAATAAGTTTTCAAAAGAAAAAGAATAGACTATCAATAACAGAAGAATAAGCTACATAAGAAATGAAGGAGCTAAGAACTCCCAAATACCATAGCATCATCTTTTATCATTGTTGTTATCCTATATCATTTTTTTCTCTTTTGTGTTTTTCAATGACAATTTTGCTTTATGCTGATGTTTTGTAACAGTAATTTTCCCCATCATTCTGTAGTAAACAGATTCCCCCCCTTTTTTTTAAAGGTAGACACCCACTTACACACTTATCCCTTCTCACCTGATTGGGAACAAACTATATTCTATGTGTCCTTACAAGTGCCCAGTTCTCAGAGTGCTATTATTTTACAAAACATAAGACCTTTAATTCATTTTCATATTTAACTGCTTAACGGTTTTACGTGTATGTCACATGAACAGCCATTTTTTGCTTAGTTGTTTTGCCCGTATGTGGTATGGCCATTTTCATTTCCAAAGTTTTAGTTTTTGACTACACGGTATTACTTATTGTAGTTTATCTTTTCTGTTTCTAGATGGCATTACCTGACTGTAAGAAGAAATTAATCAGTTTCTTTTGAGGGGGGTACTGAATTTTTAGGGAAACATCTTTATTGTAATTTGCATGTTTTATTTATTTAATTTATTTTTTCCTGTTCCTTGTCTTACAAGTACATTAAAAATATTCTTCCTGCACCGTTCCTTGTTTTAAAATTGAATTTACTAAGAAAAAATTTTAGCTAAAATTAATAATAGCTAAAATCTCCAGATGTATTATAAATATGCAGTGTAAAGCTATGTAAAAACTAACTAAAGCCAGCATAATAGAAGTCCTTTATGTAAAATAAGCTTACTACTCAAATATGTGAAATAAAGCTAGCATTATAGGGTAATTATAATTTTTCTGTCTATATGTATACTTTATTTTTGAAATATGAATGAATTTTTGCATATAATTTATCTAAAAATGCAGTTTTCTTTCAAATTTTATGACCAAAAAATACATTTGAAATTTATTGAGCAAAGAAATGGTTAATTAATCTGTAACTGCTTCATGAACTGAGCAATTCAAAAGTAGTATTTGCAGGTCTGGATAATTATAGAGTGCCATTATCACTCTGGAAGCCTTCAAAGTGATATGTTGGTGGTGACTGTTTTTAATGTAATTAGTGCCCTTTGGCTTAATTTTATTTTAATTATATATCTAAGAATATTCATGGCTACCTTTCATATTATTTTATTTTAAACTGACTGAAAAAATTTTAAATGTAATTTACTTACACACTGATGAGCAAAAACATTATGACCATCCCAACATTTTTCAATGAACTCATCTGGATTGTGCAGGGCATGCGATTAAGTGGGAGTGTTATTTAACTGCTGCTGGAGAAGGTAAGGAATCATTCTTGCACATGCTTTTGTGAGTGATGTCAAAGGTTGCTGATATAAGCAAATTTGACGGAGAGCAGATTGCAATGGCTGGAAGACTTGGAACGAGTATCTCGAAAACTGCATGACTGGTAGGTCGTCCATGATCTGCCATTGTTAGTATTTATGCAGAGTAGATAAATGATGGTAAAATCAGCACTAGACTCCAATGTTTTGGATATCTACGTGTCACCAATGAAAAAGGACATTGGAGACTGTCTCGCTTGATACAGCAAAGTCAGCACCTAACAGTGGCTTAGCTGATAGCCCAATACAGTGCAGGTCCAAGTGCAAGTGTTTTAGAACACAGAGTTCAGCAGGCACTGTTAGATATGAGACACTGTGTAGCACAAGTCCCACTTGTGTACCTCTGTTGACCAAGCATCACTGTCAACAACGCCTACAGTGGGTTTGGGAATCTCAAGACCAGACCATGGTTATGTGGAAGACACTTGCCTGGTTGGATGAATCATGATTTCTTATTCATCATGTCGATGGTCGTGTCAAGGTATGCCATCTTCCAGCCAAACAGTTGCTCCGCCCATGTACAGTAGGTTGTTGTTAGTGGTGTTATGCTTTCGGGAACATTCTCATGAGCAGCTCCGGGACCCTTAATTATGGTAGAACAGACCATGAAAGCTGAGGTCTATTTGAACATAGTTGTGGATTAGTTGTCTCCTTACATGGTTTCTATCCTCCCAACTAAAAGTGGAATCTTCCAACAGTACAACACCCAATATCACAAAGCTCGAAATGTGGCATGAGGATGAATTTCTATTAAAGTCCTGGCCACCTAACTCACTGAATCTTAACCCTATAGAGCACATTTGGGATGTCATGGAGCGACAACTCAGAGCTCAAACACCACTATGTCCAAATATCTCAGCTTTGCATCACCACTGCTTGGGTACAACCTGTACCGTAAGCAGCGGTCATGCAAACCCGAGAGTTGATACAATTTGTCTTCAGTCATCTACCAAGAACTTTTGGCATCCAGACCAAGGTGAGTTGCATCTATTTTGAAAGCGAAAGGTCACACATGTGTTACTGTGTGTGTGATTATGGCAAAGCCTCGAGGGCTATCTGCCTAAGGGGAGGAATGCATTCGTGGAGGACTTTCTAAGGGAAACTGGCTCGTATACACGTTATACATAGGGAAAACCATGAAAACGCCCATGCAGCCAGCCGGTTTGCGGGATTTGAACCCAGGACCAAACTACCAGTGTTCAGCAACTTTACTGCTCGGCCGCTGGTGGGCCATGTGTTACTGAGTAGGTGGTCATAATGCTTTAGCTCTTCAGTGTATATCCAATTGATAATTTTTATTAGCATTTCTAGTTTTATTTTAATTTACAAAGCATGTTTCTAACACCATCCATGCATTACAAACCTGCTAAAGATCCACCAACATCTCTTTTTCCAGTTGTTATGGCTATTTTGAAATTAAACTCCAAATATTAGTAAACCCAATTTAGTTGGTATCAGATAATTAATTTCGCTATTCAACATAGCTTAAGCCTTTTTATATACTGAGATGTTCACATGAGAAATACCCAGAAAAAGTTATTTTTTAATCAGTTACATATGGAATTTATTTATTTCTAAATACAAAAATATTTGCATTTTGGTAATATAGAAATAATCACTTCATAATTATGCCTAAACCTTGCAGGCTTTCACAAATTTAATAATATTCTTAGGTCATTAATTTAGTTATTGTTTCATTTTTGTTGATTTCTTCACTATCTTCAATAGACAATAGGATCCCAACCTATCATCTAAAATTATATCTTGGATAATCTACTTACACACATAACCTTTCATTGATTTCATGTTTATAATATTTTAGATTTTATGCAGTCTAAAGTGAGATGGAATTACACTATGCAAGAACTGCTATTTGTGCAACAATATGGGAAATTTTCCTTCTTGAAAATTCAGAGCCTAAGTTGTCTTGATTTGCAATTTAGCCTTAAAATTAAAGTGTATGGGTAATCAACACATTATTTTTAATGTGATTTTTATTGCCTCATATTCTATCAAAAATTGTAATACACGAAAGTTGTGTTGAAGTGTTTCCCAACTAATGTTGCACAGAACTGTATGGGATATGTCTCAAAATTAAATATACCAATTAAATTAAAATTTCCATATTTCCCATGTTGTACCTGTGAGAATGAATAACTTCTACAATAAAAGCTATGAAATGGACTCTTATATCTTTAAGGGAATTTGCATGTCATGAACCTTTTCAATGCCACATGTCTTTCAACCTCCGCCCCCCCCCTTTTTTTTTTTTTTTGTGTGTGTGTGTGTGTGCGTTTACTTTTGAAAAATGCAGAATATCCTGGGTAGCTGGTGTGCATTTTGCTCACTTTCATGTATTCTGCAATGAGTGTTCAGTAAATCCCAGTCACAATCTGAGAATATTCTGCTTTTTATGGTTAATCTTAGTTATTTAAAATATAAACTGAATTATTTTAACCAACAAGATATTAAAAAAATTTTTTTTTTAATAGTACTGCACAGGTTGCATATAGATACCATCTAGCTGTAGGTCCAGTCGATGGAAGATTATACATATCTGATCCAGAAAAACATCAGATTTTAAGAATGAAAGAAGAGGTTACTAACATCCAAGACAATCTAGAAGTTGTCGTAGGAAGTGGTGAGAAATGTCTTCCTGGAGATAAGTTGACATGCGGTGATGGGAGGCTAGCAACCTTAGCTAGACTGGCTTATCCTAAAGGTAAACTAATGGCTGTTTGCATCAAGACATGACATAATTACTTTAATTATTATTAAATATTTTGTCTATGAATTTATACTACTGTTTTATGAATTTTAGGTATTGCAATATCTGCTGAAAATGAAATTTATGTTGCTGATGGTACAAATATTAGAATGGTGGATAAATTTGGCCTTATTCATACAATTATTGGAGATTATTATCATAAAAGCCATTGGAAACCAGTACCTTGTGGAAGAACTGTTAGTTTATCTCAGGTATATTAAATCTGTGAAGAAAAATATTAATCAATTGCAATCATCATTTAATTTTTCCTTACTTGTGTGTTAGCCAATACCTACTGATACGTCACTAAAACCATCACCTGTCATCCTGATTCCTGCTAGCATCCAACAACCATAGAAACTGTTTCAGAGTAATCTTGGAAATATTAGATTATTATTTGTCTCTTTTTCCCCCTCCTTCGTAATTTTTTCTATTTTTGATTATTTATTTATTTATTTTAGAAAGGAACAATGGTGATGAAAAAAATTTTCCCCCTGCAATTTATTTTTAGAGCAGTTAGAGCTAAAATTAGACCATTTAGAGCAAGCACATCTACATTGTGTGATTTATTTTAATAACTGCATGAAAAATTATCAGGACATTTCTTGTCTTGTTAATTTTTACCGTGTTTTGTGTCATGCATTTGCTAGATTTGCTGGGAAATAAAATAGAAACAATTAATTATTTCAAAGCATATTGTAAGTGCCAAAAAAATGGTGAGTTTTCCAATTAATTATTGAACAATGAAATGTTTATGACGGAAGTTTTACAGCAATAACCAGTAAAGTATATTAGATTAAAAACTGGGAATTGATTTAAGAGAGTTCAGATGGTGTCTTATTTAGCAGGAAATCTACATAAAATAATAATCTGATGTGCTTTTGTATGCAGTTACCGAACACTACACTTCAGAAATAAAAAATAATAAATAAAAATAAAAAATAAATTTAAAAAAAAGGGTTCTATCAAGCTCTTGACATTGAAAATATATTTAAGTGCCAAAAGGATGCAATAGATTGTTGATGGTATTCAGCAGGTACGGTTAATACGCGATTTTGAATTTTTTTGTGACATAGTAATTTTCCTTAAAATATGTGTAATTACATACTGATAAACCTTTAACCCTTTGACATGCACGATATTATTTTAATAATTTTTTTTAACTAAAAACTCTAGAAATTGAATATTATGATCCTTGAGACAAATAATATATGAATTTAAAAAAATTTACTCTTGCCCATTGTTTTGTGGGTGGTGGTCGTACTGTGAAACCACCACGTGTCTAGGACTTTGAAACTTTCCTAGGTAGTAGGGAAAAAAAACTTACCTTTTTCCGCACGCCTTTCCAATAAATGACGAAATTTACGAATTAAAAAAAAAAATGCATGTAAGAATTGCATAATATACCGGGTGGCCATAATTAAACTGACAGTGCTCACAGTGTTCTGTAGCACGATCTATTTGCGAGAATGACGCCACATTTTGTAGGAAGATTAAACAAGACGAGGGATGAAGGATTCCATGAAAAAAATTAGTTCCAAAAGTCACCACTAGGGGAATATTTGGCGCTGTATAATAGAAAATAGAGTGTTAGCAAATGCAAATCAATACGGAAATTACCTTTTATTTTGCATTCAAATGAGGTTCAATGTGGCTGCTGTTGTTGTGGACCACATATTGCATTCTGTGCACAGTATGCACAACAGCAGAAAGTAATGTGTCTGCAGGAATCTCCCATACAGTCCGTGATATGTTATCCTTCAACGTAGCCAGGACCTGGACCTCTCCTTGACAGACCTTTGACTTAAGGTAACCCCATAGCCAGAAGTCACATGGGGTAAGATCAGGCGACTGAGGTGGCCATGCAGTTGGAAAATAGCGGCTAATGCCTCTTTCTGTTGTGAATTTTGTCGTAGCATCTGTTGCATCCATACAGCAAAGTGTGGAGGGGCTCCATCTTGCATGAAAATGATTTCTCCCAGGCATTGTCTTTGCTGAAGTGCCGGAATGACAAAGCTGCTCAACATGTGGCGATATTTCTCTCCGGTAACAGAACAGGTTTCCTGTCCTGTCGGGGTTTTGTTCTCATAGAAGAATGAACCTACGATAAATTCTGCTGTGAACCCACACCCAATCTTTCGTAAGATTTTCCATACCGTACTGCAAGGTATATCCATATTCCGAGCTACTCCACAAGCTCTAGAGGTGGCAGTAATATTGTCTGGTCTCTGTTGAAAATTGCCATGGCAACTGCTTCGATTGTATCCTGTGGTACAGGTTTTCGTCCTCTGCCTGACTGAACCTTCAGAGAACCTGTTTTCTCAAATGTCACAACCATTGCTTTTAGCCCATTAACTCAGTGCTCTGCAACCGGTGTGCCATGAGTAGGATATAGGTGTGCCGCAATCAAATACATGTATTTGACATTTTGCAATTTTTTATCATGTATTTAATACACAATGACAATTTTTTCCTTAATAATGTCTATTTTAAATGTTTTTATATATTTCACTGTTGTGTGGTTGTGTATGTGATTGTAAGTGTGTCAGCATTTGAATTTTTTCGGCATTTCCTTGATAACTTGGAACTCTTTGGTGTGCCACGAAATTCCAGAAAGATTTTTTGTGCGTTGCAGGTGAGAAAAGGTTGCAAAGCACTGCATTAACTGACACGGGACCGTTACCTTTACGCATTTTTTTGTGCATTCTAAAAGCACGAAGAGCGGCTGATGCTTTGCATTGGTTGAGGTAAAAGAATTTGACTAGTAACGCACGCTCGACTAAAGAAGGAGACATTGCGCATAAACTTTCAATCCGATTGATTCAAAACATAACACATTGCCTTTTAAAACTCAAGCAGCTGGCACTGTGTGAATGGATGTAGCGTGAAATTTAAATAAAGAACTTCTTCTTCTGCTCAGCGTATGTGATATTGCAGATCACGAGACTTTATCAGTGTTTATGTAGATTTTACGCTTTTTTAAAAGTGTTGCTCTATTGCACTTGAACTAAATCAGAAAATGTGCATAATGAAAGGTAATTTTATTCCGTATTGATTTGCATTTGTTAACACTCTATTTTCTATTACACAGTGCCAAATATTCCCCTAGCGGTGACTTTTGGAACTAATTTGTTTTTTCACGGAATCCTTCGTCCCCCGTCCTGTTTAATCTTCCTACAAAATGTGACGGCATTCTTGCAAATAGATCGCGCTACAGAACACTGTGAGCACTGTCAGTTTAATTATGGCCACCCGGTATGTATTTTTTACATTTTTTTACAAACTAAATAGTCAGAAAAAATTAAAAAGTAAACATTTATGTAATTTTTCTATAGCTGTGGAAGTATAAGTTCTTACATCATAAGGACATTTGGCTACATGGATTTAAAAAACTCAGTAAAATAAGGATAAAAAAAAAAGACTCAGTGTTTTTTTTTTTTTTTTTTTTTTTTTTTTTTTTTAATTGCAAAGAACAAATATTTTTTGTGACACTGTTTAAAGCATGTTTTGCCTTTTTGGTACATGCATAGACCCACATTGCACGTTTCACACATGTATCTTCTTCTATGATGTTTCTTCCTTGTGCTACAAGTGTGTGTACACTGATTGGATCTAAATTTCACTGGTATATGTTCAACATTATTTAGTTTCTTTTCATCTGGCACATGAAATTTGTGTTTTTTTTTTATGTTAATGGGGAGGGGGCTTGGTATTTTTGGCTTTGGTACGGATCATCCGTTTCCATTCATACTTATTTTATTTGTATTTCGTCTCAAAATATTCAGAAAATATTTTTAATTTAAATAAAACTTTACGCGATTTCTATTTTTAATTACAGCAAAGTATATTTACATTAAATTTAAACCACAGGAAATAATTTATAAAATTACAGTACTAGCTTGGGGAGCAAGTGTGTTGAGGTCAGAGAAAAGTCTCTGGAAAAGAAAGACCTTTTTACTGGGCAGGTGCATGTATTGTTTAGTAATAAAATAACTGTGATTTCAAAACCCCTTATCTATATCCGGGTAGAAATAAACATTCCTGTTTGAAAAGCAAGCAAATGCCAGTGGTTTCAAGGTGCGATCACCGAGCCTCTAGAGGATTGTAAGCATTTTGGCACAATGCTCTAGTGGCGCAGTGGTCATGCCCTGAAACCACAAAGCAAATGCCATACATATAGAGGTTTTTTTTTATATATGCAGTTTAATTATTGCTATTTTTTATTGTTTATGGTAGAAATCATGATGTGCGATGAATAACTTTTGAAATTTAAAGTGTTTTATATTAATAAAAGGAAGTTATTTTGTCTCATTGAAAATGAATTTTAAAAGACGTCCGATTTGAAGTACCAAGACCTAAAACATCTATGATTCTGTAGTCATTTTGTGTTATTTAGAGGTAAAAGATCAGTAATCAATTGATTTTAACTCAAAAATTTCGGAAGGAAGAGGAGAAAAAATTCGAAAATTGGTGGTTTCAAGGCGCACACCGCGTGTCAAAGGGTTAAACCTATAAAACAATGTACCGCAAAAGTCATAGTACTTACTGCATGTACAAAGCTTTAGGACAAACCTAAAAATAAATGGAGATATAAAGCAAGAAATTGTACTGCTCTTTAATCTTTTATATATTATCTTTCTGATACTTCTCAAGTCTTGACATGTTTTTAAAGCTTTTGAATTTCTTTGTAAACTTGGAACCATCTCAAGTCTCAGTGTACAGATTTTTTAAAATAATTTTTTAAATGTTCTCCACATGGTACATTTTAAGGAGGAGAATAAGAGTGCTATTTTTTTTTTTTTTAATAAGTAATAATTTGAAGGAAAAGTTTCTCTTCTCACTGTTTATTGGTTTAATCCCTAATAACAGGCATATAAAATCTAACAAAGACTTCAAAGCTTCTTTCTGTAAGCAGACAATACTTCAATGGAATCAGATTGAAAGGTGTTTGTAATACTTATCAGTTATCAGTCATTCAACAGCTTTACTAAAATTGGGTGAAAATGCCATTTTAAAACTTTATTAGATGCATTATGTAATTTCATTCATCTCTATTTTTAAGTATTTGTTTTTCTGCCATGTCTTATCCATATCTTGTACCATTATATTGTCACCAAATAATCTGTTTGCAGCAGTGTTAACCACTTAACGACCAGTGCATCGAAATGTAAATATTCTAGAAAAGTGCTTGAATTATTTTGTCTAAATTCATATAACAACTTATTTATTTTAGTCTCTAGACTAGTTTTAAAATAATTTGTTTTATTGAAAAGGAAAGAAAATATATTGCTAATATACGTTTTTGGACATTTCCATTCTACTCAAATTTATTCTTATGAAACAGGAAAGAGAAGAAAAACAGTAAAAATTCAAACTTAGTTTGCTTTGCCTCATAAATGAATTATACTGCAATAGAGATTATATTCATGAATGTACAGTATAAATAAATTTCTCAATGAAAGAGTAAATATGTATTATATATTAAGTATGAGTGTTGCCAATTGTGAAACATAATGAGAAAACTAGAGTATGCTAATAAAAGCTGTATGCTAATAAAAAATCTCCCCCTTCAAAATAATAATAAATTTGCAATATTAAACTTCAGTTTGCTATATAGCAGCTGGGGGAAAAATGTTCACCATTAAAAATTAAAAACATGAAGAATCATATGAATAACTTCTTAAATAAAAGTAATTACAAACTCATAAAACTTAAATCTTTACTGTTGAATGAAATTCAGTGAACTCAAAAAGAACAGATATTCTAAAAGCAGTTCTGAAGTTTATTTCTGCTTTTCTTTTTTGAACATAAAGTGGCATTAAGAGAAAATATGTCAAAATATTAATACGTATGTTACTGCTTAATTGCTTAAACAAAATTATATATATCTATATTATCTATATATTATCAAAATTGTATATTTATTTTACGATAAAATTTCATGTCTATCAGATTTTGCTCTAGGTGTTGGCTATGCATACGATATAGAATTCAAAATTGATCTATTGATGTGTACTAAGATATTAGAAACCGGTTTTACTTATCATATTTTCATGGTACAAAACTGGAAAAGTACTGTAGTTAAGAAACTCAGGTTAACTGACTTTTAAATGATTAACCTAATGTTGTTTTCAATAATAATTAAAAATTTAATACAAGTTTTATCATAATATCAAATATAAATGAATGATCTTATTCATCATTGATTAGCAATAATGTCTGCTAATGTTGTCTAGGATTTTATCAAAATTAAAAACTGCAATATCTTTTTCTTAAATAAATTTAGACTTTGAAAACTTCAGATTAAGTCTTAACACCTTAGAAAGGGTTTACTATTCAAAAAGAAAAAGTAATATTCACTATTTTTAACTAATATAACTAAATCTTTACTTTGAAATAAAATAAAGTCTCAGTTTCAGTTTTGAAAATTTCAAAGTTCGTTCTATTAACAAATTAAAACTTTTATTTAAATTGGTTACCGATACATTCTGAAATTAAATACAAATTGGCCTTAGATTCTTGTAAGGAAGAAATTAAAAGTAACTTTAGTTATCAACATTGAGCTGTTTATTGGAAATTAATAAATCAGAGGCTGTGTTGACCTATAATCTAAATGTAAGTTTTACCAGTACAGCAATAAATTTAACTTAGAAAGTTTCTTCTTCTGAATAATTCAAATTTCAGACAACTTGTAGTTAAAGTTTAAGCTTAAGCTTAGGAAATCCGTTTTTATGATAAATAAATTAAATTTTATTTTGTAAAGTTTAAATTGTTTCCCCCCTAGGTAAATCTAAGGTGGCCAACATCACTAGCTATTAATCCATTAGATGGACATCTTCACATCCTGGATGACCACATGGTGTTGCGTGTCACTCCTGATCGTCGACTCAAAGTGATAGCTGGACGACCACTCCAGTGCACCTCTCAGATGGCGAAAGATAAAAATGACATATCTTCTGAAATATATTTGGAATCCCCACAGAGTATTACATTTGCTCCAAATGGTGATCTTTATATTGCTGAGAGTGATTCCCAATTAATAAATAGAGTGAGAGTCATTGGCAGTGATGGTCGCATCATACATTTTGCGGGTGCAGAATCGGATTGCAGCTGCATGGAAGAGAAATGCTCATGCTACGATGAAGAGCACTTCCTCGCAACTAATTCTAAACTAAACAGCATATCTGCAATAACTGTTACCCCTGATGGTAAACTTCATATTAGTGATCAAGGGAATTTAAGGATTCGTTCAGTTTCTGCTTCTCTTCCTGTTCCAGGTAGAGATCTCAAATACAGTATTTTTGCCCCTGAAGTGCAAGAAGAGTACTTTTTCAACCGTCATGGACAACATCAAGCTACAAGGGATCTAATAACTGGGAGGATAATTTATTCATTTAGTTACAATGTAGCCACAAGTTATGGGAAATTAAGTACTGTAACAGATGCTGCTGGAAACAAGATTTATATTTTGCGTGACTACACCAATAACGTATGTATAAATATATGTTCCTAACTACTTTTTTTTTTTCCTTTCTTTCTGAGGAGAGAGTCAAAAATTTAATAGATAGATAGGTAAAGTACAACATGCATATTAATTCCTTAGCCAAATTTCACTTTAGCTATTGATTTTCAATCATTAAATAACTCATTAACATTTTTATTGTTGCCAGTTTCTTTCTTGACATGAGTAGACTGTACTCGTTCAGTCTTGCCATGTGATTGCAGGTGGTAACTAATATTTGCATTTGTGTATTAAACTTTGTTTGGTATTACTGTAATATTTATGACATACTTAGACAATCCATATTTGCAATATGATTTTTATGATTAATAATAATCTTGTATATGGGGTTGTAGGGTTTACCCATTAATAAAACTGGAGCCATTTGGTTTTTTCTATAGTGATGGCATACTACTAGACATTTTTGAGAGTGCACTAATTATCATCCAGTAAAGTTATGTATAAATAAAACAAAAGCATTTATTGCAATTTATTTCTATCTGTAGACAAAATCCAAGACTATGTGTTAAAAATTTGTTTGCTTAAAATTTGTTACATGTATCACAATTTATTTATTGCTGGTGTAAGGAGCTAACATAAGTTTTGCAAAAAGAATTTGAGATGGTAGATGAAATTATAGTAGACTGGAATAATTGTATATGTAAAATATTTGTACTTAAGATGGAGAGAAACATAAAAGAACTTTGGTTTAGCATGCATTAAATCACTTGATGTGTGCATTTGATCAACAAAGAAAAAAAAAAAAAAAAAAAAAAAAAAAGCAAAGCCAGATAGATATATATCAGTTAATAAGTACCATAAAAAGAAAGTATAGTGAAGCTATATAACTTTAGTAATTTTTCAGCTTAAGTAAAATATTTATTATACAAGTGTACCAGTTTCATTATACCTTATCACAGAATCTACTTAGTTGCATCAAATCATAGCCTCTCCCATTTTCTGTACTATTAAACCTTCTTTTTTTAAATTTTTCCAATATGTGTAATAATAGTTCTAGTTTCTAGTGCATTTATTATAAATATTTTATTAATTTTTCAGGTAAATACTATTGAAAATACACAAGGTGGAAAATGTCGTCTGGAAATGTCCAGAATGGCTATGTTGCAGAGTTTTACAACACCTTCAAATTTCAAAACTCAGTTTGATTACCATGGTAGCACTGGTCTTCTACGAAGCAAATACGATAGTACCGGAAAATCCTACATGTACGGTTATGATGAATATGGGAGACTTGTTGAAGCTATCACACCCAGTGGTCAGATAATTCGACTTTTCTACAATTTAAGTATTAAAGGAGCATCTGTGACTGTAACTAGAGATGATCGTAATCCTGTAGTTTTGCTTATTAAAGGTTCAGATGTTACCACTAAAATTGGTAAGTCTATAAGATCATTAAATTTGTAAATTGAATTCTGAAAATGTAATACATAGCGACTGTTGTATTCAGCATAGTGAAAAAGCTCTTTTATTATTTTTGTATAAAGTTTGTTAAGATAATTATTTTTATTTATTACACTTTTTTATATAATTATAGGTGCAGCAGAAAAAAGAGTGACACAGTTTCCAGATGGTAGCCTTATAGTGACATCTGCAAATTCAAGCACCATTGAAGTAGATACAGTTATAAGTCCTGTTTTAAGTGATGTTAATCCCCTTGTTGCTGAGATTTATCCTGCACCAACAAAACTGAAGGCTACTTTGAGTGAAGACAATGTTCTGGATTTAGAATGGAAATATGCTGTCAAAAAATCAGGCAAAGGCCCTGAGCGAGTAATTAGGCATGTAGGAAAGATATTAAAGGTATGTTTATAATTGCTATTTCCCCCTATCCTTGCTGTTCTAGATATTTATGTTTATAATTGCTTTCCAAATATTTTTCTGTTTTCAATTTGAATAAAATTACATCTAACATAAATGGATATTTTTGCAAACTGAAAATGAATATCTTTCATCTGTGAAAAAATTTTTGGAAAAAAAAAAATTCTTGATTATACAAACATTGCAATCATGTCAGACAATCCTTCACATATGTTAATATGTTGCTTCTCTTTCTTTCTCCCTCTTTTTATATGGTTGTATCTGCTTGGATGTACATGAAACAATTAATAACCAATAAGAAATAAATGGAAAATAATTAATACGTTCTTATAAAAAAATCCTATTGTTATTATTATGGCATTGTTTAATACTGTGAAATATATGTCATACATAAATGTTTTTCTGCTAACCATTATGCAGGGCACCACCTTTACATTTTCTGTGCTTTTTTTTTTTTTTTTTTTTTTTCCCTTAAGTTTGTGAAAGATAGAACTACATCAGAATATGTTCTTTCTATTTATATGGCTTATGGATTTGTCACATCATTACTCCTTAATGTTATTTTAAGCATTAAGAAAGGTTTTGTGATTTGATAATTAAAAAAAATGATCTGGAAACACTCTATAAAACCCTTTCCACATAAATTAATGGTAATTGCTTCTTCGTTTTGTACCATTTTGGTGAAAGACTTCATAGAAACATCAAAGAACTTTCAAAAAGCAGAGGAAATCTGTGTACTTATTTTTTTTATTTAGTTGCCAGTTAGTTCTATTGATTAATAAACATAATAACTATCATAAGTATTGGCAAATGCATATGGATTATTGAAGAACAGTGGATTACTTTTAATAAACTCATACAATATAAAGCTGCTTCAACAAAATATTTATTTCTGTTTACTTAAAATGGATACTTCATAGTTACATAGTTTTATTGTTTGATGAAATCGAATTTATTATTTCCTGTTTCAGGTCAATGGAGATGTGCTATTTTCAGTTGAATTTGACCGAGTTGAACTCAGTGAAACAGTTTATGACAAAAATCAAGTGCCTTTGCTGACTGCACATTATGATATATTGGGGCAACCACTACAGTGGAAACCAGCACATAATTTCACAGAAGTACGGTTAGATTATGATCGGTATGGTCGTTTGTCACATTGGGAAAGAGGCTATTTGTTTGAAAGATACACTTTTGACATGCAAGGACGTCTTGCAGAAATCAGGCATGCAGATAACACAGGAATTATGTACAAGTATGATGAAGGTGCCATTAGTATGGTAAGTATATGTAGTTCTCAAAATAAAGTTTTAGAAATTCACAAATTATTTCTTGAAATACAAATTTGCTAATTGTCTGCAAAGTAAATTAGAACTACAGTAATTTAAAAAATTTAAGTTTGGCAGTAATTTAATTCGTAATTCACAATTTATTTGTTGTTTTAACTGTTTAAATAGTAAATTACTACTAAAATAATTAAAATGGTTTTAAGTAGCTAGAATTCTTATATGAGCTATTATGATATAACATTGGAGCTTATTGCTAACAAAACAAATTTTGGAATTCTAGAAATGATGTATTAAAATGGGGAAGGGGAGTATTGTAGCTTATGATTGTGTTTTGCAAGCATGTAAACATTCTATTTTTTCGGTTGTTCTATTTGTCTAAGTAATATATTACTGTCCTAGTCTCTGGCTTCATGCAATTTCTAAGCATTGTGCTTATAATAAGTAACTTGCATTGTGTGACTTACTAGGATTTAGTAAGTCACACAATGCAAGTTACTTATTTAAGGATATACAGTCAAAAGTCGTTAATTCAGACACCCATAATCCGGAATGATCTATAATCCGGACCTCATAGGTAGCGTTGTTCCTTAATCTTCGAATTGGATCCCGCTTATTATTTTTTGCAGACTGTAAGAGCAATTTTATAAAAGTAAACTTGAAATTTCGATTATGTCAAATAGAATTTCCGATGCTGGAACTTCCAAAGGATCTACAAAATGAAAGTATGTTTCGATGTCCAACAAACAAAAAGTGGAATTGCTGCAAAAAATGGATAAAGACATGAAGAATGTGACAGAGAGGTTAGTGAAAACGAAAAAATTTCGATTGACAAGTTAGTTGGTATTCTCGGCACAGCAATTAACGGGACTTGAACAGCGGAACTTTGTAACTGAACAAGAAATTATGTCTGTTTATAGAATTAAAGAGAAAGTATTAGCACATAAAATG
The DNA here is from genome assembly GCF_044657685.1 of Stegodyphus dumicola. Taxonomy (NCBI): domain Eukaryota; kingdom Metazoa; phylum Arthropoda; class Arachnida; order Araneae; family Eresidae; genus Stegodyphus; species Stegodyphus dumicola. The sequence continues at coordinate 15,165,015 of NC_140775.1, read as the reverse complement.
AAGCAACTTAAACAACTTACATTGAAAGAAATGTTTAATAAAGTAAGCAAATAAATATTAAGCTTTTTTTTTTTTTTTTTTTTTTTTTTTTTTTGTAAATTTTGATACCCTTTAGATCATAATTGTTCTTTATTTCATAAATTACGGTTTCATATTTTTAATTTTAGAATTTCTGCATGCCATCTTACGAGATTTAAACTGATGATCTATAATCCGGAAAATCGATAATCCGGAATCGCTGAAGTCCCAACGAGTCCAGATTAACGACTTTTGACTGTAGTGCATTTTGTTGTGTTAATTGAGAACATTCAGTGATGGACATTGTTTATGTTTAAAATATAATTTGTGAGACTCATCAGTAAGTCATTTCTTTTTGAACAAAATTACAATATTTAACCTTTTGCGGATGACTCTCTGGTATAAGTGGTAGATATAAATGGCATAAGATTATTATGCTCCCCCCCCCCAAAAAAAAAGAAGACATTTGTCTCTTTTTCCTGAGTTATTGTGGTGAAATTTCTATCCAATCTGCAAAGGATTAAGCTAGGAAATTATATATTAAGTAAATTAACAATTTTTTTCCCCCTTGCAGCCCAGTGAAGTTATTGTACCCAGTGGAAGCCGATACCTTCTTCAGTATGATTCATCTGAGGGGCTTCAAGCTATTGTGACACCAAATGGCCACAAGCATGAATTGGCATTTCAGACATCTTTAGGTTTCTATAAATTATTATATCTGAGTCCAGGAGTACGTTATCCATTCGTATTACATTTTGGTGACAATGGTCAACTTCTTGCAAAATTGTATCCTGAGAATAATGGAAGAGTAGTATACATTTATGATGAAAATGAAAATATACAGACTGTGATTTGTGGACCAGAAAGAACAGATTTTGCATATATGGATCAAAAGATTTTAGTCCGCTCATGGACAAAAACAGTTCCTGAACTAGAACTGCGAACAGATTTCCGCTATCACGGAGTTCTGGTGCAAGAAGAACGCTTTAGGGTTAGCAGTCGTAGTGCACTCAGCAATGCGAAATTCCGTTATCAGTATGAAGGCCATATTAATATTATTGAAGTAGAGATTGGATCTAAAGTGGTTGGAGAAGTTCGATATCGGTATGGCGTGCAGTCTGGTATGCTTGAACAAGTACAACAGTTCTTAGTGCATCGGCCAAAAATAAATAATGTTTTCATTCAAGATGACCAGCGACATTTTTCGAAAACCATCGCCCATGATTCGTATGGTAAAATTTCACTTTTGGCTATAAGTTTGTGGAACCGAGAAGTATTTTCTCTCAATATTCGCTATGATAACAGAGGACGTGTTAGACAGATGGGTTCTAAAATAGGGCATGATGTTTCAGTTGAAACAACCAACTGCACTTACACACCAGATGGTTATTTAAGTGAAGTATTAGGGCATCGGAATTACAGGTTCCTTTATGATGTGAATGGAAACATGAAAACTTTCTGGGAAGATGATCACCAAGTAACTCTGAAATATGATGATGGTGATCGGCTAGTTGGCTATAATGATATGGATTTATACGAAGTTGATGGAAGGGGATTTCTTGTCCGAAAAGGACAAGAAAAGTTTACTTTTAATGCAAAATCTCAGCTAATTCATGCTGTACAACCAGGGTTGTATGAAGTTTATTATTATTATGATGCTCTTGATAGACCTGCTGCATGGCGAGATCATAAAGGTAACATTACACAGTTTTTTTACACCAATCCCCAAAACATACATCAGGTTACTCACATACACTCTGCACAAGATAAACTGACCCTGTCTCTGATATATGATACCAGCGATCATCTAATGTACATAGAAGACACAGCTTCGAATAAGTATTTTGTTGCAACTGATCACCTAGGTTCTCCTTTAATAGTTTTTACATCAGATGGAAAGATTGTTAAAGAAATAAAGAGGACACCTTTTGGAAAACTTATATTTGACTCCAACCCCTCGTTCATGATATTTGTAGATTTTGCCAAAGGACTTAGAGATCCATACACTGGGTTGCTGTTCTTCAGAAGTCGCGCCTACAATCCTACAAGTGCCCAGTGGCTAACTCCAAATTGGGAAGATGTTCCAAAGTATATTTCAAAGCCGTACATGATTCATCTCTATAGGTTTCGAAATAATAATCCTTTGAATGAAGATGAAGACAGTTATCATTTAGATGGTAAGTTTTAAAAAGTCATACTCATAATGAAATTTTGCTCTCACTGTACTTTTAAAACCCCATTAATTTATTTGAATACATACTGTCAATGTCATGTCACGTACTCGGATACTTCATCTTGGATAGTTATATAATTTTAATTACACAGTATTGTAATAGATTGTTTTAGCAACTAAATATCATATATTGTTTCAACCATTTGGAGCATTTTGCTGTTATCTAGAATATTTTATTTTCTATTAAAGAAAATTTTGAATTGTTAATTTTTTTGTTGCTCTGCAGACAAAAATATGACATTGTTTCATTATCTAATTGGTTACTGATCTGACCTTGTGCTTAGTTAATTTGAATTTAGAGTACACATCCAAATGTTTTTATACAGTAGTCAAGTCATTGAAAAGTAAAAGCGAAAAGTTGTAAATTTAAATCTCTATTTAGTTTTTACACCCTTGAACATTCTTTCTTATTTTATAAATGTATTTAAATGTAAATTATCCGTAAGATTATAATATGTAATAAATGTTGCATAAAAATTGGGTACATGCTATTAATTAAATTTGATTAATAATATAAAAGTTTTAAATTTTAAAATTTGGTATTGAGAGATTTTTTTTTTCCAGTTTCTTTTTAACAAATATTGCAGAATTCGAAAATTTTAAATTAAAAAATTGTAATCTTTGTAAATTTACCAAGAGCCACAATTGATATTTATATCATCTTAAAAGCAGTAAAACAATTTTTGTAGTTAAAGAAATGTTTTGAATAATTTCACAATGATAATGAACAGCTTTGAAAGAATATATAACATATTTAACAAAGCTAAGTTATAACCAGGAATGATTGCTTAGATATGTTAGCAAATACTAAATTAAATTCAGATTTTTAAACTATGTAAATCTTCTATGAAATAAAAAGCTTTACTATTCGTTTCAGAAATGCTTTATTTAGTAAACTAAGGAGAAAACCAAAATGAATGTTTTAAATTACAAAAAGAGATTAAAATATAATTTATTCTTATCAAAAGACAGAATGCTGGAATTTTTCTCAGAAATATTTGTACAAGTGTTTACAATTTCATGCAGTAATAATCAGTATTTATACTTTAAACTACTACAAACATTATATAGAACACAAAGCACAACACAGAGAAAGCTAATCCAATCAGCAATAACAACAGCAGCTAACTAAACAACTGAACTGAGATGTCTCTCTCCAGTTTTTTAAAGTTTTCAATCGGTCAAGAGAGAGTTCTAGTAATTTCTTTGCTTCTCAAGATTTCTGGAAACCAACAAGAGGATGGAATTATAGTTACAGCTAATACAGTAGTCATTTATTCAGTTTCAATACAAATAAAAGAGATATTTATTTATTCAATGTTAAATGCACATGCTCTTATATTTTTACTTTCGGCGCAGCTTTCTCTTAAAATTTATCACGCGCTGCATTGCACGAGGAAATAAAATAATTTTGATTATAATTCTACTAAAAATATCTAACTAACTACAAAATTCATAACAAGAAGTTATTTTTAATTCATGCTGCCAAATTGTTTTCTTCGCTATTAAGTTCTTTTGGTTACAACTCTCAAATACTATCGCATTATCTGCTGGGTTTATTTATACATGTTTTTTCCCCTTTTGTATTTTCTGTAGACATTTTTATTTTATGCAGACAGTTTGTGATAATAATTTTTCCACTGATCTGCAATAAAGAGAACCTAATCTTTTTTTTAAACAAACAGAGTGAAATTCTAAGAATTCATTTTATTCCTTTTTTTTTAGATTTGGGCAAGTGGATATCAGCATTTGGCCTTGGGAAGTTCAACCTTCCACTCTCACAAACATTTAATGCAAAACCAGAAATTTCCTTCCCTGTGAAACCAAGTCTGCAGGTAATATCTGGTTTGAGCTGTGCTGCTGATATAGTGACACGTGAATTTTTTCGCCTGACTACTGTTGCACGTACTGAAATTCGGGGGCTGATTTCAGGATGCGAGTTGCGTCCCCAGCTTGCCAATCTACCTTCTGTTCTTGGTGATGGTCTGCTTTTGTCTAAAAGTAAGGATCATGCTATTGTTCACGTCCTTAGTGATGCAAGCCCCATACTGAAGGATGTGGTGACTACTGTGCTTAACGACACAGGATACGTGAATTTGCATTTCTCTCTGCATGGACAAGACTCTTTCTTTTTAGTACAACCCGATCAGCGCAGGGTGCAACAGGATTGGGATCAGCTTCAGAGACTAGGTACAATGTTTAACGTAACCATGCATGCCGGGGAAGGCCATGTGGATCTCAGGCTTCGGAGTCCAGCAATATTGCTCAATATTCGATATGGAGGCAGTCTAGAGGAAGAAAGAAAACGACTGTTGAGCCATGCAAGAAGAAAAGCAATTAAAGATGCATGGCAGAGAGAAATCAAATTAGTGCAAAAAGGACTGAAAAGTAGCAGGGAATGGACAGAGGCAGAGAAAGAAGATTTGCTCACTAAAGGAGTAGTGTCAGATTATTATGGCACGGACATTCATGATGTTGATAAATTTCCTCAGCTGGCTGACGATCCCACAAATATTGTGTTCCGGAAATGTAAGTAATTATTCCAATTTTTTTTTTAAGATTTAACATGTAAAATCTAACATTGAATTAGGATGAAATTCAGTTATTTACCTTCTAATGAACATAAGAATTAAAATTTTATTTGTATTTTAAAAATATCTAAGTGTTTTTAAATGTTAAGGGAGTTTCAAAAGCTTAAAGTAAACAGTAAAAATCTTAAAACAAATAAATTAAATCTTAAAATATATTTTTGAAAAAGGTTCAGTTCTGCTGAGTATTCATTCTTGTTTTAACATTTTTGTAAATCTTATTTTTAAGTTCCATTATATAACTGTGGCAAAATGGTTTCTAAAGATCTTTTAAAGCAACTGAGCTAACTGAACAGAAAAATTTGAATTTTTATTGACAAAATAACAGTTTTTACAAGTAAGATAAGCAGCTGCGTATAGTGCAAATAGATAACAAAAATAAATTGCAATTCTCCTTAACCCTTTCAAGCCTTTTTTTAAAGACATGCCCCTTACAAAAGTCTACAGACTATTAACAAACTAAAGTCTACAAACTATTGTTTATAAATGTTAGAACTCCCTTGCAATGGATTAACAAACTCCTACTTGAGTTGGTCTCAAATTAAACTCTCGAGTAGGAAAACATCTGGCAAATGCATCTGGCACTGAACAATAAAATAATCTTTGCTACCAATAAAATAAACATCTACAAATGAAAGTCGCAAACACTGCTAGCAAATCTGGAAGGGTATGTCACAGATACCAAACTCCTCCCAAAGAAATGTCTGCAACAGTAATTATAAAGAAACTCAATAGCAAAATATGACTCTGAACTGATTAAATGATTTCAGGTTGCAATGCAGCCTAAAATTTATAGCTTTTTACAAAGGGAAAGGGAAGTGCTTCTAGAATTCTCATAGAAAATTGCTACTAGAACCTCAAGAATGCATTTTCTAGAAACGACCAGAATGTCACAGACTATCATTAAGGCCAAGCAGAGTTTTCTCTCAATATCTCAACTCAAGCTTTTAGTTGATTCAAAATCAAAAGATCTTCGAAAACACTACATGACATAAACATATACAAACAAATTAAGTGGCTATAAATTCAAACTTAAATAGCATCCACAATAAAATTACTATACAATATGCACAAAGTAAGTAAATAAAAACATGAAAAGCAAATATGCAAGAAATTAAGCATGCATAAAAAAACAAATTTAAATAAAAACAGATGTTTATAAAAATGTAGTGTATTATTTACATCATTTTGGGGAAGATATTAGCAAATGCATTCCTTAGAATTGGTAAAGGAAGTAAATCTACAAACAGTAATTTAATTTATTAGAAAATAAAAACGTTTTAGTATTTCAGCAAAAAAATACCTAATTTTCTTCTAAAATACTTAATTCAGTTTGAAATTAAAGCTGCACCCTTTGAGACTACTAAATGGGATAATGATGCACCATGGGACTGCAAAAGGAGATAAATTTAGTAGCAACAACTTAACTTATTCAAAAATAAAAATGCATTAGCAGTTGTATGTGAAAATGCATACAATTTTCCTCCAAAATAATTAATTCAATTTTGTTTTCTGTTCTTTCTGAATAAATGCATTAATTTTCTATTTTTATGATTGTTGTGAACTGAAATTCCATTTCAAAATCCATATATGTAAAAACAAATCTCATAGCAAGTGTTTAAAAAAAATATATATATATGAACATATAAATATAGATGTCTAAGGAAAAAATATAACTATAAATTTTAATTTAAATTAGCAATAGCACCTTAATGCTTAATTTTAATTTTGCTCTTTCCCCTTTCTATTCTAAAAATAGTAATATCTTTTTCTGCAATGTATGCAAAACCAAGTCTACATACAGGTCAAAACAAGGGAGGTAAGAATAATGTTATAAATATGATACTCCTAGCTGTAGATGAGGCAATATTTTCTGCTGAAGCAAATTCTGATGATTGGTTTATTGACAATAGGTTTATTGGCCTCAAAACGCTTCATCAATAACATTCACTACCTTATAGACTTAAATTTGAAAAATTTGAGCTTTTCCATGGCATCATTGCAGCAAATGAAAGAATATAAAGACTATTCTTGAGAAAGAGTTCAATACTAATGTGTGATATGAAATTATGTGAAGCCTGGACATTATAACCAGCACATGTACAACAGAAGGACACTTACTAGATCACAGAAAGCTTATTGGATCATGGATTGCTTGATGTAATAATGGTTGCCCACTACTGCTAGCGTCACACCACAATGGAGGTTGGTTTCCGAATTGCTCTCGTAACTATAATATAAATATAAAATAATTTCAAAAATTAGTTTCTTTCATTTCCTCTACTTCAGTGAGAGAATATTTCTTCCAACTATTTTTTCTACTATGGAAGAAATTTGCCAAATCAGAGCATAATATTAATAAGATGTATGAATATAATTTATTTTTGCTTTCAAATTTATCTACAATGTCTATAGTTCATTTCTGCATTACTGGATTATTTATAATGATAATATAATTCATGAAATTTATTTTCTTTTCATTTGTACAGAAACTGGAACATTTTCCTCATCCAAATTTATCTGTGATCTATGTATAAAATTTCAAATACAGGGATTAAAGCTATTAAACAGATGAATATTGACTCTGCCTTACTACAAGTATAATTTGTGTTTAATACTGAACACAAACAAGCTATTTCCATATTGAATTTTCAACTTGCAAAGGTAAGTAAATTACTCTATTTATAAGCATTGTAATTCATATAAATTATTCTTTATAGATTTTTCTGACCCATGGGTATAATAGCTAAGACTTTTAGTGGGAAAAAAAGTATAATTGGCTCTCGAATAAATTCTATCTTATTTTTATTTTGATAACTAAGCCCTGTTATCTACCAGTGAGCATAGAAAATAGTCATCAGAAAATTGTAAAGTAAGGATCCTGAGGAACCAATAAAAAGTAAACTGTTCACTTTGAGCTGACAAGATTGAATTGGAGGAAAGGGTCAGAGGTGTCAGTTAGTAGAAATTCAGTCAGAGTACAAGATAAAGTGAAAAGTGACAGTTCTGGAAAAATTCATATTAAATCCGTTTAAAAAGTATACAGACTACCTGAAAACATAGAAGCAAAATTTACAAAGTAACACTGATAAAATCTACTATGAAAGTATGAGAGCAATGCTTTACAAAATGTAATGGATATGGGTGTAGTTTGTAGGTCTGCATGTTCAAATATGGTTCACAATAATTATTTTTCATCAGTAATTTAATTATTACAAATTAAAATATTAATAACAGTAATAAAGATGTAATAATGGTTGCTGATTTGAACTTAATTTTGTTCTTTATATTGTATTAGAAAAATCAGAATTGCTTATATTTGGTTATTTAACTTTAACAAAGTATGTAAGGCTGTGTATATTTATTGTTGGCCAAAGGAGATATACCTTTATGGAAAATGCTGTAAAAATTTGATGTAAACATACATTTTGCAAAGAAGAAAATTTCAAAAATATCTGATCCAATCCATTTGTACATCTGTAGTGCAAATGAAACCAGCTGTTCAAGATAACCTGTCTCAATTTTTAATTAGCAAATTATGAAATTTTGTAATTTGATATTTAGAGCATGATTTAATTTTAAATTAAGCAATTTGATTTAGGATTTTTCAAAGTATGATGAAAGATTTTTTAATGATATACATTCCACAAGAAAAGGAAGAATGACCTTCCTTGTTTGCATTAGTTGTACATAAGTCACATGATCTCTGAGGTCATCTGCATTGTTTATAAAAGGTATACATCAGTCACATGATCAATGAGGTCATCGGAATGTATCTCATTAGTATTATCTTTATATTCTCTGTATTGTTTGTAACGCAAGTGCATATTCTGACTGAGACTTCAGAAACAAATTGCCATAAGAAATGTATGAAACAATGTGTATTTGATTTCCTGCAAAATATTTGGTCTTTCCCAAAATGTAGCCAATCTGTTAAAAATGGGGACAAATAGTAGCCAGCAGCTATTGTAAATAACTATCACAGACCACGCACAGATGTCCTTGTCAGTTGAAGCAATTAAAGATAGGATATTTCTCTTATGAGAGAAAGCAGTGTGCAAGTATGACAGTTGTACCACAACCAGGTTTAAAGGATACAGCAATTTTTCTGGTACAACAGTTGTACCAGTTTGAGGAAGTTAAGATGTTAAATTCAAAATACAGTTCCCATTCAGTAATTAAATAGATTCATATCAATTAAAAAAATTATACAGACATTCTTTGGTTGTAGTTTTTAAGAAAAACTGAGGCAATATCAACAATTTCTGATAATTCAGTTTTATAACACAATCAACATCAGCTTTTAAAAAATGTAACAAAATTTTACATTTCTACTATAGCGAGAATAAATTAAAAAACAATAGCAGCACATGTATTTACATGGCTTGCTACATATTACAGATTTAGCTACTGTGTTTTCATTAAACATACAGAGGAGTGAATTAAAAAATATATTAATTCACAACATAACTGTTTACTATTGTTGTAAGAAAGAACAGATATTTTAACAGTTGGTTTTAGGAATTTATTTTCTTTTGAAGGAAATTATGCAATTCGATAATAATGATTTTAAAAACTGCCTCTTGTGACAACCCTTACTGCTTTCTTATGCAAGTGTAACTATATTCATTTAAAAAAAAATTAATGTCATTATGTTCATTGTTGTTGATATGATGAACTGAGATTTTTGGTTCTGCATTTTTCATACGTGTGATAATGCTAGGCATAAGTTGCATGTTCTATAGCAAAAATACAATTTATTGATTGAACTGTGCGTCATTTCTTGCAAAAATTTACTGGACTCTGCGCGATTGCCATATCGTGATTTCTAGTAAAAATCTTATTATTTTTGAAGTCTTTGATACTAAAATTTATGATTTTGCTAAGTTTCTGCTTCTCCATTATTTCTTTATGCTATTTTTTGGTATTTTTAAAAATTATATGTATTTTGATAAAATGCATGTTACGACAAAATGCAAAATAAAGCAAGTGCATATCACAAGAGACTCTAAATATTGTTTAAGAGAAGTCATTGGCCAGTGATCATTGAACCCGTTATGATAAAGTGAATAGAAAAGCATTTGAAGGTTCAAATTAAAATAAATAAAACGTACCCATTTAATGAGATACATTCCGGAGCACTGTAAATGCAGTTGGCCTTTAAACCATGTAAGAATAACAATGCCAATGTTCTGCGCAGTTCAAAATTAATATATAATTTTATACAACTTAAAATTTAATTTTCAGCCACTGACTATTATCCTATTGATAGTATAAACTGCAAATTAACACATTTTGTATACTATAATATATATGTCACAAAGAAAAATATAGAGATTTGTGCAACTGAGTTCACTGCAGTACTAGCTGTGAAACTAATAATTTTTCATAATATATTTTTCTTCATTTTATAATAATAAATAATAAAAAAGTACTATCTGTATACATTTTAAATATTCAAAAAATAAATTTGAAGTTTTTTTTAATCTTGTAAGTTACATAATTTATCTGCAGAATTTTTTATTTTAAAATCATGTAACTCAAAAATACTTTTAAGTGTATTTATTGAAAAGATCTACCATAGGAAATAGACTAGTGTAATTCTAATGCATGTTATCTCAAACTATACCACTGATTTTCAAGGACTAAATATACATGCTAATTTAAGATTTAAACTAAAAAACTCAGCAATCTTTCATGAAAATTTAGAATTAAGTATAAATTCTTATAAAAGCATCCTTTTATATTAAAATGTTTTAGTATTACTGATGTTTCTAATATTACAACTGTTGGTAATGTAATGTATTTTGCAGTAATTGACAAAACAGATAATCTTCTTAGTAAAACATAAATTTTATTTTTAGTTTACGGAGATAGATAATTTGTATACAAATCTTAAGTGGCAAAATTTTCATACATCTACTAGCTGGTCAAACTTCAGAATTCTAAATTTTAAACAATTTTCTCTATTGCTGATCAGCAGTTGCATCATGGCGTACAAATATGGCGTTGCCACTTCAATAATTGATACAGTTATTTGTTAAATAACAAGATATTACAGTATCCTTAATATCTACAATGGAAGGTATTAAAAAAATTAACATTCCGATATTTAAGTGTATTCATTAAAAATCGATTACAACAGCTAAAATATTAAAACATAGCCTTATGTAATTATATAAAATTTTAGCAGCATAAAATGTTCTATGACACTATTTAATATTAATGAGAGAAAACTGGCTTTGTATTTATGTTCTTGCAGTTAAACAGATCTTTCCCGAATTCGGCTATTTCAGTAAGTTAGAACAACTATTCATGAACTATGAATATACCATTATTACACTTTCATTTAAAAGTTTGGAAAACGTTTTTCAAGGTCTTGGGAATAGTTTTCAATTAACTGATATACACTTAATATTCTTAATAGAAACATTATTAAGACTGGTAAGCATCGTGCATAAAAAATGCTTATAAATCTTACCTCGTTTTTTGCAGAAATTTGCACAGATGTTTCATAATTAATTGATTTCTTCATTTTGACCTTAACACGGCTTGTTATAAGTACCGTGATATCCGGCATTACTTTGAAACAAATATTGTTCAGATGTTTTCCATTGAATAACAAAAGACCCTACTTTTTGACATCACGAAAAGAGAAATCATTTCTCGCAATAGCCATAAATTTCTAAATTCGAAAAATCAATTAATTTCAGCGGAATATCTGCTATCGACTCCATAAACATAGCACATGCCAATATTGTTCTTAATAATAATAAAAATAAAAATGAGTTTCAAAATAGACACGTGACCACATTTTTCTTCTTCTCTTGCGGAATGTATCTCATTGCTTTAATCTGCATTGTTGTATTTTATGCTGTGATTTATACCACATATCTTTCTTCCTTTTTTGAATACTGTTATTTAATTCTTTACATATTTAAACAAAATATAGCCATAAAAATTAAACAAAAATGAAAATAAAAAAATAATACATAACTGATTATAAACAATGCTTTAATCTGTAATAATAAGAAATAGTTTTTAAACATTTAAATTTTAAAGGAAAGTTGATAAAGTTTAAATCTTTTGATTGTTTTTTTTGGGGGGGGGGGCTAATTGTGGGTTTATTTTAATTATTATTATTATTTTTTTTATTGCCGGATGTGCTTTTTAAAAATTTTCTTGAAGCAACAATACTGTTAGTTACTAGTTACGGGTCAAGGGACTTAATAGCTGATACAAGAAGATTATCTGCAGCATTAGGCTATATTTTATTAGAAAATCAGTTGTAACTGCAACAGTTACACTTATTTTGAATGACTATATAAATAATTTTACAAAAATAAAAGTGATGTTTTGTTAGTAATTACTAAAAAAAGACTGAAAGAGAGCAATAATAATAAACTAAAAGTTAATGTATCAGTATTTTTATAGCTAATGATGTCTCTTTTACAAATTTATTATATCTGTAGAATCTATCTTGATTTCATAATATGTAAGAGAATTTTCTGGGGTTCACAAGAATTGCTGTTAAATTTTGGCCATCCAGAAGTGAAATTGAGATTCTATTTTGTTTAAATTTCAGATTAGTTATAAACTGGATTATTTTTTTTAATGTATCTGAAATGATGGTATATCATTGAAGTAATTTATTTTTTTTCTGTTTTTCAGGCAAAAGCAGCAATCCCTGATACTAAAATTATCTTTTTTGTGTGTAATTGTTTCTCACAATTTGGCATGATTTCATCATCCAATGTGTGCAATATTTATCTTACTGAATTGGTAAAATACTCTGGCATATGAATCATGAAATCATGTCATTAAACAAGGATATTTAAAAAAGAAAAGATGGAATTTGTGTGCTTTCTCCAAAATGTCCAATTTTACTGTTTGTCTCAGTTAATTTTTGAAACTTTACCTTATATACAAATATGTGCTTATATATAAGGTATGTGTATTTGCCTTTAAATATTCGTTAATGTAACTAACTATATTAAAGCAGGGTATTTATCAAAAAAATTCACTAATTATAGTGATCGAAAATCAAAATTGAATATAAAATGATGTAATTATTAAGAGCAGCAAATTTTTGCCAGAAAATGTTTATTTTGAATATATTACAGAAATTTGTACAGCATAGTCCTTGACTATCATTTAGAAGTGTTAAATGCCTTTCTGAAAGAATAATTGTATTAAACTTTACATATGGATTTTGCTTTTCATGTGCAGCTTATACATAATTCAGGCATTTTTATTGTAACAGTAATATGTAAGTTTGAAATGTGTGACAAATTCTAAAAAGACGTACATACAGTCATTGCATTATAAAATCAAATTTGAATTAAAAAGTTTTGCCAAATAAAATTTCACAAAATTTGTATAAATTTAACAAAAATGCATTACAAAATTAATTTTATATAGAATGCATATGTTTTATTTTTGTATAAGGAGTAGTCATTTAATAATATTTGGGTATCCAAAAGCGTAAATTGTTTTTTATAAAATTAATTCTCCGAGTAAGGTATATATATATATATATATATATATATATATTTTTGAAGGAGGCAGTACTAATCCACATTTTGCTACACTACAAATTCTTGTAGTTTTCTCTTTCATAAGCATGCTTTGTAAGATGATTTTCATGACATACTAGAATAAATACTGAAGCTTTCTGTAAGATGATTTTCATGACATCATCTTACAGAAAACTTCAGTATTTATTCTTTTAATACTAAGCCAGGGTTTCTTAAACTGTGGGTCACGGGGTCCTGCAGCAGGGGGTAGCCAAAAATTTTAGCAGTTTTGATAAAATTCTTTAACTTATTATAATAATTTTACGTAGGTTGGGGCAAAAGTCATGGCAACTATTTTTTTCCCTTGAAGATACCAGTCCGGTTGGAAAATGTGACATATACAGACGAAAGGACAAGGTCTTAACTTCATGTGTGGACAATGAATAGCACTGAAATATCGTAGCACATGAATTTATTACGGTAATATACAGGGCAATATGGCCTTCACTGTGCAAAAGAATGATAACACAATACACATACGTAATATTGATATGACAAACCTGAGCCTAAAGACCCTCAATGTAGTCCCTTGCTACTGTCACCACACTCTGCCAATGATGTGGGAGATGCTGAATACCATCAGCCTCAGCATTTGCTGCACAATGGTGAATCGGGTCATCTGTTGACGCACAGCATTGACAATGCCCTCTCGTGTTGCAAACCGCCTACCACGTATTGGTTCCTGAATCTTGGGAATGAGATCAAAGTCACAGGGTGAAAGGTCAGGAGAGTACAGTGGGTGCTCCAATTCTTCCCGTCCCCAACGTCAGAGTAGCTGCCGCGGTATCGGAGTATGATACATAGTCCTCTGCTTTATGTGGTCTCTTATCTTCTCTTACTCTGCTTTATGTGGTCTCACATTGTCGTGCAGAATTGTTGCACAAGGAAGTACCTGTAGTACTGTGCAGTCACTGTTCTGCCATGAGGAACAAAGTGGCAAACAATGACACCTTTGATGTCATAATGACGATCACCATCAATTTGACTGGGGAAGGATTCTGACGGACCTTCTGCTGCCTTGGTGATCCAAAATGTCGCGGACTGACGTTTCTGTTCTGGTTCGTATGCTCTGCCCCAAAATTCATCAATGGTGATTATTTGTGACAAGAATTGATCGCCGTCCTGTTGCCAGCGTACAAAGTGGTTGGAGCATATTGCATAGCGCACCCACCTTTGAACTTCCATCAGTGCATGCGGTACCCACCACGAAGCGATTTTATGTAGCTGTAGCTCACTTGCCCTCTCTAACTCCAGTAATATCCATCGTCTGTCTTCATCCATGAGGTGCTCGATGACGGCACGTGCCAAGTCGGTCCACACACTCACCGGTCGTCCCAAACATTGCTCATCACTGGTTGACACACGTCCTTGCTGGAACTTTCCCACCCACCATGCTACTGTACGATATATTAGGGCATTATTGCCAAGGGTTTCTAATAATTTACTACTAATTTCTACTAATTCGCATTTCTCCGTTGGAGAACGGCTATTTTGATGTAAGCGCGCTGCTCAACATGGGTTACTTCCATCTCGCACTACACTCACCACTACTGATTTCAGAGCCCTCGTGACCACAGAGCCATCTGTTGTTCTGCATACACACTATGCCTGCAGAACTTCCACACAACACATATATGTTTTGTGATCTGTTCACATATCTACAAGAAAAAAATAGTTGCCATGACTTTTAGCCCAGCCCTCATACAATTACCAAATACTTTTACACAATGTATCTAAAAATAGATAAAGACAATACAGACAAAGAAAAAAAACAAAAATTTTCCTTGCTTTGCACGTGACGCTGTCATTTCGTTTGTTACTTATTTAAAATTTTCACATTTTTCTATGTCTTAAAAATTAGAAATTAATGACCTAAAACTGCAATACAGTCAAGTCTTTAATCCGGATTCGTCAGGGTTTCGGCGATTCCAGATTATAGATCATCAGTTATAAAATTAAAAATATGAAACCATAATTTATGAAATAAAGAGAAATTATGATCTAAAGGGTATCAAATTTACAAAAAAAAAGCTTAATATTTATTTGTTTACTTTATTAAACATTTCTTTCAACGCGTGCATGCTTAAAGCATACATTACGCATAGTCGAAATTAGAAAATTGCAACCAGAAAACGATTTGATGTGTATTTGTGATATTTATAATGACGAGGAATTTGATTTAAATCATATCAAAGACTGAGTACATCGAGATGAAATACTACATTTAGTAAGGAATTATAAGCCAAATAAAGTAAAAACATCTGCCTTGAAGATAAGGATAGTGCTGACAGATTAACTTCCAGTTCATTGCGCGCCGCGATGTCCCCCCCCCCCCACAGAGCAGCGTGAAATTGATAAACAGATTTCGGAATGGTTAGAGAAACAAAGGATATACCTTTATCCATTTTTTTGCAGAAATTCCACTTTTTGTTTGATAGACATCGAAACATGCTTTCGCTTTGTAGCTGCTTTGGCAGCTCCAGAATCGAAAATTCTTTTTGACATAATCGAAAGTTCAAGCTTACTTTTATAAAATTCCTCTAAAAGTCTGCAAAAAATAATAAGCCGGATCCAATTAGAAGATTAAGGAACAACACAATTTGCAACATTAAATGAAATAAATAATTAGATAATTTTATCTTAGCTTATACCGTTCGTTATACATTAAACGCACATGCGCAGAAAGTTTGTAGCTTTGAAGTCCGGATTAAAGACTTTTGACTGTTGTATATTACAGTGCAAGTGAAAAATTGACAGTTTCACTCATGCGTGTGTCAGATTTGCGCAATACTTATGAGGTTTCACAAAGTTGTGAAAAAATCGCAGTGATAAAAGGGGGTCATGACCGGGAAATGTTTAAGAAACCATGTACTAAGCTGGCATATGCAACCTAAAGTTTTGCCTTCCATTTTCTTCAGTATAACATCTAGCTTTGTCTCTCAACTTTTTAACCATCCTTTGCAAAGCTAGTTTTGGTCTACTTATTGGCCTCTTCCTTGGTTCTATGTATATATATGGTATATGTTGATACTAAAGGTATCTGACCTCCACTACCAACCTTCCATCTATGAAGGCAGGCATTCTTAATTTGCATCCCATGTGTCTTCTGTATTTAATGCCTTCTACTGAAATTTTTATCTTCGTTTCAATTAAAACTTTCCTCCTTAAACTGCCTACCTCCATTGTGAGTAAGTATCTGTAATGACATCATTGATGTAATTGCCAAAAATGTTTCTAACATAAAGTCATTACTTCATACCATATATCACCTATATAGAAGTTTTCATCTTAAAGTGGGATGAAACTCTGATCAGACAAAGTGTATGTGTACGATACATGTCCTACCATTAGTGATATTTTGATTTTTGACATGTCATAGACCTAGAGCACCTTGTGGTGACATAATGAGTTTTGGACTCCATCCCAGTTTAAATAAAGAGCACCTTAGGTAATGAAAGCACAGAATCTCATTCCACTTTTTACCAGCTTCTTGAGAGGATTTTTAGACCAATGAATTTTAGGGCTGCTCACTGTGCATAGCTATGTGATCACAAATATTCATAGCTGCTGAAGATTAAACCCTGCCCTTTGACAAGCAGCCTTCTCTAGATATACTGACTGTTTGGTTTTAGCTAAAATTGAGAGAAATGGTGCTTCCACATGTCTTCCAATTTGCTAGATATCCTTGTCCTTTTTGTTTTAAACAATGCTGTGAGGAAAGTTTTTCTTACTTCATTTTTGCAACTGTTAAGGAAAGTAATTTGAACATATAATTGTGTTTAAAACATTTTCATATTGATTATATACAGCCCTAGTTCTGAAACCTTTTGAAGGTTTATTATAAACATCACAATTTATTTCTTCATGCAGTGTGTCACTATTTAAGTGGTATGATGGGATTTTTAAAGTGATGTGTGTATCAATCTATCAACCATAAGAACAAGTTTTAACATTTATATGAGATTGTTAATATAAAAGTTATGCTGACAGATTTTAAGACCTGAGGATGCCTACGTATTATTTATGAATACATGTCGCATTTGATTCACAAAACTAAATTGATAGTGATTTTAAGATAAACACAAATACTCTGAAAATGGGTGATATTTTAGCATGATGGGCATTACATGTCTCATCAATTAAATATTATTTGCAGTATGATATAAACATTCTGTCTAAAGTATGTATTTATAAAATAATTTTTAGGAAATTTTGTAAACAGTGACTTTGAGAATTATTTTGAATAGTGCTGTATTGTGCCTACAATAATAATTTGCAATCTATCATGTAAATTAAAATGATTGATATTTTGTTTTAAAATGCAAAATGTTCCCCCTTCAAATAAAAAAAGGAGATTAATTTCATTTGAAAATTTCAGTTTGTATCTCTACTTCCTCATACTGGCAGTTAATATATTTAAGGGATGCAAAGCATAGTCTGCCTAAAGTGATCTGTGACTTAATGATAAACAGTACAATACTGTAATATACATCATGGTATTATAATTTGTAAAGTTACTAAAACTTTTTTATAAATACTAACATTGGTGCTGCTTTGGCTACTATTATTAAGCTGAAGTAATCATTATTAGGATGTTATTTATAAAAATGCTTTATTCAATTTAAAGTTTGTCCTTCAAAACTTGCACCTTAATTAAAAAGTTCTCCCTTGCCCACCCCCTTTTGATAATTGCACATTTGAAATATCTTTAAATGTAAGCAGTTAAAGTTCATATTTGTGAAGTTATTTAC
Source organism: Stegodyphus dumicola (assembly GCF_044657685.1). Taxonomy (NCBI): domain Eukaryota; kingdom Metazoa; phylum Arthropoda; class Arachnida; order Araneae; family Eresidae; genus Stegodyphus; species Stegodyphus dumicola. The sequence goes on along the minus strand of NC_140775.1, from coordinate 15,146,849 downwards.
CATATATTTCCCAATATCAGCGATCTTCATATAAGCTAAGAAGTAAGATTTTGCTGAAATTTTTGACCCCAAATGAAAATGTATGTAAACAGAATTTACAATTTTGCCATATAAATACAGCTGTACATATCGTTCAAATTACAAATAAATGCTAATCTAACTAAAGACAAACTGAAGTGCCAAGTCAGATTTCATTCGGAAAATAAGGGTAGAGAAGAAAAATACAGGAAAGAAAAGGCACTTCTGATGCTGATACATTTCTCAAATTATGGGCATGTGCATCTTTTGAGAATTTGTCAGTAGTGTGGTGAATTTTACTTTATTTCTTAGTTGTGTTAGCGTTTCTCAAACAATCACAAGATTTTTCTCTTCGTGAATTATCCTTTATGCGCTTGCTTGTATGAGTAAAATGTAGTGCTTCACAATAATCTATCTATATATTCTTTTAAAGGAATACTATTGAAGTTGAAAATATTATCTAGGAAGTGAATTATAATGATGTTTCATGGCGAAATGGAAGATGATGATATTTATTTGAATTTACTTTAGGCAAAGATTTTGCAGAATTGCTAGAACATTTTAAATGAAATATTGACATTAAGAAATTTAGTTAATATGTATTAGGAGGATTGAATAAAATAATATTAAATATTTTTTAATATTTAAATTATGTTCAATCTATAACATCATCTTTGTGATTGAATTATTTGTAAATCATTTTGAGCCATCCACCAAACTTCAGTAATAAAAAATTTGCTAAAAATTCTCAGCTTAAAATGGAAATACTTGAAATTTATAGTCTCACAAATTACAAAAGTCTGAATTTTATAAAATTATAATAATTTGAAAAGATGTGAAAATAACCTTTGTAAGAGGATTTGGGGAATGAGAGAATAATAAGAAATTTTTTCAACGTTTAAAAGTACATTTGTTTAGATTGCAGAGAGTTCCTAAATCTTTTGCATGTTATGGTACATGAAATTAGAAGAAATTTAAAGTTACGTATTAAGACTAATTTGTATTTTACAGAAATGTCAAGCCTTGTATGTCAAAGTAAATATAATACTTTCTAATTAGCATATTTTGTTAGTATTTGAAATGTGTGATAAATATTTAAAATTTTTTATTTTGAACTAATTATAAAGTATGCCAGGTATTAATATGAACAGTGTTATATTTCTCAAGCTCAATGTAAATTTTATGCACTTGAAAAACAAAATTATATCTTGATTCATTACAGAATTTTTTTTATCCTTACTATAATAATTAATTATAACCTAGGTAGTGTTTAAGGGAAAAAAGTATTAATATGTTAAAAATGTATTAAGGTTTTCAGACTTCTAAGATGAGAGGTCTGAAAAAGTTACAGATCTTGGTGCCATATTTCTGTGTATTAATTCAAATATTTTCATTGATTTTATTATTTAATGCCACATTTTTCATGCATTTTCTTTTAAAAACTGATACTTATGTATGCATATAATTTAAAGCAAGATATTAATTATTATCAAGCTACTGAAATTAAGAAGTTACTATTATGTAAGACACTATTAAAATTAAGAGTATGAATTCTGTTATTAATACTAAGAATAATTTATTAATTTTCTCTAAAAGTCTTCTTTTAAATATACTATACTTTTCCTATATGTATCTGTATAATTATTGTAAAGTGATAAAACTGCTTGTTTGTTTCATTTGTATAAATATGATTTAATGGTACTTGCATATTATTCTCTCAGTCAGAGTGCTGCCATGGAACTTGGAGATCAAATTTGGTGATGTATCTGCCAGAAATTTATAAATTACTAATTATTTAATAATGGCTAAATTTTATTTATAATATATTAGGTTCTACTCCTAAAAATAAAACAGTATATAAATACAAAGTATTCAGAGTGAAAAATTATATATAATTTGATCACTGTAATTATATACATATTTTCATTTTGCTAACACAACTAAGTCCATTGAATTGCTGCAGATTCACATCTTTTCACCAAGATCATTCATGCTTGGCTCCAAACTAATGTTTGAAATGGCAGAATAATATGTAAGCACAGTTTAATTTTGTTGCTGTTGAGTTTGTATTATTGTTTGGTTATCTTTGCCATAGTGACATTTTCACAGCAACATGAAGGTGCTTTTTATGTTAAATTAACAATTTTTGTATTCTGAATGTGTATGTGCTATGTATCACTGTAAAAGAACTATGGACAATCAAAATATTATAGAATGGTACAATAAGCAGCAGTGCTGGACACTTACATATTTCAATTTCTTATATATATTGTATTGTCTCAATGTGTGTTTTGTGGCCGTTATAGGTCGCTTGAAACTTACTCGAACTGTATATGGAAACACGTTTTCATTACGTAATGAAAATCTACGAGTAAGAAAATTTCCGTCGAACTGCAATGCCGAATTGTTTTAATTTATATCACAGACTTGACTGTGAATAATCTGTATATAATGTTCATAACAAATTGCCTTGTACATATTTGCCATATATAAACATATTAAGAAATATTTGTACTTAACTACTGTTGATTTTACTATTGCATTCAGTCATCAATGAACTATTACAATAAATTGGACCAAAGTCTACCCGCTTGGTGTTATGTAATCGTTTAACAACATCTGTAATAAGAGCAGATAATTTTAAAATCAGTAAAAAAAATTAAAGCTTTTAATTATTCTGTATTTCACTTTAACATACGATATACCTTTGAAAATATTATTAAAGAAATAGTTTTAAAATATTTACTGCTAAACCAAAAATTGTAAGCAGCATCATTGTTTTTCATTATTCAAACAAGGTTGCAGAACTTAAAATGAGGCGTTAGTGCAAGAAGATAGAACAGAGTGAAGATGCATTATTCAATACTAAATAGGTGCTAAAGCCTAGGCTTGTTTATTAAGCATTGGTCAGGAATGGACGATCAGTCATTTAGCTAGCTCATCATTAATAATTCAGACACTTTGTTTGCCCTGCTAACGCTCTCCCGGACTGATAACAATGAGCTTAAGAATGAAATCAAATGTTTATATAGAAAACTTAGAAGAAAACATAGATTATGCCTACACTGGGTTGGGTTAAAGGCACACTGTGGAGTGTGTGGTAATGAGAGGCCCGATACACTGGCCAAGGAGGCTGTCCTGGGGTATGGAGTCATTTGTCATGATATTCAAGAATCAAGGAAAACGACCGTTATTACCATTATGAAAGATCATTTGTTGAAATAATAGAAGGATTGGTGGGAGACATCCGAGAAAAATATTAGTTATTTAAGACATCTGTATCAAGAAAAAAATTACTATTATGAATGATATGGCCTTAACCAAATCAATCATGGTAGGTTTCCCACCTCCAGGAGAACTGCTTATACAAAATATGTAATTCTTATGGAGATGCAGCTCACTGCATCGAGGACTGTGTATTAAGAAGGAGTGTGAGGGCAAAATATGGATTATTAAATATGCAAGATTTGCATAAGAAAAATGGAAAGGCAAGAAGATATGCTAGGGAAATAATGAACATTATTAATATGAATAAGAAGATTACTAGAATTGAGAACTAGATCTTTTATTTGGAGTGGGCTGTATGTGTGGTCTGTGACGAGTTTTATGCAATTTTAACAACTCTTTTACATTTTAAATTTTTAGGCTCCTTTTGCTTGAATGTTGCTTTAATTGATTGGCTTTGTAATGTTTTGCTAACAGTAATTTGGAGTTTGTTCCGTCTCTTCCCCCCTTTTTTTTGTGTGTGTAACTTCTTTATTTCCTTTCCTGTTATGCAAGGCCCTAACCTGGTTTTTCTGGGGCTAGTTTAATTTTATTGATATGGCCATTTTTTTGGGGGGGGGGAGGTCACAGCCGTGCTGCTGGCTCCCTTGTTTTTGGTTGGGCCGGTCCTCCTTTTAGTCATATGGCCAGCTTATGCCGGTGAAACGATGACAAATGCCATTTTTAGACTGTGCCCTTACGGTCTAATGACCCTTTGTGCTAAAGAGTCCAGAAGGCATTGTGGAGTGGAAAAGTACAATTTAATTTGTGCAGCCTTTGAGGAGATAATTGATTCTTTGAGTAGAACAAAAAACAAGGAAGTAAAAGGATGATACGAGAAACATGTAGTGAGATGGATGTCAAAAGGCATTATGGAGCAAAAAAGCATGACTTTTGTTTCCAGAATCTTTGAGAAAATACATGAGTGAGCCTTGAGAAAGATGAAACAAGGCAGCAAAAGGCTGTCAGATGAGTGTTAAGGAAATTTCAAGCAGAAAAAAGTTTTTGTTTCCAGAACATTTGGCAGAAAGAACTGTTTAAAAAAGATGAAATACCTGAAGCTAAACTAAATTATGGGTAAGTAATTACTACTGATAGTCATTTTGAAAAGCATATTTGATATAAATATAATTAAACATCATGCAATGTACATGCATCACAGATTTACACAATTTTTCCACATCTGCTTTGGTCTTAAACCAGAAGGAACATTCCTATAAGTTATGGAGAGTCTTTGCAATATCAAATTGACTTCCAGTAGAGTTACTATGAAGCTCCAATAGACTATTAGGTATTTGAGATCTTGTTAAAATGAGCTGTCATCCAAAACACTATTTCACACGTGAAGTAACACCACACAACCCAAAAATTTTCATTGACATATTTCCATTTCCTGCAAATTGGGTTTTCAGCTCACTGTTTCAAAGAATTCTAGTAATCACTTCAATTCAGTATCTCCCACTTGAGCTTTTTTCAGATATTTTAAAGCCATATTTTTCTTTAGTGCACTTTTCCTCACACGCCTTTTTTAAGTGTGTAAGAATTTCCATATAAAATGTGTCAATCTGGCTATTTGACTGTCTGGGTTTTTGAAATTTTGTAGCTAATTTGATGAGGCATGGTTAATATGCAGCACGAATTTGCAACCAGAGACAATGATGACAGTGTTCTTCAAAAAAAAAAAAAAAAAAAAAAAACTTATCCAATCTTTTTATTGCTAGCATCTGCACTTAAAATGAAGTCATATTCAACCTGTGGATAAACTGTTGAATAAAAAATGGGGACGAAGGTATTGTTTAGTTTTAAATGCATTTTCACACTTATCAGTTAACGAGAATTTTTATTTTGCTTCTATTAGGTGACGTAAAAGATCTTGCAATCTTAAAAACTCATTCGACAAATTTTCAATAATAAGTACACAGAGTGAGAAAGTTTCTTAACTGATAAACATTTTGATGGCAAAATTATTATTATTAATTTTTAACAACTATACTTACAAGAACAACTACTAAATAAAATTAAAAAATACAGTACAAAGTCCGTAATCCAGACTCTCTTCGGCGATTCCGGATTAGGGGGTTTTCTGGATTATAGATCATCAATTTAAATCTGGTAATATGACATGCAGAAATTATACAATTAAAAATATGAAACCGTAATTTATGAAATAAAGAGCAATTATGATCTAAAAGGTATCAAAATTTACAAAAAAAAAACTTAATATTTATTTGTTTACTTTATTTAACATTTCTTTCAATGTAAGTTGTTTAAATTGCTTCTTTTTTTGTGCTAATACTTTCTCTGTAATTCTATAAACAAACATAATTTCTTGTTCAGTTACAAAATTCATCTATTCAAGTCCTGTAATTGCTGTGTCGAGAATACCGACTAACTTGTCAATCGGAATTTTTTCGTTTTCCTTTCTGTCACTTTTTTCACTATCGGAAGCGGTATTTTCTGGATCTAGAACCATACTACAGATTTCACTGTCCGTTAATTGACTGATGATTGGGGCATTGTCATCGCAATGAAAATCTTCTGTTATATCATCTTCATTTATTACTGCTTCTCCACATTTCTTTTCAAAATCCAATAACTGAAAAATTTCACCTTTAGTTTGCCATGTCCGAAAACCTTCAAATTCACGGCTATCATCTTCATTGTCCTCACCATGAAATATGGTAACTCGCCATAAATTATGCCAAGCATTTTTTAACGTATCTGGAGACACATCCACCCACAATCTTCCGATGCACCACACACCAGATTTTATGCTAAGAAATTTCAAAAAGTCTTGAATAATCTTGCCATTGTTCAAGAAATTTAACATAGATTTTAAAAATGCTATTTCATATTTGCATTTCAGCACGTGCACTATTCCCATATCCAATAGGGTGAATGATAGACATACAATTTGGAGGGAAGAATAATACGGATACATTATCTTTTACTAAAACTTTAAGTGAAGTATGCGCCGAACAGTTGTCAACAATCAGGTCTATTTTTGAGTCATCAGGTAAACCAACCGAATTCAAATGTCGCCGAGCCTCGGGTATAAAATGATTTTCAAACCAAATATTCATCAACGCTTGGGTCATCCATGCTCTTTTATTTGCATGATATATAATGGGAAAAATCGTTAATCCTTTCAAATGCTCGAGGTCGTTCATGTTTTCTGATTACGAAAAGTTTGCACTTGTGCGTTCCTGCAGAGTTGGCGCACGCTAAAACTGTTAGTCTCTCACTGTAATCTTGGAGTTGGAGCCTTTTCTATAGAGGTTGCCAAGGTATTTCGCGGTACATATTGCCAGAAAAGACCAGTTTCATCACCATTGTAAATTTGTTCTAGAGATAATTGTTCACTAGTAATGAGTTCAATGAATTCATCTGCAAATTGTTCAGTAGCTGAAGCTTTTTCACCTGAAATTTTTAATTGTCTTATACCATGGCGATTTTTTAAATTTGGTTAACCAACCTGTCGAATATGTGCACTCGGTGTTTAAATTCATTTCTTCATGAAATATTTTGGCTTGAGCCATTGGAGAATACCGACTAACTTGTCGGTCATTGTGGAGTGGAAAAGTACAATTTAATTTGTGCAGCCTTTGAGGAGATAATTGATTCTTTGAGTAGAATAAAAAACAAAGAAGTAAAAGGATATGATTGACTCATCAATGGCAGCATTGGACCCATCAATGGCAAGCCCTCGCAGCGACGCCGTCTGACCCATTCAATCATCACTTTGTCATGATTGTCACTTTTAGCATAACAAACCCTTTTTCTGTTATTAATTGCAAGTGGGGTGCAGAATCCACAAAAAATTCAAAAAGTTCCTTTTTCTTTTTGCTTATGTCATATACAGTTGACTTTTCAATGTCATATGGCTTGCATAATTTTGAATTTGATTTGATTTGCCTTTATCCAACTTTTGCAGCAATTCCACTTTTTGTTTGATGGACATCGAAAAATGTTTTAGCTTTGTAGATCCTTTGGCAGCTTCAGAATTGAAAACTCGTTTTGACATAATCGGAAGTTCAAGCTTAATTTTTATAAAATTGCTCTAACAGTCTGCAAAAAATAATAAGCCGGGTCCAAGTAGAAGATTAAGGAACAGCACAATCTGCAACATCAACTGAAATGCTTTAGAATCTGTAAAGATAATTTTAGCCTAGCTTATACCGTCCATTATACATTAAATGTGCATGCGTAAAGCATACAAAAAAAAAAAGTTTGTGGCTTTGAGGTCCAGATTACGGACTTTGTACTGTATAACTATTATGATAAAACTATTACTTTTTCTTATCATACTACATTTCATAGTCTTAAAAATAAAACTATAAAATGCACGGCTAGGTGTTCAGTTAATTGCTCTTATACTGGCAAGAATAAGATATAAGAAAAATACAACGGATGGCTGCATTACAAAAGCATACTACATAGGGGAAATGTAATGCTCTTTCTTCCCCTTAAAATGGCAAATTCATTCAATAAAATTTTTTTATTGGTTGCATGTTTATATCCAATGGATTCGTATTAAAATTGTTTTGAATTAATGAATTCGTATTAAACTGTGTTGCACCAGTGGCAAAAGAATTCTGAATACTGGTAGTTCGATCTGAGTTTTGATCCCAGACAAATGGACTGACTGCATGAATACAAGCCAGTTTTCCTTAAAAAATCCTCCATGAAGGAAGGCATCCCTCTTATGTCTCCTCCCATGTTAGGCCATATTTAAGTAATACCAAACCAAAACAATTGCCAGTAACCACATATAGCAAGTGAACATATAAAATGCAGCTAATGGGACACCAGGCATTGACATTTTGAAAACCCTTCGCCTTTGTGTAATAATAGACTCATTTTTAAAAGGGTGTATCTACCAACCTCTTTGATAGAGATACGAGATGCAATCTCCAGGACATCATGATAAGCAGTTACCTTGCCATCTTTGCCGCAAAAAGGTAGAAAAAGACATTGCCTACAAGTTTGTACTGGACACTGTAATTTGTTAAGCTAAAGCTACAATGACCGTTCTCCTTCATACATGATAGCAAAATTATCAGTATGCAAATGTATTAAAATGATTTCTCTAATCTAAATTTCTCTTACTATCTCCAAGTCCAATAATTTGCTACATATATAGCGTATATGTAGCTGGAATGATTGATATCACAGAAAAGTGATAATTTAGTATTCTATAGAAAGGAAATAACATATATTCGATTCCACAGTTAATACTAATGAGGACTTAAAAATATGAAACACACAACTTTAAAAAAGGTTAAATTTTATTCAAAACAAAATAAAAATTTAAAGTATAAAATGACTGATTGTAATGTAACTGCTATGTTACATTATGCTTTGATGAATGTTTAAAAAAATAGAGAATAGAAATTTGATCAAATTTTCATAAGATTCAAAATTTCACATTCACATTACATGAGTTACACATTCAGCCGCCATGAAGTGTTGATATAAAATGAATAGTATCTTCTGGTTGAACTTCATAATCCAATTCACCCTAAAATGACCAAAACAATAAATGAAATAGTGACAAATTTATTGAAAACTTGTGACAAATGAGTATTAAAAATTATCCTAGCAATATAAAAGTAAACCCTTAGCTTATACAGGCAAAGATGAAAAAGATATATAACAGATTTTTTGTACAAACAATTTCTACTATTATTTTCATTCAGCTAATTATAACTGATTTATTTATATTATAAAAACTTTGTATTTCTCTATGCTGTGAATTAAGTAAACATTTGTAATACATTTAAATAAGAAAGGAATAATTGCTACCTTTCAGGACACTATCCTTTTCTAGATTAATAGTTTAATTTACAATACAATAGGCCTTTTATTGTTCTGTTTAAGAAGTCAGATATTAAAAGCTTTTTTCTTCATTGTATCTGTGTATTATTAACTTGAACAAATTTTTAATCATACTTTCTTCTAAAACTCAGCTAGGATCTATACTACAAAGTAGGGGGAAAATATTTCAGACAGTAAGGTCAGTCAGTACTATAACTCGTTTTATTAATACATTGAGCTTCCGATAATCCATTCTGCAGATTTTGAGAAACATCTACTGATGAGAAATTACGATTTTCATGACATGCCAGGTATAACACATTATTGTCTTGCATGGCATTTCACTTCACTGCCATTTTATTCTTTATAACTATTAGTAAATAAATAAAATTTAGTATACTTTAAACAACAATCTGTTAGATTTTCAAAAATTTCAGTGTAAATTCTAAGCAAATATACTAAGGCAAGCGGAATAAGTAAATTATGTTTAAACTTTAAAAGACGGGTGGCCTAAGAATTGGCCAGAGCTGCAGTGCCGAAATATCAGCCAGTGAATTCCCCTCCCGCCATCCTTCAGGGTGCGGAGATAGTCATTGTCTGAATAACCTCCCTTGCCACTTATGCGAGATGACCTTAACGCCTCCCATCTGCGGGGTTTCGTAAATTCCCTCAGCAGTGAAATCTTAGCAATTTTACATTAGTATTAATTTCACCAACTTTTCAGTGTCATTAAAAATGTATTTTTTTCTTTATATTTCCCTTTTATTGTAATTTTTGTATTTAATATTACAGTTTGAAACATGCAAAATGCAATGGAGTGCAATGCAATGAAAATATAATCAATAAAATCTGTTTTTAAATTAAAGGAAAATAACTTTAAAAAAAACGCTAAAGGATTAATATAAGAAAAATACAATGGGATTTGTTTGATATATAAATATAAGCTGTTACACAATGCTTGGAAACAAATAAAAGCGAACTGCCGATTTATACGAGAAACAAATAGTTAAACGTCATTTTCGAGTATAAATTTAAAATGTTAATTAGTACTAAACTAAATTCAATTTGGAAACAAATAAAAACTGAATAAACTATGAACTGATTGTAGGTGTGCATTTGCTGCTAAGGCGTATTTTCATTATGACGCAATGTCAAAAGTTAATATTCCAACATACAACAATTATTTAGCTACGAAATCTCACCATAATATGTTTCCCTAGTTTAAGGAAAAGAAACAGCAGAAAAGAGAACAAATTCAACAAATTCTTTTATATTATTCCCTAAGTCTCTTATCTGAAAATTAACAAAGGCAACCTACAGGAAAAGTTGCAAAAGAGTAATAGTTTCCCTTTACAATGGCAGCTAAAAGGGGGATGGAAATGCATTTGGATTTCCCGTCTTTTTAAGTGAAACCTTTCCAAACTGCCCCGTCTCTTAAAGGTTAAGACATAAACTAAGAAGTGTGTTTGTTCAGATTATTATTATTATGTGTATGCTGTATTTATACACGATAATATATACATTTTTTATGGCAACTCCAGAACCTTAAAAGACGTAGTAGAGTAGGTATATTTTAAGCTTTTTATGTATAAAATTCCAAAAATTAAATGCATTTCCAGCCTTGAATTTTAAGATGGAAAACTTCGAGATTTTTTTAAAGCAATTTACAGTTTTTGACTCTCTGAATTGCCTTGCCGAGTACTGGAAAGAAAAATTTAACACTATTTTATGACTAAAAAAGAAAGGGAAGAGAGACCAGATCTTTAATATTGCAATATACAAAATTTCAGCCAATTAAATGATGAAAGCAGTAGAGTTTTAAAGCAGTAAAGTTTAAATACCGAGATATTCTAGATGCAGTGACTGACATATCAAAAGAACGTAATAGAAAAAGCAATGAAAATGAAGGCACAATGGCCAAGCAATGGAATATGTACACAAGTTGTTAGATTGTATGGGTGAATAAATGTATTTTAGTTTAATGGCATCACGTCTTTGCACAATATTTGAGTAACTGTTCGAAAATAAATGACATGGCTGCCTACCTCTTCTTCCTCCAAAAAATAAAAATGAAAAATTGTTGGAAAATTTATTATTATTTAAATTAAAGCTTATTTATTGTTTGTTTAAAATTTCTGATGAGTTCATTTTTTCAGCACTAGTGCATTAATTACAGTTTTAGAGGGCCATTTTTGGAATGCTCCATTTTGGTTATGCAACATAACACATATGTATTAATAAGAATAACTGAGAATTCAATATAATGTTGAAGTATAAAAAAAAGAACTGTATATTCAGAAGATAAAAAGTGGGGAAATACTTTCACTAAAGGTCTTTGAAAAATGTTCTAATTAAAAGGTGAAACAGAAATTTCTAATAGAAATATTTTATTTCATATGCATGTAACTGAAATGTTACATACATTCTTTACAGTACACATTAGTTCTATTTGAAATTTTCAGTTTCAAATTTAAGAGGCAGTATTACATTTATTTTGGATATATCCCTAGATATCAGCCCTACAGCACTTTTTGTGCCCTTTTGTAATCACACTTTGAACCTTGTCGTAAACTATGGTGAGAACAACAATTTATTAAGTGCAAACTTATTAGATATATATATATTTCGTTTTGAATTTTAAAATAATAAGTAGTGTTCAGCAATATATTTGGTATCCAGTGCATTTAGTATGTTATTTCACTTCGCTTGCAGTGTTACTTTTATATAACATGTTGCTGTTGATTAATGCTCAATTGTCTGACCTATAGTCAGCCCAAGTCCACAAAATTCCTCGTGGCAAGGAGCGCAAAATAGGCCTGTCGTTGGCAACATCCTTCACCACCTTACCTTGATTTAGCTCAGTTTCACCCCCAATTTTGATGGAGAACGCCCTGGGGGGAATGGACCAAGTGTCTTCCACCGCTCTTCTTCTACCACCAACCATTCGAGAGGACTTTCACCTCGCACTTGCATATTTAGAGTGCCCCCATGATGCACGAACATTATACATTTACAAACATCTATGTCTTCTCCTGGATTCGAAACCAAGCCCTTCGGCATGGCAGTCAGCAACGCTAACCATTATACCGGTGCTTTGTGCGGCTTTTAATAACATAAATGTTATAAATGTTCAATAAATATGTTTAAGTGTGGGTTTTAACAAAGCATAAAATGTTTGCATATTTAGACAAAAGATAAACTTTTTGTTTTTTAATTAAATTTTTATAAATATCGTTACTACATAAAGGGGCTCACTAGACTCAATTACAACGTCGTCAATTAGGCTTGGTGCGGGTCTGTAAACATATTAAGACAATACTTCTAGTAACAGAAGTAAAACATTTAAATATTATATTTTCATTGTTTTTCAGAAAATTCTCCAAAAAGTAAAAGCTTATTGCAAACTCTCTGTAAAATGCATCCATCACATGTTAATACCATGAAGACATTTGTCTGGAATCTTCTAGATTTGTGGGTCTGTAAATCTTGCCTTAAAATCCTTCTAAACTTTGTAAGTTGCAGTGTCTAAAGTCCTAAAGAAAAATTACTCCTACTAATTCTGCAAGAGCAAAAAGGCTGAAATACTTTTAAAAAAATCAGAGGAAAAAGTATAAAATTAATTTTATAGAGAAAACTGATACATATTGATTCAACTACATGGGAAAAACTCTCACCATGAAAAAATTACAATAAAGGCAGTTTTAATTAATTACATAGCTATTTTCCTTTTGCTAAAAATTATTCCATTAATTGTGCTAAAGCGGAAAGCATTTATTACCTTGTTTATTTTTCAGATTCCAAACATCGATCCAAAATCGAAAGTAATGTCACTTTATATGATAGCGAAAAATAAAAATGTTTAATTTTAATGTTATTTCTTGGACACAATTTCAACATATTAGCATTATTTTAATGAAATTGATCAATTTTATAATATTTTTAAAAAATATCATCGAAAAATTCCCAGATTTGCGATTTAAAAAAAAAATTATCTTAAATTTGCCAAAATGTTGTAAGTTGCCAAATTTGGAACCGTTTGATAAAGAATTCACATTCCCAAACGTGAAAAGTTGTTTAAGAGCTCTTCATTAGAAAAAATGAAATAATATTGAAATGCTTATGTTTCACTTCTTGCTCAGAAACATGAGTATCTCACCATTTATATTAGAAATAGGAATAAATTATAGCCCATAAACCTATTCAGCCATTCAAAACATATTTGTCAATGAATTGCCAAAAACATTTGTCCGAAACGCTAATTCACATTCAAACTGGCAGTCGTTAAAACAGACAGAAATTTTGGATGATTAAAATTAAGGACCTCCTGCCGAATTTGATTGAAATTAAGGACTTTTAAGGACCGTACGAACCCTGATTATATGCTGATGTGAGATTATATGTTGTATTTAATATTCTGTTCTAAAATATACTTTCAAAATGCAGCATGTGAAGATATGCATTGTATGAATAAAAAACCTTTTTTGAAATCTAAATTAAAATTATTATATTTTTATGTTACCAAAAAATAACAAATATCCCATTAACATTTACACCATCATTTAATTAAAATTGTTTGTGTAGTTGATAGTACCTTCTAACAGAATAACTATATTGGGATCACATTTTCTTTGGTTTAGAAGTTTATTAACTTGTCTGTATTTTAATTTTTATTACTAAATTAAATTACTTTTTCCCCTAAATATAGTTTTTAATTATGAACATTTTCAAATCAAAACGTTTTCTGTGATACTGAATTAGTTTCCTGTGGTGGACAGACCAATTACATACACCTCTGTAAGTATTATCCTGGTATTTAGCACCTTTAAGCACATGAATTAATAAAAAATTTACCTTTCATATTTTAAACAATAAATGTTGCCTCATATTTTAAATTTCTTAATTTCAAAAAACAAAAGTGCTATTCATAAGCCAGAATCGGCTAAGTAACAGTCTAGATTTATATTATTGCAAATAATTTATATAGAAATGTTACTTCGTGAATAATACAGAAATTTTCAAATGCAGGTATTTAAATTCAAACCAGTTTAACCTTCAAATTATTTACATTTTTTACTATTTAATTTTGACTATGATATTATAAAGTAGGCCCTTTCATGATTAACAGCATTTTATATACACATTTTAATTTATAAGAGCACAGCTCAAATTATACAGAAATGAAACAATGATTACAATATGTTAACTCCTGTTAGGTTACTTACTAAGCAAAATAAAATTACTTTTAAGTAAGAAATATAAAATATTATATCAGTGATATAAAGAATTGAAAAGAGAACTGATCTTAGTATTTTAGTTTTTCTACTATTTCATGATGCATATTAAGAATTACTAATTAAATAATTATTAATTTACAACTAATAAATACTAATTTGCTAAAAGAAAAAACAGCATGCAAAAGGTAACTTAATTTTTCTCTTTCATATTTGGAAATTATAAAACTGTTAAGGGGAAAAACTTACAAGAAGTTCCCAATCAGAATCATTAACGAGTACAAGTATCCCAGGTCGCCTAAAAAAAAAAAGTTTCATTAATTTTTTTTGCCGCTTCCAGGATAAGATTTTTGAAACAATAAAAGATTAAATTTTACAACAATTCTCTCATTTAATATGAAGAATAAAAGAATGGGGAATTTTTTCTTCACTGTTTTAAACATTTTCTTTATGTTTATTTTACATACTAGAAAAAATTTCTTTTAAATGAATTAATCCTTATTATGCAAGTTCTCTAGTTAGATATTTGTTGTTAAAAAACAATACCAATTATTTACTTTTGTTTATTCAACTTCTGGTTCATTAAAAATTAAATTATCATCACAAAAGAAATGCACAATAAATATACAAGATAAAAAATATATAAATCAAAATTATAATTTCAATTAGTGAAAACTCCTTAATTCCCTCTCTTTATTCTAAAACTTGCAATAACTTTTAGATCACTACATCTTGCATGGCCTGCAAAACGCTGATGATGTAGCTAATTGAGAACTTGAACTCAAAATTTTGAGAACTAAAATCTTTCTAACCTAAACCGAAACCTTCCTCTCGCTGAGCTTCCATATTGGATAATTGTACACTCAGCTTCCACCTTTACTGCCCCTTCAATGCTGTGCTCTCCTCCTAGCACAATAGCTGACAGTTAAAGTTCTGAAAACAGGCACAATTAGACTTCCAAGTAAACTGTGGCCACAAAAGTCAATTGAAATAAAAATGAATATTTAATATTATTCAGCTGCCAAGTTTCCTAATCACTATGGATTCAACATTTTAGCCTACTACACAATCAGAATTCTTCCTCTTCAATATGGATCTACTACATTCTAAGCTATCTACATACTTTGCAATCTGCATTTCTATGTCTCGATGTTCCTACATCAGTTACTTCTCTAAATTGTTTTCATTTTATTTGAAAAAATAGAAAAACATATAGTAGCAATGTTGATGGCATAGCAGGTAGAATTCAAAGAAAACAATAGATCATGCTGAAGAGGAAGAATCCTGATTGCGTAGTATGCTAAAATGTTGAATCTGTAGCAATTGGGAAACTTGGCAGCCGGGTAATATTAAGTATTCATTTTTATTTCGATTGACATTTGTGGCCACAAGTTACTTGGCACTCTAATCATGCCTATTACCAGAACATTTACATTTTTGATATTGACTGTGCGATTGGAAGAGAGCACAGTGTCGATGCGGCAGCAAAGATAAAAGTTAAGTTTGCAATTAGCCAGTATAGAAGGTCACCAAGAGGGAGGTTTTGGTTAGAAAGTTTTCAGTTTAAGCTCAACTGTCATATATGGCCTGGGTTACATGTGGTTACCAAATGTGGCGATATTTTATGTTGGATGGTTTCAACAAAATTCGTGGATTTTGTTTGTATGGCAACCTTTTTTACATGGAAAGTTTTGCGAGGAATGTGATTGTATTTCATCGTGGTGGTTGTTTGGTTACATGTTGAATAATGGCATATAGTTCCATGAAGGAATTTGTGTAGATATATCAGCCATGCGTTTTAAAGTGTAAAGCTTGTGTTCACTTTCAAGTTCAATAAAATATGTTGTTGGAGTTATTAATGGGAACTACTCTTATATGTACCCTCAGGTCACCAAATTTCTTGCCAAACATTTTTGGCGAGAAACTCCACGCTGCCATATTACTATCTAAATTTTGTGTCTACATTTCGAACTTTAAGCCTAAAATGTCTCCAAAAACATAGTTTTCGCATACACAAAAACTCCGTTTTGAACACACAACTTAAGCTAAAAATCCAAAACAAAAACAAAAAATTTAGATAGCAAAAACGTAAAGTTTCTAACCAAAAATATTTGACAAGAATGCTTGTACACAGCGGTATGTTTTAACTTGAAAAAAATCTATGAATTGCACAATCTAGGCAACGAACAAATCTATGAACTACACACACCTCACTTTAATAAATTAACATAACAACAATAAATTTCAAAGAATACCATGTACACAGCGTTCTGTTTCAACTTAAAAAAATATCTATGAATTGCACAATCTAGGCACTATGCACTAATCAACAAAATAAACTAAAATAAATTTCAAACAATTAAAAAAAACAACAATAACGACAGAAATTCATACTAAAAAAACAATGAACAAGAATAAAATAAACAAGAATTCCACAAAATAAGAACAAGAATAAAATAAAACGCACATACCATGAATGAATGCTTTTTCGAACAGCAGAAATACCAATACAGCCAGACACACTATCCAGAAAATTCCTACACTCACAAATAAATGTTCAAAACCTTCTTTTCCCAAATCCTTGTAAGATTTCCATCCATCCGAAAAACTAGTTGTACCAGGTTCACTCCACTCTTTAATACACTGCATCAACGTTTCCCTACTTCTATCATGCACAGCCACTAAAAATATTCCTTTTCATGACTTCAATTCATCAACTTCCACCACTTTTATCTTTCCCCTTATCTTTTCAGACACAGAGCAGACTTGTTAACAACTCCAACATTGTACTTTTTAATACTACATTTCCTTTGCACACAATCTAAAATACGCAACTGAAATCTTCCCACCATGTCTCTCATTGCAACATATGCCATTTCAAAACACACGCGACACGAACCCACGAGCAATTAAACTACTCCAGCAAAAGACTTTTCAACGTCAACAGGGTTGCCATACAACACGCAATCGCACCAAAAGCCATCACAGAACACACATTACCACATTTGGTGATATTAGGGCGCATAAGAGTACAGCCTATTAATGAAGCATTTGATCATGGTTAGCTTCATGCCGACAAAAGTGTAATTTTTGCACTTTTTATGGGATACAGTTTTTTTTTTAAGGCGAACTAGTCTGATATGAAGATTTGGAAGAAAAATTGTGTTTCTGATAAATTTGTGTGGATTTGCAGAAAAATTGTTGAGGGTAAAAAATGTAGTTTTCAACGAAGTTTGAGGTTTGGATCCTTGTTTTCCTGCAGTAAGTTGATTTTAGAAGAAATTTCTATTGTAATGTTTGAAATTTTGAATTATTAAAAGACGTCTGACATAGCTAAATTGTGGCATTTTGGTTCACATACTTTGTGTGACTGACGTAGTCTTATTAATGAAAGTATATTATTTTATATATGTGATATGTCTGTTCTTACACAAGTTTTTGTTTGAAATTAATATTTTGCTTTTTTAGAGAACTATTTTGAATGGTAAGTGAATTTACTTTTTTTATTGTTTTAATTTTGTAGAGATATTTTAATTGTTGCATTGCTTTAATTTTGTGATGTTATTTTAGTTTAAATTTGTCATTAAACATTTTTGGTGAGCAACTTCATGCTGATCTAAATTTTTTGTTTTAATTTTGGACTTTTAGTGCAAATAGTGTGCAAAAACCACATTTTAGGCTTTGAATGCAATAAGTTTGAAATGTAAACAAAAATTTAGATAAGTAAAATTGTGGAGTTTCTTGGCAAAACTTTTTCGCCAACTTGCTCCATATATGACAATAGTTCCCAGTTTTCAAATCAAGTTCCCAATTAGCTATGTCATCAGTATTGCGAAGGCCACGCAAGATGGATTGATCTAAAGGTGATGCAATCCAGAGAAGTTAGTACTATTTTTAGAATACAGAGGGGGAATTAAGGGGTTACTTCTTAGTTTAAATTATAATTTTGATTTACATATTTTTTATATATTGCTTGTAGAGCAATTTTTCCATCTGTTGCTTTTCCATTTACTATTTTAAATACTTTAAAGAAATTTTTCTAATAAATGCTTTCCTAAACTTTTAATTTTTCCATTGCTTTTAAATATTATGACTTTGTAAATTTAATTTATGTGGACTTCAAATTGTAATTCTTAGCTTTCTTAATTTTGCTTTGAAATATAGGAATTATAATAGTATTCCCCTTTCATTCTTATGATTATATACAGAGAGAGCTATATATATACATGATGCATAAAAAATGAGAACTGAATTATTTTCATAATAAAAAATAAATATTTATTCATACATATGACATGTAATGTAAACAGGAACTGTTAATATTCTATAATCTATAACCTGAATTTTGACTAACCACAAAACAGCAGGAAATCATAAAAATATTTATGTACATTTTTAGATCTTTTAATTAATTATACTAATGGTATAAATATTAATACAAATTCTTGCTATCAAAATGCAATTAAGACATACATACTGTTTGTAAATAATGTCAATTATACTGATAAAAATGTACTTTCATAATTTGGAAGACAAATATACTATAGTCGATCAAAATTACTACAGTACATCAAAACACTACAGTGCATCAAAACACATACTACAGTACATCAAAACACATACGCACAAAAAGAAGGGAGTAAATATAAAACCCTGCAGGTAATTTTCTTCAAAAAGTCAAAATGGCATCTCTTTTAAGTGTTAAAAAGTGTCATTGCAATTTGTCCTCATTATCAGATTTTAGGCTCTGCTTTAAACAGCTCAAAGATGTTTTAATCTTGGCTTAAATTACTTCCCAATAGTGAAATGAATAATAATTTTTACTAATGAATAAATGAAGTCTAGTTTTAGAAACATTTTAAGGTAAGACTAGCTCACAGTTAAATCTTAAACATATACATCCAGAAATATAATAAAACACAACTAATACTTACACTGTGTCTCCTTGGACAAATAATTCAGGTCTTTCTTGCAACAAATTATCTTTTAGATGAGCTATTAGAGATTTGATGGTCCCTAGAAAATTTAATTAAACATTGTTTATGTCTTGCTGAATGTAGTAAAAATAAATGTCAAATGCATTTTTATTTGAAATTTTGAAAATCTCCATTTTCAAAGATATTTTTCAGTTAAAATTCATATTGATTGAAAGTACAGTGAAACCTCGAGATACGAGTTTAATTCATTCCAGCATTGAGCTCGTATAGCGAATTTTTTGTATCTAGAAACAAATTTTCCCACTGAAAATAATTGAAATCCAGTTAATCCGTTCCACACCCCCAAAAATATCAACATGAAAATCAATTTTTCTAATAAATAACACTGGTAAATAATACAACCGTAATTTACCTTTATAATAGCTTCCGATACTAACCCTTTAACTGCTTCTCGTTAACACCAACAACAGCTCCTCAACATCTTCTAGGAGTTTCGATAATGCATGGAAGTAACGGTAACTCCTTTGGCTACATCAAGTTTCTTAATTTCTTCATACGTCTTCAGAATAGTGCAGATCATATTCCCAACGTAGGTGATAACGCCCCCTTATGGGCGTTTGAGGTTTTCAGTGGGGTGGTAAAAGACCCAGAGAAAATTAAGGGACGTTGATATGGCACGGAGAGGCATGGGAAGATTAAACACATATAGTCTAAAAAAGACTTGAAAATCACGCTGATAATTCATTTCTATCACGTGTGCGAAAATTCACATACACTGAGAAAATAATTCCTCAGTGAAAACACTGAGGAATCATTGTGCAATTATCTGCAGACTTGTCAATTTTCAATTCAGCCAAATGTGTCAACTTTACCAACCAATGAAGCATTGTTATTGTCATACTTGTGATTCATCAAAGATGAAAAAGTGTGTAAAGAAATGTTGTTTGCTACCAATTTGGAAACAGATATAAAAGGAGAAAACATATTTGATACACTGGAAAAGTTTTTTGACGAAAAGGAAATTCCTTTTAATAATATTTTGTCAGTTGCTACGGATGGCGCACCGGCTATGACAGGGCATCACAAAAGCTTCATAGCATGCTTAAAAATTAAGTTCCTGACGTTCTTGCTGTGCATTGCATAATTCACTGACAGCATTTGTTTGCTAAAAATTTGAGCAAACTTCTCCATAAATCACTGCAATATGTTATAAGAGCAGTTAATAAAATCAGGAGCAAATCGTTAATTGACAGATTATTTAGCCAGCTTTGCATTGCAAATGATGAAGATTTCAACCGATTGCTGCCTCACACAGAGGTGTGCTGGAAACTGGCCTAGCAAACAAAGACACAGAATTGTGTGACAATCTCCTCACATAAAAGAACGATTTTGCATACTTAAGCACACCTGTATAAATTGTTTAATGATGTCAATCTCCAACTTCAAGGCAACAATTTAAACTTGATTAAGACTAAAAATAGCTTTGCTGCTTTTGTGTCCAAACTGCTATTGTATAAAAGAAATATAGGCAGACATGAATTCAATAACTTCCCATGTTTATCAGCAGTATCATTCAAGCACAACGACTTGCTTGTTTACTGTCTACACTTGGAAAACCTCTACAATGACTTCAAGGAACGATTCCAGGACATTTTAAACATGGACATACTAGACTGGGTTTTGGATCCCTTTTTTTCAATGTCAACACAGCAGGATCAACTCAGTTAGAAGAAAGAGAAATCGGCTCTATGTTACTGAACGTGTCAACTTACAACTGTTTTTAAGTAAAATCGAGCCTGATATTAACAAGCTCATTAAAATGCATCAAATTCAGCCTTCCCATAAGGCTGAATTTTGAAATTTAATGCCTTTAAATTTTAATAAAAATACTTTTTAATATAATTAAGTATGTGTTTTGATTGTTCTCTGAAACTGTTAATTTATTTATTTAGAAAGCAATAGTTTATTATGAATTACTTCGTATCATCAAAACCCCTGCCTGTCCTTATAACAGGTATTTTATTCTTCTTTTTTAAATAAAGAAGAAATTCAGTAGCGTTTCAATTCCAACAATATTCTATTTAGTAATTTAGATTTATTAGTAATTTTTTTTTATTTAATTCTTTTTTCACCATGCATTGTATGCACTCTTATTTCTCTGGAGTGAGACGGGGGCAATATTGAAATATTCACTAGAAAAATGGACACCAGTTCATAAAAGGTTGGGAACCTAGAGTGTAGATCGCCGATGTCAAAAGACCATCACTCTTACACCACGCTTATGTTTATCTATCATTTCTTTCGTAATTTCAACAGCCATGGCTTCCTTATTTTTCTTTGCAGCACTATCTGCGGCAACACTCTTCTTGGGAGGCATCGTGAAATAATTATTTTCACGTAAAAAATAATAAACAATTAACTCACAAGTACACAAACACATAGATCAAAGAACATTGAGCGATTTGACGAGGGAATTCCCCCGAGTCGAGCTGGATCAGGAAATAGTGCTATGCAGACAAATAGCCTGGCTCATTGCTCGTTACTCGAGTCAATGTTCATATTTAGAGACAAAATTTTTGCTCATACTTTCCTCATATCTCGAATTTCTCGTATATAGAGGAGCTTGTATCTCAAGGTTCCACTGTATCACATTTAAAAAGAAGATTTACATAAAATGTGAAAACATGGAAGCATTTCTCAGTGCAATGATTTACACAAAGTAAATAAATACAAATTAAAAATATGAACTAATGACAAACATTAATAGTTTCAAATAATAGCTCCAACTTTTACATTTTTAATGACAGGAGACACTACCAAGTTAACAACAAGTTTATACATTCATGTTTAAGGAAACTATCAACATAATAGACTGAAACCTGCAGGAAATGTGAAGCAGAGTGCAGCATGCAAATTATATACGTTAAAGTGAATGCACATGCTTGGACCCAGCAGCACCATTTAAATAACTATGTGATGGCTGTACACAAACCAGACAGGTAATATATTCTTGTAAATGAACTGAATACTGCTTTTGTAGTGGTAGCATTTTGGAACTGTAACCATTTATATGTATTATCATTAGTAATGTATGGCTCATGGTGTTACAATTTTAACAAACGAGTACATAAGCACCCACAATACTGATATAACAATAATTGCAACGTACAATATTGTCAAAAATGTTACTATCCTGCAATTTGTTTAAGATTAATTTCCATGTTACAGTGCAAAATTAATCATAAATAATGCTTTTAGAGGCATACAAAAGATTTCAAAGGTATATGAAATACAAGTTTTTGAATTAAAAAAGCAATTTCCACTTACATACAGGCATTTTTAGAAATCTCATATTCCTTAACACCAAATAACAGAAATATATTAAATATTGTGTTAAATTTATAAATGTATAGTCACTGTATATCATCAACATCAAAGACAGACAAACAAACAACATGGATCCGAGATGAAATCCGAGCTTACATGACTCTGGATGAGTAGGACTGTACATTCCTACTCACATGGGACATAACAGCAACATAAGCATGAAAACAGAGAAATGAAAAAAATCAGATGAGTCATAATTCTGGAAATGGAACTTGAAATTGTAACAAAACCAAACAATGAGTGACATTTCATCTGTATAGCAATAAAGAAACATGCATTTCTTATCGTATGCCAGCACAGCATTAGAGCACTATTAAAGAGATGCCATTATCATCTTCTATCATTCGTTTGCAAAAGGTTTTCTTGACGATGAAATATCAACACCTCAGAACATAATGTGGAACAAACAGTGGGTGTAATAATGTGGGATGCCAATGGCTCTCATAGGCAATCTTAAATGCATGCTTTCAACTCCTACATACTTTCAACAGCTACTGCTATATTAAGAATACTGTATAGCCATAATCTTCCTTTGGCACACTTGGTATATAGCAGCAAACTGATGTCTGACCACACGTTGCCCTGAATGTCCAAATCTTCACAGCACCCAGAATCTATTCTATAGCCTAGCCATTCACCAAAATATCTCCAACTGAACACGTATGTTATATGGTCACTTGAACACTGGCCTATCAGTCTTCTCTAACCACCAATATTAGTGAATTATGAATTTGAATAGAAGCAGCTTGATAGGAAGTATCCAAGAATATATCTAAGGCCTCTGTGATTTTAAAGGCAGCAATACACAGAAGCTCCACATCTGACAATTTTATAAATTACTGCTTTTGTAGTGGTAGTATTTTGGAACTGTAATCATTTATATGTATTATCATTAGTAATGTATGGCATGATATAATGCTCATGGTGTTACAATTTTAACAAACGAGTACATAAGCACCCACAATACTGATATACCAATAATTGCAAATTACAATATTGTCGAAAATGCTACTATTCTGCAATTTGTTTAAGATTAATTTCCATGTTACAGTGCAAAATTAATCATGAATAATGTTTTTAGAGGCATACAAAAGATTTCAAAGGTATATGAAATACAATTTTTTGAATTAAAAAAGCAATTTCCACTTACATACAGGCATTTTTAGAAATCTCATATTCCTTAAGACCAAATAACAGAAATATATTAAATATTGTGTTAAATTTATAAATGTATAGTCTTTAAAGTATTATATATAAACATATATTAAACATTGAGCGATTATAGAAAGCGATTGTAGAAATTATAATACATTTCGCATTTTCACTTGGAAGTGCAACTCTGTAATTCTTTTTATTCTTGAATAGTAATTCCAAGCCACCACTAAAAATTAGAAAATATTATATAATTAGTAAATATCAGTCAGAGACTTAAAATTTTAATAATAATACATAATAATCTGAAAGTTAAACTGATTCATATTATTACCATCTGCAGATAAATTATCTTAAAACTTGATGAATTCTAGAAAGAAAAATTTTTATCACTACTGGATAATAATACTACAATAAAAAATTCACTGAGTGATCAATAACATTCAGATATCCTCTAGTAAATAGCGGATTTGCCTGTTCATGAAACTGCACCCTAAAATGGATATAGCATGAGCCAATCAAATTTGGTTGATGGCAAAGTTTGAAACATGAATAGGATACATCAGTTCAGTAATTTGAAAGAAAAGTAATCCATTGCTGCCATCAAGGAAAACATATTCACGAAATTTCAACAATAAGAAAAGTAACATGTTCAACTGTGAAAAATATTACTGCATAGTAAATAGTTTATGAATTATATTAATTCAAATGAGATCTAATTGACATCATAGTTTGACAGACAGGATCAGTAGAATACTTTATAAAGAGTGACAGAAAACAATAGTGAATAAGTGGAAAACATCTGCAAACATAAACTTCCATGTATTTAATAACAGTGCATTTTTCTGCATATCAGCAACCATTTGTGCATATGGTTTCTTTATTTTTAGATGACTGATTAGGTTACTATTTAAGTTGCAACTTTACACCAAGAAGGTATATATATATGGTTGTCCCAAATTACTGCAGATTCCATTGGAAGCATAATGGTTTGCGCATGTTTTGCTCCTTCTGCAATGGAAAATTTAGTTTTATAGAAAATATATGTATCAGTATAAATACGGCACTGTTCTATTATGTCTGGACCAGATTCATATATCACCAAAAGCTGTTATCTGGTAAAAAATTTGAAGCATAAAAATATGTTTAAGATACGGTTACGTTGAAGAAAAATTCAAGGAGAAAAATAGCATAACAGATATATCTAAAATTAGATATTTTTAATGTAAATTATACAACTTTTCAAAGAAATCAGGGGGGAAAAAATTTCAGTTAGCAAATTAAGGCATGAAACATTAAGGCAACAAGGTATGAAACTACGGATATCATTTAAAATGTCTGAAATCATATATGTCTTGGGTACTTTCGCTGCAACTTAAACTCAAGTAAATAAGAATGCAATTAGTTATGGTCGTCAGTGCCACACTGCTGTTTGCTTTGCAATTTCACATATATTTACGATTAATGCAAAAATATTCAAATCCAACCTCTCTTAATTCTTCTGTATCATACCCTTTCCAGCAGTGTAAGTATATTACAGTACTATTAATAATACAGTCAAAAGTCGTTAATTCGGACACCCATAATCCGGACCTCAAAGCTACAAACTTTCTGCGCATGCGTCGTAAGACCTTTACGGCTGCGAATATGCGTGTGCCCATGCGCAAAATACGCTTACGAATGCGCGTTTAATGTATAATGGACGGTATAAGCTAAGCTAAAATTATCTAATTCAGTTAATGTTGCAGATTGTGTTGTTCCTTAATCTTCAAATTGGATTCAGCTTATTATTTTTTGCAGACTGTTAGAGCAATTTTATAAAAGTAAGCTTGAACTTTCGATTATGTCAAATAGAATTTCTGATATATATTTACGGTTGATCTTTACATTATGGTAACTTGGCGTTTTTTTGGCGAAAATTTGGCGACCAACTCTCCTACAGCAACCCTCTATTTTTTTTTTCCCGCCGCCATTTTGTCTTCACGAAGTAAAGACATGTTTCTTTTCTTTTTATCTACTGAACACTTCTTCCAACAATCTACTAGCCAAATTACACTTATGCTAGAAATTTTATCTAACAAAACTGCTTAATCATGACAAATCTTCACTGCAAAATTGGGAAAAACTGCACAATACCATACTCCTTACGCGTTTTTCAAAATAACACATACACATAAACCACGTACACGCCGACTTATTTTTACTTAAAAAAACATCCCAGAATTGCACAAAAATGGCATTGCGCACACTCTTCACTATATCCATGTACACTGCTTTTTTCTCATAAATTAGAAAAATTTCACGAAAATACATGACAATTTTCTCAATCTTTAAACCCGGTAAAAAGAACATATATGAAATTACCTGATCACGAAAAAGTATTTACCCTTTCCAAATATGAACATTTCCACATATAAAATAAATAAAATATCCAAAAACTTTTACCTCTAAATCATCTATTACATTATACACGTCATCAACGAATTCATACCACAAGCATTACAAATACTTAGTATCAAAAATTTAAATTATTTCCATGCACGTTTACTTCAACTTCAACGTGTACCAAATTCCTACAAACATTATATTCACAAAATAACTATAATTTAATTAAAATATCACTAAACCATGTACACGTCGACTTATTTTTACTTAAAAAAACATCCCAGAATTGCACAAAAATGGCATTGCGCACACTCTTCACTATATCCATGTACACTGCTTTTTTTCTCATAAATTAGAAAAATTTCACGAAAATACATGACAGTTTTCTCAATCTTTAAACCCGGTAAATAGAACATATATGAAATTACCCGATCGCGAAAAAGTATTTACCCTTTCCAAATATGAACATTTCCACATATAAAATAAATAAAATATCCAAAAACTTTTACCTCTAAATCATCTATTACATTATACACGTCACCAATGAATTCATACCGCAAGCATTACAAATACTTGGTATCAAATATTTAAATTATTTCCATGCACGTTTACTTCAACTTAAACGTATACCAAATTCCTACAAACATAAAATTCACAAAATAACTATCATTTAATTATAATATCACTAAACCATGTACACGTCGACTTATTTTTACTTAAAAAAAATCCCAGAATTGCACAAAAATGGCATTGCGCACACTCTTCACTATATCCATGTACACTGCTTTTTTCTCATAAATTAGAAAAATTTCACAAAAATACATGACAATTTTCTCAATCTTTAAACCCGGTAAAAAGAACATATATGAAATTACCTGATCACGAAAAAGTATTTACCCTTTCCAAATATGAACATTTCCACATATAAAATAAATAAAATATCCAAAAACTTTTACCTCTAAATCATCTATTACATTATACACATCACCAACGAATTCATACCGCAACTATTACAAATACTTAGTGTCAGATATTTAAATTATTTCCATGCACGTTTACTTCAACTAAAACGTATACCAAATTCCTATAAACATAAAATTCACAAAATAACTCATAAAATTCACAAAATAACTATCATTTAATTAAAATATAATTAAATTCAAAAACACTACTTAAAATATAAATGAGCACATACATTAAATTAATACATACATAAATAGCCATTTCGAATTCACTTTAGTTACGGCCATGGGATCCAAAAATTCACGAACACTGTTTCACACAACACAGAATAAAGCCAAATACAAAATTTCCAGATTTTTTCCCGATTTCCCCCCTTTTCCGATTAAAGAACCGTAATTCGTCCATTAATATCACATGACATATCCCATGATCTCTCATTTCCCTCACACAAAATAATGCGTAATCGGAACTGAGTACTGCTCACATTATTACCAAAGTCCCAGGTAGTAACCTTTATCGCCTCCAAAATGTCGCCAAACTACCAGTTACCATATTGTAAAGATCAACCGTATTTACTAATATGTAAAGGATCTAGAAAGCAAACGTATGTTTCGAAATCCATTAAACAAAAAGTGGAATTGCTGCAAAAAATGGATAAAGGCATATCCTTTGTTTATCTAAACTTTAACGTTTGTTTATCTAAACTTCGTTTATCTTTAACGCCGCGGCGCGCAATGAATTGGAAGTTGATCTGTCAGCACTATCCTTATCTTCAGGGCAGATGTTTTTATTTTATTTGGCTTATAATTCCTTACTAAATGTAGTATTTCATCTCGATATGCTCCGTCTTTGATATGATTTAAAACAAGTTCCTCGCCATTATAATTCGCTTCCGATAGCGAAGAAAGTGACAGAGGTTATTGAAAACGAAAAAATTTCGATTGACAAATTAGTCGGTATTCTCGACACAGCAATTATAGGAATTGAACAGCGGAACTTTGTAACTGAACAAGAAATTATGTCTGTTTATAGAATTAAAGAGAATGTATTATCACATAAAAAACGAAGCAACTTAAACAACTTACATTGAAATTAATGTTTAATAAAGTAAACAAATAAATACAGTCAAAAGTCGTTAATTCGGACACCCATAATTCGGAATGATCTATAATCCGGACCTCAAAACTAAAAACTTTCTGCGCATGCACCGCGTTGACACATGCGCATAGGCATTTACGCGTGCGCGTAAGACCTTTTACGGCTGCACATATGAGTGTGCGCAAGTGCAGAATACGTTTTCACGTGCGCGTTTTATGTATAATGGACGTATAAGCTAAAATTATCTAATTATCTATTTCAGTTAATGTTGATGATTGCGTTGTTCCTTAATTTTCGAATTGGATCCGGCTTATTATTTTTTGCAGACTGTAAGAGCAATTTTATAAAAGTAAGCTTAAACTTTCGATTATATCAAATAGAATTTCCGATATATATTTGTTAATATGTAAAAGATCTAAAGCGAAAGTATGTTTTGAAATTCGAAATCTGTTTATCAATTTCACGCTGCTCGGCGGGGGGAACGCGCCCGCGGGCACGTAATGAATTGGAAGTTGATCTGTCAACACTATCCTTATCTTCAGCGCAGATGTTTTTATTTTATTTGGCTTATAATTCCTTACCAAATGTAGTATTTCATCTCGATATGCTCCGTCTTTGATATGATTTAAAACAAGTTCCTCGTCATTATAATTCGCTTCCGATAGCGAAGAAAAGTGACAGAGGTTATTGAAAACGAAAAAATTTCGATCGACAAATTAGTCGGTGTTCTTGACACAGCAATTATAGGACTTGAACAGCGGAACTTTGTAACTGAACAAGAAATTATGTCTGTTTAATAGAATTAAAGAGAAAGTATTATCACATGAAACGAAGCAAAACTTAAACAACTTACATTGAAAGAAATGTTTATTTAAGTAAACAAATAAATATTAAGCTTTTTCTTTTTGCAAATTTTGATACCCTTTAGGTCATAACTGTTCTTTATTTCATAAATTACGGTTTCATATTTGTAATTTTAGAATTTCTGCATGCCATCTTACCAGATTTAAACCGATGATCTATAATCTGGAAAAATCGATAATGCGGAATCGCCGAAGTCCCGACGAGTCCGGATTAATGACTTTTGACTGTATATTCTTCAGTAACTTTAAGCAAAATTCTGGCAAGGTGGTTAGGCATAGGAACTGAAAAACACTCTTTTATTTTGCGGCAAATCCTGCTTCATGCCCACTAGGGCAGAAGCATATGACCAATATTGTTTTTTCAACACAAAAACAGATTTTCATCCAACTGCACCAATACTACCTGTGCCCCCTAGTTTAATTGATGGTTTAGCCATAAATGTAGGGCCACAGACTTTCCTTACACAATTATTCCATTCAACAACTGTGCAATGATTCTTATCAGATTGATAATGATAGAATTAAAGTTAATTCTAAACACCATGCATAGAGAAAAAACAATGTGCCATTTAAGAAACCGATCCTAGATCCTTCAAGCCAATTTCAAGAACATAATTCTCTTTTTTTTCTAGACATATCATATCTTCATTTTGGTGCTGCCTTTGAATTTGTAGAGCTGCATTTTATGGTTTTATGTGCACTTTCTATCAGAGTGAATAATCTCTTGTTCCTGAAGAAATTGTATGGAAGATGTTTTATCATTATGCAAGTCCCAAATTTTCATATCCGTGGTAAATACAATAACAAAAAAAAGTGACCATTACATCTTTAAAATTTGCATTCTCATTGCCAATTTTGAAAAAAACATTCTATTACTTAACAAAAAGCAAAAACAAAAAAAAAAAAAAAAAAAAAAAAAACTCAACACTATAATGACTTTAAAAATAAACACTGGAAACTTCATATGAACCAATCTCTTGGTGAGTTTAAGAAAACACTTGGCAACGACTCCGGTCCTGATAACAGAACTGTACCATAAATATTCCTAATAAAAACCTGAAACATCAGCAAGAAAATCTTGGTATGCAAAATACATTTAAGTAAGTAAAATACATTTAATCAGGATAACAATCCTAATTATACAGCCTTGAATGGTCACCTATGGTTCCTGTACAGCTGTTCTGAAGTTAATAAAACGTTCCCATATTCTACAGATTTAAATCCTACTGAATATATTTGGAGTGAAGTTGCAGAAAAGAATAACGGAACATGATATTTCTTTGAAAGCTCTATTTAAGCAGTTTTACACAGGACTGGAACAAAATAAAATATTTTTGCTAAAAAAAATTAGTTAAATCCACGCCAATGTACATGAAAAGTGTAATTTTTAACTAAAGGCTATCTAAAAAAAGCATCGGATGTCCCATTACTTTCATATTTTTATTAAATATAAACTGCAAAGTGTCCAAATACTAATGCAAATTAATTTTTAAAACTTTCTGAATACACTTTTTTTTTTTTTTTTTGTTTTTTTTTTTGTTTTAACCAAAAAAATTTTGAACTATTTCAAAAAGAAGCAGGTTTTCAAAAAACAGATGAGCTGATCTTTACTGTACTGGTACTTGGTTTTTTCTGAAAAAAATCGCCAAGCAGTATTGGTTGTTCATGAAATCTAGAAGTCCGCTGTGCTTTTTTTATATTAGCAAGCCTTTCATATGGACCTGGGTTTTTTGTTTTTACTATTCTTTTCAGCAGCTATTTCTGCTTGCATGTGCATGGTATGGTCTTGGATTTTGAACCTGCTATTATTTTGCTGTGGGTACCATCATTTGAGTATGTCTGAGGTAGGTAAGAGCATGAATGTTGATTAAGAGTGGATGAGCCAAAACGACAAAAAATATAATTGAATTGCTTACCTGGAGGATAGAGGAGATGGTTGTGGGAAGCCTAAACGCATGTATATGAAAAAAAGGTATGTTAAAAAATTGGCATTTCATTTATTGTCTCTGTGTGTTAATTTTTGTTAAAATATTTTATGTCAGGAAATATGCATTTTTGGTTATTACTTCCTCTCTGTGTGTTAAGACAGCAGCGAATTTTTTCTGGTTACCATGATAGTTTTAACTTTGTTTTAGCTTCCTGATTTAAGTAAAAATAGATCGATGTGTATATGGACAAAGTTAAGGCAGTGCGCAATGCCTAGTTTGTGCAAATCTCTGATGTTTTTTTAAGTGAAAATAGGTCAGTGTGTACATGGACACAGAGTTTGTGTAAGTCTTTGACTTCTTATTTTGATTTTGTGTAGCAGTCATCTTGAAAATGACGCCAATCCTTTTTCGCACCAATTTTGCCATCAAAAAAGAAATGATTTGTCAAGGGGTACTATAAAGTAAATTTTTACCTAAAGATGATCAATAATATATGCAAAAGAAAATCAAAATCCTTTTTGCTAACATTTAATACTTGATTTTCGAAAGAAAAATTAAAAACATGTGTCCAAAAATAAATGTGAGCCACTGTAAACCTTAATCCAATCATTCCACTTTTAAGAC
The DNA here is from genome assembly GCF_044657685.1 of Stegodyphus dumicola. Lineage (NCBI taxonomy): Eukaryota > Metazoa > Arthropoda > Arachnida > Araneae > Eresidae > Stegodyphus > Stegodyphus dumicola. Next base: position 15,115,182 of record NC_140775.1, on the reverse strand, counting down.
TGACAAAACAAAAGTACAAATAACAAATGTAGTAACCCTTAACATTTATGAAAACACATAAATATAACTCATACACAAAACATGAATATGAGAACGAGAACAGTTTCAAAACTTCATTTAAAATTAATTATTACATAACATTTGAAAATATACCATTTTTAGTCAAAACGTTTGATGATCAATATATATATATATCTGGGAAGACCATAGTATGGTTCTCGCAGACGAATGATGCAGCTCGTAAGAAATAAAGGTACTATTCGGTTTTAAGTGCCATAAAAAATCGCCAAACTATTGTTGTTGCCACTGCTGCGAAAAATTATTGCGGCAACCCTAACGCAAGAAAGGAACGATAATAGTAAATGACTATCTAAGATTGATGTTTTAATTTAGATGAAAGGTTTATTTCATATAATACTTTTTTATTATTATAATTTATATAAAAAAGGCTAAACATGACTGAATGGAAGTATAAGAGTAAATAACTATTTCAGATCATTATTATAATTTATATAAAAATTGCTAAACATAACTGAATGGATGCCTGCATCACTATTTTGCTACCGAGTTATTGCTAAAGCATAATTTCATCTCGTTGGTTGTTTGGCGCTTTTACGCATACACTTTCGCTGCAATTTTTTTACGGTCTTCAAAATGGAATAGTACCAAAATAAAATATATGTATGAAATTCAATTTCCAAAAGAAAGATTAATTAATTAACAAATACAATTATTATTACAAAGTATCAAACATTTCATTCCATTTGATACCTATATCATTACTTTTAAAATGATGCAAATATGGATTTGTGGCTTTTGGAAAATCTAGTTGCAGTTTTCGAACTTTCCTGAATTTCAACATGCGGATCTTACTGACACGAAGTTTGGCCTGGCTACCGCTGCTGGTCGGAAAACGTCTTTGACCGGTTGCACGCAACTTATCGCGGAGTTCTTTCGTGATGGAGAAGTGTGCAACCTCCTGCAAACCAGCGTAGTAGTTCTCGTCATTAGGGTCCCCCCTCGTCTTCTCAAGGCGAGGTTGAGAACTGAAAACTTTCACAGTGTATCTGTGACCAACTTGGCCCCCATGTCGTTGCTGGGCATTCAAAGTCATAATAATAAAAGTTGAAACATGGGACTTCTGAATCTGCGTCCTACGCAGAAAAAGCCTCTCGATGTCCACAAAGGCTTACCTCCCGGCGCTGATACCGTGGAAAACGTAGCGAGTTTTGAACCGCTACCGAAAGCACAAGATAATAATAAATCTGTGCATATGAAATAAATGAACGAGCCGAATTATTATTTAATAAAATTTACTTTCGAAATTTGAAAAAAACTGAACTCAAGCACCGTGTGCTTTTCATATATGCATCGAGTGTGAAATTAAAATTTTTACCTAAAAACCCATACCTAACAAAGATGAGTTTAATGTATTATGTATTGTATCTGATCTTTATATTCCCTTACACTTACCTAAAATTAACATTTATTTCCATTTCGATAAAATGAATATCTACAATCACAGCACCACAATAACATACAGAACGAATGTTTTTGAAGCAGAATATCTCTTGCGCTTTCTCCACAGGCAGACGAAATCAAAGTTGTACGTAAGTCTGTATCAATCTTGTTTCTTTAAGCAAGAAGAAAGGCTTGTCGAACGCCGTTTCCTCCAGTCCGTGAGGTGCAAAGTTCTGATGACAAGTGCGTAAGTAACTTTAGAGGAAAAACTCGTGGGTATTCTTTTTGCAATGCCTAAGTCTTTCTGCCCGTGGGAGTCTTTCTGCCGGCGAGAAATGAATTATGTCAGGTCTGAAGGAAAAAATTACGCACACAGATCGTATTTTATTCTCGAGTCTCAAATATGTAGAAAAATCTTTTTACTCGGCTTCTGATAACAATCTGGAAAAGAAAGAGAGAGGAGTAGTGTAGTAGGAGGTGTGTGGGGGAGGGAAGAGAGTCAGGTCTGCGCTCGGGGCGGCGAATGGGGGGTGAGGTCAGTGTCATTACAAGATGTAGCAGCGGGTGACAGACCGCAGAGTCAATTTAGTGTCAATGAGTCAATTAAGGTTCTAATGTGGGTAGGATGTCACATGGGTACCGATGTTTTTCACCGGGATGCGGGGAATGTCTGAAGGCCGTATCCTCCTTGCGTGCGACGAGATCTCGATACAAGAGTGACGTCACATATGACGGGCTTTTCGTGCGGAGCGACAATTTTCAATCCTCCAGCACCGATCGAAACCATTTTGTGCGGCGTAGCGATCGTCTGGTTTTCAGCTGCTTATGTGCAACCGTTTAAAAATCTTGCGATCGAAAATTAATGGCGTCGGATGATGATTTGTCCTAAAAGACTAATTACACCCCTGGGGATTGGCGTACTTAGGGAACGGAAAAACAAGCTTTGAAACATACTCATACAAAAGTCCTACCTTTTCTTCGACAGATAAATGACAGATGTGATATTTGAACACATGCTTTCAATCAGTTGTTTCCTTCTAACAAAGCGTCTTGCGCGGCTAGCAGGATCCTAGCAAAGTCTTGTAATAGTCTCTCGTTTTAAATATGCTGTGTTCGAACTCAGACTCAAAGACAGGCATTTAAAGATTTTATTAATGCTTTCTTTTACATTCGGCGATTCAATATTTATTAAAAAAATAAAGACATAAATAAACTTGCATAGCAGATGAAAATTATGTTGCTGTGGAAATGTTTCATCAACAGTTATTAGTAGTTATAACAGCATAACTAAATAAGCCCATTTCGAAATATGGATGATATTGCATTCATTATTTTTAATCTGAAACAATATCATGTTGTTATTACTAGATAAAATGGCTTAAAATAAGCTGACACATTATAAGAAAATTTTTTAAAATGAAAATTGGATTCACTTTCTTTCACATAATTTATGACCAGTTCTTCCAAAATATTTTAAAGCTTACTTTACTACATAATAGAAATGTCTCCACGTTCGTTGTTTTTAGTTAGTTAGCAATTTTAATTGGGGCTGTTATATAAGAAGGCTATTTATCGTTGTTGTGTTACAGTACTTATTTTATTATATAACGCAAATTTTGATCAATTGGTTAATTTTATAATGTATAGAGGAACTTCAAAAAGAAAAGTAATTTCCACCGTTATAATATGTCCTTAAATGGTTGCCAATAAAAACATAGTTAACTAAGTAGTATACTACATTATGTTAATTAATTTACTAACCAAATAGCAAAAACATTTCAAATTCGAAATCCATCTTTTCACTAGGTACTTTTTGCAAAGTAACAAAAATTCTAATCCCTTTGCTGTTTAAATTAAAGATAAACAAAAAATGTTGTTTTTTTCCCCATGAAATGCTAATTTTATGTTATTTGATAAAAACTGGGAAGTTCAAAATCAAAATCCTGGCGAAATACATATACTTATGAATGAACACAGCACACAAACATATCTTCACCCTAAGCACGAACACAAATAATATTTTAAACAGCTTAAAATGAATCCAATTTCAAAGTATTTAATTTGTGATAGATAATGACAGCTGAAAACATTTTCCAATATTACAAGAAAATATGAGGTTATTTCTCACATAGTTTCACAAATAAACTAACAAAATAAAGAACGCTTTTTTAAATTTTTAATTTGCAATATGTTAGATGCTTTATTGAAGAATTTGCAATAATATCGTTCTGATTTTTATTTTATCCAAGATTGACATTATTTTTCCCTGATGAGCAACTTGCTAATTATTAGTCCAATGTAGAGTCCTCCTTCTGTTTTCTCATAAAATCGCCTTTGTAAATTTAGAGTTTAATTTAGCAAAACGTTTTCCACCTAAGTGGTAAAATGTCTTCGTAAAGGATTCGCTAAAGAAATCTGCCTTGTATTTATGTTGCATTTAGGGATATTTTCAAAAACACACGCTGCTGATTGTTATTTTTAATAGGTGAACAAAAGAAATATTTTTTTAAGAAAGAATATAACTTAACTGCAAGCTATATCTTATTCCTAGATAGCGAAGCTTGATTACAAACTCAATTTTTAAAATACATTTAATTATCTTTATGCTTTAAAAAATGCCTTGTCTGGTAATTGTAAATGCATAAATCACTTGTTTTATAAAACTAAGTGATCCACTCTAAGTTGAATAATTACAAATAGCATAATGTGAACGATTAATGAAGCTAGAACCGCCAGTTTATTCTTATGTAACTAATAAAAATTTCATTGTTTCAGCATCCTAGTATCTTTCTTCTTCTATACTAAAGCTCACATTTAAGCTTTAAAAAATAATCATATTTCTTTCAATTACCATCCCTCAGTGGAAACTGATGAATAATAGTTTTCATGCATAACAAAGGTGTTTTACTGGCTATTCGAATAGAAAAAATATTCTCAAATAATCTGAGTTGTTAATATATTTTTGGATAACATCCTGAGAGGAATTCATTAATAATAAAGTCATGAAACAGGTAAACTCAAAACGTCCTTGGACGGATCAAAATCATGATCGATTCAGTTATTTAAATAACGCAAAGCTGCGCGGGCTACCTGCCTATGAGGAAGGATGCCTTCGTGGAAGACATTCTCAGAGAAACTAGCATATTATACAGCACACAAAAAAAAAAAAGATCATTCCTTATATTCTTCTTCCTTAAGGACCGGGATTCGAACCACAGATCTTCCAATTTTACTAGCTGGATCTGCTGCTACTTGCACCACCACAGGACGCAAGGTAAACCAGTAAGTCTTTATAAATGTACTAGCACGACAGCATTAATTATATGAATTGTTGGGCATTTTAACTTCGAAAATTAGATAGAATAGCATTTGAAAATGAATATTATGTTCAATTATTTTAAAGTTTGTTTGTAAACTGATCGTTGCCTTTCCAATTCAAAAAAATTTCGAATCATATCTAGATGCTAGATATATCATTAAAACATTTACTTGATTTGGCCACCCACTTAACTTACACGTTGATCATTTAAATAGAGCACTACCAATTGGCACATTCGCATGTTTTTCTGTTTCGCATCTCTTTCTCGGAAACAAATCTACCTCTGTAGTAGATTAATGTATAGGTAGCAGACATTCTGTCACTGTCAGCCGAGCGGTAAAGTCGCTGAATAGTCGCAGAATACCGAGTTCTGACTTAAGTTCGATTCTAGGAGAACGGGCTGGCTGCAAGGGCGTTTTCATAGTTTTCCGCATATATAACATATAGACGAGCAGTTTTTTTAAAACGTCCTGGGGCCCACCAGCGGCCGAGCGGTAAAGTCGCTGAACAACACTGGTAGTTCGGTCCGAGGTTCGAATCCCGCGAACGGGCTGGCTGCATGGCTGTTTTCGTGGTTTTCACCATGTGTAACGTGTATACGAGCCAGTTTCCCTTAGAAAGTCCTCCACGAAGCCATCCGCCATCCCTCCCCTTAGGCAGATAGCCCTCGAGGCTTTGCCGTAATTAAATAACCTAACCTTTAAAAAGTCCTCCACGAAGAGACCCTCCTCTTAGGCAGACAGCTCTAGTATGCTTTGATGTAGTCAAATAAGCCAAAACATTCTGTTGGCGAAAAAGCAAGATTGCATTTATCGTGAATAATTTCTAATGCAAAAGTTGTACTTGTTACTAGGAATGAATTTATTTTTGTGTAAAATTCAGATTGCCTGAATTTTAACAATTCTCAGAAACGAAACACAAAAAACAAGAAACTAAAAAAATATTCATAATTAATTAGGATATATAAACGATGTAATCATTAAGCATATTTTTAGTAAGAAAGGATATTTTGTAATAAATAAATGAAAAATATATTTAATATTAAAGAATCCTCTATATATCTCTACAAAGTATAAAAATTACAAATATTTTTCAAGGTGCATGTGTATATGTACCTGATAAAAAGATTTACATTCTTTATTATTCTAGCGATATTTTTAACCAGATGCATATTTTCCGTGAGGCATTTTCCGGAGATTTTTTTCACCGATATACATTTTCAGGATATTTTCTTGGCATTCGTTTTACTCAAGTGGTTAGATTAAAGTGTTATTTTGTATACAGTGAAACTTAACTAGAATTTATTTTCATTCCATAGTTGCTTCACATAAATTTTCGATTTCATGTAATATTCAGTTTCATAATGGCATTTTGAGATTTACTATACTTTTCAGTTTTTTTTTATTAAATGTCGTCTACAACTACTTTCAATAAAATACTGATATATAATAGGGAAATATAACATACACGCGCACTCATGCTCAACATACATCACCATATGTATACATAGTGTTTTGTTATGTGTGTTTAAATATATATATATAGTTTACATACAAAACCGTTTTAATAATTTCTACGAAAAATGTGATAAATTTTCACGAAATAAACTGCTTGCGCTTTCTATAGTTTAACATAGATGAAGATTTTAAATTCTGAATTTAAATAATGATATTGTGTTTATATGTACTGTAATTACTGATGAAAGGATGTTTCTGAATTTAAAGCCAGGGTAGCTTAAATTACTAACAGACGGCAAATACACAACTTGAAATCAGAGTCTTTGGAAGAAGCAATAAATTTAGAATTTACGGCAGCTCCATTTCTCGTCATAGTTAACAAAAGGAACAAACTGAGAAAGATCAGGTTATAGATAGCGGATGCTTTTTTGTCCTTGCACAAAGGTAATGGTCTCCCATACAAAGTAGAAAATGTACAAAGGTGGTAAGCTTTTAGTTCAGTACTCCCTGGAGGTATATTTACGTTGAAGTCAACTTAGAGATTCCGCTATTAGGTGTTTTCTTTGAAAAGGGTAATATCTTTTTCAGCACATAACCAGAAATAAGAGTTTATGTTTTCATTACTTAATCTTCAAAGCTGTATAATTTGGAGCATCTGCTCGGAAAACTTGTAAGGATCTTAAGTTTTACTAACGTTTATTTTATTTTAAATCTTTACTATCACTTCTTATTTTCTACTTCCGGCCAGAATTATAAGCGTTAACGTATTTATGCAAAGTTTGTCTGGCGAACGCCAAGTACTTAAGTCGTGGCTTTTTGCCAAGCGAGAGAGAGGAAGCAGTTAGTCGAAGCAGGCCGCTTACCTTAGAAGTTTTACTCAGTTGCTGGTTGCCTTCCAGGCCAGAGGTTTAATCCTCTTGATAACTTTAAACGTATTGTAGTGTTCACAGCTCTCTGTACTACATACGGCTTCCTGTTAATATAAGGCCAATCTTCCACGTTTATTATTTTAAAGTTAAATTAGAGTTTAGTTTTATTTTTATATTTTTACGTTTAGACCACAAGTAGTGGGTCTTTGTATTCCGAAGTACGGAAGTTATTGTAAATAGAGAAAAATAAAGGGTTTTGTATACCCTTCTTGTGTATCCTGTCTACTTCCCACAGTTATTGAACATAGCTTTAGTAAGCTCTCTGTTCCGAGTCAGGTCCTTGCATGTTCCCGAAGAAAGTAAGACGGAACAATTGAACCTGATAAACTGTTAACTTATTTTTCATCATTCATGAAAAGAATACACACCTGCGTAAATGTCTTGGAGAAATAATATCGTTAACAATTTTGCTACAAAGAATTTTTTTTTTTTTTTGTTTCTATTAACATCTTGATAATGCACGTAGTATATAAATACTTGCATTGTAACTCTTATATAGTTAATTACAAGGAAATTGCATTGTAACTCGAAAATACATTTATTTTCTCAAGAAGCTCCTTTGACCAAGCTATTTACTTGTTTTCTACCCCCAAAGTGATTTTACTCTATAAAAGCCGAACTGCCTGATCTCATTCATCAGCCACTTCATCTATTCTGCTGTTGTGTTATCTGCTGCTGCTATTTCGTGCTGTTTTGAAAAGAAGCATATATGGCTAGTGAATCTGAAGAAGAAAGTTTATTATCTAGCTCAGAACGCGAGTTTTTATCTTCATCTGAAACTGAAAGGGATTCAGATGAAGAACAATTAAGCAAAGTGCGGGATTGGTGCAAGATAGACACTTCTAAAACTCAACCTGTTCCTCCTAAATTTCCATTCAGCGCTTGCCCAGGTTTAAAAATGACCATAAAGGATGCGAATGATCCTTTACAATTCCTCCTTCTCTTTATCGATGACGAAGTTGTAAACATTGTAGTTGAAGAAACTAATAGATATGCCTCCCAGTATTTGGCCGCAACTATATTAAGTCCACGAGCAAGAACACGCGCATGGACTGAAACAAATCCAAGTGAAATAAAAGTGTTTTTTGCATTGCTGTTATTGCAAGGAATTATGCAGAAGCCAGTGGAGAAATGGTTTTGGACTCAAAGACCAATAATAAGCACTCCATCTATAGGCAAAATAATGACAGAGAGGCGATACAGTCTCCTTATGAAGGTCTTACATTTTGAAAATAACGAAACTTTCGACAAAAGTGTACATCCTCAGCCTAAACTGAAAAAAATTTATACCTTTTCTGAAAGGCTGCGACAAAAATTCAAAAACTCATATATATCCCTGACAGGGATATAGCTATAGATGAATCTCTGCTGGGTTATAAAGGCCGCCTAGGTTGGAAATAATATATAGCGACTAAAAGAGCTAGATTCGGAATTAAAATATTCCAATTATGCGAATCGTCAAGTGGATATATTTGGAATTTCGTACTTTATACCGGTAAAGGTACTAAATTTGATTTGCGATACGAACAATTTGGAGTTGCAACGAAAAGCGCAATGACGCTGATACATGATTTACTAAACAAAGGCTATAGCTTAACGCTAGACAACTTTTATACTTCCCTTGAACTTTCGGAATTACTTATCGCGGAAAAAACAGATATATGTGGCACTTTGCGTGCAAATAGGAAAGGTCTTCCTCAAGAACTGAAATCAGAAAGATTGAAGAAGGGCGAAATTATGGCCTTTCAGAAAGGCAAAATATGCGTTCTGAAATGGCAAGACAAAAAACCCATTTCATTTTTAAGTACCTACCATGGTACAGATTTCGAAATTCTTTCGAAAAATGATAAACTCATACAAAACCTACTGCTATAATTGACTACAATAAAAAAAAATGGGAGGAGTGGATAAAGCTGACCAGTGTCTAGCGTATTATCCAGTCATAAGAAACCAACAACGAAAGTATTATAAAAAGATTTTTCGGCATCTCTTAGATTAAGCCGTATGGAATGCTTTCGTCATTTATACGAAGTGTGGAGGCCTTAACAGGCATCTTGAATTTAGACTGAGACTGATAGAGAGATTAATTGAAGAGCATTTAACACAGTTATCGCACCCAAATGACGCATCACAATATGGTAGCATCGTACGTTTAACTGGAAGACATTTTTCTTCTGTTATTCCTCATACTGGTGCTACTCGAAACAATCTTTCGCGTAGATGTGTTGTGTGCAATAAACAAAGAAATGATAAAGGAAAAAGAATTAGACGCGAAACCAGATACTGGTGCGAAGAATGTAATGTAGGACTATGTGTTCACCCATGTTTTAAAACATATCACACTGCTCAGGACTTCTAAATTATGGTATGTTTCTTCATTACTTTTACTTTTAAAGTGAAAATGCTATTATATTTTAAATTCATCTTATCATTTTCATTACCATAACTCAGATATTTAGATAAAGAACTTTGTCTTTTTAGAAAATCTTTAAAAAAATTTTGGTTAGATGTATGCGAACTCAGTGAGAAGAAGAACTTTTAATTGGTGGTGAAACCCTGTCATTAAGTATCAAATCTGAGTGTAAAATATTTTAATTTTGAATGTATGTATTAATTATATCGTAAATTTAAAGATTATTGTAGAATATTGTCAAGCGTTAAATTTTCAAGAAGTATGAGTCAAAGCTACGTACAACATTAAGAACTTATGCTTTTGCTAGTTAAAGAATAACTATTTATTTTCCCATTTTATTTTTAATTCACAATATATTTCATATCATTGTACTCATTGAATGTACTTAGTTTGCCTTAGATTTTGCTGAAGTGTATTTTTGTTCCCTGTATAATTTTTTACTTCATTTTAAATTTATTTTTAGTGTCATCATTAAAAATATTTCATTCTTTGTCTTTGATATTTACGTTATAAAAATATTAAATTAATTTTTACATTATATTTTAGAAATGCTTTGCATTTTCATTTTAATTGAAAGTTAGAAGCCAGAACTACTATATTTGACTGCTACTAAAATGCTTCAGAATTTTTTTTTCATTTGTTGGAACTTAAAAGGAAAGGTAGCAGCCTAAGTAACAATTGTTTTGCATATTCGTAAACATTCTTTGAATTATGATTTTGAGGTTTTGTTAAATAACAAATATAAGCGTATTATTTCTTCGCTTGCATTTCCTTGAAAATACATTTCTAAATCAATGAAAAAAGGCAACTAAATTAATAAACTGAGTTTTTTTAAAGCTTTAATGTTATTCTTTATTAACAAGTTTGATATCGTAACAAACCTTGAACCGAAGAGGAGGCTCATACAAATAGCAATTAGGGCTAGAAGCATTACTTATATACATGTTAGATGCAGAAAGTTGCTCAAATCTCGAGGTAAGCTAAAAGGATAAATTAATGAAGGATGCTGTAAAAATCTGAGGTAAGTTCCCAAATCAGTTGGGTTGGATTAGATCCGTAAATTACGGAATAACACATTAAGATTATGAGAGGGACTTCTTTCAAAGAGGGCGTTCTAAAGAGAACTTACTTAGGTTACTTATGAGAAAATAATAATAACCTTTTCATATGGGCTCTCGATTTTATTTTTTTTAAATACTGAAGCCATTTAGTCAACTATTCAGTCAACAAGGAATAGAAAAACGAATCGACATAAAAGTATATTAAAAAGACATATATTTTCTAATTAGCCTTTGATTAATTCAGAGCGAAGTGTCAGATTTTGTTTAAGAAGGGGCTAACCAAGTTAAAGATTCAATCTTTGACATGTTTTTATGTGTAAAGTAGCATAGATATATACTAAATTTTTAAGCATGTATTTACACAATCTTATATGTTGCAAAATATATTTTGTGAATATCCATAATCAGTATGTTAAATATAACATATTAAAATAAATTAGTATTTTAGATAATTAGATTACATTTATTGATTAGTAAGGAAGCGAAACAATTTTCTAAATTATCGATATAGATAAAACCGAAAATTGAAAATAAATTAATCACGAATCCAAGGCAGCAAGCAATATACAGTGCTAGTGTATTTTTTAGAAACGAATTCTTTTTTTCTTTAAAAAACAAGCCGTATATTCACAAATCCATCGATAGTTTCTTAAACATTTACGTATTAACGTTTGTAGCATTCTTCGTTGTGATTAAGTTCATTTGAATAAAATCGGGTATGACGTTTTAAACTGTCTTTAAATCAGACCATAATTTATATCATTTCTGAAAACGTAAAAGGACTTGTGAACAGAAGAAATATTTCAAACGAACTAACAAGGATTTAATAGTTTTAAATCATTGTTGTTATTTTAACATAAATATTCACATACAAATAAATGACCCTTGAATTTTTTCTGTGTTAAGGTAAATATTTTTCTACGCTATGTAATTATTAGATTTGTCTCTGCTATATTAAAAACACTTTTTTGGAAACAAATGGGGGCATTTTGTTACGATTTCCAATTTTTTTCTGTTTATTGGAGTTGCATGAATGAGTTGAATTTTAAAGGAGTAACCTTTAAAATGAGTTTATTGGAGTTGAATGAATGAGTTGAATTTTGAAGGAGTAACCTGATCATTTAAAAAAGACATAATTGTCTGTAATGTAAAAGTTTTTAATTCGAAGGTAAAATAATGTACAAACGAGAGAAGTAGAATCGACGCTCTTTACTTTTGTGCACTTTTCAGGAAAAAATATAAACAAAGGTGAGAGGGACAGTGCAGTGTGCGTAGAAGTTGCAAATGAGTTACCAAAAATAGTTTAAATCAGCTTTTCAGGTTCTCGTATAAAAATTGTTAGGTTTTTCGCATACGATTAGTATACTAAAATATGCTCACCTTCGAATTAATTTAATTAAATCAAAAGGATAGAAATTTCTCCATTCACCACCAGGACAATGTCATCGTTAATCCCTCCTTTTAGCATGTTGAACAACAGTGTGAAATTACAATATCCGCGTCATCGAATTCTTCAATAAAAATAAGAAAATGAAAAAATCAGAGCCCTGAAATTCTTCTTAACCCCATTGCATAGCATGCACTACAAGGGAATTACATACCTAACATAATGTTGGTAAACGAAGAAAAAAAGAAATATTTAGTTCAGTTATTATACTGCGTTCTTTAGTCCTGCGCTACGCTCAGCTGTAATATTTAATAACTGAAATAAACTGCTATACGACCTAATTCGACGAACCTTTTTATTTTGTTTCAAAAACAAGGCTTTGAAATGTATGATACTACTGTTTTTCGTTACAACTCTACAAATCGGAAGCCAAATGCTTAGCTATCCTAATAATATGTTTCATATAAACTTTACAAATTAGTTCAAATACCTCTAATTTATTGTAGAAGACGGCTTTTAAAGAGATGTATTCTTGCACATCTGTTTATCAGCAAAGCCAAATCAGTTGCTAGAGGTCATGTGTGTTCAAAATTTCAGACGCTAGTGCCATAATTTCCATAATCTTTTAGTTTTCTGCATAAAAACCATACTTAATACTCAGTCCTTCAGTATTTAAAATAAAGATAGATGTATGTAATATAAATGATAGTAGAAGTCTTTTAATTTTCCCACTACTATCACTTTATCATATTTTGTTTCGTGGGTAAGATTAAAAACACGATTTTACTACATAATATATATGAAGGTAACTGAAAAAATAAATGGTAAATACTGAACCTATGTGTACGTGAAAGAAAGAGCAAAAAACAAAAACAATGTTGCTTTGAAAATGATTAAACTTTGTTGTCGCAGATGAAATTCGAAATAACACTCGAAATATTTCCTCTGCGTAAGCCTTAACGTTTAATATATATATGATTATCACAAAATGATAATTCTTTAGGGTCTTCCTTTAATCGATAAAAAATAAATGACAGTTTTAACATATTTTTATTTAATTTTTAAAAATTTTTAAATATTATTTACAATTAAAAGAAATCAATGCGCAGAAAAAAAAAAAAAAAAAAAAATCTGAAAGGTTTCAAATTTTAAATTACGTACAAAAGGGCGCTTTTTTTTTTTTTTAAACGTTTTGTGTTTACTTTTATTTATTTACCTTTGTTAACGTTTTGTGTTCACCTTTATTTATTAAATATTATGTTGTACGCACTCAAACTATAAAATTCAATTCAACAGCAATATCTCAAATTACATATCTTTAGAATTTCCGAAACAGAGCCTCGCGCTGGAGATAATTTTTTTTCCCGTACAGTGTTGCTATTGCTCGCTTTGAAATCGTTTCGTTTTTTTTTTAATCAAAAATTCGTTGAAGGGTTACAAAATGTGAAATCGATAATAAAATAAATTTCAAATTCAAATTAGGGCTTCCACGTGCCCATATTCTATGGAAAATTATGTTATTCAAATTTGGGTGGCTCTAGGTACCGTTGTTTTATCACAATGCGAGAAACATACGTACATTTATTAAGATTCTTCATTATTTAATTTCTTTAAATATAAGACAGGGTGATAATACATGGTGGCAACGGTTTCAAAAGTGATTCAGCCTCTTAGCAAAATGCCAAAACGAAATTAATAGTCCTTCAGAGCCAACCTGCACTTTTGGACTTAAAAAAAAAAAAGGACCGAATGCATGTAAAATGCACAATTTAAGGGAAATTTCCTTGCGTGACAAGGTATTACAGATTACCTCAGCTTAAAGGTAATAATTTTATCAGATTTTAAATAATGAGAAAAGGGAATTTAGACTCCCAGGTATATGATATACCGATGAGACAAATAATATGTACGTATGTCCGATCTGTAACAGAACTGCTATAGGCAAATATTAAGTTGCATTATACATAAAGTTTTGCTTAATTTAATAACATATATAGTGAGACATCAGATAAATAAACAGCTAATGAGCAATATATCGAACAACTAAGCAGTGAAGAAAATCGCGTCATATCATATACTCTTTTTTTAGAAGGCGGCTGAAAAACCGGCAAAAATATTTTGTAATTATGTTATTACATTAAAATTGCATAATTGAAACGGCAATAACCGAAGAATCGAATTATCGCTGTTAATTTTATATACAGTTTTAATTTAGCTGTATTAAAATTTTTAATACTTATAAATTTCATTACATTATAAGGTATTTCTCCCGCCTTCGTGGTGTGGTGGTCTGCACGCTCAGCGCGTAATTGAGAGGTCCGGGGTTCGATTCCTGGCAAAGGCGTTGCATATTTTTCATCACTCCTGCTTTCCAAAAATTACCTAATTTCTCTACAATGGCGCCCGAACTAAAAGAGTGTTAGATGATGATTCTCCTCCCCCTGGATTTGGCTACCTAAAAATCCAGTTGCCAAATCCCACCTTCTTGGTATGCCTTCGTGGTGTGGTAGTCTGCACGCTCAGCGCATAATTGAAAGGTCCATGGTTCGCTTCCCGGCATTGCTTATTTTTCATTTTTTCTGCTTCCAAAATACCTAATGTCCCTACAACGTAAAAAATAACAAAAGTTGTATTTATGGTTTCTCATTAATGAATAAGTTTTTTGATAAAATTATTCAAGCTAATTTGTTTTAAGTGCATTCTGCACTCTGATTTATCCCAGTTTGGAAAGTGTGTCTAGAAGCAAAATATTGTTTGCATTTTATCCTCCTTTGAAAAAAGTTTCAACACTTCAAATGTATTTACTGCCTTTTTTTATGTCATACTTTCTCTGTGTATGTATATCGTACTTCCTCAGAACGATATATGTATATAGAGGACTGTCGTACTTCCTCGGTCCTACTTTTACATCGCACTTTATCGGAAGCTCATTTGATTTAACTGTAAGCGATGAAAAATACTAAGGTTATCTGCCTAAAGAGCGTAATGCTTTCGTGAAGGATTCTGTAAGGAAACCTACCTCACATTTGTACTCCCTATGGAGAAATCCAAAAATGCAGCCAGGCATTTGCCATGATTCTGCCCAGGTCGAAAACTCAAATTCTTTCATCTTATTCAATCGGCCATCAGAAGGCCCAGTTTTATAGAAAATTACTTGAATCAAGTCATTGAGAATTTAATAATTTGTTGTTACATAGTATCTGCTAAATAACTTAAAGATGACATAGATTTAAAATTCTAGCATAGTACAGCGGTAATATCTCTGAACACTAGTACTTCGAGCCAGTGTCTAGTTCTGGCGAACAGGCTGACTCCATGGAGGCTTTCATGGTTTTCCTTATGTGTTAACGTCAGTGCCAGCTAGTTTTCCTTAAGCAGATCTCCACGAAAGCATGCCTTCATTAGGCAGATAATACTTACGAATACTTGTTTTGCCGCAATCAAATAAATAAAACTAAACCTAAAACACTTATGTGTTTTTGCTACCTTTTAAAGGACGTTTTACACACAACATCCTCCTGTAAAAGCAATGAGATAATTTTACTTGATCGCATATTTCATATTGATATATTTTACCCGTTTCAATATTCAAAAGGATAATTATAACACTATTTTGGCTGATTATAGAGTTAGAAATAGATTATAGAACAGATGGACATAGATGATAGAAATCGATCTTTACACAGAGCTTGTATCATTGTTATATTGTGGTTGAACTGACTGCTTATATTATATACAGGTAGATAACATAAATTTAAGCATACCAAATTTATGAGTAAAAATATTACTTTAGAATGAATATTACACAAATATTTTTCAGAAAAACAATTTAAGGTGGAAATATTGTGCGATATGCATTCTAAAACAATATTTTCATCCTTAAATTGTCTTTCTGAAAACCGTAACTGGTTTTATATGTAATATTTTATAAAAGGATTTAAAGAAAATTTAATCAGTTATTCTTTAAAATTTCAACTTTCCTTGAAAAGAAAATGTATTTAATGTGTTTCTTCTCAAGGTATGCTATTTAGATTATTTCTTGACTTCCTTGTAGAATATTTACAAACAAATAAAGCTGATACATTTGAGATCATTTGATATTCAAACCATATATTTATTTATTTTGAAACATCTTAAAAAATCTGATGCGGACACCACATGACTTCCTTGTATGACAAATAAATGAAACGCAATTTTTGCTAAACTTCATTTAAACCTATTTCGTTTGAAAATGAGATATGATCTTCCATTTCAAAATGCCCCTTTGGCACTGCCGAAAGCAATAAAAAAGGGAGGTGCACAATTAGATGTTATACAGATGCCCCATACAGAAACTTTCAACATTCTACAGTTAACCGTTTTTGAGTTATGCGATATACATGCATACATACGTACAGACATACGTCGCGCTAAAACTAGTCACAAGTCCCAAATATAAAATTTCAACATTTTATGTTAAGTTATGCGACATACATACGTGTAAACGTCATGATGGAACTCTTCAAAATGGAAATTTCCTTTGAAATATGAAAATCGAAATGTTTCGCGATTACAATACTTTATTTCTCACAAGTCAAAGCAGTGTCATAAATAACTAACTACTAATAAATTTATGATGCAATCTAAAGAATTATTTAAATCTAACACTTTAAACTGGAATAAACTTATAATATTTCAAAATTAAATATAAACATAATACTAAAATAAGTTGCGAATAATTTGTATTCGAAAAATTGGAACACGAGAGAAAAAAATTCTCACAAATTCCCTTTGTATTTTAAAAAGTATTTCCTCAGAAAATAAGGATAAAAAAATGCAAGATTAATTTTTCACCATTATTGAAGCAATTCCTTAAAGAAACTGAAAATTTAAAGCATTTTACGTAGTTTCTCTTACTGATGTATATTGACTAACTTTCTGTATTCAGCACACATCTTGATTTAATGTACGAGTAATATACAGCATATGTGTTAGTGTGAAAATTATAAAGTAGCCAAATAGGAGATAAAATACTATTTTAGCAACCAGTCTCGTGACGAAGATACCATAGGGAGAAAAACTAATTTCACTCGCTAAATTCAACGGAAAGGAGAATTAGCTTAATTATATCCACATGGTAAGGGGGGCCCGCTTTTGAAGCAGTTTGAGTAAAAATGCTTGCCGCTTTTGCGACAGTCCTGGTAAGAAAACACGATTATTTTTACGTCGTTTCCTGAAAAAACCCGTAACGCTCAGGGGGTTAATAGATGATTTCCGCCTAAATTCCGGATTTGCTATCAATGCTTCCTGATCTAAAGTTTCTAAAAAATTTGGATCTTTCCTTAATTCTCTTTCATGGGTGCACAATTGTGTGGTTAATTCATCTAAAGTTCTCTTTTCATCACTAAGAAGTAACCAACTCGATTTGAAAGTACGATAACTGGGAGGAAGAGTATCCAATATTTTACAAATCAACAGCATTTCTGGCAGTCTGTTTTCTTCCTTATTTTCAAACCCACTGTTCAGTTCATTCCATAGATTTTTCAATTTTGACAAATGAGCTGCCATATCATCATTTGACCAACTGAATTTGAAGAACTGTAAACATATGTTATAAAGTTGGTTATCGGGCGAATCTTCGAATACTTTGTGAAGTTCCAGCCAAATGTCTCTTGCGCTGTCAAATCTCATTACCTTTTGTAAAGTGTCTTCAGTCATGGAGTTCGTAAGAACCATCATAGCGCAATTATTTGCTTTATTAAAAACCTTCATATCATCTCTAAATCTTTTTCGAATCTCTTCGGCGGCCGCATGATCAGGCTCCTCTGGCTTCTTCAGTTTTCTTTCCACGACTTCTAAAGCGTTTTCGTGATAATTTAATACGAACTTAATTCTATATTTCCAAATAGGCCAATCACTTTTTCCGCATAACGGCTGAACCAATATCTTTGCAGCTTCCATTTTCGCGAACTAATTTGCCGACTCACGTAAGGCTTAAGAACTGCCGTGTTAGGCTTACGAACTGCCGGTAATGTTTATCTCCACTTCGCTCATAAATTTCCCCACACAGTTATATCATGTTGGGCCCATAACCTGATGAAGTCTAACGTTAGGAATGGAGACAAATAAATAAGCAGAGATTCATCTAAATTAACATATATTGAAACACAAAATGGCACAAGTACAGTAATTTCTACATGCTAAAGTAAAACAGTGACAACAACTAAAAAAACGTTGCCAAGAGAAAAATATAAAAAAGTGTTGCCACACATGTTGTAAAATACAAATGGGAAATATAATCACAAATAAAAGTTATTTGCAACACTCACTGCAAACGGTCCCTCCTATGGCGTGACGTAAGCAGCAAGCAAATGGCTGGTCGCCTCGCATACAGAGCACCTTCGTGAAGCCTTCTACGCACAGTTGACGTTGACACCAACCTTCCGGTGGCTGCAGCAAGGGAGGATCTAAGAAGAGTCGGAGTAGCGGTTCTATCCTGCGTGCACATAATGTCAAATATCGGTCATCGGCGCTTCTCGTAGCAGTTGGCTGTCCTTGGCTGAGCCTCCTAGATGCCAAATCTGTGGTTTAAAATTGTCTCCAAAGTCAATGAACTACAGAAGGACTCACATTTAACCATCTGGCCGCTTCTGTTTGACTTTGTCTTGCCTCCAGTCTCCCAGTGGCTCTCCGCCGTAGTTCTACAGGCAAATGACGCCTGGAAGTCATTGTTACGAATTTGCTATCTCAGCTTTCTGATGTCACTATCACAGTGAAATATGTGGGCTTGCTCTCAAACATGGACTTTTATGCTCATCGCAGATGATGTATTTCGAGTACAGCGCCACTAATTTGCATATTGCAGTTTTACTCAGCTACTTTTACTTGGCAACATATTCAAATTTTACACGGTTTGGCTTATTTTTGAGGGAGTTATCGCTATTTTTGTGATTTTTCCTTAATTCATGATAACCAGTGTATATATATATGTATGTAATAGATTCTGTAGTAGAACACAGGTGGTTGTATCCACAATGAACAGCTAGAATTTTGATGCCGTAGAATGCTGAAATGCCGATCCACAAGGAATAAGAAATTTGTCAGTCAAGGTATGTTTAATTTAACTTTTATTTCAGTAAACATGTTGCGGCGACAATGAAGTTGGCATATTCATTGTGCCTATTCCAAATAGCTTACAGTTTTGATAGATTTGCAGTAAAAAAGAAGGAGCAGACAGACAGCAGTCCAGCTAAGCTACAGCGGTGAAAGCAAGTGCGTTATGTTCAGAGTGAATACTTAATTGAGACTGAGTTAGTTTTGGTTCTCAATGCATTTTGATTGGATGGTTGATATTGCTGTAAAATTACTATATGCTGTTTGAGTTGCAGTTTCAGTTACATAATTAGAATTATGTAAGAGTCATATGACATAGCTTTTTCTCGAAATGACGCAGTGCAAATAGAGGTTACTATTTTTAAAATACAGAAGGGAATTAATTTTCGCTGCTAATTTAATCTTTTTACATATTCTTACATATCCCCCCTTCAAAGGAAAGGTTGGGACAGCAGGGCGGAAGAAAAAGCATTAGAAAGAAAGCATTAGCACAAGAAGAGAGGTAATTTGAAAAATACAAAATCCTGAAATTTTGAGCAAAATAATTATTTCCATAGTTGCAAAATATAAACTTTGATAAGATTTTAGAATCCTATTAAAAATTTTCGGTCCAAAAGTCTTTGTGTTTTAGAGTCCACATAATTAGGTTTCTTCAGGGAAGGCTTTGCACACAATATCACAGTTGCAAAAATTTTGCACACACATTATGTATTTTGAATAATCACAAATTTCAAAACATAATTAATTTTCGGTATTATAACTTATATTTAACATTATAAATTTTATACTAGTATTACTAAAATTATGGTTTTTACTGTCATTGTTACATAGCCAAGTTTCATATTTTACAGAAAACCGGAAGACCCCCATAGCTTTCTCTAATTCAAACATTTCCACGTATTTGACCATCACCACTTTAACGAACTCATGTATTGAATTTTTATGAGTGGTTAAGGGTTGCTTCTGGCAGTTGCTTATAAAGGCCTCCGTTCCTTGTTTAAAGGCAACTGGTCTTTTGAACAGCACTCTACATTCCACTTATAAAAAAAGTTAAGACACTCCATTTATCTAAAAATAATTATATGAAAAATTATAAGGAGGGAGTCTTCAAAGTTCATATCTTCTGACATGAGGAGGGTAAAAGAACAAATAACAGAGGCAAAAACAGAGCATCTGTTTTGAACCAGTACTCCATCATCATACTCTTTCCTTACATGCTTTTATTCTCTATTTAGTACTTTTATATTCATCATAACTATGTTTTTAAACATAACATATTTTATAAATTATATTCAAAATATTTCAGTACCAGTTTTTCAAAATTAATTGATTCATTCTTCGGTGCTCCTTTGGTAGACGGTTGCACGGATTTTTGACGATTTACGTTGGCGCGGTTTTTACAATTGTCAGCCATCTTGATAAACTCTGTCTTTACGCATAGCAAAGTATTCGAAACTTATAAAAATAAATAAATAAATATCATTAAAAGTAATGAATTAATTTTTTGTTGAAAATGTCGTTTTTTAAGATGGCAGGCAAATGTAAATAAATACATTTACTATGAGTATAAAATACTAAAGTAAGGTTATTACTTTCGGTTTAATCCTAGTATCCGGTGTACAAGGGATTTGGCTACTTTTGGCGAATTTATGATAAGCAGTAAACGGAACATATACGATGAGTAGTTAAACGGGTCATTTTGGTGTTGGAAATAATTTTCAAAATCGCGCCAAGGCTGCACCGTATACTAGGATTTTACTTTCATATAGCAAAGAAAAGAAAAATATGCACTTACATTTTTTTAGTCATTTAACCTGTCGTTTATTGATAAGTACCACAAAAAAAAAAATCGGAATCATAATTTAGATATCAATGAAAAGAATTTGAAAAATGTAATATCAAGGGCAGGATAAAAAAATTTATAAATAGATAAAGCAATTTAGAGCCAAATTAATGGATAATGAAGATTAAAAATAACAAAAAAAATGAAAAAAAACTCCAATAATAGGTATTGTTTTTAAGATTTCGAAGATCCTTTAACCGTCCCTCCCTGAAGTACAAAGGACAATCTTTTTATTCCGATACCAATAATTCTTGGTACTTACCAATAACAACATTCATCTTTGAAACAGACATCTTTGAAGGAATTCGAAGATATGAATTAAATTTTAAAATGGCGCGGTAATGCACAAATTTTCAGTAACCAATCAGAGAGCTGATTACAGCTCGTTAATGCACAAATATTCTATAACCAATCAGAGAGCTGATTACATCACGCCTAGAATTAAAATTATTTAAATAATCATACATAATAAACCATTTTTGAAAAAAATGCAAACTTAAATTGTATTTTAATATTTAACAGCCATAAATAATGTTTAAAACATTAGATAAAATTTATAGATATTAAAACTAATTACTTTTAAAGTATGGTGATGTCATTGATTACATCATCCACAACATAAAATTTCATAAAATATCATAAACAATAAAATTTTTATTTCAAATAAAAATACAAAATTAAATTGATTTTTAATATTTAGAAGTCATAAATAATATTTAAAACACGGAATTTTTGCATCATAAAACGCATTATTTTTTAAATAAAAAGACAGCAAAGTATCGGTTACCATAAATTACTTATCCAGCAATGGGTTTACCATAAGTCGTATTACTTGCCAAAACAAAAATCACCAAAAAATCGCCAAAATCTACTGTGCAACAGTCTACCAAAGTAGCACCAAAATTATTTAAATAATCATTTATAATAAACTCATATTTAAAAAAATGCAAAATTAAATTGTATTTTAATATTTAACAGCATTAAGTAATGTTTAAAACATTAGATTAAATTTATAGATATTAAAACTAATTACTTTTAAAATAATGTGACGTCATTCATTACATCACTCACAATATAAAATTCCATAAAATATCATAAACAATAAAATTTTTATTTCAAATAAAAATGTAAAATTAAATTCATTTTTATTATTTAGAAGCCATAAATAATATTTAAAACACGGAATTTATGCATAATAAAACGCATTATTTTTTAAATAAAATGACAACAAAGTATCGGTTACCATAAATAACTTGTCCAGCAATGGGTTTACCATAAATCGTATCGCTCGCCAAAAAAATCGCCAAAATCCGTGCAACTGTCTACCAAAGTAGCACCATAATTTTAATTCTATGCGTGATGTAATCAGCTCCCTGATTGGTTACTGAATATTTGTGCATTGCCACGCCATTTTAAAATTTTATTATTCATCTCTTGGAATTCCTCAGATCTCAAAGCGAATGGATGTGTCCGTTTCGAAGATGAATGTTGTCATTGGTAATTACCAAGAATTATTGGTATCGGAATAGAAAAATTGCCGTTTGAGACCTTATTTTGGCCAACCTGGCTTTCCTAATCAAAGATTTATTTATTGTTACAAGGGTCAGAAGAAATTAATTTAAATTTTTGGAAGAAAATTCGGTGCTACTTTGGTAGATGGTTGCACGGATTTTTGGAGATTTACATTGGCGCAATTGTTGGCGCGGTTTTTACAGTCGTCAGCCATCTTGAAAAATGTTGTTTTTACGTATTTCACGCATAGTAAAGTATTCGAAACTTTAAAAAAATAAATATCGTTAAAAATAATGGATTAATTTTTTGTTGAAAACGTTGCTTTTTAAGATGGCTGGCAAATGTAAATAAGTACATTTACTAAGAGTATGCTAAAGTAAGGTTAACTTATTACTTTCATATAATAGAATAAAAACACCGCTTTAAAAACATTGTGCCAACATTTAATTGGAATAAAATATTACTTAAATTGAATATTGGGCTCTAGTGTAGAATTGGGTGCCCTTTCGATTAGCGACAATTTTTTTTAAAATATTGGCGTTGAAACCTCACTTCTGGTTACCATGATAGTTTTAACTTTGTTTTAGCTTCCTTATTTTATTTAAATGAAAATAGATTCATGTGTACATGGACAAATTTAAGGCAGTGCGCAATGCCTAGTTTGTGCAATTCTAAGATATTTTCTTAAGTGAAAACAGATCGATGTGTACATGAACATAGTGTTTGTGCAATTCTTTGACTTCTTATTTTGGTTTTATGTAGCGGCCATCTTGAAATCATGCCTTCCTGGCGCCGATCTTGGCGTCAAAAAAGAATCGCCAAGAAACAAGGGGCACCCAATTGTAAACTTTTACCGAATATTGAATTAAAAACATCATATCAAATTTTAAAAGAATTAAAAATTTTCAATTACTTAAAATTCAAATCCTTTAAAATAAGTTTTATAGGATATAATTATTTAACATTAAAACATATGTGGCAATAAATATCTCAGGAATTTTTTAAAACAGTGTATTAATTTTTTAATAAAAATTGAAGTATACAATTATAAAGTAAAAGAAAAATATGTCTTACATTTATTTAAGCATTTTACCTGTCGTATATTGATAAGTACCAGAAAAAAAAAAAGATCTTCATTTGTGATCCACATCTCTCGCACAAATGAAACAATTAGCACCCTTTTAAAGTAAGGTGACGTCATTGATTACATCATTCACAACATAAAATTTCATAAAACATCATAAACAATAAAATTTTTATTTCAAATAAAAATGCAAAATTAAATTTATTTTTAATGTTTAGAAGCCATAAATAATATTTAAAACAAGGAAATTTATGCATAATAAAACTCATTATTTTTTAAATAAAATGGCAACAAAGTATCGGTTACCATAAATAACTTACACAGCTATGGGTTTACCATAAGTCGTATTACTCGCCAAAACAAAAATCACCAAAAAATCGCCAAAATCCGTGCAATTGTCTACCAAAGTAGCACCCATTCTTCAAATAATTCAAAACTCTTAAACTTCAAATTTTTAAACAGTAATGTCCTTTCTAATTATTACTTCGGTAATTTTAAAAACCTTTCCTAAATAAAATAATTATAAATCTTTAAATTCGTTATTTAATTATGTAAAACAATTAAGAAAACTAAATTGTTAATTCTAAAAAACTAAATTTTTAGTATAATAAAACTTGAACCAATAAAAATGGTACTAAAATTTTAAAATCTAAAATGAACAACATCAGATACCTGAATTTCAAAGCAGTACTTAATTAAAATTCCCTTACTTCATAGTAACAGTTTAGAATACATCATTTTTAAAATAACATTTAAATTAATCTATTAATCATTTCT
Source organism: Stegodyphus dumicola (assembly GCF_044657685.1). NCBI lineage: Eukaryota > Metazoa > Arthropoda > Arachnida > Araneae > Eresidae > Stegodyphus > Stegodyphus dumicola. Next base: position 15,090,847 of record NC_140775.1, on the reverse strand, counting down.
CAGAAACGAAAAATTTAAACATACTCAAGCCTCAGAAAATATCAAATAAAATGCGCCAACAAAATTAATAAATGCCAAACCATCAAATGGAAATTTCAGAATACTTGTGTTTTCATTCTTTGAACACTATGAACTACGTTTTTATCTTAATAAAATTAAATTTCAAGAATTTTAACTTTTCACACAAAATTTAAAGTCACTGAACCAGCATTAGTTTGTTTCACTGAAATAACGGTAATTCAATATATACTGACCGAAAAAATAGTCATTTGGATAAACATAAGGCCATATATTACAACGCAGGAATCAGAAATGGATAAAAAATCAGAAATGGATTTCCCACACTTCTGCACGCGCGAAGTAATACTTGATGACCTCTGTACATTTTCGATGCAGAACGGGTGTATCTCGCATACAGCACTTCAGAACACTTTTCATAAACGCAGACTGATGGCTGAAGTATTTAATCATTTTGTAGTTGACTTAAATATACTGCTATTAAGCTTAAAGCATTGATTACTTGCAAAGCACTTAACATAAATGTAGGTTTTACTTTCAAAACAGAGCACGAATATTGCATTGTTAAATGCTTTTATTTTAACTAATAAGAAATAGATAAAAGTAATAAAGGTTAAGTAAAAATTAATGTTGCAGGAATGAATTATCAGTCCACATGATTCATATAATGATGAAGAATTCACACACACTATTAGTTCCTCCGGCGTTGATAGAATTCGTTATCATTATAACTTCCACAGCTAGCTTTAACTAATATGCACGGCTTGGTTAAACCAAAAGGCACTGAAACACCAAAGAAGTTTCAACTTTGCATTTCAGTCTGGGAATATAGAATTCTTGCTCTACAGCATTCACAGTTTTATCTACAGCAAAGTGACCTTTTTTATGTGCCTTCTGTATGACTTCGTTCTGTAAGGATTCTGGCACTACGAGCAGATCTTTACCAGTTTCAAATTTGTACAAAATATCATTTCTCACGAAGATTCCATTTTCTTCTCCTTTCTCAACTAAATTCTTTATCAATTTCACATGTTCATCTTCATTCTGTTGTTGTGCTAACCGAATCTTCTCAGTTACGTCGGATGTGTATGATTAAAGCATTTCTACTTAGAGCATCAGCATGTTTCATTTGGCTTCCTAAACGATGTACAATTTCGTAATCGAATTGTTCAATAAACATTGCCCATCTTGCGATCTTAGGAGTTAAATCTTTCTTATCTAAAGTTTTCTGAAAAGCACTACAATCAGTTACAATTTTGAATTTAGTTCCTAACAAATAGTTTCTAAACTTCTTGAGGGCTTCTATAACTGCAAGGGCTTTTAATTCGTAACTACAGAGTTTCTCTTGCTGCGGTGAAGTCTTCTTACTCATATACTGGATTGGATGATAATTACCATCGTCAGACAATTGGAATAGTACCGCACCAAAACCTTGACTACTAGCATCAGTATGAAGTTCTAATGGATATCCTTGCCTAAATATATGTAGAACAGGTGCTTGAGAGAGAATTTCTTTTAATCTGCAAAAAGCTTCCTGTTGTTCGGAATCGAACTTAAAACCAATACCCTTTCTAAATAAGTCACTAAGAGGTTTAGCTATTTTAGCATAATGAGAAATGAATTTAGGAAAATAACCTGTTAGTCCTAAAAAGCTTTGTAGTTGTTTACAGTTACGCGGTTGTGGAAAGTTTTGAACAGCAACAGTTTTGGAAGGTGATAGTCGAACAGTTCCGTTTTCAATTACATGTCCCCAAAATTCAATTTTACGTTTTAAGAATTACCACTTTTTGAAATTTATTTGTAATCCATATTCCGAAGCAGTTTTGAATACTCTTTCTAACCTGTCTAAACATTCAACTTCATCATTAGCCGGTATGACTATATCATCCATATAAATAATTAGTACACCCTCATTTAGCAAGTCACGAAATACTGAATAAATATACCTTTGAAAAACATTTGGACTAATACATAAACTAAAAGGAGCTTTAAGAAATTCATAAATACCATTATGTGTTAGAAACGCAGTGTATTTTGGGCACTTTTCATCTAGGGCTACATGGAAAAAGCCATTTTTCAAATCTAGGGTCGTGAAGACCTTTGATTGTTCTAAACGATCAAGTACTTCCGGAATTAAAGGCAGTGGAAATTTGTCTTTAATAATCTTCTTATTTAATTTCCGATAGTCAACGCACAATCTTTTAGAATTATCTCGCTTGCTACACAAAACGATAGGCGCCGCATAGTTAGAGTTGCTAGGCTTTATTATTTTTTCTTTCAGCCATTCATTAATTTGTTCGTCAACAATTTTTTGTTCCGCGAAAGACATGTATCTTCTATTTTGGCAGACAGGAATTTCATCGCATAAATTTATTTGCATCTTAAAGTCAGATTGTCTATTTTTCCGAGGCTGGTATGAATTAATTAGTTTACACAGTCTTTCTTTATGTTCCACATTCGAAATATCCGATAAATCAATCTCGTTGACAGAAATAGCATTCACCAGATGTGAAAGGTAATTAATTTTCAAGCCACTTCCGCTTTCGAGGTTTTTGTTTAGATTAACGGAGACGCCAGACGATTGAGAAAGATCATAAACATTCTTCAATGACACAGCAATATTCAAATTTCCCATAACGCAACAAACGTTAGAATTTCGATATGACTCAGCAGTTATCAAGTTTATATTACTTTTATTCCGATGAGAAATTATTTGAAGGCCATTCTCGGTAAAAGAGAAGTTAAACTGATTCATTACATCCAAACCTAATACAATTTGATTACATAACGACTTAACCACATAAATGTTCGTACGCAGTGAAAAACTATCAATTGAAATATCAGAAATAAAAAAGCCAATGGGATACGGTTGCTTTGATTCAATTCCGTTTAATGTGATATCGCTACAATTTAAACTTGGAGAACCAATCTGCTTGTGTAACTCCACGCTGCATATCGTGACATCTGAACCAGTGTCAACTAGACTATCAACTAAATGATTATTTATTTCTACAGTCTTCATAATTCTATCCTTATCAGAAATTCGTTGTATTAAAGCTTGTTTCTCGGGCTGGTCTTGACAGTCAGTTGATTTATGCCCAAACTTTTCACATTTAAAACATTTTATCCCATTCGATTTGTTTACACAGTGATTTGACTTATGCCCAAATTCCTCGCAATTAAAACATTTGACCTTATTAACGTTAGATTGATTTCGGTTTGATGACGCAACTTACTTCTATCTTTAACTGGGGTGTCTACTTTCGGTTTCGGAATTTTAAACTTATCATTGTCCGATCTCATTCTATCATAAATTTTTAGCCTTTGTTTAAATTCAGATATTTTTTTGCAACCATATAGTCTAGTTTTCCTCACCACAGAATCGGGAATACCATCTATGACATATTTAATTAATGAAGCATCTTCAATATTACCTCGCGAACACATTTCTTTCATTTTCAAAAAATACTCATCTAAAGATTCATTAGGCATTAATTTAAACTTACATAACATTTCATGCAATTCAGCTGAATTAAAAGCTTTACAAATTCAAATTTCAAAAGCTTTGTTAACTTACACCAGTCATTAACTTTAGGTTCACTCTGAATAAATAGTTTCGCTTTACCTTTTAATGATCTTTTAGCAAAAACTAATTTATGCAAATCACTCAATTTCAAAAAATTTATAGCATCTTCAAATTCATCAATCCATTTATCAACATTTTCATATGCATTACCAGAAAAAGGTTTAACAATACTTTCAATATCCGAAAAACTGAGGTTTAAAATGATCTTGAATTGGAAGCTACATACTGTTATTTACTTGAGACTCGTTAAAACCAGGATTGTTTCTTTGATTATCATCAAGCATTACTTCAGAAATTTTATTAATAGTTTCATCTTCAATATCACTATTTTCTTCATGCAAAATATTTTCAAATAATACGGATAAATCACATAGGAAAGAGACAATTCGGGTTACTACTTCCGATTTTAAACCTTCTGAATTTATGCACAATATGTTTATGTGAGTATCGTTTGCTTCATTTTATTGTTGCAAACAGCGTAAATTCCTTTTGTTTTTCTTCCTTTAGTTTTGAACTTTATGTGTGGCAACAAGATAATATTGATAGAATTGTGTTTGTGACAGCCATGTAGAATGGCTCGCTTATTTTGTATCAATAATTTCGCATCGCTGACATATTATTTATAATTAGTGTAATCAAATAAAAGTGTAGGAATACAGTCCATTTGTTGATTGATTATAGTTTGTGAAACATATTATGTAAAGACCAATTATTGTTGGTCAAAAGTCTAGCCGGAGAGCTAGTGAAGATAGTGACTGTTCTAAGTGTATTCTAACAACGCAAATATGCATATGGTTGGTAAAATATTCCTCCACTTTGTGAGGTAAGTGGATTTTGAACAAAAATTCGTTTAATTTGTTGTTAAATTTTAAGAACAATGTTGTAATACAGCATAGAATTCGATTTCATTTTAATAATAGTGTTAAGTGATTTAAGAACAATTTCTGTTTCTGAATTGATCAATTATGAGTGAACTTATAACTTTTAAAACAAAAAGAGCGGTCTTACGCAGGAGTGTTACTAATTATGTAAAGAAAATTGAAACTATTTTAACTGCAGATGAAATTAATTTAATAGAACTAGAGGAATGTGTCGAATTATTGAAAAAAAAAACTGAGTTAAGGAAGCTTGATTCTGAAATCGAAAGTTTAATTACAGATACTAAAGAATTAGAAAACGAAATAGATAATGTTCAGGAGTACACAGATAAAATTTATTTGTGGAAATTTAAAGGTGAAAAAATATTAAAAAATCAAAATAGTAAAAATAATTCTAATGGTGTAATTTCAGAATAGGTTCTTGACAATATTAAATTACCCAAGTTAACATTACCGACTTTTGCTGGTAATATTACAGAATGGATAGCTTTTAAAGATCTTTTCAGTGCTTGTGTAAGAAATAACACAAATTTATCTAATGCTAAAAAATTGCAGTATTTGAAGGCTTCGTTGAAAGGTGAAGCATATCGCATTATTCAAACCATTCAAATTTCGGATTGTAATTTTGAAATAGCATGGAATCTGGTAGACGAAAGATATTCAAATAAGAGAGAACAAATTTTTGCATATATTAAACGTTTTCTAAGCTTAACCAACTATTCAAAATGAATTAGCATTTGCTATTTTAAATTTAGTTGACAATATTAATGAAGTAATTCGTTCTTTAGAAGTATTGAATTAAACCATTGATAATTTTGGTGACACTTTAATGACTTATTTAATTTTGCAAAAATTAGACCCTTCTACAAAATTATGGTGGGAACGTCAGTTAAAATCTAATGAGATTCCAAAACTTACGACTTTAATTGAATTCTTAAAAAACTATGCAAGAACACTTCAAAATAGCAAATCAACAAGTAATAAGGTACCTAAATCTGTGTTTCAAAATAAGAATAATGTTCTGGTTGCTACTTTGGGTTGTGGTTATTGTAAAGAAGATCATAGTTTAGCCAAATGTTCGAAATTTCTAAATTTATCTGTTCAGCAAAGGATAGAATTTGTAAAATCTAATCGTTACTGTTTTAATTGTTTATCTAATATTCACTTGCTCAAAAAATGCAAGAGTTTAAATACATGTCAACATTGTTTTAAGAAGCATCACAGTATTTTGCACATTGTAAATAATTCAAAGAATAAAACTCAGTTAAACAGTATATCTCCGCCTACGCAATCTATCCCTAAAAGAAATGAATTAACGAGTCCTAAGGAAGTTTCAGCCACAGTTTGTGCCTCTCATTATGATTCGAATTCAAAAGGTAATCAAACCAGTCACATTTTATTGTGTACTGTGTAGGGTTTATATTTATTTTAACTAACATTTATTTTAAGTTTAAATTATCTTTCCTGTCAAGCCTTACTTTCCCCTGGAACTGCCAATGCCAGAATATATAAATTTGAGTAGAACGCGCAAGCATTCAAATTATCAGCGGAAGTATTATGATTTAAATAGAAGGGAAACGAGTTCGGAGTGTGATATTCTTACTTCACGAGCGCGGAGGTAGTTAGCGAGAAATTGAAGAACCCCGCGTTTCGGCCTATGTGCTTGGCGGGAAGTAGTGTTAATCGTTCAACTGAGCTTCAAGTCTGCTGAATTAGCAGCGGTATTGTAAAACGCGGTGAGTTAGTTATTTTAGAGAGCCTCGTAGTTAGAGTCTTGTCTTTAGTTTCTTTTCAGGTTATTATTTTTATTTGACTGCCGAGTTGGCACAGTCTGTGAGCGTCAAGAGCACGCAGTTGTAATTTATTACGTTGAATAAAAAGGGACTTAAACCCTTTACAAGACTCTGTGTTTTATCCAGTTTCACAGTCACCTCTTGGTTGCGTGCAAGTTGGAGGCGCGCAACGTTACAACTGCTTTAATAAAAGTTCAAAATTCTGAACAACAGTTTGTGAAGTGTAGATGTTTATGTGACACTGGATCTCAGAGGTCATTTATTTCAAGGGATTGTGTGAAGAAATTAGGATTACGAGTGAAAGATAATTCCATTTCTGTATCATGTCTAGGAGAATTTAATACTATAAGTAATGGGGAAGTCGATTTAGTATTCACTTCTCATTTTAAAAGTGATATTCGTGTATCAACATCAGCGTTTGTACTGGACAAGGTGACAGATAACATTCCCTATGTATCTTTGCCATCAATCATCTTCGATATCTTCAGTGATTTACAATTAGCTGATCCATTATTTTAAAAGTCACAACCAGTTGACATTTTATTTGGAGTAAATGTATTTCTACATTTAATGACGGGAGAAATTGTCAAACGTGGTCCTGATCTACCATTTGCTCTAAATTCGAGGTTGGGATGGATAATTTCGGGTACTACAAATTTTGAATCTAGAAATTTTGAGCCAGTATATGTAAATCATTTGAATACAAACACAGATGAGTTAGTAAATTCTTTCTGGGAGTTAGAAAAGTTTCCAAATGTACAACCTTTAACAAATGAAGAAAAACTTTGTGAAGAACATTTTAAAAACTCGCATTTTAGAGACACATCAGGTCGTTATTCAGTTGCATTACCGTTCAAACATAATAGAGATATTCTAGGTGACTCCCGTGAAATGGCGTACAGAAGATTTCAATACTTGGAGAAGAGGCTGTTATCTATGAAAGAAATTTACTACCAGTATATTCAGTTTATGAAAGAGTACTTTTCACAAGAACACGTAGAATTAGTGCCAAACACAGATTATGAATTAGAGAATAAACACTATTATATCCCACATCACTTCGTGTTGAAGGACTCTAGCTTAACAACAAAATTGAGAGTTGTTTTCGATGCGAGCGCTAAAACAACCACAGGTGTTTCTTTAAATGATACATTAATGATAGGCCCCAAAATGCAAGATGACTTAATTTGTATTTTACTAAGATTTAGACTTCATAACATTGCAATAACCGCTGATATTAAAATGATGTACAGACAGATAAAGGTTCATGAAAAAGATAGAGATTTTCAGAGAATATTATGGAGAGATAGCCCGTATAAGCAAATACAAGTTTGTCGTTTGAAAACAGTTACATGTAGAACTGCGGCTGCTCCATATCTTGCAACCAAAGTTTTGAGTCAGTTAGCGATTGATGAAGGATTGAACTTTCCAAAGGCAAAGAATATAGTTTTAAGAGATTTTTATGTTGATGATATGTTAACTGGTGTAAAAGATAGTTTGGAAGGTATTGCATTGATAGACGAATTGCAACAACTGCTAAAAAGGGGTGGCTTTGAGCTTCACAAATGGTCGACAAGTGAACCGTCGTTGTTAAAAACCTCTGGCTTAACAAACAAAGATAGTGACAATATTCATCGTGTAATAGAAGACAAAACATTGAAAGTTCTGGGATTGGAATGGCATCCGGACAATGATGAATTCAAATGTAATGTCGGTGTAATAGAGTATCAAAGTGTTCCGACTAAAAGAATTATTTTGTCATTCGTAGCAAAACTATTCGATCCATTGGGGTGGATGGCTCCGTTTGTAATTCTCGCTAAAATGATCCTTCAGGAATTGTGGAAATTACAATTATCATGGGATGATCCTGTAACAGAAGAGATTGATCGAAATTGGAGAAATCTATGTAGAGAAGTTAAACTTTTGAATTCTATAAATATACCTAGGAAAATTCTGCTACCTTATTATTTTCGATGTGAACTTCACGGATTTTGTGATGCGTCTGAAAGAGGTTATGCAGCAGTTATTTATATCAAAACTTGCAATAACTCTGACATTAATGTTAAACTCGTAACAGCTAAAACTCGTGTAGCACCATTAAAATCTATTACGATTCCAAGACTGGAATTATGTGCAGCAGTGTTATTGGCACGCTTGATTCAGTCTGTAAAAGCTGCATTAGTTATAAATTTTGATTTAGTGCAAGCTTGGAGTGATTCACAAATCGTGTTGTCATGGCTAAGGTCAGATCCTAAAAAATGGCAAGTATTCGTATCCAATAGAGTTTCTGAAATACAATCCATCTTACCACCTGAGAACTGGAGTCATGTTGATGGAAAGGAAAATCCAGCTGATTTTGCTTCACGTGGGTTATTTCCTGCAGAACTATTATCTCATCAATTGTGGTGGAATGGTCCTTCTTGGTTAAAGTGCAGTGAGATTGCCTTGCTAAAAATATTCTTATAGATGAAGAGGCATTACCAGATGCACGTAAAACAGTCTCATTTGTAGTTTCTGAACCTGTACAGGAACTTGCTATTATATCAAATATATCTTCATTTCCAAAGTTACAACGCATATTTGCTTGGATATTAAGATTCATATCGAATTCTAAGGTAACATATCTAGAAAGAAATACGTCTTTTTTATCTAGTAATGAAATTCGAGCTGCAACTTTCTGTATTGTCCGAATAATACAGCGATTTCACTTTTTTAAAGAAATTCAATGTTTGGAGTTGGAAAAGGACTTACCTACAAACAGCAACCTCCTTAGCTTGTGTCCAATTTTAGATGACAACAAAGTGTTACGTGTAGGAGGAAGACTGAAAAATGCGCAACTATCAGAAAATGAAAAACATCCAATCTTATTACCTTCAAAACACAATCTGACAGAAATCATAATTAGACACTTTCATGTCAAATATCTGCATGCAGCACCGGAACTTCTTCTCTCTTTAATTAGACAACAATTTTGGATCATAGCTGCTAGATCTGCTATCCGAAAAGTAGTAAGATCTTGAATCCCGTGTTGCAAACTTAGAGCTAAAACTGCAAGTCAAATTATGGCTGATCTACCGGAATCTAGAGTAACACAATCGCGACCATTTCATCGAACTGGAATAGATTTTTCTGGACCGTTCATGATTAAACATCGTGCAGGACGTGGACAAAAATCATTTAAATATTACGTATGCTTATTTGTGTGTTTTGTAATCAAGGCAGTACATCTTGAAGTGGTAGAAGATTTGTCAACAAAGGCATTTTTTAGTGCATTGAAACGATTTATTGCAAGAAGAGGGAAACCATTTGAGATTTATAGTGACTGCGGTACTAACTTTAAAGGTGCAGACAAAGAAATCAGAAAATGTTTTTTGCAATGTAAGCAAAATCAAGAAATTCACAAATTTTTGTCTTTAGAGGAAATAAAATGGATATTCAACCCACCATCATCTCCCCATTTCGGTGGACTATGGGAATCGGCAGTAAAGTCAATGAAATTACATCTAAAAAGGACTGTTGGTGATACTGTGCTGACCTATCCGGAATTTCAGACCTTAATAGCGCAGGTTGAGGCTTGTCTCAACTCTAGGCCATTGTGTCCAACATCGGCTGATCCAAATGATTTAACTACATTAACACCTGGTCATTACCTAATAGGAACGTCTTTAACTGCCATACCTGAACCAGACCTAAATTATAGTTCCTTCAATCACCTTGACGGATGGCATGTGAGACAGTTTATTTTTCAGCACTTCTGGAAAAGATGGAGTCGAGAATACCTGTCTCAGCTTCAACAAAGACCTAAATGGCAAAAAAGTCAAAACAATTTAGAAGTCAATGACTTAGTCCTCATCAAACAAGACAACCTTCCGCCTCTTAAATGGAGGTTAGGGAGAATAATTGCTGTTCATCCGGGCTCAGATCATAGAGTCAGAGTTGTTAGTATTAAAACTGGTCATGGTGTCATAAAAGGACCAGTCGGGAAATTGTGTCCTCTTCCTATTCAGACTAAAAACTATGAACTGCTTCGCATATAATATTTTGTACTATTTTTCTTATGTTTATCTTTTATTACAGACTAAGAAGTTTCAAAATGCTCCAACTGTTGAAATCCCTTGAGATTTCAACGAGGGCCAGGATGTTTATGTGAGTATCGTTTGCTTCCTTTTATTGTTGCAAACAGCGTAAATTCCTTTTGTTTTTCTTCCTTTAGTTTTGAACTTTATGTGTGGCAACAAGATAATTGATTGATAGAATTGTGTTTGTGACAGCCATGTAGAATGGCTCGCTTATTTTGTATCAATAATTTCGCATCGCTGACATATTATTTATAATTAGTGTAATCAAATAAAAGTGTAGGAATACAGTCCATTTGTTGATTGATTATAGTTTGTGAAACATATTAAGTTTAAGAACACAATACATTGCAAACTTTAATTAACTCATTCAAAGTAAAACTATTCTGCACTGTATCTATTTTCGTATTAAATTCTTCAGAATTTGGTTTAAATGTAAAGCCAGAAAATTCACGTAATCTTTTCCGGTTATTTCGGTCTCCATCAGTATTAAAAATAAGCTTATGCAAACTTTTGATTTCAGAACTTTTACTATTCTTTAAAGCTGCTTCCAATTCTGGAATTTCTACTAACTTCATATTGGAAAGAAAGTTTTCTACTCAACCGACGGATGATCGTCTTCAATTGGGGTAATCCACACACTTAAACAGTAACCCAATAACTTGTAAAAACAGCTCACTCAGTCAGTTCAATACAAAGTTCAAAATACTATTGGCTCACTTTCGATTTGAAGTTCGTTGATGAGTTCTTTGCCATACGGTTGGTCGCCAAAGTTTGTAGGTTTTACTTTCAAAACAGAGCACGAATATTGCATTGTTAAATGCTTTTATTTTAACTAATAAGAAATAGATAAAAGTAATAAAGGTTAAGTAAAAATTAATGTTGCAGGAATGAATTATCAGTCCACAGGATTCATATAACGATGAAGAATTCACACACATTATTAGTTCCTCCGGCGTTGATAGAATACGTTATCATTATAACTTCCATAGGTAGCTTTAACTAATATGTACGGCTTGGTTAAACCAAAAGGCACTCAAACACCAAAGAAGACCGTCTGTCTTCTTCAACTCTTTAAGGCAAGCAAGCCGTCCGCTCGCGTCTGTTACTCTCCACTCTCGTCTACGTCTGGGCGCTATCTGACGCTGTCTGGAATGATTCGCACTGAGCTATGCTGGGATGACGTCACAATGCTGGTAATTCGCTAAGTCAGCATCGGTCGTCGATGATCTCCACATAAATTATCACGCAGTTTATTATTTTTTTTTCGCAGACACTGGCAGAACACGAGCGAGAGATTATTAACACAGAAATTAAAAATAGGCATAGCACAAACTTGCATCAGAATTCGTCTCATTAGGTATGCAGAAAAAAGTGGTGGATGCGGTGCAGGTCCAATTCTTGACGACTTCGCTGTTATAGATTCTGTAGTGGAACGCAGGTGGTTGTATCCACAATGAAGAGCTAGAATTTTGATGCCGTAGAATGCTTACACGCTGATCCACAAGGAGTAAGAAATTTGGCAGTCAAGGTGTAAGGATCGTAAGTTTTACTAACGTTTATTTTATTTTAAAACTGTACTATCACTTCTTATTTTCTACTTCCGGCCAGAATTAAATGCTTAACTTGTTTATGCCAATTGTCTTGCTAAGGCTTAAGTACTTAAGTTGAGGCTTTTTGCCAACTTAAGTACTTAAGCGTTAGCAAGACAATTGGCAGACAAGAGAGAGAGAAGGAGTTTTAGGAAGCAAGCCGCTTGTCACTGAGAGTGGAGAGTAACAGACGCGAGCGAGTTTTACGAGTTTTCACTCGGTTGCTGGTTGCTTTTAAGGCCAGAGGTTTAGCCCTCTTGATATTTGCAAACGTATTGTAGTTTCAGCAGCTCGGCGTACTACATACCCACCCTTTTTAAATAAAGGCCAGTCTTAGTGTTAGGCATTTGTATACTTATTCAAAGTTAGCTTTTAGTTAGAGTTTTAGTTAGTAGTTTTATATTCTTACGTTCAGACCACAAGTGGTTGGTCTCCGTATTCCGAAGTTCGGAAGTGCCTGTAAAGTATTGAAAATAAAGGGTTTCGTATACCCTTCCTGCTTGTGTCGTCTGTTATACACAAATCTTGAACATAGCTTGAGTAAGCTCCCTGTTCTTATTCAGGGCATTCCATGTTTCCAAAGCAAATAAAGAGAAACACAAGTCCTGACAAAGGTATATATAATTTAACTTTTATTTCAGTAAACATGTTGTGGCCACAATCCAGATGGCACATTAATTGTGCCTATTCCAAAAAGTTTACATATCTGATAATTTTGTAGCAAGAAAGAATCAGCAGACAGACAGCAGTCCAGCTAAGTCAAAGCGGTGAAAGCAAGTGCGTTATGTTCAGAGTGAATACTTAATTGAGACTGAGTTACTTTTGGTTCTCAATGCATTTTGATTGGATGGTTGATATTGCTGCAAAATTACTATTGGCTGTTTGAATTTTAGTTTCATATACATCATCAGAATTATGTAAGAGTCATATGACAGATTTTTCTCGAAATGACGCAGTGCAAATAGACGTTATTTTTAGAATACAGAAGGGAATTAATTTTCGCTGCTATTTAATCTTTTTACATATTCTTACATGCATTTAATTGTTTCTAGCTGTAAAACTATGTATGCCATTGTATAACTATATGTATCTCATTGTATGATAATATCAAAAATTTCAATAAATTACCTCTAGGGACAGCTGGCTATAGGGCCCATGCATCAGATGCTGGGTCTAGACGGTTGGTGCAAGCCACCTGAGTGTGCGCCCCATTACCATCTGGAGGGCTCTCTAAGCAATGGTGGACGTGGCGCAACACCAATTAACCATAACGGTAAAGGCATGGTACCCACGTCCTCCGTCACCTGTCCTCATGGGGGGTTCAAAGATAGAGGCACTGTACAGCACATCTATGTTTATTTCTCTGCCTCTCCTGCGCGATGTCATTGCACTGAAAAAACATATCGACTGCTTCACTGCAAAATCTTTGTGCAAGACCAGATGAGAGTACAGAACAGAAGGTATCAAACTTATTAAAAATGAAATCATGGGAATTCAAGATGTTCTCTATGAACTTTTAGTAACGCCTGCGCATCATCCTACAGTGCAACACGAAGCAGAGATTCTTGTAACATAAATAGAAGACTGCAGATTCTTATTGATAATAAATGATTGTATGATATCTCAGATATCTAGTATGATATCTCAAGTAGAGTAACAGTTATCAGCAAAACTATGCAAAACACTTCGGAACTGCAGTTTCGTTAATGTATAGTGGGTACTATTCCGTTTTTAGCACCGTAAAAATCGCCAAACTATTGTTGATGCCAGTGCTCCCAAAAATATTTGCGGCAACCCTAACGCAAGAAAGGAAGTATAATATAGTAAATAACTATCTAAGATTTTATTGTTTTAATTTAGATGGAAGGTTAATTTCAAATAATATTTTTTATTATTATAATTTATATAAAAATTGCTAAAAATAACTGAATGGATGCCTGCATCACTATTTCGCTACCGAGTTATTGCTAAAGCATAATTTCATCTCGTTGGTTGTTCAAACATAATTTTCTATAATGAATGATGCCTTTTCTTTGAAAAAATTCTGTTGCAGACTTTTCGTAGGGGCAATTCCCAAATTGTTAAAACCATAGGATATGAAAAAAAGGATTTAAAAATTAAACTATTATTTCAATGGTGTCTTCAGAAATATAGAACTACGTATCTAAACTTACGCAATTTTGAAATCAGCGCGTACGCTAGATTTGGCGCGCTGTTAAATGGGCGCGTTCGCTAGATTTGGCGCTTTTGCGCATACATTTTCGCTGCAATTTTTTTACGGTCCTCAAAACAGAATAGTACCGTATAATGTGCTATATCGAGTACACCACTATAGTGTACTACATCCATACATATGCCGTTATTCATGACGAGAAGTAATTCTCTTAGCTAATTAAATCACTCGCAATCTTCACATTATAACAACTTTTACATTCAAGAAAAACAAGTTACAAGAATGCGTCTGTACGTAAACCACGAGCGAAACTGTACTACCGAATGAGATACAGGTACGATTTGAGTTACACACGTACAGTTTCTTGTTCAGTTAAAGATGCAGTTTTAGGTATATGAAACAATGCAGTTAAATAAACAGTTAGAAAGTAAATAAGTGTTCAAAAGAAAAGTTACTGTTAAACAGCCGCAATATTCTTCCCCAAGTACTCTAGATCCTGACACATCATCCGCAGCCAGAATTAAATCTCACTTTTCTATCAGAACGAGTTGTTTTCTTCGAAGAAAAAGCTCGTATTGTGCTTAATGATTCCACTGAACTAGACGTCGGGGTTGGCGAACTATCGCAACGAATAACTGGCGCTGTTGGTGAACTACCACTACGATTAAAAGGAGTCACTGATGATATGCCGTACTGGGTAGTGAAGGCTGGTTTCAGACTGTCAATTCCAATTATGGATTTTTTTCGCATGTATCAGAATGGTGAAGTGTTTACCAATTCTTTTGATAATGTGATACGGAGGTGTCCGCCGATAACATCGCGGCAAAAACATCGCGGACGAAAACGTCGCAGAGAAAACAACGCAAGGCGAAAACGTCGCGCTTCAAAACATCGTGGGAGAAAACATCGCAAAGAGAAAACATCGCAGTTCTAAAACATCGTGGTACAAAACATCGTCGTCGAAAATAAAGCGGTTCAAAAACTTCGCAGTTTAAAAACATCGTCGTCGAAAATATCGTGGTAAAAAATAAAGTATCTACAAATCATCGCGTGACGATAATATCGCAGACATGCTTTTTTCAGACTTTAATAATTGTAAATAGATATTCCCATAATAATTTGTGAGCGCAAGATAGAAATAAGGATAATTTGTTTTTCATATTTTATATTAACTAATAAATTTTTGCTGAGAAAATAAGAAGGAAACTTAAGCATAGAAAATTAATATGCTTAAGTAATGCAACTTATAGCACTTAATAGAATTTTAAACCGACATAGTTAACCAACAAAGACCATTAATAAATCATTTTTTACAAAGTTTTTACTGGTAATTTTTCATAAAAATTATAATCTATAAGTTGCATTTAATTTTCTATGCTTATGCTTCCTTCTTACTTTTTCAGCAAAAATTTATTAGTTAATAAAAAAATGTGAAAGTAAAAATTATCCTTCTTTACATCTTGCGCTCACAAATTATTATGGGAATATCTATTTACAGTTATTAAAGCCTGACAAAAGCATGTCTGCGATGTTATCGTCATGCGATGATTTGTAGATACTTTATTTTTTACCACGATATTTTCGACGACGATGTTTTCAAACTGCGAAGTTTTTGAACCGCTTTATTTTCGACGACGATGTTTTGTACCACGATGTTTTAGAACTGCGATGTTTTCTCTTTGCGATGTTTTCTCCCACGATGTTTTGTAGCACGACGTTTTCGCCTTGCGTTGTTTTCTCTGCGACGTTTTCGTCCGCGATGTTTTCAGCTGTAACCGATACGGATCATTACATGGCTGTGTCATTGGTGCTTTTACTGTGTTACGCCGACAGAAACATGACAGCAAGTCTCTAAGGAGGGAGACACAAAACAGAAGATTTACTAAATGCAGAAGTAGCAGCTGGAGATAATTCCCGCTTGGTGGTGCACAGATGCTGGAGGAAAACTGCAGGACCCGTCTGCAGCAGGTAGTTAGAGAACTGTAAGAGTTCTCTTAGGAAGTTGTTCGTAGTTCCTTTATGAGTTACTCGACATGTTATCCCAAAAGGATCAAATAATCTTTGAGCTGGCCTATAACACAACTCTTTTAGTAATATTTTTTATGGAATTTCAACCATACTGCCGCAAAACAGTTCATCAGTTTCAGTGTCCCAAGAGTCACTGTTATATGTCTCCTCTACAATATTTTCAGAAGTAACCCAGACTCGTATTTCGAATGGTGCTGAAGACATCAGCTCCTTAGCTTCAGAAAAAAAATTTCTGCCTTTTCTTTAGTTTCTAAACTCGTAATACAGTTGTCCACATTAAAAGATTCTTTGGGTTGACAAGTTGCTTGCTTCCTTTCATCTGGAGCGTTCTCTAGATAGTAAGCTATATAGTTGCTTCTATTAAAAATGAACCAAGAGAAGCACCAAATACCATTTTACAATGTCGGAAAGTGATTATTTCTTCTCGATAACCCCTTCCACCATAGAAATTAAAAATATTCCCTAGCCTCTGGATTCAAACTGATTTGTAAAAATGCTTTTTTGATGCCTGATGTTACGCCAGTTGCGTTTTTCTGAAACTGCATTATCAATTTGGGTACCAACTCTAATAAATTTGGCCCTTCTAAAAAGTTATTCAAGGTATTTCCTTTGTAATCTTTTGTCGAGGCATCGAAAACGGGCGAATTTTTACTTTTTGTTACACCAGTTTTTATGACAGGATGATGTGGTAAATAGCATTCCTTTTTTTCCTCTTTATCTACAATTTCAATAACTCCATCCGAACCCACTCATTAAACATATCATCCTATTCTCTTAAATCTCCAGATCTAATGAAATTTTCGGTAGTTGACATTAACTGTTCAGTGGCTAATTCTTTATTTATTTCTAATTCTGGACGTCCATGGCAAAGATACTTCATATTTTTGTCTTCGTTTCTTTAAGCAGTTTTACGGAAAAATCTACCGTTCTTTCATCGGTTACCTGAAGGACATCGTATGCCGATGACACCTACGCTCCATAATTCTGTCAAATCTAAATTAGTAACCTCCAAAGATTTTAAGTAGTTCTTTGTTTACGCTGAAGCGTCCATCCAAGTTTTGTTTTAATAGCTATCAAATTATTATCAGTGTCCTGAATTCTCCCAGTCAATAATGCGCAAGATAATCTGCTCCTATTAATAAACTTATTCCATGCACATATTCTCCTGTATCACTTAAATCTATATTTTTATTTTTCGAAATTGGATAAATATCAGGATCCTCTACACTTGGAATCTCATCACATATCTTCTTTTCATCCAAAAGTGAAATAGTGTACTTGTTGAACACAAGCTTCGTAATGTAATACTGTAGACATTGTGGTACTCTTGTTCAGTTTCCCTGTCCCCAAAACGTCCATGACTCATCACTTCTTGATATATAGGTTTCAATTCTAATTTCTCTGCAATATCTTTTCCTATCAAAGATCTGTAAGCATCAGTATCAAATAATCCGCGAATGATTCTGGACCTGTCCTCATGGATGATTTTCACCAATACAGTTAACAATCATGTTGGCGAATTTTTTGGTGACAAAAGAACCTGTGCATCCGATTCAGATTGTTTGTCTTGTTTTGATGGATTTATAGTTGGACAAAAAATGCTATAATGTTTTTCTTGCATACAATACACTTTAAACCTGGTTTCAAACAGATGAAACAAGTCCCCTTTTCTTCAATGTTTCCTTTTAGGCCTCCAGTGACATCTCGGCAGCTTTAAAGCATTCTGAGGTATTACGAAACGACTTGTTACAAAATAAAGAATGCTTGCCATTCTTCTCAGCCCTTTGCTTTTCATTAGATACAATACAAGCTGCATTGGAATTTTTTCCTTCACTTTAAATTTTTCGAATTCTTGATCATTCGCGAAGCATGACTGTGATGTATGGGTGACGCCAACCAACAAGATGTATAGAGGGCGCTAACTCTCAGTCTGGAGAGGCGCTAAAAGTTTAGTTTCCAAGAGGGAGACCGACAAAGAGGTCATATGGAAGGCTCGTGGGAGCCATTAATGAAACCGAAATTCACTTTTATTACTTTATATATTTCAGTTATTAGTATTGTAGTTTAGTATTAGTTTTGTGTTTGTAAAATAAATGTTTAAAAATATAAGAAGGTGGAGTTATTTCTCTATGAGGCGATGGATGAAGAAGGGATGATATCACACGCTCTCTTACGAGAACCAGAGCTTTAGATGACGGTAGAGAAACTTCAAGAGAAGCATGTAGGAAGCTTTTGATTTTATTTACTCAAAGTATAGATGTATTGAAGATATATATATACATGTGTAAGATATATATAAATTAAAATGTATAAGAATACTAAGAAAGAAGACTTAGTAAACCTTCTTGGTGAAATTGAAGATACACAAACTGTTGGTTTAACAGTGGTTCAACTAAAAGGTAAAATTGAGACAGTAAAATATTTAAAGATGATCCAGAATTTGTAATTGGATTATTAAACTCAATAGTTGAGGAAAGAAAAATTAGAGAAGAAAATGAAATAAAAGCTAGGGATACACAGTTAGCCTTAGAAGCTCAAAAGGTTGAACTTGAAAAATTAAAATTAGCGCAGCTAGAGAAAGAATTAGAATTAGAAAAAGTTAGAAGTCAGAATACAGTTAAAGATGGATCTCGCGCAGATAAAGACATGATTACAGGTTCAGGAAATTATTTAGAAAATTTGATAAAGAGTGTTAAAACGTTAACTATTCCTGTTCCGGGAAGATCGGAAAATTTCAATTTGTTTTTTCAAACATTAGAGAGAGCATTCATAACTAAAAATGTACCACAGGAGCTCAAATCCGAAATTTTGATTAACATTTTAGGGGATAAGGCAACTAATATATTATTTTACACTAATGATGAAGAACTAAAATGTTATGAAACCATTAAAAAACTAGTATTAAAAGAATATCAGCCAACTGCTTATGAATGTTTAATGAATTTTCGAAGAGCACGACGCGATCCTAAAGAGTCACATGTTCAGTTCGCTTCTAGACTGTCTGCAAATTTCCAGTATTACTGTCAGTTACGTGAAGTTAATAACTTTAATGCACTTTGTCAACTAATGATTTCCGACAAACTTTTCCAAACGTTAGACAAAGAAACGGCAACTTACATTAATATTAAAACAGGAGAAAATTGGTTAAAACCTAAGGATTTAGCTAAAGAAGTTGACTTGTATTTTGTAAACAAAGGCAAATCGTTAAACGAAACCACTTTTAACACTAATGAAAACATAGCTAAATCGTCCCACTCTTCAAGAGAATCGAAATATATTCCGCCTCATATGAGAAGCAACATAAATAAAAATAAATATCCACCCAAAGACTGTTACATATGTGGAAAATTAATGCATCTCGCTAAATCTTGTCCACAAAGAAACAAATCGTTAACACAAAACCCTCCTCTAAAAAAAGAAACACCAGAGAAAAATACTAATGATAAAGTAATAGCAAAAATCGGATCTTCATGCTTGTCAAATGAAAGTTTTATGCAACCATTGCAAAAAGTAAATATTTGCGTTGCAGGTAACGAAATCCAAGCCATAATTGATTCAGGTGCTGAAATTTCTGTTATAAATTCGAAACACATATCAAATTTCTCTATTGAGAACAACTGTAATATTGACCTAATTTCTGCATTCGGAGAAACCATATCAGCTAAAGTGGCTAGAATTCCTCTATCCATCAAAAATACTGATAATCCTAATTTATTGAAACCTGTCGAAGTATTAGTAGCTTTAACAGAAAAACTTCATATTCCTTGCGTAATTACTCCAAATGTTTATGATTTATTGACCTCTGAATCTCATCTGCTTAGCGCGAATCGTGATTGCGACCCAGTGTCTCCATCGCAGAGACCGGAAACGAGGAGTCATCGGTCAAAACAAAAAGGCGAAAGCCGCGCTGATTTATTTATGACAGGAGGAGAGCAAGATTTAGTCATAAGTTGCATTCAGGGCGAAAACGAAAGTGGGGTGGGTCAACATTCAGATGCCAGTATTTTTAAACAACAAAGGGAATGTGAGACATTACGCAGTATCTATAAAAACGCGCAAAGAAATAAAAATAAATATTTTTTAATGGATGACTTGATTTATCATACTGAAAGAATTTCCGGAGAACAAGTTAGTCAATTGGTATTACCTAAAGTTAGAAGGGAACAAATTTTAAAATTGGCTCACGAATCTATTTTTGCAAATCATTTAGGGATGAGAAAAACAAAAGAAAGGATTCGTTATTCATTTTATTGGCCAAACATGTCACGAGATATTGAAGAATATTGTAAAACTTGTAAGGAATGTCAATTACAAAGTAGAGAAAGAACTAACGATCGTATACCCATAGTTCCAGTTCAGAGGCCTGAATTTCCATTTGACACAGTGTAGATATAATCGGTCCAATTGAACCTCCATCAGCACGTAAACACAAATATGTACTATGTTTAGTCGACCAACATTCTAGGTGGCCAGAAGCTGTCCCTTTGAGAACTATTACAGCAAAATCAACATGCGACGCATTATTAGAAATCTTTATGAGAACGGGCATACCTCGGGTAATAGCTAGCGATCAAGGTACCAATTTTGTTGCAGAATTAACACAAGAATTCCATGCCAGATTAGGAGCAAGTCCTAGATTTGCAACACCAGGACATCCACAAAGTTCGGGATTAGTTGAACGGTATAACCAAGTTCTAAAACGTATGCTTCATCATATCATTAGAAACGACTCTAAAAATTGGGACAAACATATACCATACCTGTTATTCGCTTACCGCGAAATTCCAAATTGTACTACGGGAGTATGCCCATTTAAATTAATGTATGGAAGAGAGGCCAGAGATCCGTTGTCAGTATTAAAATCGTCATGGTCAGGAGAAATTCCATTACCAATAAAATTGGGTAAAAGTGCTGTTGATTATCTACAGGAGCTAAAGATGAATTTAGAAATAGCAGCAAAGCAAGCATCTATAACTGCAGAATTGAAACAAGGTGCATATGCAAGATATGCTAATCGAAGGGCTATATATAAAGAATTCAACCCTGGAGATCAAGTGTACCTGCTGATTCCAGATTCCACTAATAAATTATATGCCAGATGGATAGGACCTGCAGAAATAGTATCTCGTTGTAATCCAGATTCTTACAGAGTCAGACTGACAGATGGTACAATAAGAAGAGTACATGTAAATAAAATTCGAAAATTTAATCCAAAAGTACAGGCAGTAGGTGTAATATTTGAGAACGAAGAAGAACTAGGAGAAGTCCATCCCACACCCAGTGTGAGTGACAAGTCCGATCATTTTCATCTTAGCGAAGTAAATTTAAGCCATTATGATGATAAAAGGAATGAAATGATGAACTTGTTAAGAAAATATGAAAACTTATTTATAAATAAGGTACAAATTGCCAAATTGTACACATTTATAAATAAGGTACAAAAAAGTAGGAGAACATAAAATAAGATTAAGTGACAATGAAAGGAAGAAGCCATATGTTTATCGAATTCCAGAAGCATTGAAGCCTCAAGTAGATAAACAAATCGAAGAAATGTTATCAATGGGATTGATTGAAGAAACCAACGCTGAAATTTCGTACCCTATTGTATGCGTTATGAAGAAAGACGGTAATATTCGCCTTTGCGTTGACTTTAGATCCCTTAATGCAGTAACGAAACCAGATGACTTCCCTATGGAAAATCCTAAAGAGCTCTTATTCTACATTGGAAAAGCCAAAGTGATATCCAGCATTGATTTACTCAAAGGCTATTGGGCCATACCATTGGAAAGAGAGAGTCAAGAATTAGCATGTTTCAAGACACATCGAGCTCAGTATCAATTTAAAGTCATGCCTTTCGGGCTACGCAACGCCGCTGCAACATTTCAGAGAGTCATGAACAAGGCCCTTGCTAAATACAAAGATTTTGCTCGAGCCTACGTCGATGACATAGCTGTTTATTCAAATAATTGGAATGAACATTTAGTACATCTTGACACCATTTTTTCAAAACTGTTAGAACTACAGTTTTCCGTAAATCTCAAGAAATGTTCCTTCGCTAAAACTCATATTAAGTATCTAGGACATATCATCGGTTCCGGCAGTCATCGTACAGATCCAGAGAAAGTGGAGGCTATCCAGAAATTAGCTAGACCTCAAACAAAAAAACAATTGAAAAGCATTCTAGGCCTATGTAATTATTACAGAGACTACATTCCACATTATGCCGAAACAGCTTATCCATTAACCGAGCTCACCAAAAGAAGAAGTTCTGAAGAGCTGTGCTGGACAGAAAAACACGACAAAGCATTCATTGAATTAAAGAAATGCCTAATGGAAGCACCTAGTCTTTATACCCCTCTTCCAGGGTTACCTTTTATAATTCAATGTGATGCATCTTCAACAGGTGTTAGAGCCTGCTTATCTCAAAGGAAAAACTGAAAGTTGTACCCGATTAGTTACGCCAGCCAGAAACTTACCAAAACACAACAAGCATGGCCAACTATCGAGAGGGAAGCTTATGCTGTTATTTGGAGCTTGAAAAAGTTTGAAACTTAGATTTTTGGATCACCTGTGGAACTGATAACTGATCACAATCCGTTAACTTTCATCACAAAGAACGCACCACAATCTTCTAAGTTACAGAGATGGGCTTTAGCATTACAAAAGTATGATACTACAATTTCACATTGCCCAGGTGCTAAGTTAAGCAATGCTGATGCGTTGTCCAGACTAGAGACTATTGAGTGACTTGTGTGAAAGAAAGAACTTTTCACAGACATTTACGAACTCTTAATATTATTATTTTTTTATGTGTGTGTTTCTTTTTCAGCTACTCTCCTAGAGACTTTTAAGTATATCATAGACTCTTTAAGTATTCTATTGCATTAGAATTGTTTGAATACTAATTTTTAATCATTTATATATTACAGTTTTAGAAGAAGTCTTGTAGTAGGTGTAGAACTAACCTGTATAAGTATTGTGTTATATATCTTTCAACTTCAGTATCGATTGTAGACTTTAGTAGGTAAGTAACTCTTTCGTTTGACGTCACCATAATTTGTCATATTTCAATAGGCTTTCACCCTATTTCAATCTTGGATGAGGGGTGTGATGTATGGATGACGCCAACCAACAAGATGTATAGAGGGCGCTAACTCTCAGTCTGGAGAGGCGCCAAAAGTTTAGTTTCCAAGAGGGAGACCGACAAAGAGGTCATATGGAAGGCTCGTGGGAGCCATTAATGAAACCGAAATTCACTTTTATTACTTTATATATTTCAGTTATTAGTATTGTAGTTTAGTATTAGTTTTGTATTTGTAAAATAAATGTTTAAAAATACAAGAAGGTGGAGTTATTTCTCTATGAGGCGATGGATGAAGAAGGGATGATATCACAATGACCGATCAAGTTGTAACCGCTCTTCACTTTCGACATCCAAACGAAGAAATTCTAATAAGTTTCCTAACATGTTCATCTTGCCTTTATTTTCTACACGGTTACGTTAACCCTAAAGTCTCTAATGCTCGCAGCTGAGTCTCCAATTTATCATAAAGAACCCGCAAAGTAAAATTTTCGCCACTTTTCATTTACGTTAAAACTAGATTTACATGTTCACGAAGATAAATTTGAATTAAGAATTCATCTTTAGCAAAACGAGATTTCAGCTGTTCAATAGCATTATAATAGTTTTCGCCAAATGGCGGAAAACTTGCAACTAAATCTCTGGCCGATGAACCTTTTTCAATTGCTTGTAAAAGATACTGAATTTTGTCATTTGCTTTTGCAATGCTATCATCCTCATGAATTTTTTAAAATTGTCTCCAGAATCCTAGCTAGTTTCTAATATTACCGTCAAAACATTTCAATTCTAACTTAGGATGACGGAAATTTCGCTTGGTTTCATTTACTACACTGGAAATATCGCCATTTCTTTCGGTGGTTGATAACATCAAATCAATTTTCGTTTCCCTACCAAACCATTGATTTCGATAGCTTTCCGTTAAATCCATATCCTTAGAAAATTCATCTTCATTAAATTTTACATTTCTAGCCACGTTTACTTTAATTTTTTCATCTAATTGAAATAAGTTGTCACCTTTGTCATTAAAAAATATTAAATACAGGCATTAAATCAATCTTACTGCTTCATTTTTTAGAACAGTTTCCACTTCTTTTAAAGAAGTTTCAAAATATAGCCTTAGTTGCGTTCTTTCCCGTTTTAAATTATCCATAGTCCTGTCGTAGGACGCAAGAATGTTAAAAGATTCGAAGATAACTATAGATTTAATATGAACAAACACTTTAATTGCAGATATCTCCAAAATTCAGAGCAGTATATTTATACAAACGATACAATTTATTTTCAAAACAAAAAACAAACCTAAGCTTTTAAAAACAGAGTTGAGTTGTGGCTCGTATTACTCAAATACATGTAAAATTACATTCTGAATTATTTTTCAGATTTTAATCATTAATTAATTTCTGTTTCCTTTTTAAGAAAAGCAATCGGCGAGTAAAAATAGACTTTTAACTAACTTGATTTGATTACCTGTGCAATATCCTAGCTGAAACTTTTTCTTTAGAAAAGCATCCTTCCTTGTGTGTTTTAAAAGTTTTAAATAACCAGTTAAGCAAAATCCAGTAATAAATTCAGAGAGGAAATATTTCCTAACTCGGTCAATGCAAAAGCATTGTCTGGCATGAAGCTATAAATTAAATACCCTTGCGTACACTCTAGATTTGCAATGGTTACCAAATGGTCCTTTACGTTTTCTTTTATTGTTAAGCATGACATCCATAGATGGCGCTAATATCGTCGTTCGTTGGAATTTGAGTGATCGGTAAGCAAATTGAAATCTGCGAATTTTACTTTTCTAATTTAATTCTTCTAATAGACGAAAAAAATAAATTTCTTTGAGTCTGAGCACAAATTATTAATTTGCTTAATTTATATGCATTTTTCGCGATTTAAATTTTTATGGGAAGAAGTTAACAGAGATGTTCATGTGTAGCATCTCCTGGAACGTTTAACTCGCGCCGCTGAGAGCCAACCTGTTTACAAACGATAATAGTTACATTTCAAAATTGCTTCGGTGATTTTGGCGGGATATAAATATATAATTAGTGCGCTACCTGTTAAGAATAAAATGATGTATTTTTAGTTTATAGAGCCGATAATTCATCGTCCAAGATAATTTTTTGTCGAAATGAGGTAAATATTTATTTCGAAGTTTTAAAGTGAATAAGACCATCTTCCTCAAACTTAAAATGTACCGTTATAAAACTGTTTTCATGTTATCAGGTTTAAATATACCTTATAATTGAAAGAGAATTCCCGAATTATTCTTAAACTGCATAAAATATTTTCTGAGATTCCATACAGTTTTGGGTTTAAAGTAAATTTACGTAAAGGTATGACCTTCCAATGCTGTGTCAACATTTATAATCATTTTCACATTTTAATTGAATTGTTTAGGATTAAAAAAAATCACTTAAGATCTGTGTGTAGATTTCTTACTTATTGACAGAAAATTAAATGTTAGCATATTGCATTCTCTGTTTGATCTGATTGTACTATATATGCTCATATACAAATATAATATGAAAAGTTCGATTGTGAAACATTTTATATCATAATTTCTTGATATTATGATTTGTATTTCCGTATTGTATTCAATGTACTTTTGCTCAATTTTAATGTGAAACTTTTCAAATGAAATGTACATAGTAATTTTTTAGATTATTAAGATTAGTATTTTCGTACTGTACTTTATATGCTCTTATGGAACTATTGTATGTAAGTCTTTGTTAAAATGTTGTACATCAGAATTTTGAGTTTGTTATGATTAATGCTTAATGATGGTTAAAATTTTTTATTTATTTGAATTTTAATTATGTATTCATATTTCTGTGTTAATAATATACATATTGTAAGTAGTTATTGGAATTTGTGTACTTAATCCATGTTTTAATTTCCATGTAACTAAAAAAATTTTGTGTTTAATATGTATTAATTCTCATTTTATATAGTGATGTAATATCCACTGGGGTGTAAGATGGTATTTAAAACATTCTGTTCTCCATGAAATTAGTGCAATGAATAATCCTTTAAACGAATTCAGACCTGAAAGTTTGTGCCTTTTAAAAGAGACTCAAGAAGATTATTGGCGATATGCCAGAAAAGGTCCCCATGACTTCTCAGTATATACAGAAAAATCATCAATTTATGAAACTCCTACAAAAGAAAAATTTCGTGAAGCCACTGATGTTTTAGTAAGATGGACTGATGGATTACTCTACTTAGCAAATATAATACAGGTACGAATCAAATGTTATTCCTTTTCTAATCTCCATTTTTTAACAGTTTATTTGGTTGGTTGATGAATTAGAAGTAAATGCTTTTAATTTCAAAATTTCAATTTTTAAATTTCAGGTTGAAGATGAGTATAGTAGATGTGCTGTGAAATTTGAAGATGGATCTCAGTTTTGGGCTTTATATAAGGACATTTACAAAGGTCAGAAAAATATGTGTTGCATATATGTGATAATTTGTTCAGCAATTATTTTTCTTTAAGTTGATCAATCTTTGCCAAATGATTCCTTTTGAATGTCTTAAGATTACTGTTCGTTAAAAATTATTTAAAAATGTTAACATGCTCTGTATTTTCCATTTCAGTTTTCTTAATATTTTTACAGTTTTGATAATAATAAAATTAAGTTCATTGACAACTGGGTTTAATTAAATCATAGTGGATCTTACATTTAAATTGTATTTACTTTCCTGATTGGTATCGTTTTGAAGGCAGTTTTGTATCAGAAATTTAGATGGAAATTTTTTATATGTAAACCTGCATTTTAACATAATAGACATCTAATTTTATAATCAGAACAAAGAGGTATGTTTTCTCACTTATAATTGAAAAAGGTAACTTTTAACATGCCTGTGCTTATTTAAAGCGTGAGTAATTAAAGTTGTTAAAAGCTGTTCCAGAAACATACGATGTATTGAATTTAAAATTTGAACAGATTATTAGAAATAATGTGTTAGGCAGGAATGCCTGTTAAAAACATTGCAAGTGATACTTAATATCTTAATTTAGTTATCTGTAAAATTCTTATGTATTTAACGTATGGTGGACTTAGATAAGTATTCTTTGCCATAACTTAAGTAACTTTAAAGTTGGAAGGCAGTGACATGTATTGTGTGGTTACTAATTGTAAATAGACTGAGGATGATGGGTATCATTTGCAGTCTGTGTTTGATTAGTGTTATTGCCTACATTTCTTTTCCATTGCTTTTCTGCTGTGATGTTTTTAGGCTATGTAAGGAAGAATCTATGATTTTTTTTTTTTTTTTCCCTCTTTTTCAAAGGCAAATAACATGCCAGGCACTGGAAGTGTTTAAAGGAATTCTTTGTCATGTCTTATGAAAAGATTCATGCTAATTAAGTTCTCCAAAGTGTTTTATTCCTGTTGTTAAGTAACAATAGTCTGGGATCAGTTTATCAATTAAATCATTCTAAAATCATGAATTTCCCCTGATTCTTTGAAAAATATATACAGTACAAAGTCTAAAATCTGGGCTAGTTTTTGCCAGATTCTGCGATTTTTCTCAAATTTGCTGTTTTTAATAAACGTGTGACTAAGATTTATGTGTATGCAATTATGCAAAACATATGCTACTCCATCATTTTCTGGTGCTAAGTTTGGTAACTTAAAATTTTTTTAATGTATCACAGAATGTTTATATGTTCAAAAATATATCTACTAAAATAATTTGTAATAAATAAATAACAAAAAATAATTTATTTATGCTTAAGTAAAAGTTAGCATGTGGCGTTCTGATGTCATAGAGTGGGTACAAAAATTTTCAGTGCCAGTAGCTGGTGTTTTTACATGTTTGATTGGTTGCTTTGCTTTAAAGTTTGCCAGTAAGCAATGCAGCTGTAGAAAGGCTGTTTTCCAGAGTCACTTCTACTAAAACCAAACACTGAAAGGGAATGTGTTTGGAACTTCTAGATTCCATACTTTGAATGAAGATGTCATTGTAAGAAAAAAGAAATCTGCTGTGTGAGCCCTTGCTGTCGATGTGGACATATAGCTCAAATATTTATAAAAAGAAATAAGGGATGAACAGGGAAAGGAATCTAGAAAATGAACAGGGTGATGAAGAGTTATTAAATTCAGATTTCTTTTAAATAACTATAAAATAGAAAATGCCCATTTATATATATTTTCCCCCCTTTTTAAGCATTAGGAAATCAATCAAGTATAATATTATGGATAATATGTTCTGTAATATATTTTAGTTTAGGACTACTCAATTTATTTTAAAATGAAGGAACATTTTATTACAATTAATTATACGAATCAAGCAAAACGGAATAATCTGCTGTAAAAAATTTATTTTTCAATGAATTTTTTGTATTTATCAGAATGTAAATTAACATTAGCTGTATAAAACGTTTACCTCCACAGCAAATCAAAATTGTCTAGAATCACGAGTCTTAAGAGAATGTTTTTAGAGTGTTTAATGTATTTGCTGTATAATATATTTTATTTCTAGTGTTAGATTAATTTTAAAATGAAATATTTTTATAATGGATACATAGTGTCTAAGCAAACCAGAGTTGACTCTTTAGAAGTTAAGACATTAATGTCTGTTCATAGTTGGAATAACGTCAATGTATTTTAAAACTTAAAGACATCATTCTTTACCCTTTTTTCTTTCTAAAATTATATAAAAACATTCAATATTAAGTTCAGATGACAATTTTTATTTATTATTTAGCATATACATTAAGAATTTTTTCTCTTTTACATGTTAAAAAGTTCGCCTTAGGTAAGGTGACCAGATTTTAACATTGGTAAAGCGGGACACCATTTACCACGGGAGGGGGAATCTATATTAAAAATTTGATCTGTATGAAGCAATGCAAATTTTCATAGAACGTAAAAATAGTATTGTAATATATTTTTTTAAAATTTCAACATAAGTACAATTTACAAATATAATACATTAAAAGTTATGTATAGTATTAATTTATTCTTTGGCATATTTCTCATTTAAGTGATTTCTTTTAGTAGATTGCTGTTGTTTTTTGTTGAATAACTTTTGGACAATTTCTGTAGATCTGAAGGAGTGATTGTGATTATTAGCATGAAAAGACGTAAGTCCTTCTGCTAATGCTAATTTCATTTCTTCATCTCCATAAATTGTTTTCCGAAAGAATTCCTGCATTTTAGAGGAAAATGCAGTAGTATTTAAGGTTGATCTTTACAATATGGTAACTGGTAGTTTGGCGACATTTTGGAGGCGATAAAGGTTACTACCTGGGACTTTGGTACTCAGTTCCGATTACGCATTATTTTGCGTGAGGGAAATGAGAGATCATGGGATATGTCATGTGATATTAATGGACGAATTACGGTTCTTTAAACGGAAAAGGGGGGAAATCGGGAAAGAATGTGGAAATTTTGTATTTAGCTTTATTCTGTGTTGTGTGAAACAGTGTTGTTTAATTTTTGGATCCCACGGCCCTAACTAAAGTAAATTCGAAATGGGTATTTAGGCATTGTGATAAAGAGAAGTTTGCTTTTTATTTAGCGGAGGAAGTATGGAGGAAAAATTCACAGAAAAAAATCTTTCAATAATTTTATTGAATGAATTAGAAAAGTGTATCCGCCACGTAATCAAGATTATGAAGAAGATTAGGTAAGTTAGTATTTTTAATTATTTGAGGATATTATTTTTATGCATTGTTCTAAATGTAAGGTGGAAAGGAATTTGGTATTATTGGGAAAATTGTTATTAGCAATGATTTAGTTTAAAGTAATTAGGATTGTAAGGTAATTTTTATTAATTTAATGTATGTGCTCATTTATATTTTAAGTAGTGTTTTTGAATTTAATTATATTTTAATGAAATGATAGTTATTTTGTGAATTTTATGTTTGTAGGAATTTGGTATACGTTTTAGTTGAAGTAAACGTGCATGGAAATAATTTAAATATTTGATACTAAGTATTTGTAATGCTTGCGGTATGAATTCGTTGGTGACGTGTATAATGTAATAGATGATTTAGAGGTAAAAGTTTTTGGATATTTTATTTATTTTATATGTGGAAATGTTCATATTTGTAAAGGGTAAATACTTTTTCGTGATCAGGTAATTTCATATATGTTCTTTTTACCGGGTTTAAAGATTGAGAAAATTGTCATGTATTTTTGTGAAATTTTTCTAATTTATGAGAAAAAAGCAGTGTACATGGATATAGTGAAGAGTGTGCGCAATGCCATTTTTGTGCAATTCTGGGATTTTTTTTTAAGTAAAAATAAGTCGACGTGTACATGGTTTAGTGATATTTTAATTAAATGATAGTTATTTTGTGAATTTTATGTTTGTAGGAATTTGGTATACGTTTAAGTTGAAATAAACGTGCATGTAAATAATTTAAATATTTGATACTAAGTATTTGTAATGCTTGCGGTATGAATTCGTTGGTGACGTGTATAATGTAATAGATGATTTAGAGGTAAAAGTTTTTGGATATTTTTTTTATTTTATATGTGGAAATGTTCATATTTGTAAAGGGTAAATACTTTTTCGCGATCAGGTAATTTCATATATGTTCTTTTTACCGGATTTAAAGATTGAGAAAATTGTCATGTATTTTCGTGAAATTTTTCTAATTTATGAGAAAAAAGCAGTGTACATGGATATAGTGAAGAGTGTGCGCGATGCCATTTTTGTGCAATTCTGGGATGTTTTTTTAAGTAAAAATAAGTCGGTGTGTACATGGTTTATGTGTATGTGTTATTTTGAAAAACTCGTAAGGAGTATGGTATTGTGCACTTTTTCCCAATTTTGCAGTGAATATTTGTCATGATTAAGCAGTTTTGTTTGATAAAATTTCTAGCATAAGTGTAATTCGGCTAGTAGATTGTTGGAAGAAGTGTTCAGTAGATAAAAAGAAAAGAAACATGTCTTTACTTCGTGAAGACAAAATGGCGGCGGGGAAAAAAAAATAGAGGGTTGCTGTAGGAGAGTTGGTTGCCAAATTTTCGCCAAAAAATCGCCAAGTTACCATAATGTAAAGATCAACCGTATTTAAATAACTTTTATGTTTCTATGCCTCCAAGTGCTGTGAAATATCATTCTTCCAGCCGGGCGAAATAGAAAATTCACCATTACATTTCTCACATTTAGCACATAATTGCTTTTAGTTTTTTTAACAAAAGGAAATTCACTTCTTAGATCATCTTTGAATTTGCATCTTCTGTTCTTACTCATTGTGTTAAAAATCTAAAGAAGTAATTTTTTATAAATTGTATTATAAATTTTTATCTATATATATTGCTTAAAAACACAGTAAATAGGTACATAGTTACATGAACAAATTTTATTCATAGTTTAAAAATTAAATTAATTTTTTTGTTATAAAGTAACTATATTTTCAAAATTATTTTAATATTAATCCTATATTTTTTCTAAATAATAATACTAACTTGTATTATTTTTTCTCTGAATTTGCCGTAAAGTAAGTCGTAAGCATCACTTTCAAGGCCGACGCTAGACCTTTTGCCGCCACTATAAAATATAAATAATAAGTGCACTGTCTGCTAAATTCAAGGAGATTTATGTGCTTATGAAATAAATAAATAAATTACGTACCAAAATTGTCTGAGTAACTGATTGGTTGACATCATTTGTTTCACTAACACGCAGTATGATGTACATCGCCTGGGAAGCAGTTGCAAAATTTTTTCGTCATTGGCAATACCAAAAAATGCCATTAAGTCCAAACAATGTTGGTTGAATTTTAACAACTGATCAACAATGCGAACTTTGATAAGCAGTTCTCGATGATCAGTTGTCAACAATTATTTGTTATTATTAAAATTTAACATTATAAAATTAACAAAAATAATATAAGACTCATATTCTGGCAAATTAGCCACATGGCCGCCGGAAAAACCGTATTCTCCCGCCGTTCCCTAGCTCGCTCGTAGTGCATTCTTTCCGAAAATCGGAACATTTTTAAAACGCCCTGGGACGTGGGACAAATTGTTAAAATCGGGACTGTCCCACCAAAAGCGGGATGTCTGGTCATCTTAGCTTAGGTAGCTTCTAATTCTGCTAGGTAGCTAAAATTATTCTTAGGTTTATATATATATATGTATCGTATGTGTATATACGATACATACATATATATATATATAAACCTAAGAATATGATATGTTATTGTTTTATAAATTAGTATGGAAAATATTGTTAAAAAAAAAAACTACTTGAGTTGTTTGCCTTTTAGGTAAAGGGCAATTTAAAAAACTTTCTTTCAACTTCTGGAGGTAGATTATATTGTATTATTGATAGACAAATTCTGTAAAAACAATACTAGTAATAGGAAAAGTATTGCAAAAAGGTGCAAAATAGATTTATGCAATTAAATACTAATATTGATGATTTTATTGCTTTACAAATTTTGTTTTTAAGTCAGTCCCCCCCCCTCACACTTCTATGGTGCTAACAAAGCGATTTGTAGCCTGAATGCCATCTATTGGGTACTTAA
This sequence comes from Stegodyphus dumicola, assembly GCF_044657685.1. NCBI lineage: Eukaryota > Metazoa > Arthropoda > Arachnida > Araneae > Eresidae > Stegodyphus > Stegodyphus dumicola. Next base: position 15,058,132 of record NC_140775.1, on the reverse strand, counting down.
ACAGGAAAAGAAATGGTATTTATTCTCCTGATTATAACATTGCTAAGAACTAAGCAATTGAGATAACTTAAAAATTGCAGCATTTTCCAAGTAACAACATAAAGAAATTTAACAGTGAAAGAATGGGGATTTTTATTAGTAATCAGAATCTGATAAAGTTTAAATAAATAGCTGAGTAGAACAGGAAATTCACTGAAAAGTGTTGACAATTAAATAAAGAGAGAAAAAAAAGGGGGGGGGGAATCTGAAAGATTTTAATGATCTCATAAAAGAACCCTTTTAAAGTTTAATATGGTTTAACAGTAGGGATTATCCATAGGAATAGCCCACTTAGAATAGCAAAACACTTTATAGGATATTAGATGAATATACATTCAGACTAATATGGGACTTTTATATATCTTCTGTATATTTAAAAAGTGGAAAAGTATTTAATACTATAAAAATATTTGCTTTTAATTAGGTACATCGTGAATTAAATGTATTTTTATTTAAATCAATGTGATTAAAAAGTTAAAAAAATCATGTTCTTAAAACCTGCATCTATTGCTTTTAAATAGATTATTAATTAATAAGAGACTGATTAAATATGAAAGAATTTTCTGATTGGCAACAGACTCGTATGAAAAGTGAAACAACACAAAATTGTGTTTCAAGACTAATAGCCCTTTTGGTCTAAAAATAATGAATTAGAAATAAGTACTGCCAACTCAAAAAAAATTAGTACAAAAGTGCTAACCATCCAAATGACAGAAAGCACTTAACAATGGATGAGAAAAAATTAATTTAAAAATAAGAAACCTAAATTAACTGAAAATTAATTGAAAGAAAAAATGAATGTGTAAACAATGGATAATTAGCAATATAGTTTTAAAAGTTTCATGAAAACTAAGATACGTAATTAAAATGACTAAGAATCTAATCACTATCTAATTTAAGAATCTAACATACGGAACCACTGGAGACTGAAATTGTGATGACATCAGAGGTCATGCCATACCTATGTCATCACTAAAATCACATTACTGAAGTCATATGCTACTTTTTTCGACTTACAGATCCAGGCATCTAATATCGGAAATGATCTAAAATCCAGACTTCCAAACCACAATTTTTTTTTATGAATGCTTTGCGCCTTTGATGTGTTTTCATAATAGTGTATGTTGGGAGTTCTGTTTCTTAATTTCACTTTGGAACTAAATAAAATACCTCATTAAAAAAACAATCATTTATTAGGACAGCTGTATATAATCAATAATTTAGCTCTGTAATCCTTTTTATCTGTCATATATCTCAAACTGAAACATTGCTGATTTTTAGCTAATGAATAAATTTTTTAATCCCTGATGCCGATATGGCAAATCATTACTTATTATTTTTTGCTTTCATCATGGTATGACTCTCAACACATAGTAGTTTGAGAAGTAATTCACTGAACAATGTCTGATCAATTAAAAAAATTAGTAATTGAATACCATAGAGCATGGTAAATTTTTATATTAATAGTATGCATTGTGACGGTTAACTGTACTGCGAAGTGTCGAATGTGTTGATAAGGAGAAATTTAACTGAATTTTATGCAAAAAATATGCAAATAAAGATCTTGTAAATGATATTCATTAGTAAAAAGATGACATTTAGTTCTGCTTGAATTGAGAATAATTGGTTTATTATTCAGATAAACCCAGGACCAACACTAGAGCTGGTGGCAGCTGCATTGGCTGCAGAATTTAGGAAAGGCAAAATTTTTAATGCATTAGAATTTAAACTTTAGCAAATTAGAATTTAAAAAAGCACAGAGCAACAAAATTAAGAGCTAGCAAATTCTTTGAATTTATGAAAGATACTAGGTCACAACATTTTTAAAATTCAGAAATTCACTTTGCAGCAGAATTTAGGACACACATAGACTGGGCTACAAAATGTCTAATGCCAACACTGGGTAAGCTTTAAATATATGTAGGAATTTATTTATTCAGGACTCAAATAAGCCTTTAGCATGTGCGTGATAATATGTGAAAGTATAATAAATAATTAAACTAATATAATTGAGGCTTAACTTCATCAACATGATAGAAGCAAGACAAAATTTAGTGGAACAACACATTTTTAATCACCAATCTCATGATACATCACCACTCATGATACATATAGCAGATGCTAGGTAAGCTAGGTTTTTCAAGTAAAACAAAAAGCAAAATTTTCCAATTAATAGAATTGGCGAAGAAACAGTGGTAATAAATGAAGATGATATAACATAAATTTTTCATTGTGATTACAATATCAACAATCAACTAATGAACAGATAGCAAAATTTTTGTTATTGTTCTAAATCCGGAAAATATGGCTACCAAGAATGAAGAAAGTGGCATAGCAATTTAAACAATTTGTGTTGGAAGAAATGCTGAATAAAACAAACTAACCCCACAGCTCAACAAATGCCACGTAGTGGCCGCTGGGACAAACACCGGCCAACAATGACTATAGCAGTCAGTCGATGTACGGGAATCATGGACTGAGCATGGTGTTCCTCGAGATTTACTTTGCAACTTAAATGTGTAATTATAACGCCCTTAATTGTAATGTTTTATCTTGTGTTTTGTTAATTAAAACTATTTAAAAAGGCAAAGTGAGTTTTGTTTATGGTAGTTTTGGTTATATTTGGCTATTCAACGTGCAGCTCGAATGATTTATCCAGTCGAGAAAAAAACATGTTCAAGACTCCAGGACATCGACTCGTATTCTTTTCCAGGTTTTAGGTACAACTTCCACCAACGAAGTTCTCACCCAAAGGTTATTTTAGAAAACGTATGAAGTACTGGTTTTATCTTCACCCGGAGATAACAGATAAGCGATTTTTCACATAATAAGCATTTAACTTAATAAGATAACAAATTTTCATTTAATAAACAATATACAATTCTAACTATAACATCATTAATACTTTAATAATATGGAATAAAATGTGTCGTTAAAAAAGAAACAGAATCATATATAAAGTATATATAAGCTGTAGGTGTTCCCTTTTAGATATGTTGTTTTTTTAAGAATTTATATTGTCTTACATTGTTTAAATAATTGAGTTTAATTTGAATTTCCTGTGTTTTAATTTTATGTTCTAAATGAAGATTAATTTTGATTTCACTGGAACTCAACAGAAGTAAAATTTTGCTTCGATTCTGAACGAAAAGTGTTTACGTAGCAAAATGTTATTTTTATTTCAATTGATAAATGTTTTCTGTGTGCATAATTCTTTTAGCATTTTATAACTGTATTGCTATCTATGAATGAGTTGTGTGTTTTATTTTATTTTATGAATAATATTAACGGACATTTATACATCTAATTGTGTTTTTCAAAGAGAACTATAGTCGAAAATTGATTTCTTAGAGCATTTAGAATTTTGTAGACATCACAAGCACAACTAATAGAAGATTTATTAATGTTAAATTCTATTTTGGGTATTTTATGTTTACTAAATTTGGCAAGTGTATCAATCCTTGTAAAATGTTAGTTTCGTTTTCGAAGTAATCTCAGATGAATGATTTTGTTCGATGTTGTTTTTCAAATATTATGTAATTGTTAGGGGTAGTTAAGAAATTCATAAAATTTCTGAACGTATAATTTTTCTTGAAACAAATATTGAAGTTTTCTACGGACATTGGAAGTATGATAATATGGTATTTTTAAAACTTCAACTGGAGTTGCAAAAAATTTCTCAAAAGGAAGTGATAGATCACAGAATAGATCAACTCAAAATTGATATTACTAGAGTTGCCCCTAAATTTAACCCTAAAGAAGACAGAGTTGGATTGTATTTGACAATTTTTGAACGTCAATTGAAATTTTTAAATGTTCCAGAATCAAAATGGGTTTTTTATCTGATTACTTCATTGCCAACAGAAATAGCACAACGTATTGCCAGAGAAGATAAGAAAGAATCTCAAAATTAAGGAAATGTTTAAGCGATACAGGTTAACTGCTGACCTTTTCAGACAGTTTTTTTTTTTTGCGCAACATAATAAAAGCCCAGATACAACTTGGAGAGATTTCTACTTTGAAATAAGATCATACTTTGAAGGATAACATAACTTAACATTAAAGATTTTGAACAGCTTAAAAACCTAATTATTAGCAATCAAATTAAGAAGAAAAAATCTTCCGATCTGAGAGAACATTTCATGGATAAGTAGGAAAAATGGAACCAACCATTGGAATTAGCAGAGAAGTTGGATGTGTATGAAAATATTCGTCATGGATTAAAGAAAGCTTCAGCGCCATCTAAGAAACCAAATTTTAGAAGTGGATTCCTGACATCAGATAGAAAATCAAAAGTCCACTGCAATAGCTAGAGAAGCTAGTTATGAGAAAACAACAGGAAATATAGTTGCCAAGAACATGGACGCTTCATTAGAGAAAAGTACCATCCAATTTTACAGGTGTGGAACTCCTGGATAAATACAATCTAAATGTCCTATCTGCTCAAGATCTAAAGGAGAAGCAAAAGAGTCTTTAAATAGTGTCAATTTGTTTACATTCGAATCACTTACAGCTCCATCCAGTTTAATTGTCCTTAAAATTTGTGGAGTAAAAAAAGCTGCTATAGGAAAACAGAGTAAAAGCTACTGTGCTGATACCAGTGTATCACACTCTATTGCTGGAGAAAAGTTGTACCATATGCTGCAAAGGAACAAAGTTAGGTTTAAACCCAAACACATTTCTTTGACGCTCGCTGATGGAGCACAGAGGAACATAGCTGCATTGACTATCATTGTGGATCTTAATGTTGAAGGTAAAGTGGTACCTACAGAACTAATTGTTTTGCCTGAAGCAAAAGGAAACAGAACACTGTTAGGTACAAACTTTCTCCAATCTGCTGGGATTGTCTTAGGTGTCCTCAGCGGTACTTGACATTTCTGTGAAAATCCACACGTCCAATACCCTTTCTACAAGGTGATTTCCAAGGCTGAGAATTCTACATCCATTTCAGACTCTCAGACAAGAACTGTAGAAATTACCAATTCAGTTAAAGTTTTCAAAACATCCTCTTCAGTAAATCTTCGAAGCGACAAAGGCAAACATCTAAGTACAAAACAACATACTCAACTAAATCTTTTACTGCAAGAATTCAAGAGTTGCTTCGAACCAGGGGGGAGACCTAACCCCATATAGTGAACATCGTATTAATACTGGAAATAGTCCACCACTTGCAGAACCTCCTTACAGAATGAATCCTGCAAAAAGAGAATTGCTGAAAAAAGAATTAGATTCTTTTCTGGTTAATGGTATAATCAAAGAATGTGAATCTCCATATTCCAGTCCTGTTGTTTTGGTTCCTAAACCGTATGGTAGCATAAGACTTTGCGTCGACTATCACAAACTAAATTCCACTGCTATTGCAGACACGTACCCTTTGCTATGCATGGACGATCTTCTCACAGAAGCCTATGTCAACCATTAATTTTAAATCAGGGTATCATCAGGTCAAAATACATGAAGCTGATCAAGATGAAACAGCTTTCATTTGCTCATTTGGGACATATAAATATTTGCGCATGCCTTTCGGATTACGAAATGCACCCGCAACTTTTCAGCGCCTGATTGACAAATTTAAAGCAGGCCTAAAGGATATATTTGCTTTGTCTTATTTAGATGACGTCATTATTTTATCAGGGACTTTTGATCAACATGTAAGAGATTTACAAACTGTTTTCGAGAGACTTTCTTTGTCAGGCTAACAGAGAAAAATGTCATTTTGCATGTGACCGAGTTAAATATTTAGGTCACTGGATAACCAGGAATGGAATTGAAGTGGACCCTGAAAAAGTATCCTGTATCCAGAGAATCCCTGTGCCAACCAATGTAAAAGAAGTTCAGTCCTTCCTGAAAACTTGCTCATGGTTCAGAAGATATGTTCCAAACTTTGCGACCTTTGCAAGACCACTTAGTAATCTTACCAAAAGGTACAATGGTTTTGGGGTCCTGAACAGCAGGAAGCTTTTGAAAAATTGAAGAGAAGATTAATAACACCCCCTGTGTTAAAACAACTAGATGGATCAAAGCAGTTTCATATCCGCACAGATGCTAGCAGTTATGCTCTAGGAACAGTCCTTATTCAAGGAGAAGGCCCAGAAGAACATGTTATTGAGTATGCCAGTCGTTTGCTTATGCCGGAAGAACAAAATTACTCCACTACTGAATGTGAAGCACTTGCAGTAGTTTGAGCTCTGGAGAAATTTTGAGGTTACGTCGAAAACCAAGAAATAATTATAGCATCTGACCACCAACCATTAAAATGGCTTATAAGCATAAAGTCACCATCATGTCGTTTGGCAAAATGGGCTCTTCAGATTCAGTCCTATAATCCGAAAATTGAATATATGTCTGGTAAAGCTAATATGCTAGCAGACATGTTGTCTAGACCCTCGAATGTAAATGAAGATGTTCCTTGTGACCTATTTGCAATATCAGCCGATTTTCCAGTAAGAAAGTCCAAAGAAATTCGAGAACAGTTGAAAAACGAAGAACTAAAAAAATAATTGACTGCTTCGAAAGCACTTGAAAAGATAAAAACTTCGCAAACTGGACTAGCGGAGATTATCTTATTAATCAGGGTGTTCTGTATCGTTACTCACCAGAAGTAGAAACAGAAGCCCAACTCATAGTCCCTATCCAGGAAAGAGAAAGAATGCTACAAGAGCACCATGACTCTCCAACGGCTGGACACTTAAGTGCCGTTATGCAACAAATTTGCAAGTTTCTCGAAATTAAGTAAGACCTTATTCCTGTGTATCATCCCCAAGCAAATCCATCAGAATGTAAGAATAGGAATTTAAAACCTCGACTTGCCATACTGGTCGGAGATGAACAGAATTCCTGGGAAGAAAAACTGCCACTAATTCGTTTTTCCATGAACACTACCAAATGTGAAACCACTAATCACAATGCAGGTTTCTCTTGCAGTTTGGCAGAGAATTAAGCACAACAGATGATGTTACCTACGAACTAAGAACATTAATTGATAATGATAACTTCGTGGCTGAGATAACCCCATATCTCAAACGATTTGCCCGTTTAACTGCAGAGATTAAAGACCACGTCGAATAGAAGCAAGACAAAAAAAATATATATTATGATCGTCAATGTCAAAAGGTTTCTTATGAACTAGGTGATAAAGTATGGGTGACGTTACATCCTATTTGTAGAACATCACAGAATAGAAAGTGCCAAAAATTCATGCCTAAACATGAAGGACCTTATTTAGCGGTAAAAAATCATTCACCCACTATGTATGATATTGCTGATCCAGCTAAGCCAGATGAAGTCCTTATCACAGCTCAGCCTTACGTGCTTATGAACTGCCTGTTTCAAGAGATAGTGGGACTGTAGCACCTCTTCGGAGACGAGGCAGACCAAAGAAACATATTTCTGGCGCTTCGGCGAGACATCGTATGAGCCAGAGGGCATGTAACCCCATGGCTTAACGAGCGCCACCTAGCGGCCACCAGGACAAAACACCGGCCAACAAAAACTCTAGCAGTCAGTCGATGTACGGGAATCATGGACTGAGCATGGTGTCCCCCGAGATTTACTTTGTAACTTGAAAGTGTAATTATAACACCCTTAATTGTAATGTTTTATCTTAATTGTGTTTTGTTAATTAAAACTAATTAAAAAGGCCAAGTGAGTCTTTTGTTTATGGTAGTTTTGGTTATAAAACAAATTTTGAGTTTTTTTTTTTTTTTTTTTCAAATTTTTATTCTCTTAAAGTTATAAAGCTTCATTATTTCATAACCACTATTTGGTATTTTTAACTGCATAATTTCTACTTGACATCTTACTAGATCTAAACTGATTAATCTAATATCTGGAAAAATCCGTCAAATCGGGATCTTGGTGTTTATACTATATTTGTAGAACTTAAAAGTATATTAAACTAAACACAGAGTTTTGTTTAAATGGCCAGCTATAGTTAGTTACGAAAGATTTATTTTTTCTGTAGAACATAGAATTTATATTCTTTAATGTAAAATTTTTTTCTTTGTTCAAAAAGGAGACATAAACAAATCTTTGACAGGTTATTTAGGCACTTAACCACAATTTATCCAAAAATTTTCTTCATTTGATGACCTGAATTTCTCTGAAGCATTTCACATTAAAATATATTTCTAGTTAATGATATTGATACCAATCCAGTACTTCTAAAATCTAATGTATTAGATTTTTCATGATTTATTTCTGTGTTTTCAACAGATGCTCATTTTTTCTTTGCTTTGCCCGTTGATAATTTTCTTTATTGTTGCTTCTCCACACCTCTACAAAAAATTTTTATTGTTGTTGATGAAGATGGATTTATGTTTGACCATTCTCAAAATCAAAGAGTATTATCTAAAAAAATCTGTGTCAGTCTAAGTTTGTTTTCTTCCAGTTTAACTAAAAAGGTGTTCTTTATGTTTAGTGCCAGTGCAGATTTGGTAAATTTTAGATATATTTGGAAACACTATAAATATTTTGAAATACTTTTTATATTACTAGGTGGTAAAGGATTATTTCTGATAATATATTTTGATTTAACCCTTTAACTGTCAAGTTATTTTGATGATTTGGGTACACAAATTGTCACATTTTTTTATTGCAAAAATCAAATGTTTAGTACAAAATAAAATATACTTAAGTAGTTAAAAATTGATATTTGAAGTACATGGGTAAAATTTTTAAAGTTTTGTAGCCACTGCATATTTGCTTGAGGCTGCTGCCACTCAACATGGCAGTTGTAAAGTTCGCTTCTAGTGGAGCATTATTTTCTAAAAATGAAAAAAATTAATTATTTTCTAAATAAATAAAAGTGAATACCTATTAGTAGTTTAGTAATTCAGTCTTGTGTGGTACAACTGGAAACACTTTTCCAAGCATAAACCAACTCCACAATCACTACACCAGAATCGTGTTTCCTTCCTTATCTTTTTTCCATTTTTATCCTTTTTCGAACAACACTTTGCACTGTCTTGTAGGCTCACGTTTCGCAGGAGTAGGAGGAATATGGGATATAAAATGTCGTTCAGTAAGACGGACAGGGTTATCTATTGTAGGTGGCCTGCCAACATTCTTTTGTCCAGAAGCTGCATCATCATATTTATGCAAAAGCTCTTCTACAACTTGCATTCGAAATTCTAAAAATGTAATACGTTTCCCAACTACATTTTTATAGAGCAAATATGAGTTCCAGAGTACCTTGTCTAGTAAATGTAAAAATATCTTTTTATAATATTTTTTATGACGTTTTCGGATTGTTGGATGAAAGGATATTTCCTAATCACAGCGATCTACACCACCCGTAGTTAGACTGTAGTCAGAAACAATCTTAGGCTTGAGTATATCTCCATTTTTTTATTTTAGAAGCTGACCATGGAAGTATTATGAAAACTGCTCATCAAACACTCATCCTTCATCTTTGATTGAGGAATATAAATCATCTACATAACTTTTCAAAGAACTGGATGCCATTTTACAACAAAAAGATCCCGTGCACTTTGAACCAAAGAGCGTATAACCTCTAACCTTTAAAATCTTCAGTAAAGTGTTGTCATCTATTGAATTGAGCACACATTAACTTTTCCCGAGATGTAGTCGGGTTTGACAGAGAGATGAAGCTGAAATAAACGTCTCCCGATATATATTCAGGTATAACAATACGAGGCACTCAAAAAAAAATTACCCTGAGTTATACTCGGGCGTGACATTTTTGAACATCAGTGCTACTCGGGCATGACAGTTAAAAGGTTAATGATATATACAAATAAGTTTTGCCAAATTCCCAGTTATCATGAACTAAAATTTTAATCAATTTTTTATATGCCTTTTATTTTTCTGGAACAGTGTATATTTGTAACAGTATAAGGATAAAATAATATTTTTCATGAATTTTATTGTTTTGAAATTTATCTAATATGTGTATTTATCGCTTTATTAATTATGAATTTAAAATTGAACTTTTATTTATCATGTGTCTCTGTCTTCTCTCTTTAATATATAAAATTAGAATTAGATCGGAAGATCAAATTAGATCCGGTCTAGAATAAGATGCAATTTTCTCGAGAAGATTTATTGTAAGCATTTTAGATTGCTCAAATTTTTTCATTCTCATTGAGAATGCAGATTGAGTTTGTTTTCAATATAAAGTTTTTTTTTTTTTCAATATTTAATTTTGTTCATTTACGGAGTGAATTTATTAAGTAAGAAATGGGCATTAAAGCTGAAAATTTATTCTTAATCTTTTAATGCTTTTGGTATTATTATAAGGACTTAAAATGCTATCGAATAATAATGAATTTTATAATTAACATAATGAATTTCAGAATTTAGTAGTAGTCACAATTTTTCTACTAGAATAGGTATGTAGTATATTTTTATGTTATACCTTGTTATTTAAAAGTAAATATGTTATTTAAAATGTTCTGTAAATGTCATCAAAGGTCCACCACCAGAGGGAGAAATTGCATGTACTGTTTGTGATAGTGGCTCATCACAACCCCCTGATGAAATTGTGATTTGTGACAAATGCTCTGTTGGTAAGTTTTTATATAAAAAATGTAGAAATTTTTTCAGTACTTTTCTGTTAACCTGCTAATGCCCAAATTATTTTTAAATGAGAACTTTTGAGAAATATTTTTAAATTACATTTCATATATCATAAATAAAGTAATTAGGATGTTTTATTCAATTACCTTAATTAACAGTTCAGATAATAGGTGATCTATAAATAGATCACTGGGCACTTCTAGTAATAAAAGAACAAGTAACTGTCCTCTGATCTTGTGTTTAAAGAAATTACGAGTTTGCTTAAAAAAATATGAATTCTTTTGTGAAATTAAAACCAACTAGAAAGCATTAAAAGAAAAGAAGAAAAAAAATAAAAAATAATCTTATTTTACTAATCTAAAACTTCCTTAGTTATATTTTTACTGAGCAAATTTGCAATACTTAAGTGTGATATAGCGGAAAACATTTCGCACAGTGTTACATCGCATTTTGTACAAAACGTAATAGAACTTCCTTTACTTTTTTGAAATTGGTGTCTTTGCTTTTGTCTTTTATCTATAACATGTTTTTAAATTTTTTTTTAAAATCTAAACGTACAGAGCCTGTCACTTTGGTCTTGAGGACGTCGCCAATTGTCTTCTAACGCTTTTTTTTAAAATTTGTTCCCAGTTTGAGGTACGTAACTGCAATATATGTCTTCGAGGTACTACTCTTATATGCGCCTTCAGGTCGCCAAATGTGGCGATATGTGTTGTGCGCTGGTATTTGGCGCAATTGCGTGTTCTCCGGTAGTTTTGGGGGCGATGTTGGTTTCTGTGGCAACCCTTTTTAGGTGGAAACTTGGATTTGCTAGTTATTTCATGAGGTGTGTGATAATTAAGCAATTTATGATGTGTTGGCAAAATTTTAGTCATGTGCCTGGTACAACTATTGGTAATTTTTCGTTTCGCCGGCGCAAATCTTGCCAAGCAGACTTTATTGGCGACGCGATACAGTATACACATAAAAAATAATAACAAATGTTTGTTCAAGAATTTTTTATTTTGAAGGCATAAACACTGTAGTATCGTTTAAAATTTAATAAAAAGCCAATAAATAAAGGCAATAAATTTGTAAAAAGACATTAATTTGAGAATTTACTATGCTTTCATGGTTCAAGATCCTGATTTGCCGGTTCATATCACGTGACCCCAAGTCCTATTTTTGTTTTTCACATACAAATTTTGCCAGAATTAAGAAATCCTTAATTTGCTTCAGATATCAAAATGATCATTTCAATGTGCACATAATTTTTACTTTTATGGATGACCTTATCAAAGAACTCATTTATTATCACACAAAATCTAAAAATGATGCATTTAGGATATTTGTTATATATTATTATTCATGCTCCTTATATAAAAATGGTAATTTTCCGTTTTGACGGTACAAATAGCCATAGGGCATAAAATTGAGCTATCTGGTAAAATTTCTATGTAATTTTATGGCAGTATTAAAAGAAACAATCAATCTGATAAGGAACGGAAAAGTACCCAACTATTTTTTCGGGTAGCTGGAAATTTACAAATATTTAGGAGAAGAAGGTTTTAAACATTTATTTGTGAAAGATAGTATCAATTTTGTAGATAGTAAGTCTGACTGTCATATAAATACGATAGAGATTATGTGGCGGCATGTTAAAGCTACGTTGCCTACTTATAATCGGAAATGCGATTTTGTGTTTTATTTGGTGGTTTATATATTTTCCCATCGTCATTCTGAAATGAGAGAAAATACTTTTAACAAATTTGTGGTGAAATTGTTTTGGTGATGTTTGAAATTGGTGTTTTCGCTGTTCGAAGAAGAATTCATTCATGGTAAGTGCATTTTATTTTATTCTTGTTCATATTTTGTAGAATATGAATTTCTGTCGTTATTGTTGTTTTTTTGAATTGTTTGAAATTTATTTTAGTTATTTTAGTGTTATTTTGTTGATTAGCGTGCAATGCCTAGATTGTTCATTTCGTAGATGTTTTTTAAAGTTTAAACAGAACGCTGTGCACATAGTATTCTTGAAATTTATTGTTGTTATGTTAATTTATTAAAGTGAGGTTTGCATAGTTCGTAGATTTCTTTGCTGCATAAATTGTGCAATTCTGTGATGTTTTTTCAAGTTAAAACATATTGCTGTGTACATGAATTATTGTCAAATATTTTAGGTTAGAAACTTTACATTTTTGCTGTCTAAATTTTTTGTTTTTGTTTAGGATTTTTAGCTTAAATTGTATGTTCAAAGTGCAAAAGCCACGTTTTTGGACCTATTTTAGGCTTAAAGTTCGAAATGTAAACAAAAAATTTAGATAGTAATATGGTACCGTGGATTGGAGAGAAATTTGTCGCCAAGCGAGGGCGTATGAAAGAAAGAAAGTAGTTCCGTCTTCGGATGTCTTTTATACTTTTTTCACCGTTCATGTTCCAAGCGGTTCATTCGAAATTTCAGGAGTATTGTCCAAATTCTCCACACCGCAGTGTAAGTCAAAATTATAACAGTAGCCCTTTACTCCACACATGGCTCATGATTTATAGCAAAACTATATAGGTTTGCCTTTAAGAAATTGTTTGAAAAAATGATGACAATAATATCAAATCATCATTTCATGAACAGATATAATTCTACTGAACATTTCAAATTTTTGAAAACTGTGGTTTATATGTGTGATTAATTTTCTTATTTTGAATGTCCGGTCCGATTTTTGCTTTGCTGCGTAATTATCGTTGGCAAAATGGATTACAGATTTAATTTCTAAATATTTATCTAGAGACATTACATTTTGTACTATCGGTACTATGAGATTTTCCTCTGACCAGTAATCATGTTCATTACGTAAAGTATGGTAATCAGAGAAAATCGGAAAAACAACAAAACTCTTCAACTCATCAATTGTAACTGAAAACTCTGGCTTCCACACTTTTGCATATCTTTCTGTTTCATTTATTACACATTCATAAAATTCGAGAGCTAAAATTTCTTCAAAAATTTCAAGTAGATTCATATTTTCTAAAACATTTGAAGTACTCTCAGGATTTTCACCAGACGAATTACCTTCTTTGTCAAAAGCATAAGTAGGGTTATGTTTTGTCCAATTTGCTTTTGGCTGATTTTTTTTTTTATAATTTCGAACTAACTCTTTTTTATTTTCATTTTCATTACTGGCTCTAAATTTAGATGGCAATTGCTCCGTAATGTTAGGTCCAAAATTATTTATGCATTTATTGATGGAGTGATCATTTCACCAACATCAAAGCACTCTTCGTCAGTTAACTCATCCACCTCAAGCAGTAAAGGAATAATTATATCTGGCTCAATCTCTACAGAAAACATATATTCTAATGCTTCTTCGGTGGTGTGATACACTTTACACCTGGACATTTTGCAAAGAAAAAAAAAACAGTACAGTACAAAGTCTTTAATGTGGAATGATCTATAATCCGAACCTCAAAGCTACAAACTTTCTGCATGCGTAAATGCATAATGCGTTTACTCATGCGCATAATACCTTTATGCATGCGCACGATACGTTTACGCATGCGCATTAAATGTATAATGGACGGTATAAGCTAGGCTAAAATAATCTAATTATCTATTTCAGTTAATGTTGCAGATTGCATTCTTTCTTAATCTTCTAATTGAATCCGGCTTATTATTTTTTGCAGACTGTTCGAGCGATTTTATAAAAAGTAAGCTTGAATTTTTGATTATGTCAAAAAGTTTCCGATTCTGGAGCTGCCAAAGCGAAAGCATGTTTCGATGTACTGCTTCCGATAGTGAAGAAAGTGACAAAGAGGTTATTGAAAACGGAAAAATTTCGATTGACAAGTTAGTCGGTATTCTTGACACAGCAATTATTGGACTTGAACAGTGGAACTGAATAAGTAATTATGTCTGTTTATAGAATTAAAGAGAAAATATTAGCACAAAAAACGAAGCAACTTAAACAACTTGCATTGAAAGAAATGTTTAATAAAGTAAACAAATAAATATTAAGCTATTTTTTTGTAAATTTTGATACCCTTTTAGATCATAATTGCTCTTTATTTCATAAATTATGGTTTCATATTTTTAATTTTATAATTTCTGCATGCCATCTTACCGAAATTGATGATCTATAATCCAGAAAAACCCCTAATCCGGAATCGCCGAAGTCCCGACGAGTTCGGATTAAAGACTTTGTACTGTATTAGTTACCACTAATGCCTAGCGATCTATTTATAGGATCAGAATGTTTAAGCTGAAAATTTAATTTTAAGAACAGTTATTTTTCTAATCTAATAACGCAGAACAATTAATAAAGAGGTATTGAAAATGTAGAACACGTAAGAAATGTATAACTTAACTTTCAGTTTTTTTCTTCGTTGTATACCAAATCGAAAGCTATGTTATAAAGCATCACTTGACTAAATTCAGACATTATCTGCTGGACTGTGCTGAAAAAGAATGTTTTAAAATGCCTTTGGGGATATGGTCACATATGTAAGGAAATCAGCCAGTGACAAAAATAAGTGATTAAAAGATATTGTTCTCATTGGTCGTTCCAAAAGTAGACAATCTATAAATAGATCACTTGGTGGTAATGGGTTAATGCTGTGCTAAAATTGCCAAATGTACACCAAAATGGCAAATATGATAACTTATTTATATCATGTCGTGAATGGTTTTGCAATGATAATATATGAAATCTGGACATCCATTATCTGGAATGATCTAAAATCCAAACCTCCAGATCGTCAGCAACCTTTTTTCATTAGTAACCATAAATGTATATATGTATGTATGCACATATGTATGGATATATGTGCATATGTGTGTGTATACACTCATACACATATATGTATGCACATACACACATGCATACATTTCTGAATCTTCTCCTGATAAGAGAAGAGTGCCTAAAAAAGGAATAAATTAAAATTTTCTCATTTTCTCATTCACTTTTCTCATTTGTTTCTATGAAGAGATGTTTCTTTAAAAAAAAAACTCATTTTTGCACAAATATCTGTTATTTAACTATATCTATTAATATTTGCTGCACAAGTATCTATTATTTGTAACTATCTTAACTACTATTATTAATAATTCCTTCTTATTTTATATCATAGGTTATCATCAACTATGTCATATCCCTAAAATTGATTCTTCTGTTTTAAAACCTGAAGTTTCGTGGTCTTGCAGAAAATGTATATTTGCATCAACTGCTAAAGTAAACTTTTATTTGTATTTTTAAATAGATACTCATTTTTTAAAATGCTGTTAATTCTTTAATGGTTTGATGTCATATATGAACATTTTTTGCATAAATGGAATTAATTTTAATATTGTATTTATCAAAGAAGGTGTATAATAGTTAATGATATGCATTTAATTTAAAAAATAAATTTTGAATAATTTAATTTATGAAACAGAAAAAAATAATATTAATATATGATCATATTATATAAGCTAAATTTTTAAGTGAATAGATACTTTAGTATTATTAACTGGATACGTTTCTTAAGATATACGTGAATTTACGTTTTGAAATTTGATGTATTTAATATTAGTGATAACGAAAATGTGGTTTACACACTTTATTCACATTATTTGAAAGCATGAATGATGGACCTTTTATCCTCTCATGCATCAATGAAAAAAAGGAAAGTTAGTAGGTTGCTACAAATTAAGAATTCCGCAAAGTGAATTATTCTTGGCTCAAGCTGTAAAAAATGTGCCAATATAAATTTTTAAATTTCTCCATAAATTTATCACTAAAAACTACAAAATTTAATATCTAGGCATAATTTGAGTCGTAGAATCGAAATATGGAAAAAAATTGATATATTATTTCAGAAAAAGTCCAATTTTGTGTCAAAATACGTATATTTGAATAATGCTATATATAAAGCTAATATATATCCTAAGTCGCACTTTCGAGACATGAAAAATGCAATTTGAAATTTGTCAATCGACCCAGTAGAACGAGAGATATAGAACTGTCTCCCTCCTTTTTTTTTTTGGCACTGTACATTGCTATGAGAATAAACAATGTTGTCTATTTGTAACATTGATGGGAACCTTATTTCTGGATGAACCCTCATATTTATATTGTAGGGTGTATAGAAAATCATATGATGATACTATTTTAATAATAATTTGAGTGCCATTCATGGTATTTATGCTGACTTTTCAAGAAAATAAATTTTTATGGCTGAGAAGTAGCTGTAAAATATTTTGCAGGAATTTTTTTTTTTTAAATACCAAAAAATATGTGAAGCGAAGAGTTTATCTATATTTAAAAAAGAAATATAAAATGGGATTGATGTCATTATAAGAAATATAGATTTTGTAACTTTACTCTCAGACTAACTCATAATATTTTGAAATGTGTATTATATTTAGAAATTTTAAAATTTAAGTACTGTTAATGTTTTATAAATTTTAAAAGTGCTCATAGAAAATCTTTCTTCTCTTAACATAAATATATTTTTGATTTTAATTCATTTGTTTTTTTGAAACCTGGAAAATATTTATCATTAATGCTTTTTTATGTTATAATTATAGAAATTTACTTATTTTATCTTTTTATCATTTATTATTTTTTTTTTAAATGGAAGCAAATACAAATTCATACAAATAATTAGGGAATTAATTTAAAGTTTTTAAAAATATTTCTGGATAAAAGTAATATGAGTATTCGTGGAGAAGTTTTATAAAAAATTTTAAGGGAGTTTACTGCCATTTAGTAATTACAGTAGTAATTGTTTACATTTTATTTGTTCAAGATGTTTCCTACCTAACATATTTTTAATATATTTTTGTAAAAAATACATTTATTAAATTAGAATTCCAAATGCATAAATTGGGGGTGGGGGGAGCTTATACTGTCTTTAATACTGAAGTGTTTGATGGAATGTTTAATTTTTTTTTTTTAGTATTGTAAGTTTAACTGAAATTTTAAAAACTAATTTATTTTATATTTAAGAACTGAGTAGAATATGAAGTTTTTTTGTTTTTACTAAGTATTATGCTTTTAATTATAAAACTCTGTTATGCGATTTTTATTTTCTGAATAATTACTTTCAGAAAGGTGGTGCTTCCAGAAAAGGAACAAATGGTAAGCATATTAATATGGATCTTAAGTTGAAAGTGCTGTTACTTTACAGATGGTATCCAAGTTAAAACATGTTGATCTACACATTGAATTATTATCAGTTTAAAAAAGTGAATATAATTTTTAAAAAGTGAATGATAAGAGAAAATTGTAAACTACCTAATTATTGTTCTTTTTTTTACTGACTTCTTAATAATGTAATGAAAGCACCTAAATTGTATTTAAGTAATTTTCATTAAAGTATATTTTGCTCTTTAAACTCTGCAAAATGAACATTGTCACCAAATATATAATGCCAGCATGCAAAAAAATTTAAACAGTGGTATTTTTATGCAGTATTATTGTATTACTAATTTAGATATGCATTTGCAATCATGTCTTCATTAACACCTATAAAAGGGCTATCATATCTAGCGGCGTGTGCGGCTAGGCGAGACATTTCCGAGAAACGAGATTCTAGTAGCACTGGTTTAAACGGGTGATTTACAAGAAATGTTCCGTCTATGAGGAACATTTTGAAACTTTTCTTAAAATGTTTCGTTCGCAGCTGTGTTTCACGTAGAGATCAACCAATCAGGCGAAGTTCTGCTTCTGAAGGGGATAATTTTCAATATGGTGATGGCTGCAACTTTGAGATCCTGAATGGTGGAAATAGAAGCCGATTTAATTGAAGAAATATGGAAAAAGCTGTATATATATATTGCTGTTTTGTTGTAGTATAACTGTCTGAAGTCATTTAAAAAATTTTTATATTCATTAAATTTATAATTGTAAAAATTTCAGAGTAGACAGTATATGAATAGCTTGGTGATGACTTGCTATTTCTGATGATTTGTTTACAAATTAGTCATTGTCAAAAGTTTGCCAAATTTGTCGTATTTCATGCTGATCATGTAAAAAGAAATGCTACTATCATATAATAGAATTTTTTATTAAATTTAAAGTGAATAAAATTTTAAAATCTGTTTGTATATACGTGATTTACTTTTCTGCTAATTACGTTTACTACTTTTAAATTGGAATTGCATAATTAGCGATTATGTATATTTATTAAAACATAGATTATGTAATAATGAGGATACACGTTAAATTTGTATGCCATTATCTTCAAGTTTTTAAAGAAATGCTTTTTTGATTATAAACACATTAAGAACTATATTTTTATTTTAAGTGCTACATATTGAAACACTCGAAATTTATGGATTTATTATTATGAATGATGAAAAACTTTTGTATATACATTCATTAATATAAATTTTATTCATTACATTAATACTAATAAACATACATCAACATCTAAACCATCACATCTTTCTTTCTGTGTGTATGTAGCTATATGACTTATTAGATGTGTGTGTATTATAAAGAAATATTGATTATGTTATCTCTTAAGATTAATTTTAGTAGAATTATCTTAAAAGAGTAAATTCATAGTTAGTAAGTTCAATTCCGAAAATTGTTTTAAAGTAACTTGAATGTAAATTGTTAATGTATAAATACAAAAAATGAACATTGCCAAAAAGTTTATTTGAAGTTTACTTCTAATTCATATAACAATCATATAATTGGCAGCAACTGTACTCGTCAGTTCTTTGCACATTATATCATGGATATGGAATACACTGTTGAAAAACAATTGAAGTATATTTTGTGCATTAATACTAGTCATTAAAATTCACCCATTTACATACAACCTTTGCATTTGTAATTTACTTGAGAATTAGGAAAAAAAAAAACTGAGCAAGTAGCCTTTATGAAATATTTAACATTTTTGGGATAAAATAAATATTTTTCACTTATCACAAAACATATGTCAGTAAATGACATTATATTGTGTACATAAAAGTTATTAAATAAGTATATGGATACACAAATATTATTTACAATAATAAAAACAGAAATAATGACAAATCGCTGAATGTACGATGTAAAAGTTTTACAAAAATATGTACAACAGATCGTTACAAGAATCGGAGTAGAAAAGTTTACAATTTAAAAGTAACAGCTATTCTAATAAACACATGTCATTTTGCCAAGGTATTGAGTCAACAGTATTAGTATAATTACAAAATTATATTATGTATATCCATGGAATTTGAAAGCAAACATCTCTTTCGTCAATCTGAGTGATCCATACAACATGCTGTAATTCTGAACATATCGTAAATATCTTGAAATTTAATTTAATTGCAGTTAAATTTTGATATACTACTTAAACTACTGTCTCAGTGGCATAGCTAGGGTGGGGCAAGGGGGATATCTGTCCCTGGACGCAGCAGCATCCAGGAGGTGCCAAATTGATTTTACGAAATTTTAGAATGAAAGGTTTTCTATGCTTGGCACATGGAAAGGGGTGCAAAATCTTCAGTTGTCTCCGGGTGCTAGTTATGCCTCTGTACTCTCTTAAGTAGTTTCTGTACTAATAAACATGCATTGTGAAATTTAAAGTATGGTTGATCCTTTGTAAAATTTTAGAATGAAAGGTTTTCTATGCTTGGCACATGGAAAGGGGTGCAAAATCTTCAGTTGTCTCCGGGTGCTAGTTATGCCTCTGTACTCTCTTAAGTAGTTTCTGTACTAATAAACATGCATTGTGAAATTTAAAGTATGGTTGATCCTATTAAATTACGCAACATGTAAAACTTTAATTGGATCAAAACTGCATTCAGTATTGTAACAGCTATTGCCAATTCGTACAACTTTCAATTAAGTATTAATATTGAAATCAGCTGTATAATGTATTTTTAAGAGTTCTAAAACATACCAGGAGAACAATCAGTTAGTCATGTATTGTACTCTTTATGCATATTCAAAATGTGTTTGCAAAGTATGTAAAAATTTGTTGCAAAATAACCATAAAATTAATGTTTAATTTTCTTCCCAGCTCAAGCAATGATGTTAATGAAAGAAACATTACCTTATGATGTGAGTTACTTTTGCACTGTTTTTTTTTATCTCTGATAAGGTATATGAGTGCTGTTTTCTTTCAGTTAATTTGGTTAAAGTATAAGTTTATTTTTTTTTAGCCTCAGGTATTAACATGGGACAGTTCTCACCGTTCAAATCTACAGCAGACATATTGCTATTGTGGGGGTCCTGGAGAGTAAGTTTAATTTCTTTTTATGTTATACTCATTATTATCAAACTTTTTGCATTACATTTATTTATTTATTTTACAGATGGTATTCCAAGATGCTTCAATGTACGAGATGTAAGCAGTGGTTTCACGAAGGTTAGTTTTGTAAAATATCTTATTTTGTTCTTAGTGCTAATTGCTGTCATTAATTTATTATATAATTTTGAAAAGCAGCACCTTTTTTAAACCAAATATAAGTATTTTTAATCTTTAAATTTGATGAATTGTCTTTAAATATGTATAAAATAAGTTTTCATAACCACAATGTAGATGCTTAGGTTTTCCGAAGTGTGCAAAATAGGTATAATGTAAAATTGATTGCAAATGCTTTTTTTTTTATCCTGTCACACAAAAAGAATATGTGTATGCATTTTTATTGTGTACATAAGAAGGCCTAGAACATCAGAAGGTAATGTTAAAAAAATCTGACAATCTTGCATTTGCTGTTCTTAAAAGTCCATTCCATGCTATAATCAATATGTAAGTCTTCCAAAAGCAAATATATGTGATATCGTGCATAAGAGAATTATATTCTTTAAGATAAGTTATATTCCTTTAAAATTAAACTATTGCATGCAATTGGAACGCAGGTGTATAGGATTATCTATGTTTTGAACATACTACAGAGACTGGATAGTGACCCAGCTTTTTTTAATATATCTTCCTCTTACCAGGAGACTATTCCATGCAAACAGTTATGTAAATTGTTACAACTGCTAAATCTAAAGCTTTGAAAGTCCATGCAGAACCCACTGTAGACATGATTTAGGTCTTCTTCCCCCAAATAGAGCAAATACAAACGGAAAATGCTGAGTTGCAGATTCAACAAAATGAGTTCTATTTTTCAGCTTTTTGGGAGATTAGATGAATCGCTAATACTCAGGACAATAGACTGACAGAATTGGACTTATCCGAGGAGGATAGGTTTTTATCTTATATACTATTCTTTTGGATTCTGTTAAAAATGAATTTTTGAAAAAAGTTTAAAGTTTAAGAATTGACATTATTGACCATCTCAAAGAAAGAATCACAATTACAAGTATTGTACCAGGTATTCTTGTCGGAGTGTAAACAGCAACTGAATATTGCTTTGATGCTTGTCATACTTACTGTTAATGGTGCATATATTGTACATGATCTTTTTGAACGATGGAATTAAATAAAAGCACTTTCAATTCATTTGACGTAACACATACTTCATGAAGACCTCGTGAAATCCTCCCATTCATTCTTGGAGACTTTATATAATATGTAAAAAAATTTGTATCTAGTTAATCACATTTATAACTTGACTGTATTTGTTTAACTGTATTTGTTTGACTGTATTTGTTTAACTTGACTGTATTGTATATCAGGAGGAGATTTATAACTATATACGTAATTAGGCAAAATATTGCATATCTAGCAGAAGGGATAATCAGCAGATGAAGATCATACATTCTGCTGAATTTTGGGTTTGGCAACAGATTTCTGAACTATAAAGGTTCTAAAATGTTGTTTTACTTTTCTGCATAGATTACTATCAAATAGTATGTGAAGAGTTGGAAAGAAAGATTTATAATTTTGATATTTGATAAATGCATATATGTCTTTGAATTTGCAGATTCCAACTTTTCCTGTTTTATAATGAGCATATTTTTTTTAAATTAATGAGCATTAATGTTCTACGTGCATAATAATTGAAAATGACTTCTGCAATATGAAAATATAGCAGATTTTTGTTTTTAAAAAATAATTTCACATTGTTATAAAAATATTTTCAGGATTATTTAAAAATGATTATTATTTATTTATATGCAATTTTCATGTGATTTGATCAAAGTTGACTTATGGTATTATATGTGAATTTTGAACCTTTTAAGATAGGGAGCTATTAACTTTTTCTAAATCTTCTTTTTTAATTTACTGCTAAGTAATAATAATATGCAATACATTGTTCTTTCTTTCATTTTTAAAAATGATCTGTCCTTTATATATGTATTTCTATTATAGCTTGCCTTCAATGCTTAGATGAACCTCTTTTATATGGAGATAGATTTTATATTTTTGTATGCTCTGTGTGCAATAAAGGACCAGAGTTCCTTCGGCGTCTTCCTTTAAGATGGTAAATTATTAGTTGTTGGTATTTCTAGGAATTGTGTTTTTCTTTCTTTTTAATTATAAAATTTTACATTTGTTTTCTTTTTATGTTGTAGGCCTGATATTGCTCATCTAGTCCTTTTTAATTTGTCTGTAATGCATGGGAAAAAGTATTTTGATTTTGATACTACAATCATGTCTTTCCTAAAAGAGAAATGGTCTCAATTCCAGATCAAAGGAGAAGTAAGTATTATTAATGCTACAATGCATTGTGATTTATTGATGTGAAATCATTGTTGATTTACATTAAAATATGTTTTAGTAACTTGCTCTCATAAAGTGAGCTTTATAGCCCTGAACAACTGTTTTGTGAAAATAGATCCTTTTACAGATGAAGAAAAACGTAAAGTTAATAAATTGTTTTTGATTTTAAATAATTGCTATTACTTGCAATGAGTTTTCACATCGTAAGAGAATATAAATTTTTTTTGGCATTAAATTTCCCAAATTTTCCTTTTTGCACCAATTTCCTAAAATTGGAGCCAATTTTTTTTTTTTTTTTTTTTTATTTGATGATGTATTCTTTTTATTTTATGTTGTAATTATATTTTTTATTTCCCTTTAAGTCAATGTCTCGAATGCCTGGTGATGAAAAAAAGAAAAAAATGTTACAGATTCTTCAAAATACCAAGAGCAGGTAAATATATATATATAGAGAGAGAGAGAGAGAGATACTTAAAGATTCTAAAGTTAATCCTTAAATTTTAAATTCATAAAATAATGGAAATTTGTGCATTTTAAATTTGGAAATGGCTGTGTAACTATATTTAAATTTTTTCTGTGTTACCATGATCATTATTAAATAATACGATGAAATAACATTTTGTACATTCTTTACATTTATTTGGGAGCTGTACATTTTGTTACATTTATTATGGAGTTAAAAAATGAATATTAACAGAGCAAAGTTACATATTTTTATTTTGAGTGAATTGTATTTCATCTTCCTGAATTCACAGATATTTTTTGAAATTTCAAATGATGTATGTTATTAAACCTATGTTTCTTGTTATCTGTTATTAATAGTTAATTTATTTGTTATACCAGGTTTACCTCGGGCAAGGAAGTGAAGAGAAAGACGCTTCTTTGGGGTCTGCGATGCCGTGTCCCTCCTCCAATGCCAGTAATATCAATACCTGAATCTGGGGCTATCACAAATGATGTTCTAGATTCTTTTAATGCTTCATATCGCAAGTCAAAACATATAACCAAGTCAAATAGGTACGCATAAGATATTATTTTGTATGTTATATCTTCTTGATTTATGAATTTTAATTTGTACTTGAAAAATTTGTCAAAAATGTGAAATTACGTCTTAATTTAATCAAAAATTATCAAGTTGCTGGGTATTTCTGTTTGTGTAAAGAACATATCATAAATAATAATTTCATAACAATCAGAAATTCATCATATTGAATAAACATCAGCCCTAATCTTCTATCAACATTTAGGAAGATTTATGGTCCACTCTTTGTAGAATTGAGTTGTTCAAAAGCAGAACATTTAAGTTGTTCTTAACCTGTAGGAAAGCGCATAGGGTGTATCATACCCCAGCCCTACATAAAAGTGGAATATTCCTAACTTGTAAAACTGAAATTCTGTGCTGCATTCAGTAGTTGAGTTTCTAGTTATGGTTGATTCTCAGAATCGCTTTTTCTTTGCCTGTGCATTTCAGAAAAAGATTTATCGGTATTTTGTTGGAACTGGGGTATGACACACCCCACGTGCCTGTCCGCGTAAGTGTGTTTCTGACTGCATATTTAGTTCAGAAATTTATTTCTAGAGTGTAACGGCAAATATTTCTACTCGCAAGTGATCTTAAAGTACTTGACATTAAATTCTTAAAAATTTCTAACTGCATTATGGTAAAAAGAATGACTTCCTATGAATTGGAGATGCAACGCCTGTGAGATTTATTAGAAATATTTGAAAGTGCTGAAGATTTAATTTCAGAAACTGAAGATGAAACTAGGAATACTACGCTGTTTTGGTTTCAAAAAAGATAAAACATTAATTCCTGATGTTCCTAAAAAAGGAAAAACTGTTCTTATGCTTTCAACATTATATAACGATCATACTATAGATGATACTATTGGAGAAAATAAAATGTCAGGAATTATATGTTTTTATAATGTGACTAAAGGAGCAGTGGATATGGGGGATGAAATGTGAGGCAATTATTCAATTGCCAGAATAAAAAGGAGGTGGCCAATGGTAATTTTCTTTCCTGCACTGATTGTTGCTGTAATAAATGTTTGAATTATATTACATTCAACTGCTAATCCACCAACCAGAACCAGAAGTTTGTTTTTGAAGGACTTAGCATTACAATTAATGAAAAAAGGTATTGAACAAAGATCAGAGATTAATAATTTACCAAGAAACTGACGTAATGCTTGCAAAACAAAATCAGAAGTTTCGATGAAGAATTAAAACGAATACATGAAATTCGAAACAACTAAGTTTGAAAGATGTGATAAATTGCCCTCGTGCCAAGGACAGAAGGTGAATGCAGTGTTTAAAATGTGAAAACATTCTGTGCATGTACACATGAATGTATTTCATTCAAAGTGTAAAAAAATAAAATAAGCATTGCGTATTAGAGATGCAATGAAACTTAGAGGCATGATGTTTATTTTTTTATTATTTTCATTTATCTTAATTTTAACTCTAAGATTATTTTGGAAATTAATTTTTTAAAATGATCTTTAAAATGATATATACAAGTTTGCATTTTGTGAAATGTAATGTTTTCTATAAGCATACAAAGTTCAAAAACATAAAAATTTCTAAAAGTGTCCACAATTTTGGCCACCACTGTATATTAGATTTATATATAGCACTATTCTAACATAGGTATTTTTACACAAAATCCGACTTCTTATGAAATAACATACCAATTTTTTTCCATACTTCGATTCTACGACTCAAATAGTGTCAGAATGCCAAGTTTTGTAAAAATCGTACAAGTAGTTTTTAAAATATTAGCTTTCAAAATTTTAGCTCCTCAATATTAATTGAATTATTTATTAATATCTCTTTTTTTATTAAACTTTTTTGATTTTTCCCTTTCACATTTCGAAATTTAGGTTCATTCCAAATAAATTTCACCCATTTTTTGTGTTTTATTTTTTAAAATAATTTTTATAAATTTTTCGAAAAAAAATTTTGAATTATAATCTTTTTACCATTGTCTTAAAGTAGGTGTAGTTCTAAGCATACATGTAAAAAATTAGAGTTTTTATTCAAAATTTTCTCTAAGATATACACGAATTTACATATTTTCACTTTTTGAAATTTGGCATCTTTTTTTGAGCGATAATAGCGCCAAATGTGGTTTATGGATTTCTGTTACAGTGAGTTGCCGCAGTTACTTTTAACCTTAAATTTCAAATAAATTTTTAGGGAGAATTAATTATATGAAATGTTTTCTCTCAATGATGCATAATAAATATTTATTAATATTATATAAAAAGCTATTTTTTTAAATTATAAATGATATTATTCAAATTTTAACTTCTTTTTCCCTTCCATTTTTTTTTTTTTTTAAATATTTGTAAGAGTAAATTTTTGCCTTCGTCTTGTTATCATCTGATACTTTACATTGATTGCATTTAAATTGAATTGTCTAAAACTGAGAAAGTTCGTTTGATGTTTATTTTCACAATGTTTTTAAGCAAACAGGACATTGATAGTTTGGGTAATGTCCCACCTTTAAAAATTATATATATAAATTTTTACATTAATCCTCTTCGAAAGAATGTTTTAATTAGCTAATTTTCTCTCGTGTTATAGATTGTATAAAAAACATAATCTTTAATATGATTTAGATTGTTTGTAGCTGATATAATAATCGGGTCACTTAGTAGTACAGAATAAACATTGCTGGTCTGTTTTATTTCTTTGTCATTTAACAAAAAATCTTTTAATTAAATTATTTATCTTTTGGACTTTGCTTTAAACTTTATTTATAGTTAAAATGATTACAACCGACACTATTAAGCCGGTTCATCATAAAAGAATTAAAAAAATGAAATAATACAGTAATCATACCTAGACAATACACAGAATAATACAATAACACGTAAAAGATTAAAATCCAGTCATATAAAATGATGAGCCGGATTACAGCTGACACTAATCAGCTTTCATCATATAATAAAAATGAAAAGCTGTCTTCAGCTGAAACACAATTCATGTAATTGATATTTTAAAAAAATTGACAAGAATGGAAAATTTATGGAAGTCTAGCAATCGAAAAATCTTAATCTTCTTGTGTGAGCGCCCACCAGCGGCCGAGTGGTAAAATTGCTGAACACTGGTAGTTCGGCCCGAGGTTCGAATCCCGCGAACGGGCTGGCTGCATGGGCGTTTTCGTGGTTTTCCCCATATGTAACGTGTATACGAGCCAGTTTCCCTTAGAAAGTCCTCCATGAAGGCATCCCTCCTCTTAGGCAGATAGCCCTCGAGGCTTTGCCATAATCACACACACACACACATCTTGTGTGAGCACTGAAAATAACTGTAGAAGAAAACAAGAAAATTAGGGAGAAAAGTAAGCAAAAATTTGAAGGGAAATTTGGCTGTCAGATATACCGAGATGTTTTAAGTTGAACACTTTTGAATATACTTTCAGGCTACGTCAAAGAATTATGTGTTCAAAAAGAAAACAATTGGACATGTACACCAGCAAATACCATCAATTGAGCTTGTGTTAACAGAAAAGACAAAAACGATATCATTGCTGATTAAAGTGAAGAGCAACTGGTTTTAGACTATATGGTTGTATAAATTTAAATTACATTATAGAACATCGTATCGTATCATAAACGGAGAATCCCATGATTTCTCAGTCGAATTATTTGAAGATTCAAGAGTTTATCCAGTGATGTATGTGGATGTCACCTAAAGATTTTTCTTTCCTCCTGATGAAACAGAGGCCAAGCAGTAAAGTTGCTGAACACTGGTAGTTCGATCCGAGGTTCAAATCCTGCAAACGGGCTGGCTGCATGGGCGTTTTCTCCATGTGTAATGTGTATACAAGGCAGTTTCCCTTAGAAAGTCCTACACGAAGGCATCCCTCCCCTTAAGCAGATAGCCCTAGTGTGCTTTGCCATAATTAAATAAACCAAAACCTCTTGATGAAACCAGTCTTTCCTTTCATCTCATACCTTCAAAATGCTTAGCCTCTAAAGACTGATAAAGGCTCTGACCAAATACTGTTAAAATGGATTGAATTGGATTATTAAGTTACGGCAAAGCAGGAATATCTGCCTAAAAGGAAGGATGCCTTCGTGAAGAACTTTCTAAAAGAAACTAGCTGGCATACACATTACACATGAGAAAATCCATGAAAAAGCCCATGCAACCAGCCCGTTTACGGGGATTCGAACCCCGGAGTGAATTACCACTGTTCAGCGACTTTATCGCTCGGCCGTTTGCGGGCCTTTATGAAATGGAAGGTGATAACTTTATTTAAAATGATTGTCAAAAATACCAAAGTGTTTCGAAAAGTTGGATGCTTTTTAATATACTTGCAGAATGCCTGAAGAAAAAGATCAAGAATGAAGCAGAATGCCTATAGAAAAAGAAAAGAAAAAATTTATTTTTGCGTAAAATTTAGTATTTGTAATTTTTAAATTTAAAACTTTTTTAATCTTATGATATTTGATTCTTGTGATTTCAAAAAGAAAATATTTGACTAAAATATGAATAACATTTTAAGAAACCAAATGTAGGATGATAAAATTGTGTAAAGCAATGGGCACAATGATAAAACTGTTTCAAGCAGTGTATGCAAATCATCCTAAGTTAAAATGTCGGTTATTCATCTCTCTTATTTATATATCTTTCCTGAACGGAACATTGAAAGGAGTGTTAACTCTGCTTTACTGTATTTTCTCTTTTAATATATGCAGTTTTGAAATGCATCATAGTCTGGGTTACAAAGTAGTCTTCCGAAAGAAATGCAATTCAAATAAATAAAATCAAATTCTGGAAAATTTATATTGATAAATATATTTAAAATGCTCAGTTCAATAGATAATATCGAATAGAAAATTTAAAAATAATTATCTGAAGAGACAGTGCAACACTAACAATTAAAATAAAAGTCTAAAAATTACCTAAAATAGTAACTATGACTAAAAATATAGTATAAAGAAAACTATTTGAAAAAAAAAATAAATAAACGATGCACCTTTGATTTAAACTACGCAGTTCGAATGAGTAAATACAGTCAAAAGTCGTTAATCCGGACTCGTCGGGATTTCGTTTTCACCTGCGCGTTTAATGTATAACGGATGATATAAGCTAAAATTATCTAATTATCTATTTCAGTTAATGTTGATGATTGCGTTGTTCCTTAATCTTCGAATTGGATCGGGCTTATTATTTTTTGCAGACTGTAAGAGCAATTTTATAAAAGTAAACTTGAACTTTCGATTATGTCAAATAGAATTTCCGATGCTAGAGCTCCCAAAGGATCTACAAAACGAAAGTATGTTTCGATGTCCATCAAACAAAAAGTGGAATTATTGCAAAAAATGGATAAAGACATGAAGAAGGTGACAGAGAGGTTATTGAAAACGAAAAAATTTCGATTGACAAGTTAGTCGGTATTCTCGGCACTGCAATTACGGGACTTGAACAGTGGAACTTTGTAACTGAGCAAGAAATTATGTCTTTTTATAGAATTAAAGAGGGAAAGTATTATCACATAAAAAATGAAGCAACTTAAACAACTTACATTGAAAGAAATGTTTAATAAAGTAAACAAATAAATATTAAGCTTTTTTTTTTTTTTTTTTGTAAATTTTGATACCCTTTAGATCATAATTGTTCTTTATTTCATAAATTATGGTTGGTTTCATATTTTTAATTTTAGAATTTCTGCATGCCATCTTACGAGATTTAAACTGATGATCTATAATCCGGAATCCCCGACGAGTCCGGATTAACGACATTTGACGGTACATATTATGCTCCCTGCTGTAGCAAGATTTCATTAAAAAAAGAAAAAGCCTTACATGGTTGTGCACATAAAAAATGTTAAGCTTCTTTCTTATTTTTTGCCTGACATTTTATTGAAATGTGCTTGTCAGTGAAATAGATTTACTGAGTAAGAAATAAATAAATAAGTAAATAAATAAATAAATAAATAAAAAGAAAAATAAAAAGAAATAATAAACAAACCGGAACTGAAGCACTTTTTATATGTTCTGATGTTGCAGGGTACTGTTTAGTTTCTTTAATAAGAATGGCTTTGGTCTGAATAGATAAAGTTTATGTATAGATTTCAGCTCTGTATGAAATACGTATACTGCTTACAGTTCTATATCGCTCGTTCTACTGAGCCAATTGATGAAATTCAAACGTACACTGCTTACAGTTCTATATCGCTCGTTCTACTGAGCCGATTGATGAAATTCAACTTGCGTTTTTCACGTCTAAAAAGCATGACTTAAGATATGTATTAGATTTATATATAGCCTTGTTCTAATATAGGTATTTTGACACTAAATCAGACTTTCTTTGAAATGACATGCCAATTTTTGTAAAAATCGCATGATTAATTAAAAAAAATTAGCTCTTAAAATATTAGCTTCTCGATGTTAATTGAATTTGATATATATTTATTAATCTCTCTTTTTTTTTTTTCTTTCCAGAATTCGAAATTTAGGCTTAAATAGAATTCGCACACTTTTATTTTTAAAATTTGTATTTTAAAATATTTTTATAAATTTAAAAAAAAATTTTTTGTTTTATAACGAATAAAATTTTTAACATCGTGTTAAAGTAGATGTATTTCTAGGCACTCCTGCAAAAAATTATACTTTTTTATTCAAAATTTTCTAAGATACACATGAATTTACATATTGAAGAGTGTTGAAATTTGGCTCTTTTTTTGGTGAGTGATAATAACGGCAAACAATAATACACACTTTGTTAAAATTATTTGAAAGTATGAACGATGACTTTTTTCCCTCACTGGTCTTCGATGAAAAAAAGAAAAGGAAAATAGGGTGCTATAAATTAAGAAGTTCGCTAAGTAAATTATTCTTCGCACAAACTGAAAAATATACGCCAAGATAAAATTTTTGAAGTTCTCCATAAATTTTGCACCAAATTTTGCAAAATTTAATATTTAGGCATAGTTTGAGTTGTAGAATCGAAATATAGAAAAAAATTGGCATGTCATTTCAGAGAAAATCCGATTTTATGTCAAAATATCTATGTTAGAATGATGCTGTATATATACTAAGTCGTGCTTTTGAGACATAAAAAATGCAATCTGAATTTTGTCAATTGGCCCAGTAGAATGGGAGATAAGAAATGTCCTTTTTTTGTGTGCAGTTTTAGTAGCAACGATTCTTACAAGTGGTCCTTAAACATGGCATAAACTCTTTCAAACTGAAGCACTTAGAAATGGTAAAAATGAACAATATGTCGAATTCATTACTTTAATTTCATAGAAAGTGTTATTTATCTATAAGATGTTGTGTGTGAAAAGGAAATGTTTTATTAGTAATCCTTTTAAACATTGAGTATCTTATTATTCTTGTTCTTTAGTAATGCCGTTTTTACTTCCTTGTACGAAGTAAAAAGGAAGTATTATAATCGCGAAAAGTTTCAGGCAGCATATTTCAACGAAAATATCCATTTTGACCGCTATCGAATGCAATTTAATGATATTTTTGTGTGATATCTGTACGTAAGGACAGAATAAAATACTCTTTCACTCCAAAAAAATTCTAAAACTGCTTTAAAATGAATTCTGGAGAGAATTTTTCGTGGCATCTGTACGAATGTATCTCGCATAACTCAAAAATGAGTAGCCTCAGAACGTTGAAATTTTGTATATAGGACTGCTATAACATGTAGATGTGCACCTCGTATTTTGGTTGCAATCGGCTGTGCCAAACGTATATAAACATTATGCCTTTAGTAAATCTGTATGCAATATTTTTAGAATTATCAACAATTTTAAAGTTTTTTAAGTGCCGCTCTAAGCCTAACAATTTTTTTGATGGCGGCCAGTGCTTGTTTACATTTGAAACAGCAGGCTAGTGGATTTGTTGCCAATCTAGAGAAACTTAGCTTCGCAGCAACAAAGGTAACACCTTCATTTATTATTGCGAATTAAATCATGCTTAATCCATTCTGGAATTTTTTTCAGGAAATAAGTGTTTAAGATTTACTTCGTAATTTTTAATACAGATATTTTGAGTTTTTATGTATTTTTGCTTTGTCGTGAAGTGAGAATCGAATTAATTGAATGAGAAATACTCAATTGTCTGTGAAAAACTGTTCCTTTTTTGTTTTGTTTGCTTAATTTCTTTTATACATCATTCTAATTTTATTATAGTATTTAAATAGAACATGTGGCAACGATTAGATAATTCTTTAAATGATATAAATTTTGTGCATTCTGAGTTATAATATGAATGAAATATAATACTCTTAAGTGAACCTAGCATCAGAGTGTCGCTATGGTAAACAAATAGAGTGCATTTTAAAGAATGCATTTTTTCTATTGTGGTTTATGCGCTGTCAGCGAAGTAGATTTAATTCAATCCAAGAAGTTTAAATGAAGTGTAAGAAAAAGTGCGTATAATTTAATATTCCTTACAAGGAAGTCATGTGGTGTACACATCAGATTTTTTCTCTTTAAACATCTACATCTAGATTTCATGAAATAAACATTTAGTTAATGAATGTTGAAATGAAACTTAGTTGATTAGATTTTACTTCTTAGGGATGTATCTGAAGATCATAATTTGTGCATAAAATAATTTTTCAAACTTGTAAGAAGGATTATACTTTTTTTTGGGTGAGGAGTGGACAATTTTCATTGAAGATTACCTTAAATTAATATAGAAGGTGTATTAGTATTATTATGTTTCTGCTTTAAATTAAAATTCATCTATATTATTAATTCATCTATATTATAAATTTATAATTCATCTATATTATTAATTCATAAAAATTAATTAATATAGAAATAAATTTTTAAAACTTATTTATGTATTTAAATTGGTTTGATTAAGAAATAGAATTCATCATAGTTTGGTTTTTTGCTTCAGTATATACTGAAGCTAAAGCAGAATATTGCTTGTAGATTGTAAAGTAAAAGTAATTTATTCAGACTTCATCTTTTATTTTGGTGTACAAATATGTTTTAGGAAAAAAAGGCTAGTAGGTTTAGTAGGTTATTTTATCTTCAGTTACTGCAATTTAAAAAGACAATTTTTTAAAACAAAACAGCTTTTTCAAACGTACAAGGTTGATTAAAAGTCTGGATATTAATTTTTATATATTCTTACTTTGTTCATGTTGCTTCATTTTTGTTTAAATTAATGAGACCTTTTAGTCTTAGCTGATTTAGTATGAAATTATTAAATTCTTAAAATTGTTTTTAGCACAATTTTGGCAAAAAGAGCACACAAACTTACCATTCCTGTAAGTGAATCTGCTAAAAGTGAAAGTTATAGCAGACCTTTTAAAAAAATTGAGAAGTCTGTTCATTCAAGTCCAGATGAAGAAGAAAGTAAAAGAGCTTTTTGTCAACCAAGTAAGAAGGTAAACTGAATATTATAACTATACTATTATTTAAATTTTGATTAGTTGCTATTTATTTCAAGATGAAATGAGATCAGAAAGATGAAATTATTTGAAGATTCAAATTTAATTCTGATCATGAAATAAGATCAGAAATAAATTTGAATCATCACCAACAGGTTCCTTTTTAAATTAAAATTGTTAAAAAAATTAATTTTTAGCATTGCTTTAATTAAATTGGATAAAGAATGGATTTTATTTATATAATTTCACAATCATTTATGTTTTGAAGATGAAACTTCATTGCATCAAATATTCTTTCAAATGATGTTCGTATATAAACTGTGAAGCAAAATTATTTAATAGGCATGCAAATGTAAAACAAGAAGATTGAAAATTCTAAATGCAAACAGTTCACTGGCTTCTTTATGCAAGAGAAATATATATTTGGAACATGAGGATATGTATTTAAATGTTTATAATATTGCACATTCTATAAAGCAGAGGTTCTTAACGGGGGGGGGGGATTTCAGAGGGGAATGTGCCAGCCTTTTATCTACCTGTTAAGTACTTCGTTTTAGTTTATGAATATAAAAAAACTATTTTTATTAAAGTAAGTTTTGATATTTATCAACATTTTCTATACTTTTTCTTGTTAACCTATAAATAAATACATGTTAAAATGTAATCTAAAATAGTTCATGATACTGTAGGCATCAATAAGTTTACTATATTTAATTATGTTCTGTGCATAATAAAAAATCTTCACTTTTAATCCATGTTTGTACATTGTTGTACATCAGAAAAGAGTGAAAATGTGGAGTGTCTCACAAAGTAATTAGATACTTTGAACTGTTTAATTATGTCTTGAAAAGTACAAATTTTTAAATATATTAACTTGAAACTACAAAATATAACTTCTTCAAAAGTGTGTGTTTGCATAGTTTGTTTAATATTAAGTATTTTTTTCAAAAATAAAATATCGGTTTTTAAACATAATGTTTTATGAAAATTCATATTGCAAAAACCTGTAACACTTCTGTTTAGCAAGCAGTTATCATCTACAATAAATATTTAATATTTATTTTGCCTCAGAGTAATAAGCAATATATAAAATTTTCTTCTTTTAAAAAATTTTGCTGTATTAAAATTTGTATTTCTTCAGCATTTTGTTTCCATTTGCTTCAAGAAAAACAACACATAATTTTTTTTATTTGTAATTAGAGAAAGAGAAACTATTAGAAAAGTTTTTGAAATGATTAACAGGATTTGTTACAATCTTTAAAAGTACTTAAAAATTCTGAGATTTTTTGGAAAACGATGTTGGGTTCTTAAAAGTCCGTAATTTCGGCCAAAATTGGCAGGTCCTTGATTTTACTCATTTTACTTATTCTATTTTTTATGATTGCCATTTTGAATGTGAATTAGCATTTTGGAGGAAATTTT
Organism: Stegodyphus dumicola; assembly: GCF_044657685.1. Lineage (NCBI taxonomy): Eukaryota > Metazoa > Arthropoda > Arachnida > Araneae > Eresidae > Stegodyphus > Stegodyphus dumicola. The sequence continues at coordinate 15,023,188 of NC_140775.1, read as the reverse complement.
TTTTTGTGCGATTCAATTACAAATATATATTTGATGGGTTATCATTTGAATTCTTACTTAATATAAACAGTGCAGTACTCAAGTTTTTGGGTATGAAATCTTGCTTTGATTGAAACATTTCAAAATTATTATTATTATTGAGAATAAAGAATTCATAAAATATTACATCAAAAACAATTTTCCCTTTTTGAGATATGATTTTTTTATTATGCGGTGCTAAATTTTGCAATTTATCAATATTTTAGTGATTTCAAAATCAGCCGAGCCTGACCTTATACCATTAATATTTCTATCCTCACAGTATTTTTTAGTGTCATTATGAGACCTTAACCAAGTGTCTGTTCCTTCTACGTAGTAATATGTATCTGTACATGTTCCATCTGGCCTAACCGCTTTTCTTTGCCAGTTTAAGTCTGAAAGCTCTTTCGGAGTAGATTTATGTTTCAATGATTTAATTTGTTCTGTTGAAGTTTCCTGTTCTTTATCCGATTCAGCATTTTGTTTCCATTTGCTTCAAGAAAAACAACACAATTAAAAACTCATAAATTTTTTTATTTGTAATTAGAGAAAGAGAAACTATTAGGAAAGTTTTTGAAATGATTAACAGGATTTGTACAATCATTAAAAGTACTTAAAAATTCTGAGGTTTTTTGGAAAACCATGTTGGGTTCTTAAAAGTCCTTAATTTCGGCCAAAATTGGCAGGTCTTTGATTTTACTCATTTGACATACTCTATTTTTTATGATTGCCATTTTGAATGTGAATTAGCATTTTGGAGGAATTTTTTTTGCGATTGAATTACAAATATATATTTGATGGGTTATCATTTGAATTCTTACTTAATATAAACAGTGCAGTACTCAAGTTTTTGGGTATGAAATCTTGCCTTGATTGAAACATTTCAAAATTATTATTATTATTGAGAATAAAGAATTCGTAAAATATTACATCAAAGACAACTTTTCCCTTTTTGAGATATGATTTTTTTTTTATTATGCAGTGCTAAATTTTGTAATTTATTATTATTTTAGTGATTTCAAAATCAGCTGGGCCTGACCTTATACCATTAATATTTCTAGCCTCACAGTATTTTTCAGTGTCATTATGAGACCTAAACCACAAGTGTCTGTACATGTTCCATCTGGCCTCTTAACTGCTTTTCTTTGCTAGTTTAAGTCTGAAAGCTCTTTCGCAGTAGATTTATGTTCCAATGATTTAATTTGTTCTGTTGAAGTTTCCTGTTCTTTATCCGATTCTTACAACCCCTCCATTTCGTTTAGTCTTTTAAACCTAGTTTTTGATTTCTGGCCCAGGATGTTATCTTCTGCACTCAGTTTTTCATTGAATTTCACATTACAGGTTTCTATTAATCTATGTTCTTCTAATAGCCATATTTTATGAGCCCTAGTTTCCTTTGCATCTCATTTGTAATTTATCTCTATTTTGTCTGCGTTACCTCTTTTATCTGTAGTTGACACATAATTTTCTACTAACATTAACTCTGTTTTTAAACTGTCCATTTTAATCGTCCACTTTTAACTTTTACTTAAGTTTCCTTTGCTCTGAGTGATTGTCCTCTTTTATGACATATATAACAAGGTCCTTTCTTCGTATTTCCCTCTTTTTTCTTGCATTTAGTTTTACTTTCAACTTGATTACTTTCTCCGGCATTTGTGCTGATAGTATAAAATACGTTTACCTTGCTGTCTTCTAAATCTGCCTGTACCTGATGAAGCCGACTTTCTTCCCTTCCCAGTTCTTCAGCAATTTTTTCCAGCGTTAAAATCCTCGTCCTTCCACCTATAAATCAATTGCACAACCCCGGAGTATTCCTGGGGTAACCTCCGAATCGCTTGAAACCCTTTAAAAAGATCTGCTAAGTTGTGTCCAGTTTCAGCAAGCTTCTTTGCAGTCATTTTTATCCTTGTGATGAATAGCCCAATTTCTTCATCAGGTGCATATCTAATATTGAAATATTCATCTAGAAGCTGGATTATTCTGGCTCTTGTTTTGAGTTCATATTGCTTCTGTAGAACCTCTGATGCTTCTTTACCACTGGAACATTCTTGTATCAATGGCCTAAACTCAGTTTTAATTCCATAATATAACACGGTGAAGGTTCTATTTTCTCTCAATGTGAAACACTGCTTGTCACGTCTTGTTGCAGTTTTAACCATTTTTTCTTTACCTTCTTGTATGAAGCTCCAACAATTTCTGTCTAGTAACAGCATCTTGATAACGACTCTTCATCGATCCCAGTTGTCATGGTTCAATAACTCAAGCCCTTCTGGTAGTAAAGACATCTTTAATTTCGTGTAAGTACAACCACTTGAACCAACTTCTAAACACTTCAGATTCTTTTTGCAGATAACAGCCCTCTTTGCTTACATTCCTTCAAAACTGAGCTGGGCCCATAACTTGTTGGCGTTGGAGCAGTCGCAAAAGTATACTTTGCTTTAAATAAATGCCGAGACTAATATAAAATAAAACTAATCTTTATTTCATGACTTTAAATATAATAATAGACAAGAAGAAACCAGCAAACTCTCTCGTGCTCATGAACACCAAGTATATAAACAACATCGGTCAACCCACCAATACTTCGTCAGCGGCAACTACATTAGTTAATCACCGATTGGCCTCTGAACTAAATTTGCATGAGGAAAACAACAGAACATTAAGTCAACAATATGTACCACAAAATACCATGGCAACCTCTACAGAGAAGGCTCCAACTGGTGTCAAAGATCCCAAAACAAAACTAACAATTTTAGCATGTGCAAATGCTGCAGGAATGTATGAGTGTTAACTTTTTATAATAAGAAAAAAATACACGAGCTCGAGCATATAAAGGAATAAAGAATTTCCCTGTTATGTATTGTGAAAATAAAAGAGCATGGATGACACAAGCACTAATGAATGATTGGTTTAAAAATCATTTCATAAATTGTCCTGATAGTGCAAAAAATTGTCCTGATTGTAGACAACTGTTCGGCTCATACATCACTTAAATTTTTAGTGAAAGATAATGTATCCATATTATTCTTTCCTCCAAATTGTACATCCATCATTCACCCTGTAGATATCGTAATAGTGCGTGCAGTGAAATGCAAATATAAAGTAGCATTTTTTAAAATCCATGTTAAATTTCTTGAATAATGGCAAGATTGTTCAAGAATTCTTAAAATATTTTAGCGTAAAATCTGCTGTGTGATGCATCGCAAGATCGTGGAGGATGTGTCTCCAGATTCTTAAAGTGCTTAGCATAATTTATAGCCAGCTTCCGTATTTCATGGTGAGAACGATGATGAAAGCCGCAAATTTGAAAGTTTTTGGATATGACAAACCGAAGATGAAATATTCCAATTAATGGATTTTGTAAAGAAATTTGGAGAAGTGGTAATAAATGAAGATGATATAACAGAAGTTTTTCATTGCGATGATAGTGCCCAATCATGAGTCAATTAACAAATGCTGAAATCTGTAATATGGTTCTAGATCCAGAAAATACCACTATTGATAGTGAGATAAAGTGACAGGTTATTGAAAACAAAAAAATTTCGATTGATAAATTAGTCAGAATTCTGGACACGGCAATTACAGGATTTGAACAAAATGGAATTTTGTAACTGAACAAGAAATTATGTCTGTTTATAGAATTAAAGAGGAAGTATTATAGAATTAAAGAGGAAGTATTAGCACAAAAATCGAAGCAACTTAAACAACTTAGATTGAAAGAAATGTTTAATAAAGTAAAGAAATAAATATTAACCCTATTTGTTGTAAATTTTGACATCCTTTAGAGCATAAATGCTTTGCTATTTCATTAACCACAATTTCATATTTTTAATTTTTTAATTTCTGCATGCCATCTTACTAAATTTAAACTGATGATCTAATATCTGGAAAAATCCCAAAACCGAAATCGCTGAAGTACCAACGAGTTTGGATCTCAGGATTTGCACTGTATATAGTATTGCTGTAACCTGCATATTTTGAAACAAAAATGAGATTTTGTTTTTAAAATGGCACACTGATTTTTTATCAGTATGTTGGCTCTAAGCTTTAAATGATATTTAAGTGCCAAGTTTTGTAAAAATCCCACAAGCGGTTTTATTTATTTATTTAAATTTGTATTCAGAATTTTAGCTTGGTAATGCTAATTGAATTTTATTCAATAATATATATATATATTACAACTTGAAATTTAAATTTAATACAAATAAAATTCAGGCATTTTCTTTTGTGGGTTATTTAAAAAAAAATGTTCTTTTAAAAAGCTTTGCATATCTAAAAAATTACAGTTCTTTATTTAAAACATTTAAATGTTAGAAAGCTTGAAATTCTTCTGATAAAATAGTCATTTGCATCTTAATTACACCAGTAAAGTGTTCTTGAAGTTATAAAATTATATAAAAGGTGTGAATTGATAATCAGGATAAAGAGGCCTTAGAAAAGTTTTGAAAGCAAGTAACAAGACTGCACTAGCAAAATATTAAAAATATTTGATCTATAACCAAGACATTAAAAATATTGTGATGAATAAATAAGAAACACTACACTGTGAGATGCCTCTATGCTTGTAGAATGAGATATCGTCAGCAAGCAGAAATAGTTTGGCAGTCAGTCTTATTAAGAAGTATTTTTGTGGTCTTGACCATGAAGTTCTTGGTTTCCTATTGTATTTTCTCTCAACGGGGCAATACAGTAGTAATTTATAAGTGAATATAAATGCAGAAGTCATCTTAATATTTCATTCAATTCAAAGGAAATTCTAAAGATGGTTTGATAAGCTACTTACCTCTTCTTTATATGTAAATGTTTCTTTCATTTTGTGGTTATTTATCAAATTTGTGACAGATTTTAATAATTCAGAATTAGTGTAATTAACATTATTTTATATTTTTTGAAAAGAAAAGGCTAACCATTTTTTGCTATAATTATTAAACAATCAGAGTATCTATTAAAAATGATATGATAGTTTAATAAACTGGGAGCATGTCTGCTTTTGTTTGGTCATAAGATTTGTTGCAACTTTGAGTATATTGCTGTGCTCTTTAACATATTTTGCTATAATATTTCTTAAGACATTTAGAAATTGTTCTAATGATGTGACAAATAGTATAAAGTAAATAATTTTACAAATTTAGATAATAAGTGGTATGTAAATGTAATATTTTCCAAGTGGGTCTAAAACCTTTTCAAAACATATACGGTTAATAGGGTTAAATGGGATGAAATGCAAAAATGGAAGTTAAATTTCATTAAATAACAGTAAGTTAATTTAAGATATAAAATGTTTTCATTTAATTATTATTTGATAAAATATTTCTCTTTCTATAGGAGAAACGAAAGTTACCACACAGACTTGCACGATATAGGAGACCAAATGGAGCAAGAAAGTTTACTCGTACTACTCCACCCATAATTGAAATCTCTGACAATGAAGACACTTCATCTTCTCAGGGCACTCTTAATTCCATTATTCCGCATCCCACTAATTTTGAAGGATTGAACAATCCTTTTCTGAGCAGTTACAGCTTGAGCAGTTCAGAATCATCTGCAGTGCCTAACCGCCCTCAGACTCATTTAAGGAATAGTAAATTGAGGAGTAATGCTCGAAGGAAATCTACCTTGACAGTATATCCACGACAGAGATACACTGGTAATAAGTCATGTGAATCTGATGTTGGTAGGCTACTGAATGACTCTCAAACTGTCAATAAAGTTGCATCAGAGTCACAAAAATCAACTGCTGCCTCAACAGCTCCAACTTCTGACTTAAGTTCTTCAGTCAGTAATTATTTTGGCATGGCAGACCGATTAGCCAATGGTGAGAAGTTCTCTGTTCTTGCCAAACGGACTGCTCCTGATGGAAGTGTGCAGTATTTAATTGAATGGGAAGGATTGAATCCATCGTGAATGAAGTGATTTCGTATCACTACAGATATTTGTGCATTTATTCCTCCAAAGTGTTCATGAACTCTTTTGCCAAGGAAAAACTGGCTTTGATATTTTTATTAAGCTATCTTGATAGAAGGGTCATTTTTGAAATGAAATGGGACAAATGTAATATAAATATGCATTTTTATTATGTCTGAAAATTGCTTCTGATTAGGAAAATTCTAATTTACTAAAAAGAACCCTGTACTGAATAAAGTAATTGCTATTTAGTAATTTTATTTTAAATTCAGTGATAGTTTTTCAAATGTGCAATTTAATTACGAAATATATTTAGTGATTCAAAGAAAAATAATGCACAAATAAAATGGTTTGTTTATCATAAAAACTGATAATCAAAACATTTTTTGATTATGCAAAGAGACGCATGTATATACTTCTTCATCTAAATAAATATTTTCTTTAATTTCTGCTAAAAATTTTAAAAGAAGAATCAAAATTAAAAGCTGTATATAATTGATTGTTCTATGAGATTTAATTGCTAGAATGATTGTAAGTATCTGTGAACTCGTTATTTTTATGTGCAAGAATTATTTTTCTTTCCACTTATAACTGGTGATGTGTAATCTTTAAGATTACAGCAGATATGTTTGAGAATGTCCTGAAATTTCACACAAATAAAATAACAAAAAGTATAGTAAAGTTAAACCATGAATTAAAAATATTACTCCTATTTTTTTATTTTGAGTGTATAGTTTCTGGATTTTTCAATAATTTTGTTACTGCATTTTAAACTTGTATGTACCCTTGGCTGTGAAGCTTTACTTTCCCTATATTGGTGAGAAATTATTGGAGAGATTGTTTTCTTAATTGCTTCCAGAATAACTTTTTGAAGTGACAGAAATTTATTATCCAGTGTTTCGGGAGAAATATTATCAAAGTAACTTACTGCTTTGGTTGTAGCTCTTCTGCTAAGAATATTTTCCAAGTGTTTCTTCATAATCTTTGCATTTACATCCACAGTTTTAATTTTTTTCAAAGAATCAACATCAGTATAAGATTTACCATGACAATTATTTTCGGAAACATGTTTCCAAAGGTCATTCTGTCACACTTATATTGTTTTGCAGCTAATATAATTGCACGTTTCTCCAACTTTCCTTTTTGTCTTTTGATGCATCAAGAACTGGACAGTCACAACTCAATCTATGCTTGAAATCTCTTTTTCATCGTACTTTTACAATGGGTTGATATTGAACTGAAATTAAAACAATTTATTTAGAAAAATAGTTCTATTTTGTAATAATTAGGTTAATCTAAAAATAAGATATATCAGAATAAATGACAGATGTCATGAAACATTGATTTTGATTGAAAGCTTCGCAGCTTTGCTCTACAATGTAACTTACAGTCATATTCACTTGTTACTATTATTATGAGACAGAGGGAGTCTTAAATTTGCATCTGTATCACATTATTAATTGCTGTAGTAGCATATGGCATTGCAATCTACTAGTTGACAATTGGGTTTTCAGACATTACCAAAAAACTTCCGATTTGTAGTATATATTGAAATATGCATTTTCACTCAATATGTCAGCCTGTTTTTTGCTCAAAGCATAATGTTCTCATGGTTTGGCATCAGTTTGGTAAATGTTTAAATATTGCCAGGCATTTGTATTAAGCTGCTTTATTTGTAGCCATAATTTTTGAACGGAACTTATATGAACAGAATGCCTGGAAACAGATAGTTGTATAAAGCATTTCATATCAGATTTTTATTTGGCTTAATCATTTCTATAGCGGCTGAATGTGATAGAATGAATTATTTTTTTCTTGAAACAGTTTGCTTTTAAAACAAAATACCCAAAATTTAAAAATAGGAATTGCGGGATCTGTATGGCTGGCAGCTTGTAGAAACTTGCAGAAGGCATTATTCACTACACTTGGGTGGTCCTAGTTTATACATTTTACTTTACATCTACCTCCACTGACATGAAATTTAAAGCATTTAGGACTTTCACAAAAGATATATATTTTAGGGCTACTACAGGCTGTTTAGTAGTAACCCTCATGTACCATTGTGTGTTGTCCGCGTAACGCAACAAATATTTCAATGATCGGCAAAAGCCAAGCTCTATAATCTTAGTGCTACTGATATATTAACAGAGACATCGCCATGCATAGTATGGAGAATAATTTATCATAAAGCATATCATCTTTCCATTTACAAGCTTTTGTACTAGTCATGTATTTATAAATTCTCATTCAAATTTTTTTTTAATCTAGAGTTCTGCTGAAATTCAGTTTTTAGTTTCCTTTACTGAGCATAACAAGCTCATTACCAATTTTTTATGAGTAACTGAATACGTTATGCATTTATTATAAAACACAATGAAATAACTAGGAATGTTACAAACATTTATCTTGCTCATTATTGTGGAACATGAAAGCAATAGATATAATAAAAATGAAAATTAAGCTCTATTAATTGTGTGCCAGTTGCTGCTCAAAGAATATGAAAAAGGAAGCAAATTAAGAGATTTTTTTTTTCATTTATTGGTGGCATATCTAAAAAGCGAAGTTAAAAAAAAGGAGTGGATTTACTATAATACAAAAATTGAAAGGATGAAGTTAAAATTGTAGCCTTTCATCAGAAAGCATAGTTTCACATGACCAATTGCTTTTTTGTTACAAATTAAAGTTTTTAAACAACACTAGATGGCAGTTATAGTTTGTTATATTTTCAAACACACTCTACAAAGCATTGACCTTCAGTACACACTTTTGGTTCTCATACTTTTTAAAAAAATTTTTCGTTGGGTCAGGGTAATTTGAACATGTAAACAACTACATGACTTCGATTCTTTTATTCATTTTGTTATATTTATGAAATTTGTTGGACATATCAGAGTTTTACAAAGTAATTTGTTCAGTTTTTTAGTATTCATCCCCCCTGAAGGGTTTCTTTAAAATTTGCAATTGTTTTTCATCATGAAAATTTTATTACAGTATAATCAGATACTATCAAGGATAATAAACTGTAAATTTCAGCATATGTAATTAAAATAACGATTTTAAATGAAATTGAGCTTAATGGGGAAAATTGCTCTCCTGTACGTATGTATACTTTTGGAGCGTGCAGTCCTTGGGAAGCACTTTTTTCTCCTTTCACATGTCCTGAACAGGTTACAAAAGAAGTAATTTATAGCATTTTTTACCTGTGTAAAGAGAGTAGGACAGAGCATTTACCTTTCTAATCTAAAAAGAATGAATAACAGTTGATTAGCAAATGCAGAAGAGAGCACTGTATTCATACAACTGTTTCAGACATGAGTATAGTAAAATACAGGCCAAGAAAAATAAAAACTACACCAACTCTTTATTTTGCTTTCTTTTCAAGACAACTTGTGTTTATACATTATCATATGAAACACAAACTTTTTATTTTAATTTCTCTGACTTTTTGAGAAAAGTTCCACATTTTCTTTGATTTATAATAAAGTAATAAATATTGTCACTAACATTCCATGACAACGATTTTCATTTTCCATTAGTAGGAATCAATAAACTATGTATTCTTATTACTCATCAATACTCATATATTATGTATACCTTTTTATTTTCCAATAATGTGTTGAATCTTTTTACAAAATACCTTTTTATTTTCCAATAATATATTGAACGAACAAAAGCTCATCTATAATCTAATGATTCAAATTTAGAAGAAAAACATATTTCCTTGCTAAGTGATAATTAATATTATAATGTCAACCTGATGCGTTTTATTTAAATTAACTTAAAATTTGCCTTTTATGAATAGAGAATGTTTGTTAAATTTAAATGCAATTTTAATAATATATAACAATTTCTAAAACATATATGCATTCTTCCCACACCATTGGTATGATTTTTTTGCTACTACATATAGGAAGTCAAATATGAATTACCATATGTAGGATTGATCCATTGAGTATATTCTACGAAAAGCATTGACTAAATAGCATATTTTGAGAAGAATGTGAATAAACATATATTCCTTAATATTTTAGAAATATGTGATAATTCTCTTATATTGAGTATTACGTTACACTTATAAAATCAATACAGTTTCTAGAAAAGCATTTTGAAAGGACAAAGATGATTATATATTTGGCTCAATATGGAATTTGAAAAAATTTCTGCTACACAGAGAAGTAACTCTATAACGAATTTTGTCAGATAGCCATATAAGATAAGGTAAATGAAGAATTCATAAAAATCTCACAATTTATAACAAAGATCTTGTTTTCAGCATTTCCTTTGAAAAGTACCCAGTATTTAAATTTTTGAAGTAATAAAGCATTTGGCTTTGTATCAGGTTTAAATTTGTATACAAAATAATTTTATATATTATTAAAAAGATAAAAGAGCTTGAACTTTAATTTTTAAGCCAATCAAAAAATGGTTAAATTAAAAAATGGTAAGTTCAGTACAGGGTTCTAATGCAATGCATAGTGCAGCTGATTTGGGGGGGGGATCTGTGTTTGAAATTTGGGGTTTTAATGCAATGTTTAGTGCAGCTGATATGGAAGAAAAAAATATGTACATTGAAATTATCCAAAAAATTATGCTATAAGAATATGCATCAAAATTATATGAAAATGTGCAAATTAGTTCCTACTTTATGCAGTATTTTAATAGCAATGAATAATTTTCATATGATATGTACTTTTATTAGAATTTTCATTCTTTTCAGTGTTAAAAAATAAGATGCCTATGAGCTGAATGAAATATCTATCTCATGCTTCTCAGCATTTTAAAATTATTTTGTACATGCTAGATCTGATATAGTGAAGAAATTAGGGTCAGAGATAATGTGATTGAAGTATATGAAATATGTATACAGACAAATAGTATATTATGCTGTAGGTGTTCAAGTAGATGGGAATCTGCTTGTTTGATGAATGTTCTATCATTCATTATATTGGATCTAAAGTGTGTTATTATGTCACAGATTTTTAGTTAAATGTCTGAAACTGGTACCATAACTAAGAATAAAAAATTTACAAAACAAGAAAAATATATGCAATTCTAAAACTCAAAGCATACAAAAAATTGAGAAAAGAATGATCATTTAAAAAATCGTGGAATGATAAAGTACTGGTTTTTAAAATTTGCAACATCATGAAGCATGAAAGCTAAAAGTATATTTATTTCACAGCTACTTTATAATACAAGAATGATTAAAATTTCAGAAGCAAAGAACTTCGAGAGATCAGTATCGCATGTAGATACTGTATTCTATGGAGCTTTAACTTCCATGGAATTTTACCAAACTCATCTGTTGCAATAACCAGTAGTCTGTATGCAACCATGGAGTAGAATACGCGCAGCTAGTTGGTGAAAAATCGGGTCAATGTGCTGAAGCCAAAATAGAACATGCTGTGTTTTGAGGAGATGTTGAACATAGCAGTTCTTATATGAAAAATCTGCTTTGTATTATCTTCTATACTACTTTTAAATGAAATTACTGGTGACTATAATGTGCACATTATAGTCACCCTACTAATTAATCACTTTCATTTTTTTTACCATAGAATATGCAAATTCCAAATCTGTCATATGTTTTCTTCATGGTATTGCAATTTTAATAGCCAGTAATATACAGGGAGATTTTAACAGAATGGATTTTAGAGGCTTTAACTATATATTTTGTATTTAATAGGATTCAGAAGTTAAAGTACACTACTAATTAAAAATATAATGGTAGTTAAACTGTTTGAATGGAAACTAAACCTTTTTATTATTTAGAATAATTAGATTTTAAAATAATTACAATCAGCATAAAAATTAATAAAAATCATTTGTATTACTTATTAAAAAACATTAGATAAAAACAGGTAAATAACTTTCTTAGTAGTAATATGGCCTTAAATTTAAGTTATTTAAATCATATTTCACAATGACTGTAATTTATATTCCTTGCTTATAGTCACCTTCACAAAAATTATAAAAATGTCAATTTTTAAATACATTTATTTTGTTTAATAAAATATAATATTTTAATCTGAAATCTGCCATTTACATTTTATTAGAGAGAATGCTTTAATAAATACTGGTTTCATTTCATACATGTAAGAAGCATTTTAGGAGAGTGATTTTAGTAACTACAATAAACATTTTTCCTTCATACATTGTTAATTAATGTGTTACTGATTTATTTAGCTTCCTAATTCAATATTTTATTTTTGTATAAAGGTTTATTGATCATGTGATATATGTTAATTCATAATGATATTTCCTTATCTGATAAGTATATGCAAAGCTAGTTTCACTAAAAAATTATTTAAGAGCAAGTTACTTGATTAAACAATGTTTTTCTTAGTTAATGAAAATAAATGTAAACTAAAATTTATATCAATATACAAATTAACTGCAATCACAATATTTTGCATTATTTAAATCATCATTGCAAACTGAATGTCAATTAAAGTAAATCTTATGCTATTTAAAAAAAATGAAGTAATATAGAATTTATTGCCTATATGTAGAATGATTATGAAAAATTTTACATGGATTTTATTTTTAACTTTCAGTAGTTCACCTTATCCACATCCAGTTAAATATTAATACGTGTACATAACGGCCATTTATTTTTGAAGTGGTCATTAATATTAAATCAAAATATGCATTAATAAGTTGCAAGACAATTGTATATAAACTAATCTTAGAAATGTTTTTAACTATAAGCATGAAAGATGATTTTATTACAGTATTAAACATTTTTATAAAATAATACAAAATTGTTAGATGATGAATAATTTTTCCATTTAAATTTTACTGTGCCTCTTCTGTAGATTTATAAAATCATGCTGGTCATGTTACTTATCCTTTAATCTTTTGATTAAATATTGTTCAGTGTATTGTAATGTTTTAGTTCACACTGTATCCAATTTTGTTGTTATCTAAGGGCTTATGTTTTATATATTATATTTCATATTTTATAAGCAAAAATTTCAAATTCTTTCTAAAAAATTAGCTTTGATGGCGTAAAAAAGAACAGAAGTTGCATTTTAAACATTTTAATGTTGGAAAAATAGTTAATGGTTGTTTTCAGAAAAGCTAATTTTTTTAGAATATTTGTTTCTGCAAATTAATTTGTGTTATAAATATTTAATATGCCTTAGCTGCAAATTATGTTATTTTTAAAAATTTGCAATATTTATGCTATTAGAGCTATTTAATGAATAAGCTGAAAAATATATATTATTATTATTACATCTGAATATGAATTGAGAAACTTTGCTCTCACCAGCTTTAGGTGTAAATGGAATATAATCACCAGATCCGAATATTAAGTTCAAATTAATTGAATGTTTATGGAAATACTGTATATTGATGATAATGAGGATTTTGATTACATAAGTGGAAAGGAACAATATTTTTTCAGGAAATCAACATCAAATGTGAACAGGTATTCAAGTTAATATGATATATAAATAAGTGGTGTTTCACAAAATCTGTTTATATGTCTTAAAGCACATCAATTCTAATTTAGTCAAATATATTTAAAATTCTTTGGCTGTTTATCCAGAATAAATCTAGAAACATATATAGTGAAAGTGCAGAAGCATCATCATATAATTTACTAGGATTTTGCTAAATAATGAAACGTAAATATCTTATGATTTGAGGTGGAAAAAAAAAAATTCAGACTAAAATTTTATTAATCAAAATTATTGTATGCGTTTAAGCCTTCTAATTATAAAAAAAACATGCATAACTGTCAAGTTTTTGATACAAGTCATCTGGTGATGATGTCAAGTGATCAATAGCATCACAGAAATATTTCCAAAAATAAATATACTGATTACATATAGTATTTAAATTGAATGTAGCATGTCTTATAGAGACTACATTAAAAAGGCAGAAATCTTCCTATATCTTATTCAATAAATTTTCATTTTTATCTGTCTTAATAGTGATATTGTGTTGAATTGTAAATTTTTATTCTGCCAATTCTAAGATTATTAGTAAAACAGTATTTGAAATACTTTATTAAAAAACGTTTTTTGAATGTGATAAGGCGCAAAGTATATATGCTGTGGAATTATACAAAAATTTATAAAAACAATTAGAAATCTGAGTAGTTTTAATTAATGACGATTTCAATATTCACACACATTATGATAAGAGGAGTAGTATTAAGACAGGGTTATATTCACATTAAAAAAAATATTCTTATAATTTAGTAATGCTAATATTAAATCATAAATTAGTTAACATATTAAAGCAAATATGTGTTTTAGTTATGTATGTCTTAAATATAAAAAAATACACAAGGCTGCCATGTTAATTGTCCATGCAGCTAGATTTTGAATCTTAATAATTTCCAATCTTTTAATGGCTCTCTGAAAGAGAATGTCTAAAAACGATGCAATAATCCAAATGTCTAAAAATGATATCATATGCCAGTAATTGCACTAAAGAAAACTAGAGTAATTTTCACCATAAAAAAGAGAGAGAAGGGAGAACAGAAAAATACAAATGTTAAATTCACCTTAACCCTCTCGGTGGAAAAATCATTAGTTCCTGCTTGATTAAATATATAAAAAATTTTTCTCTTTATCTTTCTGAATGCCTTTAAGTAAATAGCATAATTTGCTATCTACAAAGGTATGTACAGTCAAAAGTCGTTAATCCGGATTTCAAAGCTACAAACTTTCTGTGCATGCGTCAACTCATAATGCGTTAACGCATGCGCGTAATACCTTTATGCATGCGCGCTTAATGTATAACGGACGGTATAAGCTAAGCTAAAATTAATCTAATTATCCATTTCAGTTAATGTTGCAGATTGCGTTGTTCCTTAAACTTCTAATTGGATCCGTCTTATTATTTTTTGCAGACTGTTAAAGCAATTTTATAAAAGTCAGCTTGAACTTTCAATTATGTCAAATAGAATTTTTGATGCTGGAGCTGCCAAAGGATTTAGAAAGCGAAAGCATGTTTCGATGTCCATCAAACAAAAAGTGGAATTGCTGCAAAAAATGGATAAAGACATATCCTTTGTTTCTCTAACCATTCCGAAATCTGCTTATCAATTTCACACTGCTCTACAGGGGAGGGGAACATCCTGGCACGCAATGAACTAGAAGTTGATCTGTCAGCACTATCCTTATCTTCAGGGCAGGTGTTTTTTTATTTTATTCGGCTTATGAAGTTGATCTGTCAGCACTATCCTTATCTTCAGGGCAGGTGTTTTTTTATTTTATTCGGCTTATAATTCATTACTAAATGTAGTATTTCATCTCGATGTACTCTGATATGATTTAAATCAAATTCATTATAAATATCACAAATACACTTCAAATAGTTTTCTGGTTGCAATTTTCTAATTTTGACTATGCGTAATGTATGCTTTACGCATGCACGCGTTGAAAGAAATGTTTAATAAAAGTAAACAAATAAATATTAAGCTTTTTTTTTTGTAAATTTTGATACCCTTTAGGTCATAATTGTTTTTTTATTTCATAAATTATGTTTTCATATTTTTAATTTTATAATTTCTGCATGCCATCTCACCAGATTTAAACTGATGATCTATAATCCGGAATCGCCGAAGTCCCAATGAGTCTGGATTAAAGACTTTTGACTGTATTAATTTGTGGGATTTATATTTGAACATGATTTTGCAAATGTTTATTATTTTACTTAAATTGCAAAAATGAGCTAACTTAATGCATTCAGAAAAATTTCCTCCAAAAGATAATAAATTAATTACTAATAATTACTTAATCCATTTAAAAATATAATAATTCATATCTATTCCCTCCTTCACTGAACATACATTAGAACAATTAATTGTAGTATGTTTTCACCTTTTTTTAAATTATAAAATTTGAATGTGTTTCTGTCATAGTAAATAAATGAAGTTTAATGTGATAATTGGCTAAGCAAAAATTTTTCACTGACTGCAGTTTTGTTGAAGTTTTATCCATCATTATCAAAGTGTTACCGTATATACCCGCGCATAAGTCGACCCCCCCACTTCGACATAAAAAATTCGTAGAAAATAAGAAAACTGTGTATAAGTTGACCCCCCACTTCCGAAATCGATCGAGAAACTTCGAAAATTTTTTTTAAAGTACTACATTTATTCAAAATCATCTGAGGAAAAAAATAAATATACGATAAAAAATACCTTGGTAAATAAACAAAATCCAAATCCTTCAACGTCTGATTCATGGTCAGATTCCCCAAACATTTCGTAGAACTCTTCTGTCGTCATTGGCATCATACATATTTTCAGTCTCGAACTCTGTATTGTTACAATCACTACTAGAGCCTTCGTCGTCATTTTCACTTTCAAAAACAGCATCAATTCCGCGCCGTCTAGTTCGTTGCTAATACAACATTTTAAAAATGATTTTATAATCATTTCAGAGGGTATTTCGTTCCAAGCATCTTTAACACACTGAACAATTAATGTAATATCAGGCTTTTTAATGTTGCCTCCCTTTGTAAATGTTGGTCGACCGGAACTAATCCACTCTGTCCAATATTTTCTAACATTTACTTTGAACGGCTTATTGAGGCAGACATCTAGGGAAGAGATCTAGGGATGATCAAGAGATCTAGGGATCTAGGGATGATCAAGAGATCATCTTATTGAGGCAGACATCTAGACATCTCCCGGAATTACAGCCACAGTCGTTTTTAGGTGTTTCGTCACTTCTTCAGAAAATTGTCCAAGAAAAGAATCGTATACTAAAAGAGAAGGTTTTCTGAAAGCTGCTCCCGGTCTTTTATCCCACATATTTTTAAGCCAATTGACTGTTCCGTTAGCATCCATTCATCCCTTTTCATGGGTGCAAATCAGCACACCCGATGGAAACACAACGTTTTTCGGTAAAGTTTTTCTTTTAAAAATGATCAACGGACAAAGTTTACTGCCGTCAGCCAAGCACGAAAGAATGACCGTAAAATGGGTTTTTTCATGCCCGGTCGTTTTTATCAAAATGCTTTTTTCCCCCTTGCAGTCAATTGTTTTATTTTCTGGTAGATCGAAACACATGGGAGTTTCGTCCATATTCCCTATTTGGGAAAGTTCAAAAGAAGTCCTTTTTCTTACATCGATAATGTATTTTTCATTGCTCGTAAACGTATGCCAGTTCTAGTGACAATGAAACCATTCTGCCGGCCAAATTCATATCTAAAATGCAAGATAATTGGGGAAAAGTGATTGTATATAGTAACCTTCTAGAATTTGTTCCGGAAAAGATTCGCGTACGTAAAATCTATCTGCATTTTCCCTTTTTAAAAGTTAAAAGAAATATTCAAAACTGTTCAGTTATTGCGTGTGCTATTTTTTTAAATTTTGACGTGTACGCCTGTTAACAAAAATATTCATGAATGAACAATAACTATTATAAAGACTTATACGTACCTAAAGACTATCTGCATTTCTCTTTTCTTGGCGTGTTGGCGAATTTTTTTTATTGCTCGATATTGATCGGTTATTCGGGGGCCAAAAATTCTTTGGTTTAATCAAAACTTACTGTAGTTAAAGTATGAAACTCTGTGATTAGTTCGTCACATAATTTAAGTCATGAAATTACTTCAAATAAGTGACTTATTAGACAAGTCGTCCAATATGAGTGCGGGAAGAAAACAACTGCATTATATAAAGAAATTTTTGAACTTCCGATTCTTTTAATTTTTTATGGCCCCGTGTATAAGTCGACCCCCCCCCCACTTTGAAGTCTTTTCCACTACCCTAACAATAACGCTGGACTAAGTTCCAATAAAGCTGATGCAAATAAATTTTTGTTCATTATCAAGTTAAACTTTACTTATTTATTGCATAGTTACTTCCTCAAATATTTCTATCGGTGTATCAAACAGTTTTATAGGAAATATTTAATACATAATGATACAAAGCTTCAGATATTTTGGATTACATAATTGCAGTTAGTGCTCAATAATATATTAACACAAACATAAAAACCATCTAAAATGTTTCTAGAGATGGTATTCATTGAATAAGTTTTATTTTGTTATTTTTATTAAGATTTTCTTTATATTTTATGATGTGGTTTCAACAATTTTAATTCTATGTTGATTTGCTTTATTTCGATTCTTTTTAATATTATTATATATTTAAATCTTAATTTATTTTGAAGAACATTTATGAGTTTTTTTAAATCAAGGTATTATAATATCAGTTTTACATGTTTTTAAACTTTATGAGAACATTTATAAGTTTTTTTAAATCAAGGTATTATAATATCAGTTTTACATGTTTTTAAACTTTTTTGGCATTTAATTATTGCTGTTGTTTTTTTACTGGTAAGTAAATACAGAAGATAAAGAGTTGTGTTCACATATTTTTGTGATGATTTATATATAAACAAACCTTAGAATTTTTGTCTAATATGTTCAGTCTAATAGCCTTTTTGTTGAACTACCATATTACTTCTTGATTTCCAAGATTAAAAAAAAGGCTTTTTTTGATTTTATTCCAATTCTGCTTCACAATCTTCCAGAGTCGATCCAATGTTTTAGGATGCTGCTTATAAAGACCTTATTTTAGAAGCTCAAATGCACAACGGGGCACATCAGGGGAGTTGGGTGGGATGCATTTAAAGAGAATAGTTTCATTTCTCATTTTTTGAATAAATGGAGTAGTAGATTTAAAGGTATGGCTTGGAACCATATCCTGATGGAACTTAACACAGTGAAGATTGTTTGGATAAAGAGAAGGAATTTCTTCTTTAAAAATAGGTATTCAAATATATTTCTGATAGTAATCCGAATTAATTTTGGCATTTTTTTTCTACTTTCCTTATTTTAAATTTTCTGTTTTAACAGAATCCAGTAATAACCACAAGATCATTGAAAAAACTTTTCCTTGTTTTTTCTGAACCAACATTTAAGCCTTTTTCTCAAGTAAATCGATATTTTCTATTGCAATCAGGTAAATGTATATAAGCGCAATCAATTGTAACTATATATTTTCATTTTTCACCTGCCAAATAATTTTCATACAGTAATCTACTAACAAGTCTTATGCTGAGAAATATTGTTTAGGCATCTCTTTTTTTAAAATTAGCTTTAAATCAGGTTTTATAATTTCTTAGTTTCTACAGAGATATTTAAAGATTTTGCAATAGCTCTTTGCAAGGCTGAATTTTCCTTTAAAACATGGGATGAGACTTTAAATTTAATAAGAGCTGTGCATACCTTTGTTGGGTATGCATTTTTCTCAGTCAGATGCAAACTTTGATGTTTTTATTATTTCACTTATTTTATGTACAGAAATATTAAAACCATACTTTTCATATCTTTTTTTAATAATTGAATAAGAGTATTTTTATTTGGACAGTGCAAAAATATAGCCTTTGATCCATTATTTATTTTTCAAGGATATTTTAAAAGAAAAGAATATTTTTAATGCTGCAGACAATAATTGAATGTTATTCTAATTTGATGCCAGTCACGTATTGTATTTTAAAATTAATATTTTAAATTAACGAAGAAAATCAAAATTGTTACAAAAATGTGTGAACACCCTCTGTGTTTGACTGAAAGAATTTATTTCTATAAATGCAGGGATTATTATACAACAAGTAATTCTCATATGAAAGACTTTCAAACAGGGAAAGATTATGAATATCAAGTCTAGATATGTAAATTAATCCTGCATTAAAACCTGGCACATTATCATAGCTATTAGTTTGTTTTAATTTGCCAGGGAATTCAGAAATGTGTTGTTTAAAGAAAAACGAAGAATAATCAACACCATTAATAACCTCAGTACAAGCATTTAAAATATTCTTTTTTTGCAATGCTTTATTAAATAAAGTATTTTTTTAACATTAATTTTTTTAAATAATTTTGACATACTATTTTCATTTCTATACATCTTTACCTTACTAGGAAATCTTAGTTTATTGTTTGTGTATAGTTCTTATATAAATAAACAATAATTAAATATTTTGACAGATCATATTTCAGAATAACAAAACAAGCATTTTAACTTACGGATATTTTAAGGAGCAGTTTGTTATTTTGTTTGCAATATAACTATATAATGTTAAAAGATAACTTTCATGTAAGATGATATTTCATTCCTTTTTTACTTGAATGCATTTAAATCTGTATTTACTTCAAAGTGTCTAAGAAATATCTGAAACTGGACTATACCATAACTTATCTGCAATAATCATCCTAATTGACTTGGAAGTGCCAGTACATAGTTGTAAAATTTGTGAAATGTTTTCAATGTTTCAGCAAAATAGTGCATTTCTTTTTGTAATATGATCAATTTTATGATCATTCATTGTTTTTTAAGAAGTGTAAAAATATTATTATGAACATTTTTATAATAAAATGTATTTCTGTATGCATCTCTTAAATATTCAGAAACAAAAAAACATTGTTAAAAACTTTGTTATAGGCACAAAACAGACACATTTTTAGAACACAAATTTACATTAAGTTATTTGAGCAATATTGAGCTCATTATTTACAGCAGGTGAATATTTGTATTCTTTGTCCAGTTTGCTTTCAGCTACTTTAAAACTTGGTGATATAGTAGCACCACATGGGCATAGTTGACCTAAAAAATATACCAATTTAAAAAAAATTTGGGATGATTTTCAAAAATTAGTTTCACTGAAAACTAAAACTTGATATTAATAAAAATAAAACTATGAAAAAGTATTTTGAAACTATATGAATAAATACATACAATCTTATTTCTGTGAATAAAAGAAAAGTGATACAAATGGTTAGTTGGTAGATATAAGTAATTAAGTCTGAAAAACTGTGTTCAGATGTATTCACTGGAATTATCAAAGCATTCATTTGACAGTATTTCTGGACTGTGAAATGAATGCTTTGAAAATAAATATGATGCTATAAATGAATGACTGCTTTGAATTATATGAATTCTGTGAATATGAATGAATGAATGAATGCCTTGAATTATATAAATAAATAGATACAATTTTATTTCTGTGGGGAAAAAAAAGAAAAGTGATATAAATGGTTAGTTGGTAGTTATAAGTAATTAAGTCTGAAGTATTCACCACAGTTATCAAAGCATTCATTTCACAGTATTTCTGGACTGCTTTCTTATTGTTCTTGTGTTGGTCATAACAACATTTCTAAATGTCCATCTTCAAATGATCATCTAGTTTGAAGCAGATTCCACTTAGGGTGATTCTTTTGTGTGGGGTAACACACAAAAGAAGTCACAAGACTGTTAAAAACTGTTGCCAATTGGTTGTCACTAATTTTTAGCATTGAAGAATGTGCACTGTCTTACAGATTTGTTCTTTCTTAATAAAACTATTATTGCCTAGTGTTATATGCAGTTTTATATATGAACCATAAAGCCATTTAAAATTTCAGTGTGCAGTTTGCAGCAAGTTTAAAAAGACAATTATATAATAAAAGCAAAAATAATTGGAAATAGAAACTGAAATCGCACAAAATTTTTACAGTTTATTACTTTATATTAAGAAATAAAACAATTATTTCTCACAGACAATCATTAAATTTTTCATGGGAGTTTTCATCTCACAAGTTGCTCATCATGCAAGAATTTAATTATAACTCTCTGTTCTTATCTAATTTGAAGCATATTTTTTTTCTAACCTTTCAATACTCTCCAGTGCCAAACAGAAACTACTTTCCTACTTTTACTGAATACAGTCCCACTCATTCCAGTGCAATCAGCAGTATTCCTCACACATGACCAATGAAATATTATGATGTTCTGAGTCCCCATAGTGCTTAATTTTGCTGATTATGTGATTTAGTACTTTTCCACTGGATGATCTTACATTTTACAATCTCCTGTAAGTCATTCCAGAAACCTTACAATGTTAAAAGACAATATATTCATGCTTCTCTCTCATAAATACTGGCTACAGTAGTCTCATCTAGCCTAAAATATCAAAATAGATTACTTTTATTTGTGTACCTAAAATGTTATGAACTCTAGAATATCAGTAAAATGACAAATACTTTGATGTCAATGTTTACCTTAGGGAACAGTTTATGATTTTAGGAGGTTACTATTCTATGAATTTATAAATTTCATGAAAGAAATTTTCAAGGAAAAAGCAGAATGTTTCGAATGCTGGAAAAGTAAGATCTTTAATATTAAAAGATAATCCATCAAATCAAAGGACAGTTGCAAAATCATTAAAATGTTCAGCGTCAACTGTAAAAAAATTGATTAATGTTGATGTGAATCTTAAAAAGGTGGGGAAAAAAACATAATGTGCATCATCTTTTCCCATGACATATGCAGGATGTGCTGCAAAACTTTTTAAACGAAACATTCATCTGGACAAACATGAAAAATGTTGTCACAATAGACGAATCTTGGATGTACTTAAATGATTCCAATAAAAATAGATCCATTTATTATCATCAAAGAGGAGAAAAAAATCTCGAAACATGGTTCCAGGAAGCTAAAGAAAGTTTTCCTAAGGGATTTATATGATTATTGCTGGTTTTTAAGTAACAGCAAATTAAAAATAAAGACAGTGGAGAAAAATGCTAAGACCTACTCTACATATTATCAAAAATATATTTTACACCTAATTTTCAAATATGAAATACCTTCTGTTTACAGAGAGTTTTACAGAATCAGTAGAACTGCATCAAGACAAAGCACATAGCAATAACAAGAAATGGGTATCAAGGCTATAAACCTTTCACTCATATCTCTACTAAATCTTCTGATCTGTCACCAATGTATTTTTGGACTTTAAAAGCGGATTGTCCAAATGTTGACCTACAGCTCTCCTTGCAAAGCTGTTTCAGAGCAATGGGATGTAAAACCTCTTCCAATACTATGAAAGGCTTTATTACTGTCTTGAAATTACGGTACATAAAGATAGTGAAGAATATAGTTATCAAATACAACATTTAGAACATCAAAATTTTAGGTAAAATATTTCTGTAGTTACAATGAAAATCGCCTAAAAAATGTGAGAACAGCCTCTGTATGTCAACAACATTTATGTCACAAAAATGAAATGGAAAAAGCATTGGTTGAAATAAAAATCAATTAATGTAAATGATAATGGTTGGCAGGATTCATAGTTCTTCAAGATCTGTTTTCACTACGCACAGACATCACAAACTGTGCTGCTAGCAGCTACAGCATCTTGTTGATAAATTTGTTGAGACATGCCTGCAGCACAATGCTTTTGATTCTTGCAAGGAAGACCCAAGTTGTGATATGGCTTCAGCAAGTACCCAGAAGTTTGGCAGTTCCATCTTATCTGCTTCATATACGAGGTCTTGCACTAATAGACTGCTACATTTTCTATTAGCTGAACAGAAAGATATGCTTTCATGTGTAAAACTGAGCTGAATGAAAAGCTAGCAAACTTCTTATTCCTTACTGACCAGCTCAATTTTATATAGAAATATATTATCAGAAATCTTCCTGAACATTGGCAGGTCATAAATTCAGGTGACACTTAGCTTTCCTAATGATCCGACTTTTGGTTTTGTAAAACATAAGTATTCTTTGTATGAGGTTTTACCACCTTTTCAACATATCTCATTGATGTGCACAAGTTCAAAAACAGAAAACATCTAGTTAGGTCTTCAGCTTTATATTTTGAATATAACATATATGCTTACAATGTGCTGATGAGTGAGTGCTTCTTCATATCATGTTTTAAATAATTTTGAGACATGTTTTATAAAGATTTTTTATGCTGTTTTCAAGAGATATTTCCAGTTTAACAGCTTCAGCAATACTAATTCATTTATTTTTTGCCATATTTGCTGCATAACTGGTTGTAGTACTACAAATTTTACATTTAAATTAATTTGCTTTCAACTTTTTAATTAGCATCAGTGTCAAGGATAAGTAAAATTTTACTTGAATGTGGTCTTAGACCAAGCACTTAGCATCGCATATACTGTCTAATTAACTAAAGCATTATTGCATTTTTTCATATAAATGATTTAATAATTTACTATGCAAGTCACTTTTAGATGGAGATTTATGTTCAAGATGTAGCATCTTCATGAATGTATGATAAGGGCTTTTTGCAATATAAAATTATGCATTTGTAGCATAAAAGTTCATTTAACTGATGATATATTTTAGATTTTTGAGAACATGGAGTTTTTACAAGATATTTATTGAGATCACGAACCCTGTACTTAGAATTAGTCATTATTCAACAAACTTGTGCTTAAGATTAGATGGAGATGGAAGTGACACATTTCCTAGCATTGTATTAGTGTGGCTTGTTTAAAAACTTCTGTAAAAAACTTCTGTTTTCTGTATTCACTAATCAAAATCTTAAATCTTTGATTTTAACATATTTCCCATCACTTAAAAAATGGGAGAATGTCTAATTTTAATCAATGATTTTTTAAAAAACATCTGCTGATTAAAATCATGATTTAAATAATTGACACTCAGCCACAAATTTAAGATATGCTTTAAAAACAGCCAAGTCACTGTATCAATATGAAAGAAAAGTATGACAAATTAATTTAGTCCAGCAAGAGATGAAATATCAACATCAGTATATGATTTGTATAGTAGACCTAAAAATAAGATTCCTGTAGGATCGACGAAAACATACAAAAAGTAACAAAACTTTTTGAATCTCTGAAACCAGAGCAAAAACTAATAGATTTGGAAAAAAGGGTAGAGGGGGGGCTTTGACAGCAACTTTTGGCTGACCCTCCCTCCCCCCCAAAGAAAGTCATCATTACATATCAGATTTGGGCTGATAAAACAGATTTAAATAAAGATGGTAGTATTTTAGTTATTTAGCAAGGGAATTAATTCCTTGAACTGAACACTGCAAGATGTTATCAGGCATTTTCTAAGGCCCACAGATAAAACAGCTTAAAAGAGATTCAGATTTATTGTAAATTCAATGAACACCATACTGTTTCAATACAGAGTCCTTATTTTGCTAACCTTCTTTACAGATGAAAATATAAATTAAAGAGCTACTTCCAATCAGTACATAATATACTCTCCAATTCAATAAGCTTTATTATAAGAGAAGTGTCAAGGTTCATATGCAGTTACACATATTGCTCTTTGAGAAACTTGCATAAAGAGCACAGAGAAAAGTTTCTGCAGAACGGAATATTCTCACAAAAATAACTTTTTCAGCAATATGTAATTATTTTATGTTAAATGATTTGTGGTATTAAATAATCAATTTTAAGTGTACCCGCATGTGACTGAATCCAAAGAAATTTATTATTATTATTTATTTAAAATTTTTATATTTTGACTTCAATTATATTTATTAAAATTTTTTTTAACTGCTAAGTGATACTAGATGACACTTTTGGGAGGGCGATGTCACAAAAAAGGCAGCTGACACAGAAGCAATATGCTGAAATGGATGAATATCTAAGAAACAACAGTAGTAACAATTTAGATTAAGAACTACCAAGAGAAACTAACAATTTTAAAGCAATTACAGGGATGATGAAAAATTCTGGGAAACAGTAGCCTCATCAGAAAAAAAAAAAAAAAAAAAAAAAAAAAAAAACGGTGCCCAATTCAACAATACTGGATCATTAAGACTTGTGCATTTAGCATTTGCCAGCAACAGAAGATATGTTATATAAATCAATTTTCCAATTATTTCAATAACATTATGAAAAACAATTGTACACCTGACTGAAACTTATGCATTGATGAATCTGTAATTTTATGGCATGAAAGATTATTGATCATAAAGAGCAAGAAATATAAGATAAAACTGCATGAGTTATAAGCAAATCTAATGGAATGGCTTAAATGGCAAATCAAAAACTGTTGTTTACAGTGATGAACATGCTTCCCAAGTAATCTTGCAGTTGATGGATTTGTTAAATAAGGGATATATGTTATATACAGAAGTTTTTTTTTTTTTTTTATAAATATTTGCACTTACAAAAAAATATACATGAAAACAAAAGCGATATTTGTGGCATCTGTGCAATAATCAAAAGAAATTAAAAAACATTAGTGGGGGGGGGAGAAGAAGACAATGCACAGAAGTGAACTGATAGTTGTCAAAAAGTGGAAAAATAAGCTCAATATTCTTAAAATGTTTTGAGCATACAAAAGGTGGAGCTGGTTGAAGTCTGAAACAGAAACAGGAAATTTCACTCCAAAACTAAATATAATCAAGGATTACGATATTGAAATGCCAGATGTTTAAATACCAAGTTACTACAGCACTTCGAAAAAAATATTAGGTGGCTGAAAAATAGCTTAACATATTATTAAAACAGACATACACAATGCACATTTACTTTTTCTGAAATGCAGAAAAAGTATAATTAAATCTTTAAAATTTAGAGAACTACTGATCTCATCTCTAACTTGAATTTACAAATTCAAAAAAAGCTGTAACAATCCAAAACAAACTGAATCTCAAAACTTGGAAAGCATACCTCCTATAGCAAAAAAAGTGACCAACAAAGAAAGGTGTGTTATATTTGAACCATCTAAAAGAGATGATGGAAAACATGATATTTTTGTCTAGCATGCAAAAAGGAGCCTCCTTTGTTAATAAAACAATGCTTTAAGCATATCATAATTAAATTTTGTTTTTATGGAGTTGTTTAGTTCCATTTTTTTATATTTTGAAAATCTTGTATAATAAAGAACCAGGGGGGGGGGAAATCCTTCACTTGCATTTACAACATATTAACTTGTGGGTATCTTAACAGTACACTGCCAATCAACACCTAAAATATAAACCAATTCCTTTCCCTCCATTAGTATAAGTTTTATTAGTCCTCCTACCATTGTTTGAATTGTTTATCAACAAGAGTACTCACATAGCATGTTTTTTAATTAAGGGCCACTTTGTTGTATACACTAATATCTGTCACGCAGGCGGCAACGAGTGCTTGCGTCATATCCCGACATCCCTTGGAAACAACTGTGCTCAGTTGCAGCTGTGTAGGTAACCTGTATGGTCTGTTCTGTGTCTTTAAAATGTTCAAGATTATCGAATCACCTGCCCCATGTGAGGTAAGGTCAGTGATATGTTTTTGTCAGCAAAAAATCTGTCTACTGCAGACTGTCACTTGGCAGATTTGTGAAGTTTACAGGGCTACTGCCATGAGTGAAGGCAAAATGCTTATGTGAGCCAGAGACTTCAAAGCTGGTCGTGACAACGTTCATGATAAGTCCTGCTACGGTCGCCCATCTGTGACCACAAGTGATATAGTGGCTACAGTTGAAGCGAAAATTCTTGAGAACAAGTGTTTCACCATAAGGACTCTGTCAAATGAATTTCCTGAAGTGTCTAGTCTAGGATGTGAAAACGGCCGTGACCTCTTGGTTATCGGAGCAGGCAGCAAGTTTCTATGAACAGGGTATTCAAAATCTAGTTTTAAGATATGATAAGTGTTTAAACAAATTTGGCAACTATGTTGAAAAATAGAGCAACATATGTAGAATCTAAAAATAAATTTGGTTTTTGAAAATTTTCTTTTGTTTGGTTTTTATTTTAAACACCCCTTACTTAAAAAACACATCTCATAATTTAATGTAATCTGGAATGGAAAAACACTGCTAATCATCTATTAAAAACTGCTCAGTTATAATAATAAAACAAGTTCTCAATTATCAATCTTCTGCTTCTCATTGACTCTATAGAAATAAATGAGTAATTAGAAAAAGAAAAAAAAAAAAAAAAAAAAAAAACCTATACTATTTTCATTTTGAATGCTGATTTAATTTACATAACCAAATAACTTCTTAATCATATTAAACTGCTTAAAAGTACAGGTAAATTGCTAATAATACTTTTCTGTGAATTATAATATGGAGTATTCCCTCTTTCCTATGCACTTTTAACTGTTGCTTGACTGATCACCATTTATCCATTAAACCAATTAATTGGCAGCATATTACCCCCCCCAAAAAAACAATCTGTAACTGCAGTATTTCTTTCTTTCTTTTTTTTTTTTTTTTTTTTTTTTAATGGAGACCACTTTTATGAATTATATTCACTGCAGGCCACCTAACTCTTGTTTTCCTTGAAAGCAATTTTTTTAAACATGTGTTACTATCAGTTTACTTATGTTTTAAAAAGACAATTAGTTAAAAGTCATTTAATTATGTACTAGTATTAAGTTAATGAAAGAAAATTTATATTTGTTTTTAATGATCCAAGCTTATTAGAATTTGTATATAGCTAACAATTAAATAAAATGTTGGCATTCCCATTAATGAGAAGGATGAGTGTGTTGATGCTTCCACATCAGTTTATGTTTGGATCTATAAATGTAAAAAGCACCACAGTCATAGTACTTTGAATCGCTGTTTTGTTGCCAGGATTAGAGGGGGAAGTCTGTAAGTACATAATTGGTAATAAATTTCATAAATTTTCAGTCTTGGAAAAAAAATGATAGACAATTATCATGTGCACTTTAAAAACTCTGAGATTTCCAGGTATAATTCCCTTTTTAGAAGTCTAGGGAGACCACAAGGGAAGGTTTCAAAACCACTTGTGGTTCATGAACTGCAGACTGAGAAATGCTGTGCTACTGTACTACAAGACCATACATAACACTATCCCCCTCGAGAAAAAGAAATATAGAGTTTAATTTAATATTAAATATTTATCTACACATAGAACAAAAACAATAAATTTCAATAATCAATAAATTCTAGAATACATTTTTCAAATGTTAAAGCATTATAAAAATTCAGAAGTCAAACAACAATTGTCTTCATTATAAAAATATTTTGCATATGGAATGTACATGCAATTTGGAGCTACACCACTTTTCATTTTTCAGAGACAGAAAGTTTTTTCCCTTCTCATATATCACATTTCCTTGTATCAATTACAAATAGGACTTAAAGTAATATATAGTAGAAAATAGATAATATTTACCTTTCCAGCAGAATGTTCCAATTTTTGAGCTGCATTCTGGGCAAAGAATCTAGGAAAGAAAAGAACTAATTTTAGAAAAAATGTGCACAGACAGTAATTTATCACAAGTTCTCTAATGAATCTCACATAAAAGACATAAACACCTGGATTGATTTTTGTACCTTTTAGCTTAGTTTCAGACTGTCACTGTTTTAATGTGATTTTACATATACAGCGGAACCTCTAGATACAAATTTAATTTGTTCCAGCACTGTATAGCAAATTTCTCGTATCTAGAAACCAACTTACTCATTGAAAATAATGGAAATCCATTTAATCTGCTCCACACCCCCAAAAATATCAACATAAAAATAAATTTTTCTAATAAATAATGCTGGAAGCAGACTCTGGGTCAGAATCACTTAACTTTTTTTTAGTTGCAATTGCTTTACCAAAACCTTACCTAATAACACTTACTTCTGTCTCCTTTTTAAGATGCCTCTAAAATGCAACAAACACTACATTGTCATTATGTAAGTTCATGGTTCGCCTATCGAAACTTAAGTCAGGAATACTCTTAAGGCCACAGTTTTTTCCATGCTGAATTCAGGGTCCTCACTGAAACTTGGAAAACTTGGATGATTAGGATGCTGAAGTGATCCTTCCAAAATTCTCTGAGGGTCAGGCTTGTATTTGCAGTCCCTTTAAAACACCTTTGAAACAGAGCCTTTAGGTTTTTAAAGTTGGAAATAACTTGCTGGTCTACAGATTGGAGAAGTGGAGTGGTGTTGGGAGGAAGAAACTTAACTTTTATGAACTGAAATTCCTCCAGCAAATCATCTTCAATGCCTGGAGGATGTGCAGGAGCAATATCAAGGATGACCAAAGCCTTCAGTGTCAACTTATTTTTGTGAAGGTATTTCTTCACTGAGGGACCAAAAACTTAACTGACCCACTCGATGAAAAATTGCCATGTTACCAAGGCTTTGTTGTTGGCCCGCCACATCACATTCAGATGGTTTTTCTGAACTTTTCCCCTCTTGAATATGCCTGGATTTTCTGAGTGGTAGATGAGTGACGGCTTGATTTTACAAGCCAGGCAAAGATTTCTCCTCTTGCGCGATGTAGGTCCTCTTGGGCATTCCCCCCCCAAAGATGTATTTCATCACAATTTAAATGCTTGCTGGAGAAGAAAGCCCTCACTAGTAATATACTGTAGGAACTCTGGGTGAAAGTTATAAGCAGCAGCTCGCAGCCCCTCCATGTCGCACAACAGTGAGCACACCGGTTCTCTTTTGAAATTTTTCGACCCATCCACGGCTTGCCTTAAATGCCATTTCATCTTCAGTTGACATACCTGGTGTTTTTTAGAGAAGGTCCAAGTACAGATTCTTAGCCTTAGTGCAAATGATAGCTTCCAACACCAAAATGCCTTTTAACTGCTTCTCGTTAATCCACACAACAACAGCTTCTCAACATCTTCTAGGAGTTTTGGATGGTGCTTGGAAGAAACGGTAACTCCTTAGGCCACATCAAGTTTCTTAATTTCTTCCCTCTTCTTCAGAATAGTGCAAATCGTCGATGTCGAACGGGCATAAGTCTTCACCTATTCCATCACTCTTACACCATGCTTATGTTTATCTATGAGTGAGTGAGTTTTTTGGTGCAAAAATAAAGATGATTATAATGCACCAAACATGAGGTAGGATGATCTAATTTGAGGAAATAAAAAACAATTTCTTAGTAGTAAATAAAGTAATTAGTAAAATAATTAGTAAATAAAAAAGGTGGACAAATGTACCAAATCCAGAGCATGAAGTCATAAAAGCAAACATTAAAATACAATACACAGTCTTTCAAAACAGATTAGATTAAGTAATAAAAGCTCTCTTTTAAATAATAAAATAAATTACAACTGACATCTCTTCTGATTAAACGGTCGAGAGGTAAGTCACAGCTATTAAAATGTTTCTGACAAAGACTATTAAAATATGGACATTCAATTAAAATAAGATGGACTGAAAACAACAACAACAGCAAACTCTTATCCTGTTACTGAAAGCAACTGTGGTGTTTTGTAATGATTGCTGCCAGTAAGTGGGTTTGAATCCACACCTTCTAGACACTCCGTTATCTCACTCCATATTAAGCAGGAGGAGACAGGTGCTAACTACAAAGGTGGGCAAAAGCCAATAGGCTAAAACGAGGCAGAGCACGTCAGCCGAGAAAGGGGGCCTCAAAGAAAAGCCAAACAACTGAAAGAGGAGGAGGTGCTTTTCGGCTAAAAAGGAGAAGAAGCAAAAAGCTATAAACTGATATAAGAAGCGGTAAGCCTTCACGGCTAAAAAAAAGGATGAACAATAAATGACAATAGGCTAAAACAAGGCAGAGTACGCCAGATGAGAAAAGGGGCCTCAAAGAAAAGCCAAAAGGCTAAAAGAGGAGAGGGGTGCCTTTAAGCTAAAAAGGGAAGAAGCAAAAAGCTAAAAACTGGTCTAAGAAGAGGAGAGCCTTCGCGCTAAAAACGAGGGGTGGGGGGACAAAAAACAAATAAATAAATAAAAAACTCAAAGATGTATAGGCGAAATGAAGCAAAGCCTATCGACAAAAGGGGACTGAGAAGGAAGGCCAAACGGCGAAAGGAAAATGGAAAGCTTTGCAAACTTAAAAGCAAAAAGGGAGGGAGTGATGACGACTGAAACAGGAAGTGAAGGGACGGCTTGCTTTTTTTTTTTTTTTTTTTTTAAATAAATGAACAGACATAAATAAATGAATAATAAACATATAAGCAGATATGCAATTTGTTACAGATGTAAGTAAGCACTATAGGGATATACATATAAATTAACATACATACACATAAATACATATAAATGAACATATACACGTGTAAGGGGAGTTGAAGATGCTTTGCTAGGGTTCAATAAACAATTCCAATATTTTCCACACAACAGACGACATTTAATGAAAATAACAAAAAAGGTACAGATTGAATTGAATACAAGTGCTGTTCTGCCTTCTTGCGCTTGTTAGATATAAACACAGTCCTTTATCACTTTTAGAATCTAAATAGCAGCTTAGCGCCTAACCACCTTCTCGTGGAGACATTTTTATCACCTTCGCGTGAAATAGACGACTGTCTGTCTGTATCATACTCCTCTTTCACCTCGCTCTTGCTGATCGTGCATAGGTGAGGCCCTCGGTGGTTGTGTTGCACTTACAAATACCACAACTTGGCGATCCTTACTTTTTTCGCCCTGGAAAACACGGATCAGCAACACTAGAACATCAAGACAGCACCCAAAAATAAATTTAAGGAGGGGAAAAAAAAAAAGAAGGAAGACAGAGAGAGAGAGAAAAGATGAAGAAGAAGAAAAAAAAAAAAAAAAAAGAAAGAAAGAAAGAAGTGCGGAAGAATCACACACAGTCCTAGACAGTAGCAGTCCAAGCCTTCAGGTGATCAGCTACTGTAGTGGTACATCCAGGACCTTCATGGTGTCCTACTTTTCCCACCAGGTAGTGATCTTTGCCTTTCGCCGCTGTTACACGATATGGACCGAAGAACCTTAACTTTAGACCACCTCCATATTGCGTTCTTTGTATGGCAACTAGGTCATTCACATTGTACACCTGTGCCTCTTTTCTCTTCTTGTACGTTTTTCTATTCTCTTCCTGAATTTTTAGAATATTTTTCCTTGCTTCCTTTCTCATATCTTCTTGATCTTTCATCATAATATTTCTTTCTTCTTCTTTGAGAATTTCCATAATCTTTAAGTCCTCTCAATTTCTCATTTTAACATCAGTGAGGAGCTCAAATGGAGAACTCTTTGTACTTCTGCTCTTAGTGCTGTTAAAGATCCACTGTACATCTCCCAACATATTTGTACCACTTGGTTGGATCATCTATGGATAATCTGGATAGGACTGGAATCAGAGTGAGATGAATTCTTTCCACTTGTCCATTTCCTCTAGGAACGCCTGTAGTTGTAAATATGTGCTGGATCTTCTCTTGACTACAGTAATCTTCAAAATCTTTAGAGGTACACCTTTGTCACTTATTATTCTCAAAGGATTACCGAAAGTTGATTGTTGTAGTTTCAGCTTCTGCAATGCCTCTTGAGCTGATATAGACTTCACTGGATAGAGCCACATAAACTTTGTGAATGCATCATACACGGTTAAGATCATTGTAGTTCTTATTTGTCGAAGGTAATGGTCCTATAAAATCGATATGATAAGTGCTCAAAGGGATACTATCTTTTAGTATGGGATTCAGCAACTCTTTGCCCTTACCTCGTTTTCTATCGCACAAAATACATTCTATACAATTTGAAATGACTTGTTCAATTTGTTTTCTAAGGTTAGGAATATAAAAGTCGATTTTCAGCAGATCTCCCGTTTTAGACACTGTGAAATGTTCCTTGTTGTGGATACTACGTATGATTTCTAGCTCTAATGCTTCGGGTACCACAAGTAGCTCGCGACCACTGTCGAACTTGTATAATATACCATTATTCACTAGGAAATCTTTCTTTAGTCCTATTTAATATTAAATTAAACTCTATATTTCTTTTAGCAACTGGAGATGCTCATCACTTCTTTGTGTAGCTGCAATTTTGGCTAAAACTTCTCCCTGAGAACAAGTAACCATCATGGTAGAGTTTCTACTTAATGAATCCACATGCTTCATTTGCTGCCCAGATCTGTGAACAATTTTGTAGTCAAATTCTTCTAGAAGTAACTCCCGTCTCACCACTTTAGGGGTTAGATCTTTCTTAAACATAGTCTTCTGGAAAGCATCGCAATTCGTAATTATTCTGACGTTAGATCCTAAAAGGTAATTCCTGAATTTCTTTACAACTACTATAGCTAAAACTTCAAGCTCATAATTAGATAGCTTCTCTTGTTGGAGACTAGTTTTTTTACTCATGAAGTAAATGGGGTGTAACTGACCATCATCTGACTTTTGTAGCAATACAGCGCCGAAACCATAACTTCTTGCGCTCTGTATGCAATTCTAATGGTCCTCCTTGTTTAAAAATATGAAGAATCAGACTTGTCGATAAAAGTTCTTTCAATTTATTAAATGCTTCTTTTTGTTCAGGCCAAAATTTGAATTCTGTTCCGTTACGAAGAAGATCACTTAGTGGTTTCGCTATTTTTTAACAGTTGGCAATAAATTTCTTAAAATACAGAGTAAGACCGAAGAAATTCTGAATCTGCTTAAGGCTTTTGGGCTCCGGGAAATTTTGAACAGCCCTGGTCTTTTTCAGCAGAAGGGCGAATTGTACCATCCTCAATAACATACCCGAGAAATTCTATTTTTCTTTTCAAAAATTGGCATTTCTTAAAATTGATCTCCAAACCATATATTCTTTGGCTACTTCTAAAACACGTTTTAACTTTTCTAAACCTTCTTTCTCCTTTCGTGCTGGAATAATAAAATCGTCCATGTAAGCAACAACAGTGTCATCCCGAATTAAATCTCTTAAACACATTATAAATAAATATTTGGAACACACTAGGGGACCTGCACAAACCAAAAGGTGCATTTAGGAAATCATACAAGCCTGCATGAGTAATAAATGCCAAATATTTAGTGCAGTTTTCCTCCACCAGAACATGAAAAAAACCATTTTTTTAAGTCTAATGTCGAAAAAACCTTTGCTTCACCCAAACGATCTAAAACCTCTTCTACTTATGCCATGGGAAAAGAATCCTTAACTATTTTTTTTATTTAATTGCCTGAAGTCAACACGAACTCGTGTCTTGCCACATTTTTTCCTACACGAAATCATTGGGCGAAGCATATTCTGAACACAATGGGCTTTATAATCCCCTCCTTTAACCATTCATCTATTTGATCGTTAACAATTTTTTAGCCAACAAAAGGAATTCTCCTCGAACACTGAGAAACTGGAATTTCATCTTTTAATATTACTTTCATTTAAGTCTGTACTGCATAGCTTTTCTAACGGTTTATACTCATTAATAAGAGTGGGAACAGTACTGCATAATTCTTTATCCTTAATGTGCAATACATCTCTTTCGCTGTCTCCCTCAATGGCTGCAGAAATAAATAAAAGACAAAAAAATTACTTTCCGAAGAGATGGAATCATTTTCATACTGTGTAATCATCACTTCCTCAGACCAGATGTTAGCTAGACAAGAAGGCAGCATAACGCATTCTGTAATTAGGCCATGAACCATTGCTGCTTCTATCTCTTTTTGTTTTTTGCTTTCGCATAAAGAAAAAATAAACTTAGCCGTTTCCGCTTTAACCACATAACCAAACAAACTTTTGAGTTCTATGCATCCACATGATATTTTATTCAGAAAAAGAGATTTCTTTACAACTGTCAATTCACTTCTAGAATCTGTTAAACATTTTATTTTCTTATCATCAATCAACAATTCAATAAATTCTAACTTATTTCTAGCTGCATTATCCGATCCAATCTCTAACCCAGATACCTTTTTTTGAGACAAACTTTCCTCCTTTTCTAACCGTTTGGGACAATTTGTCGCAAAGTGAAATTTTCCTTTACTACCACAGACATAGCAAATATGTTCTGTTTTACTACTATTATGATTTACAAGCTTCCCTGAATCCTTGAAATTGCTCTGAGCTTTTCCAAGATTGTTTCTGGAAAAATTAAGCTTTTTATTTTCTGGAGTTTCGATTCGCATGTTACTGGTATCAGCTAAAGATTTACGCCTGGATGAATAATATAAATCACATTCTCTCCCCAACTGATTTGGTTGGAACCAAGTTTGGCTATTCCAAACACTAATATGTTCCTTTGTTTTAGAATCCAGAGTTTCATACAACTTATCAGATACAATAAGATCACACAAGTCAATAACTTACAATAATAATTGAAAGTTGCACCGATGCAAACTGAACATGCAATTCAGATGAATGTCTCTGAGCATTTTTTAAATTGCTAACATTCACGCGGTATCGGCTGAAATTCTTTCAAGATTAGAGTTTTTAATTTATCATAATTCGCGATCTCTTGTTCAGAAACATACGTTAAAACATTATTACATTTATCACCTAATAAATTAATCAACACTTCTGATTTTAACTCCACTGGTATGCTTTTAGTAGTGAATGAAAAAGCTTTCTCAAGTGAATGAAAAAACAAATGCAGAGCTTCCGGTTTTCTGAGGTACAGCTATAGTTAGTGTTTTACTGCTTTTAATGATACCTTCAACACTAGTCTGCACGTTTCTTCTATCAGATGATAATGATTGTGATTTTAAATTTTCTAGCTCAATCTGCTTCTCAATTTCAGCTAATTTAAGACGTTCGATCTCTAACAGATAATGTTCATTACTTGTTTTAGGCATCCGATCCTTGACAATCGATTTGAGGAGGCCACGAACAAATTAAATGTTCGTTTTGAAGGCATCAGAATTTTGGATAATTTTTTTAATGTCAGCGTTTTTAGCGTTTTATGGAACATTCTCTCCGATTTGTTCCGCAATTACTATTAAATCATTTTTCTTTAAATTATTTAAGAAACTTATTTAAAAAACAAAACAAAAGTATTGCTATCTTCAAGAAAGAAATAAAGCAAAGTTTTCACAGTACCTTCTTTGAAGTATCCCAGTATTCCGGACAGAGCCCCCAGATTTTGTGTGGGTGGGGAGTTGAAGATGCTTTGCTAGGGTTCAATAAACAATTCCAACGTTTTCCACACCACAGACGACATTTAATGAAAATAACAGAAAAGGTACAGATTGAATTAAATACACGTGCTGTTGTGCCTTCTCGCACTTGTTAGATATAAACACAGTTCTTTAATCACTTTTAGAATCTAAATAGCAGCTTAGCGCCTACTCGCATTAGCTGTCGTATATGCAGTCAAGTTACCACCTTCACACGGAAACAGAGTTCATTATTTAACACCTTCACATGCAGACCTACAACTTACCACCTTCTCATGGAGACATCTTACCACCTTCGCATGGGATAGACGACTGTCTGTCTATACCATACTCCTTTTTTACCTCGCTCTCGCTGATGGCGCATAGGTGAGGCTCTCTGGTGGTTGTGTGGCACTTACGGATACCACATACATATAAATGAATATACAAACATAAATGAAAATATATATACAAATGAAAAATTATATACATACAAAATACATACAACGAAATTATACACAATGAAATATATACATAAATGAAAAATTAATTAAAGGAGTATAAAATTCAAATAAACATGTAAGCAGATAGGTAGTAGTTTCTTACAGATGTAAGTAAATACTTGTCTATAGTTACTAAATAATTGTCTATAGTGACTAAATAATTACAGATGTCTATAGTGACTAAATAATTGAACATTACATTGACGTGAATGGAAGAAAAAAGTAACAATCAGAATGACATAAACATTGTAGGCTTGAAGATAAGCAATAAAATCTGAGTTATTTACATGCATAAGTTGCATAACTGACTTCATGACGTTAAGAGCAGAATTAGATTTTGCCAATGTTCCCATGTGTTCTTGATCGACGAGGATTTGTTGGTACTGGACCCCATATACTATGTTTTAAATTAAAGTCGCCCCAGATGACTATTGGGAAGATCATCTGAATCATTTATTATTTCCTCTAATGTAATTAATATTGGTTCAATTTCTGTTCTTGGAGAACAATAGACCAAGATTTATATAAAAGAGGGCGATCCTTCTACTTTGATTACTGTTATTTCCTCCATTTGAGAATCTGAATGATTGAGTCTTACAATTATGGCAGCTTTTGCTTGGTGAGAATAGATCCTGTATTTTTGTGGAAAGCCACTTAAAACATTTTTAATGAGGTAAGGTTCTTGTATGCAAGCTATTTTAAAATTTGGAATATTTTCAATGTCAAATTTTAATTGTGCACTTGCACTCCGTGAGTCCTGTAAATTTAACTGTGTTATTTTAATTACATTTATAATTAATCTTTTTAATTAACAGATCCATTTCTCTTCGTTTACTTGCACAATTATTACTTACATTACTATAATTGTTATCCAAATTCAAATGATAATGCGTGTTAGCATTCTTGCAGTTGACACATTTTTCTTACGGAGAATTGCATCCTTTGTTAAGGTGTCCTTTTGCCACATTTGAAACACTTTTTGCATTGAATTACTCGAATATACTCACGAATGTTTTTGCTTGTCCAACAAATATTAACTTTTTGAGATTGCATTATCGACTTAAAAGCTGTGGGGTCAATGACGGACTGACAGACAAACATTACAGTTTAAACAAATAGGCTCATTTTCAGCTTTCAGAACATAGTTATGTGTCACTCTAGTGTGACCAATATTGAGGCGAGTCCAAAGAACTTATTCCTTACGATTTCTAGTTACATCGAAATACTTAATTCTAGGCTTTACATTTCACAACTTGTTATGAAGCTGAATGTCCCAAAGTTGTTGCATTTTTTTTTTTTTTTTGATCTTCTCTTTGACAATACAATAGATGTCTCTAAAAGGGATGAGGTGACTGGACAGTTCAACAGCACATTTCGCTGTGATACCTGCCAGCTCAATCCCCTTTATTCCTGCATTCTCGGGACCCAGCACTACAGGATTTCATATCCACGACTCGTTAAGTTTATATGAATCTTGAGAACATCCACTATTACTGGATTTTGAGTGTTGAGAAAAGCTTCTAATGATCTAAGTGCACTATAGGAGTCTATATAAACTATGAACATTTTGTGGCAGAGCTTTGAGATGCAAAAATGACTATAATATATTGCAGTTAGTTCAGATGTTCAGACTGAGAAAGCATAGTGCAAGCGTCTGCCCTCCATGTGATCTTGAAGTACAAATGCCATCCTGATATGATCATTTGACTTGGATCCATCTGTATATACTGAAAGATAACTGCTATATTTATGCCAGTGCTCAGCAAAGAGTTGTCTGTAAATGGTCTTATTAGTGCTTGCCTTCACGTGATGGTTGAAAACATTAAGAAGCTGGATCCATACATTTTCCCAAGGTGGGATTTCTAAATTCTGCGCTTGGGGGTACATATCAAAGAGGGAGAGTTCCTCAATGATAGGGCAAACTCTTAAAGAAAAGGTAGGCATACAGGATGGACATGTTTCAAATAAAGTGGTACACACATTATCAAGTAAGGACAGCTTATTAGGATGTTCAAGTTGCGATAAAATATTGCAAAAGGAACAACTGCTCGAGCCTCAGATAAAGTCATAGCTTGTTAGAGTCAACATACAGGCTCTGGACAGGAGGTGTCCTGAAAGCTCTAAAACAAATCCGCAGAGCTTGATGGTGAACAGGATCTAGTTTTAAAAATACTGATGAACGAGAGAATCCATAAAGAACTGAAGCATAGTTCAGTCTAGAGCGGACATGTGCTCTGTAAATGCGAAGCACAGAGCAATGCTCTGCACCCCAGGAGGTGTTCGGCATGACTTCTAAAATATTATTTTTAAACACTTTTTTCTCAGGTTTAAAAAATGAGAAAGGAAAGTCAATTTTTGGTCGAATGTCACTCCTAAAAATTTTACTTCAGGTGCAACTGGAATAATTATACCATTCAGATATAACTCAGGCTCAGGATGGAGAACTCACTTCCTAAAAAGTGTGCACACAAAGCTTTCTGTCTCAAAAATGTAAATTCCTGTTTGTCTGACCACTCTTGGATCTTATTCAGAGCCATGTGCTATTGCCTCTATACGTATCATCAACATATAGAGATCTCAAGATGGTGGGAGGAAGTTCTTTCAATACAGAGTTTATTTTTAAGCTGATCAGGGCTACACAAGCACACATCCTTGAGACACACCCTCTTCCTGTTCAAAAACATCCGGCAAAACAGAGCTAATTCTTACTTGAAAAATTCTAATGTTAAAAAAATTCTGAATGAAAATTGGTAGGTCGCGGCGCAAGCCACTGTCGTGAAGATCTCGAACTATACTGTATCTCCATGCCTTATCATAAGCTTTTTCAAAGAATACTGAGACAAGGTGACTTCTTACAAAAGCTTTTCTAATGGATGTCTTTAAAAAGGAGCATGTTGTTGTCCTCCCCTTTTGAAAACTGCTTTGATAAGAAAATATAATATTATTCTTTTCCAAGATGTAGACTAAGCGGCTGTTTACCATTTTTTCAAACAGCTTGCATAATGCAACTCATAAGGCCAATTGGCCATTAGTTGGAGGGATTCCTTGGATCTTTCTCTGGCTTAGCAATAGGAATTATAACAGCTCTCCTCCATGCACTGGGAAAAATACGTTCCTTCCACACCCTATTGTAAAGAGTGAGAAGGGCAGTCGGTGACTTATAGGACAGATACTTCAGCATTTCGTAATTCACGCCATCAACCTGGAGAAGACCCATGTGTCTTAAACAAAGCTTTCCTTAATTCAAGCATAGTAAAATCTCTATTATAAGGCTTAAAGTTAGAAGAGTTAAAAGGGATGGGATTTCTCTCAGAAAGCTGCTTGATAGAAAGAAATACAGGTGAGTAATTTCTGCTGGAGGAAAAGGTATTAAATGTCTCACTAATAGTATTTGTGTAGGCGGTTTTCTCTCTGTGAGAAACTACAAACAAAGAGATGCATTAGAATCTCACTTTGAGGCCAAACCTTCAAAAAGGAAAACAACAAGGGCAGAAGAAAAGAAATAAGCACAGATAAGGAGAGATGAAACTCACCAAGAAGATGATCGTCTGAAGGGCTAGGGTACCTCAGAATTGCCACACCCGTACTTGCAAAAGTGAGCCCCTTAGGGGTATGTTTATCCATGATTTCTTTCTTAATTTCAATGGTCATGGCTTCCTTCGTTTTCTTCGCAGCCCTAGCTGAGGCAACAATCTTCTTGTGATGCATCATGAAATAATTATTTTAATGTTAAATGTAAAAAACAATTAACTAGCAAGCGTACAAACATGTATATCAAAGAACACTGAGTGATCAGATGAGGGGATTCCCCGAGATGAGCCGGATTGGGAAATGCTCAATGCTTACGAATGGCCTGAATCATTGCTCATTACTTGAGTCAATGTTTGTAGTTAGAGATGAATTTTTCACTCATAGTTTCCTCATATCTGGAATTGCTCGTGTATAGAGGTACTTGTACCTTGAGGTTCAACTGTATAACACATAAGGATACTTTTGCACAATGAACATGTTAATCAATACTTTACACCAAAGTATCTATGCAGGGTGCAGATTTGAACCTGATGATGGCATTACTTATTTAAAAGGTAATAAAACTTTATATGGTTTAGATACACTTCATATACACAAGAAATTCAAACAGTTCAATAGAATTTTTAAAAGAAATTTTGTGTACACATTTTGAGCAAAACCCATGTTTATGAAAAATACATTTTTTTATATTTATTAGAATTTAATAATTGTAGTGAAGTGAATGAGATAAAATATTTAATTCAATTGTTATGGATAAAACACAACTACCCACATATAATTCAATTTAATTTGTGAATTTCACAAGCATTATTAAACTTATATTCGCCTGATAGTAAATTACAGTAACACAGAGAACAATTGTAAATTAGATCACTTCAAGGAAATGTTAAAAATATTACATGCAAAAATATGTAATTTATTTCTAGAACTTTTTATGCCAATAAATGCTACTCATTTTTTTTTTTTTCCATTACTCTTTTCCGTTCTCCTTCCCGTCAATAATTTTAAACAGAGATTTACTAAAAATTCACAATATGAATTACTGTACATTAAAAAATAGCATTACTTTGATAACAAGTATAAGCTTTACTATCTTGGCAATGAAGTACAGTAATTCTAGGTCTTGAATGACATTAAGGATAAGACAGTTACCAAACTGAAGTCATCAAAATGTATTAAGATAAAGTAAAATGTAAACATAAATAATTACATGAAGTAGTGACATACCTTTCCAGAAAGTGTCTTGAATGCTTCAGACATCCAAGGTAAAAACTCAATGAATAATGAATTTGTACAAATGACTTGTGATTGTTCTGAAATCAGCTGCTGTGCAAAGTTATTCCAATAAAGATCTTGGCCTTTAATATGAGGTATTATGTTGCTTTGATAAAAGAGACATTTCCTGAAAAACAAAATAAAATAAATAAAAATACGAGCATTATGACAGCAAAATAAAGGAAACTATTTTAGTTTGCAATTAGACTTATTTTCTCTCAAAATCAGAAATCCAAAAACATTTTTCAAATGAATTTATGATTCAATTTTTATTGCTGCATTTTATCACTCAGTATTCTTAATCACCAACTTCCATTTTTTTGAGTTAATACCTTTCCATTAAGTTTTGATTTTAATCTACAGTTACAATCACCTCTAAGTTTTTCAGTCAACAT
Organism: Stegodyphus dumicola; assembly: GCF_044657685.1. NCBI lineage: Eukaryota > Metazoa > Arthropoda > Arachnida > Araneae > Eresidae > Stegodyphus > Stegodyphus dumicola. The sequence continues at coordinate 14,981,040 of NC_140775.1, read as the reverse complement.
TTTCTATTATTTTATTATTGAAAGGCAAAACATTTTTTATGACATTAATGTCAGTGCATGGTTGGTAAAAAAAAGTGGAATGGTAAATTCTGTCTCACATGACTTTCATGTATTTGCTTTCATTGACACATTATCTCAATTACAACTTGTTTTGGCCTAAAAAGCTCAATTAAAGTAAATACATTACCTAAAACAGAAACACGAAGATTTCTATAAATAACAATAAAAAAAAAATTCCTCCCCTACTAATTAAATGAGAAAATATTTGTAAGCAGCCTACCACAGAACTTCAGAGTATTCTGAAAAAAGATTACCAAAAGTGCAAACTTAAAATCTTTTATTCTACGATACTGTGAGCTTACCCCCTTTTTTTCCCTCAATTTCAAAAAAAGATTTTAAAGTTGCATTTTTGTAAATATTCATACTTTTAAGCAACAGTACTACCATATTTCTTCACCTTTCCCGCCTGCTAAGTTTTTAGTGACAGGTTCTGAAAATTAAAAAAACATTCGCATAATTTTCCCCTTTCTCAATGTGTTTAGAGAACAAGCTTCCTTAAATTTTAAAATGGGTTTGTTTATGTAGTGACTGTTCTTCTCTTACTAACAAAGACCTGCAAAGGTCAAGGTGAACCCTTCCCTTCTAACTGCTGAATTTTTATGCTAGCCTAATACAAGAAACAGCCAATCACAGTGAAGCAAACATAAACAGACATTCAGTTTATGATTTCGTAGCAACTGCACACTCACCTTACCTAATTATTATGATTTGAGGTCTAAGGAGAAGCTGAGACAACAATAAGAATGGGAGAGATTCAAGTTGTAGGAAAGTAGAAATGAAGATGTCTTATTAAATATTGTAATGTTAATATTACTATGTATTCTTATTAGAATATGGATTTCTTTATGAGAAATAATACTGTGATAGTTACTTGCAGTTTATCCAGAATAACTTTTAAGTTCAGTACTTTCAGTTATTATCAGGTTTAACTGATAATAATAACAAAAACAAAAATTTAATATTATTTTATAATTAATGATGCCTATTATTTATCCAATATAAATGGAAATAAAATTTAAATTACATGCATAAAAGATAATACATTGCTATGCATAATAAATTATTATAGAGGACAATATGTATATACAAAGGTATTTTCATTTTCAAGAAATTGGGCTTGCAAATATGGTATTCCAGAAAAATGCTATCTAAATTTGGTTGAAATTTTTAATTCTTGTTTACATTAAGTCAACGCTGAACAAGAACAACATTTACAACTATGCAAAATGGTAAACTCCAAATAAAAGTCTATTCAAGAGTTGCCATTCTATATACATTAATATAATATAATATCATATTAAGTTATATAATAAAAATTCTATTTTAGAAAAGCAAAAGGCCTTAATAAGAGAGATAAAAAAATTTATAACCTCTTAAAAATACTTCACTATACCTGCACTTTCTGCATTTGTATTTGTCTCCATCACACATCTTCCCTCTAAATTTAGATAAATAGTTTTGTACTGCACTAAAATTACCACCTGAAACAAAAATGCATGAAGACAATACATGTTAAAATACCACAAATATGTCTGTAAACAAACAGAATTTTCTTATTCAAAACTTCCCCCCCTCTTAGCTTTGAATATTCCAAAATGATTTATATAATGGTTACTTATACGGGGTTCGTAGCCACATTTTAGTTAAAAAAAATAAGCACATATAAGCACTTTTTAAGCACATTTTAAGGAAAAAATAAGCACCTGTCTAATTACATTATACACAACTGCATAACCTTACAAGAAAAATTAGACTTGTAATTTAAAATATGAGCAATGCAATATTTATTAAGAGAATGGGCATTACCTCAACCATGGAAAACAATTAACTTTTTTTTTTTTTAAATTTTAAATGACAGTTCAATTTACAGAATTAGTTTACAATGAGAGGAAAAGAAAACTATGCAGAACTAAACTATATTAGAAGAGTTAATGATGAAATTTGAGTTCAAAATATAGAAAATAAATAATAATAAGCCATATTAATTGTATTCGTTTGGCACCTAATAATAAATACAATTTATTTTTCCACTCATATTAATATTTAAATAATTTAATTTAAATCAAAGTTCTGAACATTTTCTAAATTTTCATTGCATAACAGTTTTCCCTTAACATATATTCCAAGCAAAGTAATTCAAGTAAAAAAGAGGCACATTTCTGAAATCAGAAGACAGGAAATTGCTTCATTCAGTCATCCTTTAATAGAAAAAATTAACTAACCTGCATACTCGAAAATTGCCGAATATTCTGGATAGTAACTGGAAAAAGAGGAGTAGCGGAGATTGTAGGCGTTCTTTAGATTTAAATTTAGGCTAAATAAAGGATTTTGACATTTTGATATGTGCATCATATAAAAATAGACCAACGGAACTGAGAAATATTCTGCTTAGAAAGCACAGTAAAACTCTTTTAAGTGTTCATAAACAAATCTCAGACTGAACATCAAAATTGATTATCAAGGCAAAATACCGCAAACGTTATTGCGCAATATGTGCCGCGTAATTCTTCCATATGTGAAATTATGCAATCGGAATCAACACCTGCCGGTATTTGGAGAAAAAGAACTAAATAAAGGAACAGAAAGAGACTTACTAATCTGGGGTGTTTCTGATTCTAATTTTCAACAGACTGTATTAAATTTCCGGAAGAGAATCAATCTTCGCTTAGGTTGGGTAGACCGCAAAAACTTTTAGTCCTATTCAATCCAGATTGGGCAGTGACAAAAAAAAAAAAAAAAAGTACGCTGCTACAATATTAGAGATTTTGCGGGAAAACTCCCAACCTCCGTACTGTACAATGTATTGGCAAAAAAAATTAAATTATTTTGACTATTCGATTACTTTCCTTTTATTTAAGCCATTCCGAATATTATTCCTTAGAAAGCTAATCTGTGTAAAAACACACCCGTTTTTGGAAGTTTATCTATACTTCAGTTACTGCAACTATATTATTATAAATATTCATACATATACTCATAATATAAGCATAACGATCATAGTAAATACCAATATGAACTGACCACATGGAACAAGAATGCAAATTATTAAAATCTTGATAGAAATTCAAACGTGTATAGTATTTGGGTGGGAGGAAATGAATACCGAATGTACCGGAATTTTCTACCGTTTTCGCAATTCTTTGACCAATAGAACGACGTTCACCTGTCTGTACTCTCGCGCGCACCATAGGTTACGTTAATGCAGAGGAAGGGAGGGAGGAAGCAATTTCTGGGAGTATGATTCACCATCTGACGTTGCATATAAGGAAGAAAAGTTGTTTGTTTAGTTTCGGCTTTGGTACGGGGAAAAAATGCACGTTCATTAAAAACAAAGGATTAAAAAAAAGCACTAAAAGCAAAAAATAAGCACTAAAAACAAAAAAATAAGGGCTTTAAAGAAAAAGTAAGCACCTATAAGGGCCTTTATATTTTATTTTCAAATATAAGGACTTATAAGCACTTGTAAGGACCGCTACGAACCCTGTTATAGGTTACCTTGAACCAAAAGGTACTATACCAAAAAAAATTGCAATAAACATGCTAATCAGTATCTGCTTCCCACTGTAACATTTTAATTTTCAAAATCGTGAGAAATAAGTCATTTTTCAAAGGGGATAAAATGCAGACCTATTGAAATTTATAAGCCTATTCACAACATACCACAACAATTAACTATTAATCTTGACTGAATGATTTTTTTTTTTTTTTGTTACACTGCAGACGAAAACTAGGATGAAATAAAATGAATCAGCAATTCTACAAACCATTCCTATTTTGCAGCACCTGAAGAAAGTGATACTCATATTGCTGGCAAATTTAATTTAGTATGCTTTTGTTTTCTTGCTTTTGGATAACTCAAAGTATGGCTTGGTTTGATTTGGTTTATTTTATTATGGCAAAGCGCGCAAACACATGGTATAATGCACTTATGTTATAGGTCTTTGGGAACATATGGTATTTTAAATTTAAAATATCATCAATTTCAGCATTTCTTAAAAACGTATTCCATGTAATCCTTTCAGTGTAAATCATTCAAAGATTCCAGAAAACCTACCTACTTTTTTCCCATAAAATTCAAGAAAATAACTTAAAAAAAAAAAAAAAAAAAAAAGTAAAAACTAACCTTCATTTCCACTTAGTAATCTGGAGAGTCGAAGCATTCGAGTTGTGATAGTGCCCTGTATACAAGTCTTATTTTTTACAGCAACTGTACTGGGAGATCACCCAGAATATCGGTGTAGATGATTCTGCGGCTCATCTTTTTATTCATAGCTATACATGGGGAATCCTGTATACTTGAATACAAAAAGGTGCTGCAAGTTGCCTAGTAGCTTGTCGACATGTGTCTTATAAAATATAAATTGATTGAAAATTTTTCTTCAATTTAAAGTTTTTGCTTATTGATAAACTTCATAATTTTTATAGCAACACTTCATACATATTCTTTCTATAAGATCAGAAGTAAAAAAACACAAAATATCTTGGAAGCCATAATGTACATGGGAAGGAATTATAACCAGGATAGCAGACATTTAATTTTTTGATGATTACAAACAGATACAAGAGATCCCATTCTGCTCTATCAAAATTAAAATGCACAGGTCGTCCAACAGTATGATTTGAAGCTGACGTGACCATTCCTCAGCACACTTTGCAATGATATCTGCCAGCTCATTTCCTAGTATGCCCACATGTGCAGGGACCCAGCAGTAGAGGATTTGATACCCTCGACTTCTCAACTTCAGATTTATATTTTGAATTTTGTTAATTAATGTATTCCGAGCTTCTGAGATTGCTTCCAGAGCTTTTAGTGCACTAAATGAGTCGGTATAAATAATGAACATTTTTCTGGCATTATCTAGATATAAAAAAAAAAAGCGCATAATACAAAGCGGTTAGTTCAAAGTAAGCACACAGCATGCCTTGTGTAAGCGCTTACCCTCTGCATGGTGTCCAGTCACAAAGGCTGCTCCAACATGATTTATTGCTTTTAATCCATTTGTGTATAACTGCTGTACTCAAAAAAAGTTTGCTTATACATGATCTCGTTAGTGTTACATTTTCCAAGATGCTGGAATACATGGAGTACCTAAATCTGAACATCCTACCAAGGAGGGATCTTAAAATATTTCACTGGCTGGATATCCACCTTGTCTAAGCAATATTTTCCTATAAGAGAGCATACAATATGGAAAGAAGGCACACAATATGGACACGCTCTAAATAAGCGGTCACACATGTCATTAAGCAAAAGACTCTGACATGGATGATGGAATTGGGATATTATGCTGAAATAACATTGGAGAGACAACTAACTGGTCACATCTCACCTGGAGTGATGGTTCATAGCAGTCAACATAAAGGCTTTGAACTGGGGATGTCCTGAATGCTCCAGAACATATCCACAGAGCCTGATGGTAAATAGGATCTAGTTTCAATAAAACCGAAGATCGTGCTGATCCATAGACAACTGAACTATAGTCCAACCTAGAGCAGACAAGTGCTCTGTAGATATGGAGCAGAGAACCACGTTCTGCACCCCAAGAGCTGTTAGCCAAGACTTTTAATATATTTAATGTCTTGAAATACTTCTTCCTTAAGTACTACACATGTGGAAGAAATGTCAGCTTTCGATCGAAAAACATCCCTAGAAATTTTACAGATACAACTTGAAGGATGGATACCTTGCCTTCTGAAAAACTCCATGCAAACAGTCTTCCGTTAAGTGAATGGAAAACCATTCCTATTTGCGCATTCCTGAATGCTGTGTAGAGAGATCTGCAGTTGTCTCTCTATGTATCTCAAATCTGCACCTTGACAACTGATCTGAAGGTCATCAACATACAATGATCCTGAAACCGAAGGAGGAAGTTCTTTTAAAACCGAGTTTATTAGAAGGAAAAACCGAGTTCATTTTTATGGTGAATAAGGTAACACTTAAAATACAACCTTGAGGTACACCCTCCCTCTTGTTGAAAGCTTTTTGACAACACAGAGCCAATCCTCACTTGAAACGTACTTGTTTTTAGAAAATTCTGGATGAAAATCGTAAGGTTGCTGTGCAAACCAGTAGTGTGAAGATCTCGCAAAATGGCATATTCCAAATTTTTCAATCCGTCTTCCACTTCCATATTGTCTGAGTCTACAGATTCTGAAATATCATCAATTGAGCTATTGCTTATGCATTTATCGTTGGTTAATTTTGCGGAGGTGGTTTTTTGTTTGTTTCGAACTACAGTTTCGTGTTGAATGTGTTGGCTCTGTTTTGTTGTTTTTATTATTTTCGGAAGGTTGTTGAGTGTTTGATGGTTGAACTTTAGGTATGCTGAGATATGTTTGAATAGCAATAGATCTAGTTGACATTACGGCAGTAGCCAAAGATTTATTTAATCGTGGTTGTGAATTTTCAACTAACCTTCTGGCTTCAGCATACGATATGTTCTTCGTTATTTTCGTTGCCTGAACTTCCTTTTCATATTTCCATTCTGGACAAGAGCGAGAGGGGGTTCACCCTTGCAATTGACATACAATGGCACAGCGGTGCATTTATCGCTATCGTGACCACCCATCGAGCATCTGGCGCATATAAGGTTGCCATGACAGGATGTCTTAGAATGACCAAACTGCTGGCATTGGAATCCGGAAAAAGGGATATATATATATTTTTTTTTGCATTGGTTTGGGAATATATGGTTTTACGGGACAGTTCACATACCCAGCCTTTATATTCTTTGGCAGATCAGGCGACGTAAAGGTCAGGATCCCATGTTTAGTGTCAGTCAACTGACCTTCCTTTCGCATCTTGATCTGCCTAGCTCCACAAACATTTTGATTCACAAGCTTGGAAGCGATATCTTCTTCTGAAACAAACAGAAGGTCGATTTCCGAGATCACACCTCTACAGAAATTGAGTGCTTTGTGCGCTGACACAGTTATAGCTACATGTGCAAGTTCTGTTTGTGACAAAAGGGAAGCAGACTGGGTGGCCGATGCAGTGTCAATAAGCAGGTCTCCTGATCAGAGACACTTTATGTTCCTTGGCTCACCAACACATGATTGGATATATTTGCTTACTAGGAAAGGAGACATCTTTTGTAGTTCACCAGAGGGACTGGAAACAACAACAAAGCACAGACAATCAGTAGTTTCTTTGGCATTTGCACCGGTACGGATTTTGTTACTGATGGGTTTGTCAATGACTTCAACATCTTGGTTGGTTTTATTTGACTCAGGTTTTTCTAATATAAAAAGAAAAGCCATGATTGAAAGAGAAAATATTCGGGTCCGACGCCCCGGCCCACCACGGAGCCCAACAAGGGAACACAGATTCCTGTGTTAGGGCTAGCCGGACCTATATGCAAACTGAAGCCCCACAGTCGGCATTCCTGAAAGCAGGAACTCCCGAGAGTTTATCCTCAAGCCACTGACACAAGGACTAGTGACCATACGATTGACACCCGTGAGGACAACTAAGGTGCCTCCAGTTTAGCTGAAGCAGTGTGTTGGGGACAGTACCTCAACCTCAACTACCAGCACCCTCCTTTCCAGCGACATGGGTCTCCATGCACGGCAAACACATGAGCAGTTTTCTCGCCACTCAAAAACTAGAGACAATGGCTGTTCCGGTCTCTTGTGACGATCCCCAAACTCTGAAGAGAGAAACCACAAGGGAGAAGGAAAGTGAAAAAGTTCCAGCCAAGAGGAGAGGAGACAGAAAAGAGGATAGATCACTAGGGCTCCAGGATCCTGACACTCGTCTTACCAAGAAGATGATCCCCTGAAGGGCTAGGGTACCTCAGGATGCCACACCCGTACTCACAAAAGTGAGCCCCTTAGGGGAAAATAAAAAGTAAAAAACATAAAATAAATAAAAGAATTATACATCTGTTCTAAAACTTTAAAGGAGCTGCTCGTTAGTAGATGGAAAAAACTCATCCCCTCCCCGAAAACAGCTATTGATATGAAATACTTGATAGGTAAATATTAAAATGCAAGAAAAGTCAAATAACCATTCTAGATGAAAAGTGGAATACCCGGAAAAAGGGATATATAAATATTTAACTTCTCGATTTTTTTAACTTACAATCCAAGATTCTTATTTCCCCCAAAGAAGTTGCATACTTTCTCCATTTCTAAAGCTTTTTAAGAAAATGTAGCTATTAATTACTTCAAGTCAGAGTGTTTATTGTTTCAGATATAAAGCAATACAACAATCTTTCCATATAGTGCTGACATTTATTTCTTGTATTTCTCCATCCTTACTGGCAAGAAAATATGTACTGTCATTCTTTTTACTTGTATTTCTCACTACTGATGAAGCAATCTGCTCGATTTTCAAAATAATTGATTAATTCCGTTGCTAATTTAGTGCCTTTTGATATTTCTTATAACAATATTTACCCTCAAAGTAAGCAGCACGTTAAAACGAACAAATTTCTCTCATTATTGATATTTGTTATTATTAATACAGCAGATGAACAAATGAAGATATTTGTTTTTAAATGACTAAGCAACTTTTAATCATACAATTTAATTTTTTTCAACAATCTGAAACTGTTCACATAACATGAAAATTATTTCATGATCCAAGAATAAGCATACTTATACATGAACCCTAAACATCAATTCTTAAAAATTACAGAACAACTTACCTGATGACACCTTCCTTCCTAGGTGATACAGGGAAAATATTTTATAGTCAATGTTTTCTTCATCTAAAGTATTTTTCATATTCTCATACAACCTCAATTGAGATAAAAATCCTGCATTTGGACTGGAAAGGGAAAAGGCAAAAAGTTTTTAGCATACAGATACACAATTCCAAATATATAAAGATATCTGGTATTTGTTGGTTATCTGGTACCACCAATGCACCATAAACAATCTATTGGCAATTTCTGTCTATGAAATCTGGTTTTCTGATTTTCAGTGGGTATTGTCTGGCATTCATACTCAGAAAGTCATCAAACAGATTGTTATCTTTTGCAAACTGGACTCTGTCTCCAAAGACAAATGTTTATACATGGACACTCAAGATACAAACTTACATAGAAATAATGATGATAATAATTTTTTTTAAAAAAGTCATCTTTACTCTTCTTTTGAGAAGGAGGTACACAAAGAGAGAACTTTAACAACAAAAAAATCTCATCATTGCAGAAGAATCTAAAACATGTACACTTTCGAACACTCGCACAAAATTGCAGCCAGCACTGATATTTTGGGTGATGTATCAACAGGTACAGATAACCAAGAAATACTAATATCTATTACTAACACAATAATATGATCATTTCCCTGATTTTTAAACAGAAAAATCCAGATAAGAAATATAAAATAAAAAATAATTCTAAAAAGTATTTTTATGGTTCAGTATCATCAAGCTGCTCGGACAATTTTAAAAGTAAACAAGGTCAAAATTTTATGTTGTTCATAGTAAATGGATTGCAACAGCATGCTTTTTCATTTGGGAAAGGGAAGACAATCACATGAAACTACATGTCAAGCTGTAATCCAAGGTTGTATTAAAGTTCTCATTTATCATCACAATAACTTTCATAAATAGCACAAAATTGGATTTTCCCACCTGTAACATTTAAAAATGAAATTTCTTTTAGTGCCTTTTAAACTTTGCTTTGTTTGTATTTTAAATATATATCGTTATGATTTGGCTGTTTTAATTTTCAGCCATAAACAAAATTGTATTATGCTGCAAGATGTATTTTTAAAAGCTACTGTATATTATTTGAAAATTTTATGGCTATGCTATAACTAATGACCATTCACAATGAATGCTATAAAGCTAACTCCCTGTCTTTTTTTTTTTTTTTTTTACTTTTATTCAGATACAATGCAAAACTTAAAAACTTCAAGCCTATGAATCTGTATCTTAATACCAATAAATGATACTAATTGTAATTCCAGTAGTGGATATAATATTAGTAACAGCTATTATGCTGAAAAATTTGCATCAGAGGTATATTAATTGTTCAGATGACAAGGTCATTTATTTTATGATATGATGAACTATGCTTCTCGTCCATCATGAAAAAATACAGTGAGGTTAAATTTGATCTTTAGTCTTTCTAGATTGGTTTCATATCTTGAAGAGATGTTTTAGATAATGGATTTTTTTATGGTCCACTGTTATCTTAAACATATATGTTCTTTTGTACTGGAGATCACCTTCGAAACTGCATTTTTATAGTATATCAGATTTCATCAGCTAGTCAAAAACAGGCATAAAAATTTTCTTGTAATATCAAACATCATTCTTATATGTGGTCTGGTAATAATGCTAACTAATATATGATACAAATTTGCATATGAATGCAGCCTATGAGAAAAATCTTTGATACATTCTCTGAAATAGCAGAAACTTCAAACAAACTCGGTCAAAAGATTCATCCAGTTACTAATTATTATACCAATAATTTAATTGTCCCATCTTTTGCCACAATATATAAAGTTAAACTTTTTAAATTGACTATCTAAGTTTTTTGTCAGACATTATAGCTGCTCTATGCGAAGCCTTTTCGTTAGATGACATATATCCACTCTATAACCTATCTCAATCAACGCAATTAAAACTTATTAGATATTACTAGTATGGGTATACAGATAATTCAGATTTTAAGTTCATCGATGTCAGATGGCATGGCAGCACAAAAAACAATAACTTTAATACCACCACAAAGGGAAAAAAAAGTGCTAAGATTGAGATCAGGCAAATTTGGAAGCTAGGTGGGAAATGCATTGTAATTTGCTTTTCTGGAATGAATATACACTTTGTCACATAGACTCTCACGAACAGCACTGGTATATGTGTGGTAAAGAAATAAGATAAAATTTAATTTGACTTAACACAGAAAAATATGTGCCAATTACATTTTTTGCTGTAATTATTACAGAGGTAATTTTTTTTTTATTTATCCTGAATACAATAAAGGTTTTATAAAATATTTTTAATCTGCTTCATTATTCTGAATACTTTTTTACCTGGACACTTTATATTGAAATTACCACAAATACCAAAGTTTATAAAAATCTCCATTTGCACATGATTTTTTCTTAATCAACTTAAAATAAATTAAAAATGATACTAGGCTGTCCAAAAATTTTGTACAGGTACATACATTTTTTATTTTTATTTTTGACCCCTGCTTACTGACGGTTAAACTTGCACATTTCCTTTTCAGGAAAACTGACCAAAATGATATGTTTCAATAATTAAGTTCTTTATGCTGAATGAAATGCCATGCAAATCATAAATTAATTTGGTGGGTGTAATGGATTAAGATTCTCTTACCTACAGCATGGTTTGCAAAGTGGATCAACATTTTCAAACAAGAGGAAACTTTCATAAAAGATGCACTGCAATCAGGCTGACCGATTAACAGAAATCCTGAATTTATTTTATTTGCCACTGAAGTGCATTACTGTTGATCTGATCAATTTTCATGCGACATGTAGCACCCATCTCAGATATTTTAAATAGAACTTTCATGAACCTTTTATATGAGAAAGGTCTGTATCCAGTACATCCCAAAAATTTTAGCACAAGCTCAACATACTACCCAAGTGGAATGTTGAGAGTTCATGGCAACCATAAAGCACCAATGCTGAATTTTTCTCAATTCAGCTGATGTCTGAGGAGTCACCAATTCATCATTATGACCAGCTGTCTAAGATCCAGGCCAAGGGTTGGAAGAAACATGGTGAGAAGAATCCAAGCATTCCCAACAACAGAAGTCTGCTGGCAAAGTGCTGATGACTTATTTCATGACTGATTACCAGCCAAAGGACAGATTGTGAATGATGTTTACTATGCTGAAATGATTTGCTGTCTGTGCCAATCCTTGAAGGAGAAACACAGTAGCAAATTGATAGCACAGCTGCTCACACAAGCAACACAGCCCAAGCAGCGATCCATATGCTGGATTCGAATTGCTGTATCACCTGGCTCTCACAGAATCATGGAATATTCTCATGTATCTATGTTTTCAATTATGAACAAGCATTCAGTGATTGAAGCTTTTGGCCAGATGATGAAATCACTGCATGTGTTCAAACATTTTTTAGATGACGAAGACTGGCTACTTTTTTCCTGCTGGTATAGGTGCTTTACCAAAATATTGGTAATGAGTGATTGATGAGCATGTATAACACTAAATAAATGTTATTAGACTTTTAATAGGTCTTTGCTTTATATGGAGTTATACAAACTTTTTAGAGAACCTGGTATATTTATTACTATTAACAAGCTTTTTTTATACAATTACATTTTCATAATCATAATGTTAACAGTTGCTTATTTAATAAACTAGCAGAATTATATTAGTTTTTGTTTCAAATGGCGAGATACTAGCAACTTAATGCATTCATCGGGAATGGCAAACACCTGTCTGTCATTCAATCATTTCATCACAGAGAACATTGTCCAAGGTGCACAAGGAGCAACCAAAATTACACCCATGGGAATGGAGAGATTTTGTCTCAGTTTCAATGGAAAACATCTTGAGAGAAGATCCAAAGGTCTTTAACCCCTCTTTCCCTACCATCAAATCTCTTTAAAGGTCTTCTGCTCCTCAATATTTTATAAATATCCAATTATTCATCTATAATAATTTTTAATATTTCCATGGTGCATACATATTAAGGCCTTCTCCAGGATTTGAACTCGGGGAAAATGACATAGCAACCAGCAGTAATAACTACTATACTGATCGAGATAGAAACTACACTAGAAAAATTAACATTTTAAAAAAGTTACAAGATATTTTAAATAGAAAGACATGCATGACAGTGCAAAATTCCTGTATTCAGTTTCTAATTATTTTATTTCATATTGTCACCAATTTAAAAAAGGGAGGTATTCGCCCCTGAAAATGATAAATCTATCGAATGAATTATTGTTTATCACAACCCATCTTGTTATTGGTTAATCACACACACATACTTTTCTAACTCATTTCTAATGGGGCATTTGGTGACCAAGACTGTAATATATAAAATTACCAGATTATCATTTTAAGAAAAATAACATAAAAACATTACCAATTTCCGGAAGAAACGCCACCGGCATCTACGTGTTTAAAACTTAAATTTTCAGCGGGTGCGGCGTTTAGGTGCACTAAAAATAAAATATTTCCTATGATGGTCATTGTACATTGTTTGGATGGCCTTGTCATTGTGCATAGACTGGTGCTGTTCCCACACAAAAGACCACTCAATTGCTTTTTGCGAACGTTATTTTGTTTACATTCTTTCCCTTGAACGGACCTACATGCCTTATTCACCCTAAACGAGATCTCAGAATAATAACATTCTTTCCCCTTTCAAATCAACATTCTCATCAGTTTGAATAGTCTCTCTCCTCTGCCATTCCATGAATCTTCCAGGACCCATCCTCTCCCCACCCCTGCCTTTTCTGCAATTTTTTTCAAAGGCGGACATGACTCCACCTGCCTCGCAATAACGAACTCTGACGTATTTCCCCTTCAGCATGAATGGATTTTTCTTGGCATTTTGCCAAATACAGATCCCATCAGTTTGGGTACAAGTACTTGTTGGATAGTTTTTAATTAGGGAGCGGAAAATTTTTGAAAATGTCTCTAAACGGCACAGAAGCTATACATTTCTTACCTTTAATTTATTTTTGAGTTATGGTTTCATTTCATGCATTTTCTTAACTGGTATGTCATATATCAGGACTTAGGTTGAGTTTTTGCATCTATACGGCCCACGACGATGTCACGCGCAATTTAATCTATTGTGGCGTTTCTGTGTAATTTTAAATTTTTTCCCGCCATTTTTCTCAAGTGCGGCGTTTACGCTGATGCGGCCTTTCTTCCGGAAATTACCGTAATTAGTTTCATAGGTACTATTCAGTTTTGAAGGCCGTAAAAAAATCGCCAAACTATTGTTGATGCCAGTGCTGCCAAAATAATTGCGGCAACCTTAATGCAAGAAAGGAAGTATAATAGTAAATAACTATACAAGATTAATGTTTTAATTTAGATGAAAAGTTAATTTCATATCATACATTTTTATTATTATAATTTATATAAATGGCTAAACATGAATGAATGGAAGCATAAGAGTAAATAACTATTTCAGATCATTATTATAATTTATATAAAAATTGCTAAACATAACTGAGTGGATGCCTGCATCGCTATTTCGCTACCAAGTTATTGCTAGAGCATAGTTTCATCTCGTTGGTTGTTCAAACATAATTTTATATAATGAATGATGCCTTTTTTATGAAAAAATTCTTGGTTAAAGTGCAGAATCGCCCACTTATTTGTTTGCTGCTTTTTACAAGGGTAAAAACAATTGAAATTTTTGTCAAATTTCTTTTACTTTTTAAGTGAAAATAGATGAATGTGTACATATATAAAGTCAAGGGTATGCACAGTGCCATTTTTGTGTAATTCTTGGATTTTTTTAAAAGTAAAAACATGGTCGATGTGCACATGGATACCGAGTATGTGTAATTCTTAAAAATGCATCAAGCAGTGGGTGATTCTGCACTTTACTCAAAATTCTATTGCAGACTTTTCGTAACAGGCAATTCCCAAATTGTTAAATCCATAGTATATCAAAAAAAGGATTTAAAAATTAAACTAGTATTTCAATGGCGTCTTAAAAAATATAGAACTATATAAACTTGTATAATCTGAAATCAGTGTGTATGCTAGGTTTGGCACGCTGTTAAATGGGCACGTTTGCTACATTTGGCACTTTTGCGCATACATTTTCGATGCAAATTTTTTATCAGTCCTTAAAAAACGGAATAGCACCATTTCATATTATAAAATGAATAGAACGTACCATGCACAATAACGTTTGTTTTTCACCTTTTGTAGAGCTTCATCAACACCTATTGAATATTTTTTCATGAGATAAGCAACAACAAGAGTGGCACTGCGAGACACTCCACCATAACTGCAAGAAAATTGAACACTTTCATTAAAAGTGAATAACGAATTCTATAAAACTGAATTTATCTCCCTCTCTCCAATCAAAATTTCTGATACAACATTACTATATGCTTAAAATTAGAATGACTGCTGTTAGTCAACGATTCTTCAAAAATGAGGAAAATGCTGGGGGCTTGAAACAGATAATTAATTTTTGTAATCCAGGTCTTAATTTGCCAACCTTATTATATGCGTACAATATACAGTAGGTGCCACTTAATGTAATCACATTTGTCCATGACTGTTTGAGAACAATACATAATGAGAAAACTATCATTTAAAATATCAATACAATTTAACTATTTTAATATTAATATAATTAGAAATATATAAATAATTACATCCACAATAGGCTCTATTCTTATATACACCCTAATATCACCAAATGTGGCAATATGTGTTCTGCGCTGGTTTTTGGCACGATTGCGTGTTGTATGGCAACCCCGTTGACGTCGAAAAATCTTTTGCTGGAGTGGTTTAATTGCTTATTGGTTTGTGTTGGGTGTGTTTTGAAATGGCCTATGTTGCAATGATAGACGTGGTGGCAAGATTTCAGTTGCGTATTTTAGATTGTGTAGAAAGTAAATTTAGTATTAAAAGGTACGACGTTGGAGTTGTAAACGAGTCTTTTGTTCATGGATGTGTTTATGAGCACTGACGCGTATTTTTGGAATTTCTGTGGGACTTTTAAAACAGAGTCCAAAATGCGAAGCTGCTATGAGAATTCAGACGCAGAAGGGCATTTTTTATAGTTCTTGTGTGGATTTGCAGTCAAATGGTTGCTGGTAAAGTATATGGCTGTCACCAAATTTGGACTGCGGTTTTCGTGTAGTAAGTTAACTTTGGAGGAAGTTTTTATCGTTCCTTTTGAAACTTTGATATCAGAAAGACATGTGATATAGCAAAATCTTGGCACTTTTGCTCAGAAACGTTGTGTGACCGGTGAAATTTTATTCAGGAATGTACTATTATGGTAAGTGTATTTTATTTTACTGCTTTTATTTTACAGAATGTTATGTTCATTGTTTTTTTACTACGAATTTCTGTTGTTATTGTTGTTTTTTGAATTGTTTGTAATTTAGTTTAGTTTATTTGTGCGCAATGCCAAGATTGTGCAATTTGTAGATTTTTTTTAAGTTTAAACAGAATGCTGTGTACATGGTATTCTTTGAAATTCATTGTTGTTACGTTAATGTATCGAAGCGAGGTGCGCATAGTTCATGGATTCTTTCGCTGCCTAGAATGTGCAATTTGTAGATGTTTTTTGAAGTTAAAACGTATTGCTGTGTACATGGATTCTTTTCAAATATTTTTGGTTAGAAACTTTACGGTTTTGCTATCTAAATTTTTTGTTTCGGATTTTTAGCTTAAATTGTGTCTTCAAAACGTGGTTTTTGCATTTGTGAAAACCGCATTTTTGGAGACATTTTAGGCTTAAAATTCAAAATGTAGACCAAAAAATTTAGGTAGTAATATGGCGGCGTGGAGTTTCTTTGGTGACCTGAGGGCGCATATAAGAGTAGTTCCCTACAATAATTCGATTACAGAAACTGTATGGAATTGTTATGCAATTTATGAACTGTTTATATTTATTATGTTTCTGAAAATTATTTGACCGGTGCTGTACCTCTAATCTTAATACTCGTAGAGCATCCTTCATTTCAGCATTTGTAAGAAATTCACCTATTTCATCATCTTCCGAAAGTTTATCACATGATATGCTTGAATTTTTTTAGCAAATACCTGATAAATATCTTCTATCGCTGAAGTCTCAACTTGAGTTTTTCATCAATATCCATGCAAGTATTAAATTCTACATAATTCATATTAGAGGGGAATGCTGTTTTTAGTTCATTATTTTCCTCTATTTCATCATTTATTAAAAGGCTGGCATGCTTAAAACTGTTCGTTGTCTTTTCCAAGACCACATCAAGAAAGATTTTCCTTTTGATTCATCTGCATTTATCCATATTATATACGTTATGAAAGACTTTTATCGCTCATTTCATAGCAATAACATTTTCTCGTTGTTCTAATAATCCCTTGATCATCTTCTGAGGTATTTGCTGGCAAACATATCACTTCAATACACTTAAGGGCAACATTTACATTATGCATTAGTCAGTTGTCATTAAGAAAAAGGATATGTACTTCACTTCATTATTAAAAGCTGCTCATTAAAAATTGCTGACACATTTCTACACCTTTGAATTATACCTACAGTCCGTCAGTTCTAAATCTGAAATGCCCCTTTTTCTCTTGAAATCTCACAAAATTTAAATGTAGGCATTTGATATTCATTTCGATAACAAATAAAATTATTCTTTTTATAGCTTTAGACATGAAACTTCTCCCTTCATTTATTTAGCTTTTCTATCATGAAATGCACTTTTACGCTCAATTATCTGGAATTTCCACATTTCAGGATTTCAGCATTTTCAATAGTGGAGCTTTTACCGTATTTGAAATCTCAAATGAAACTAATTTAGATAATTCTATTTACAACATTTCCGATTTTCTAAATTGTTAGGTTGGTTGGCTAAAGTGCAGCATCCCCCACTTATTTGTTTGGTGTTTTTTACAAGAGTAAGTAGAATTGGATTTTTGTCAATTTTCTTCGACTTTTAAAGTGAAAATAGGTTGATGTGTACATGGATAAAGGGAGGGCACAATGCCATTTTTGTACAATTCTGGAATGTTTTTTTAAGTGAAAATAGGTGGACGTTTACATAGATAGCGAGTATGTGCAATTCTTAAAAACACATCAAGCAGTGGGCGATTCTGCACTTTCCCCGGTTGGTTAATCATAGTGATGCGAATACAAAACGGTACTCTTCTGTTATCGGGACCGGATTCAGAAATGCGTGTATGGATGCATAATCAATTCATAAATATTTTTTAGAAAATAAATTATTATGTATACATATGGGTGTACACATATACAGTCAAAAGTCGTTAATTTGGACACCCATAATACGGACCTCAAAGCTACAAACTTTCTGCGCATGTGTCTACGGCTGTGAATACGTGTGTGCGCATGCGCATAATACGTTTACGCATGCGCATCTAATGTATAATGGTCGGTATAAGCTAAGCTAAAATTATCTAATTCAGTTAATGTTGCAGATTGCGTTGTTCCTTAATCTTTGAATTGGATGCGGCTTATTATTTTTTGCAGACTGTTAGAGCAATTTTATAAAAGTAAGCTTGAACTTTCGATTATGTCAAATAGAATTTCCGATATATATTTACTAATATGTAAAGGATCTACAAAGCAAAAGTATGTTTCATGTCCATCAAACAAAAAGTGGAATTGCTGCAAAAAATTGGTAAAGGCATATCCTTTGTTTCTCTAACAAATCCGAAATCTGTTTATCAATTTCAGGGGGACATCGTGGCGCACAATCAACTGGAAGCTGATCTGTCAGCATTATCCTTTTCTTCAGGGCAGATGTTTTTATTTTATTCAGCTTATAATTCCTTACTAAGTGTAGTATTTCATCTCGACGTATTCCATCTTTGATATGATTTAAATCAAATTCCATGTCATTATAAATATCACGAGTACACATCAAATAGTTTTCTGGTTACAATTTTCTAATTTCGACTATGCGTAATGTATGCTTTACGCATGTGCACGTTGAAAGAAATGTTTGGCTAATCTTTAGAATATGGTAAGAGGTAGTTTGATGACATTTTGGTAAGGCGATAAAGGTTACTAGCTAGGACTTTAGCAGTGTACACGGATAAAGTCAAATGTGTGCGCAATGCCATTTTTGTGCAATTCTGGGATGTTTTTTTAAGTGAAAATAGGTCGACGTGTACATGGATACCGTATATGTGCAATTCTTAAAAAGGCGGCAAGCAGTTCGAGATTCTGCACTTTATCCCAAATTCGCACCTAATCTTCGTCATGATTAAGTACTTTTGTTCCATAAAAGTTCTAGCATAAGCGTAATTCGGCTAGCAGATTGTTGGAAAAAAAATGCTGAAGGGGGAAAAGAGAAAAAAAAAAAAAAAAAAACCATGCCTTTACGTCGTGAAAACAAAATGGCGTCCAAACAAAAACTAGCAGGTTGCTGTAGCAGGGTTGGTCGCCAAAAAATCGCCAAGTTACCATAATCCAAAGATTAGCATGTTTAATAAAGTAAACAAATCAATATTAAGCTTTTTTTTTTTTTTTTTTTTTTTTTTTGTAAATTCTGATACCCTTTAATTCATAATTGCTCCTTATTTCATAAATTATGGTTTCATATTTTTAATTTTATAATTTCTGCATGCCACCTTACCAGATTTAAACTGATGATCTATAATCCGGAAAAATCGATAATCCGAAAGTGCCGACGAGTCCGGATTAAAGACTTTTGACTGTATATACATAATCATGAATATATAAACATGCACAAATTTATTCATGATAATTTGAGCTTAATGTTACTGATAGACAATAAAATAAACTGAATGATAATTTAATTCTGGCAACATCTGCAATTAGAACATTGTATGCATTCTGATGTATCTGTGCTAGTGTTATTTTTGTTTTGGTGACAATAGAAAAAAAATCAGCAATATAAACAATTTTGAAAAGAAAACAACTCATTTTCATAAAACAAATATCTCATTTCATTTAAAATTAAGCACTGTAAACTAAAAAAAGTGTTATATTTTGATCCATATGCAAGTTGACGCCCTTCAGAAAATAGTTCAAGACATTCTCTGAATATGACCATAAAATTTATTTGCTTCGGAATAAACATAATATTAAGCTGTTGGAAAGTCCATATGTTAACATCTTCTTTGTTAAGTCTTTTACTATTTAGTTCATACATTCTGCAAGTGATGCATATTTGAAATGATAAAAATGAAATAATAAAAATTGTTAAACTGAAATGCTAAATCTCTCACATTTCTATTCATTATACAATTATAAATGCGTAATACGATAGAAATCCACATTTTAAAACAGTTCAACAGTCCTCAAAGAACTGCTCACTTATTTCCAGCTAAAGTAAAGCGAAATACAAGTGATATCGAAAATCGCATTAATTTGTAATCATTATATAGTTTACAAAAAAATAACTATATTAAAGTTTTTGGTTCCAAACCACCATTCACTTACCTTTACAAAAAGCTAATACGTTTAAAACAGCAACTTTATATCATGCAGACAAATTAGAAAATACTACATAAGATACTCATTTAAAAAGCAAAACATTATACCAGTGCACAAGGCAACCGCCTTTGTCTTGTCCTTCTTTAATAAACGCATTTGATCTTTCAAAACACGATAAAATGTCACAGTCTGGGGAATCTTCCAAATCAATAAACAAAGTTTCGATTTCTAAGTTCTCAGGTTTGGTGATAGGAAACATATACACTGTCAAAACATGAGTGATGCCGAAGCATTTTAACGTCTCTTCGCTTTCTGCTGCGTCAAGATTTCCTAGGAATAACCTCGATTCAATTTCATCGCACTCTACCATAGACGATCTCTCGAAAATTTCAAACGAACACATAAAAATTTCTAATTTAAAACGTTAAAAACACACAGCACGAATCACCCGACAAACTCTGCCTGTAATATGTCAGTGTCAATTTAATGGTGATGTTGCCAGATTCCTCAATTGATTTTCCCCCCAGCCTTAGGTAAAATTATTCCCCATATGTTTTGAAACAATTTCCGAGTCTTCATACATATTTAAATGTAAAATGAAGTCCCTTCCCCTCTCCTCCAGGAATACGCACAGTCTTATTTTAAGCAATTGTTTTCAATATTTAATTTATATTGCAGTTATTATTCTTTTTTAAATGACGGAAGTTGATATATATTATTCCCTGTAACTAGGGCTACGTACAATTCTGTAAGGTATTTTTCACATTGGCCATCCCGCCGTTTCATAAATATACCAATTTGTCCCGTTTTAAATGAAAAATATGTGTGCTTGTGTTTATCAGGCAGTCATTTAAAGTTATTGAAAACTTTTAACCGTTTACTAGAAATTTAAACAAGTGGAAGTTGAGAAAACTGAACTGCTGCACCATTTCCCCACTCTGCTGCAGTTCTAATAATTAATTTTTAGAATCGAAAGTACGTGTGCAGTTTCTATAGGAAAATAGCGTCCCACCTTATTGGTTGTTTCATTTCTACAGCAACACCAAAAACATGCTTCATGGGATTTACTCTTTTTGTCACGTCATTCTCAGGAAAATTATCCCGTTATGATAGAAGAAATGCTTGGGGATCTTAGCTTGAAATTCTGGTTGCCATTTGAAAGAGATCAAGGGTCTATGATTTTGTAGTGAACGCATTTTAATTCAAAAGAACTGCGCTGCAGTCACTCTTTAACCCTTTCCGTCTCTCCCACTACGTCAGTAAACGGGGGCCGCCGGCGCACCTGTGCCATCTCTTGCTAGAGTTTGCCATGTGTAAAAATGTTTTGTTTAGCAAATAAATATCGTTTATAAAAAAGGGATTAGCGTTTATGTCATTACACCTCATCTGCATCATGACCACAACATTGGCGACCAGGAGATTTCTTCACACACTCCTTCGCATGCTCTCCCCTACACAACCTAACAGACACAACACACACATGCCAACAAAGTTCTGTCAACGATGCTTTCCCATACATCAACGGATCCAATTCAGCACTCCTACACACTGCAGCCGCAGCCCATCAATCAATTACATGAACGCACTAAGCTCATAACCATGCTCACAAAGCGGGCTTAACCAACAGCTACTAATCGTTTCTCCTCATATCATATCAAAAACTGCTTGGTGTAAGGATTTTGAGAACTAATCAAAATGATCGCATTACAAAGCATTTCGAATATCAGAATCAATCGCACGTGAGCTATTTTGCAACAACGGTATGATATTTGACTGCCACATAACAGAACTGTCGGGATAAAATCCCAAGCTCATTAGCATCTTGAAGGGCACGCGAAACCCAGTTTCTGCTGCATTTCCCATTGGGGATAATAGACGGCAACAGGACCAAGCAGCACCAAGTGAGCATGCCACGATGTGACAGCTACAATAAAGAAATTCAACACATGCTCGGAGATAAAAATGCACGGATAAAAAACCATTGGTATACGCTTTCAGATAAAAGCCTGATAGATATTCTCCACGTCAGCTACATTATACATCTCAATTTTCAACGGATATTCGACATCTAAATGGCAAAAGTTTCATTGCTGATACATTATGTAGGATAGAGATCAATGTTATCTCACACCCACCTGCTCTTTATAGTAAAAAATTTGCTGACCAGCAATATCACAATACTGAAGTGCAACAACTTCTTCACTCAAATTCATCACTGAAGTTGGAAAAACGTTATTTTCCACTGGAAAACACATACTTGTTTTATGATAAATCAAACCAGCATCTCCGTCCTTTCGTTCTTAAATCTTTTAAGCAACTAATTTTCTAAAATTTGCATTATCTTTCGCACCTCAGAATATCAGTTACCACTGATTAAATTCTCAAATGGTTCGTTTGGCCTGGAAAATTCGATGTTGTGACAAATGTCAATGAGCATGTCTTCAAGCATACTAAAGCACTAATTAGCACATTTGCTATAGCTGACGAGCGTTTCTCTCACATGCACCCGGACCTCTACCATTCTCGGATGGTAATCAGTATTGTGTGACCATCACTGATAGACTCATTTGATGGCAAACTAGATTTTATTTCCTGATTTTTCTCTCTCTTTCACTTTTCCTGATTTTTCCCTTTTTTTATAAATATGAACCTGGATTTTGAAGTTATTGCAATAAAATATATAGAATCATTCTCGTGAAAAGAACTTGAAACTATTCACTCAGTTAGCAGTTAGAAAACGAAACTAAAAATTTTAAAATAGCTATGGTTTTGGTGGTCAGAGCTTAATTTCTAAAATTAGAAATGACGGAGCCTTATGGAAGGCCACCAGGGAAAAAGAACTAAAATAAGTAATAAAACGGTAAAATAGTTAATGAGTAAAATAATTAAATGACAGTTGAAATAATTAGATAATTAAAACTAAAATTGAATAAAATGTATTGAGATAAAAACACTAAATTTATTATATTAATTATAAACAATTAAATGATTAAATAAAATACCCAGCCTCGTCTTATTTAGGTTTCCTGCTAGAAGTATAATTTTATTCAAAATGTAAAAATTAGCTCAATCTTGCTTAGGATTAATTTTACAACCTAAATACACAATATACAACGCATTATTTCATGGGATGATAATAACAAAGACAATTGCTGTTCAGCACATCCCCCTCCCTCCAAAAAAAGGTAAAACGGTTAGGACGTCCCTATTGAGAACAGTGTCAGAGTATAGAAGAAATTTAATTGTTTAATTGGAGGATAAATAGGTTCGAAAATAACGGGATAAAAAGACCAACATTTTCTTACAACGGTTCCCCATACGAATATAATTCTAGCTATCAAAGAGAACGTGGTAAGAAGAAAAAACTCCTCCAAATCCGATAGTTCATCTGTAAGCTAAGAACAAACGTAAGATTCCGCATAAATGATCGCTTTCATCTCCGTATTTGGTTACATCATTCCAAAAAGTCTGCAGGAAGGATTGATTACTCATAAAATTTATTCACTCTCATAAATTCATTGTATTTCCTGGAGTATTAACTCTTGACATGACGGGAGAGGCTTTTATTTTTTGAAATGTCTCAAACTTCGTCCGGTGATTCCTTGACATGACGGGAGAGGCTTTTATTTTTTGAAATGTCTCAAACTTCGTCCGGTGATTCCTTGACATGACGGGAGAGGCTTTTATTTTTTGAAATGTCTCAAACTTCGTCCAGTGATTCCCCCAGGGAAAGAATACGCGTGTATTCAGAAGTTAGAATCGGATTTTAAGGTTTACTTCTTATTAAAGTAAAATTTTCGAGATCAAAAGACTCTTTTTCCGAAATTGTGGTTCAGTTACGTAAAAGAAGGGCCGTAGTCGTACTATTTAAAGCTCCTGCGCAATTTAAGCTCTGTTGGTGATATTAGAAAAACTATAAAATTTGTGCCTCTAGATTCTGAGAATAAATGGTTGGTTGGCTGGTTAATTGACTACGGAAAAGCCCTCCTGAAGTAGTAGAAAGGAGAGGAAGTAGTAGGAGAAAGTAGAAAAGGAAAGAAAAAATGGATAGCCTAAGAGGAGTGATATCAGACGATATTAAAGGACGTAGCAGCCATTTTAATCAGTAGCGGTATGTAAATTAATTGTACGTAATTTGCAATATAATAAGATGTTAAATCATTTGTTACAAGTAAATTACTCAGTCTTAAAAATACAGCAAATGAATAGTCATTAGTTTTGTGTTTCACATTGATTCTGTAGAAAGAGAAGGGCAGTGTAAATAAAAACAAACCATATGTGCATCGCGATGTGAGGAAGGGGCACAGGGAACAAGTAATATAAAAAATAATTTTTAATGTCAATTCCTACTTAGGTCAACAAAGAAAAATTTTAAAACTACAATTTTTTTTAAAATAAATAATAAAAAAAATACAAATAAAATAAAAATTAACAAAAATTTTAATATGTGAAAAAAACTGTATTAACATCAAGTATCATCCACTACAAGTTTAAAAAATATATTTGAACTTGAGTGGATGAATAAAAAGTATTTTATTAACGATTGAAAATTAAATAAAATTTAAGTCAATTCCTACTTAGGTGAACAAAGAAAAATTCTAAAAATAAATAAAAAAGAGAACGAGAGGAAAAGGAAAGAAAAGGTGCTCAGAGAGAGAATATCGATTTAATTTAAGTAATAATTTTGTACATATGTAAACAATTGTAGTGAAATTATATGATAAATTGTAGTGTTTTTTTATGTAATGCAACATGAAAAATCGAAAGAAGAGAAGCTTTGACGGAAAAGTAAGAATACAGGGGACATCCATTTAACATTGAGCTTTCTCCCTAATTTGGCGAGATACTGCCAAACTGGAGATGGTTTTCATGACTAATTTTTGCCACCAAATTCGGCGAGAGATCGGAAAAAGTTGCCAAAATTGGCGACATTTGGCCCTCTATGACTGTAAGGAGTATTATAATTGAACAACTGTAATTGATGCTAAATGTAGCTCTAACCGTATCCGGCCCTCATATGCCTTCCAGTAATTTCAAGAAGGTACTAGAAATCTGTCGGCAGTCGGAAGAAACCTGTATAAGACCTGGGAAAGCATCAGGTTCTGAGTACTTGCTGTTTAGTTCAGTGTGAGCTCGAAGTATTGAAATATCTCCGTGTTAGATTCGTTCTTTAGATGCGCTTTGCATCGCGTTTTGTATAACTTTCTTACTACTTTGAAGTATAACTGCTGATTGTGCTCTATGATACTATGAAGAGTTGTGCGAGTATTTTTTTTTGAAAGTTTTAGAGTTGTAAAGTGTTTATTTTGGTAAAATATATTTTATCAAGCTATTGTCAGTTCTTTGTGCATTCAATCTATTACATATCCGTACGCACGCCACAGTATTAACTTTTTCTTCAACTTAAATTATTTGAATATGCAGGTAAATGCTAATCGTGTTTTTTTCTTAATTATTGTTGCGAAATGCCCTTCTGCAATAAGATAGTTTCCCCGCAAAGCGGCGTTAGGGTTGCTAGAATGTAGCAAAGAAAGGCAGGGTTGCCAAACTTGGTGCGAAATCGCCCATTTGGCGATATGCCATGGACGGAGCGAGAACATTCTAGAACGAATTCTCAGCGGTTTTCTTGTAAATATTCTGGAAGACAGGTCAAGAGCTATATATACCCTGCCTGTATGCGGAATAGAGAGTATCTTCAGTATGTTGAGTTCAATAATAGTGTCTCGCGTTCAGCTTGAGAGCGATCGACCGAGTCGGTAGCTGTACTTTAGTGCTTTGCGTGAAGCTGTCTTCACCGTTATAGCCTGATAGCCTGAGTTGCTGATTGTTTCAGTAAATTGTAGTAATTTCAGTTTAATTGTAGTTTTTCGAAGATTTTAAACGTGTTCTTTGGAACTCTCCTGTGTAATAATTTGTATTTTGATTCTTCATCGAGTGTTATCGTCAATTACTCCAAATCCACGAGAACCCGTAGAACGCAACATTATTATACAGGTTATTTCTCTTTTCTGCGCCATTTTAATTGCATTTTTTTCATAATTTTAAGTTAACTGTGGATGTCGTACCAGGTAAACGAAGAGTTTATTTGCAGAGTCATTAGGCTTTTTTTTGGGGGGGGAGACGTGAAAAAATATGCAATGCCCTCGCCGAGATTCGAACCTGGACCTCTCCAATATGGGCCGAGTGGGCCACCGTTAGACTACGAAGGATTGCTGGAAGGAGGGAGAAAATACATTATAGACTTCCTGTATTGTTAGAAGCATTTTTATTATGTTATTTTGGTTTATCGACTACAAATCGTAGTTTTCATTAAAGTCATTTGGTTGCTAATATTTCCATGTTGATTTGTTTTGTATATAAAGCAAGAAAAAAATTGCTAAATAAGAATCGTAGTTGTTGGGCAATTAGATTTAATATGTTAGATATTATACACTTACTGCTACATTGCCATTGGGTAAAAAATTCAAGGCCGCAAATACAAAAGATACTTTTTCAGTTAAAAAGAGTGCGTTTCCGAATATCAAAAATATTTTTTTAACAGTTCATTGATTTTTAGGCATCAGTAAATTTTTCAAGAAATGAAACAAAGTATTTTTTTAGAAATTTTTATTTACATCAAACAAAATGTGAACCACTTACATTCATAATTCATCACAGTTTACTTCCCGAGAAAAGAAATAAACTTTGAATGATTCAGGTATCATAAAAAGCACACATTAGTAAATTAAGACATTTAAATTTTTTTATCCACTCTCAGTCGCCGAGACTGACTGGAAGTAGATAATATAATACGAATAGAGAATAATAATAATAATAATAGAAAAAAAAAGCTAGCATTGGCACGTTTAAAAACTGCGCAGTGGCATTGTTATGAAACCAGGGTGTAAAGTCACATCAAAGCTTGAAATTTTAGATAATGAAATACAACTTTTAAAACATGAACTTCAAAAATTTTGTTTTCTATCACAAAACTTTCTTGCAAGCTCTACTTGCTGCGCAGGTATAAAATATAATTAATAATAATAATAATAATAATAATAATAATAATAGAATAATATTTCATTATAAAAAAATAATAATAACTTAAATAATATTGTTTCACAAGCTGGTGCATTGAAGTCGACTCGCTCGCGTAAAGGAATAGGAGGAAATCTCATAAAATGCATGTAGAATTTAAGTATTTCCAATTTAGGAATGTCTTACAATCTGATGAAAGGTGCAAGTATTTTGCTTAGATGGAATGTACAGAAGATGGATGGTCCGAAGAACTTTGACTGGAAAACACAAGTCGGGTTTCTTGAAGCCCTAGGTTGGCATTAGGACTTTTCAACCTTGAGCTTTCTTCAGTGCCTTCACGTCAAGATCTCCGTAGTAGTTCTCGCTAAAATCAGATAAATAACAATTAATTTAATTCTTTACTTAACTTCATCATAAACAAAAAATGACAAAGGAGTAAAAAAATATTTAAAATAATTAATCATGGTAGCAATCTAAAATTTCATTCAAATACACCACTTTTGTTTGATTAAAAAGATTAATTAGTTAATGCATTTTTAAAAAAACAAACTGGCAGAATTATATAACTAGAAGGAATTAAAAACGAAATAATTTAAGAGACTATAAACAATTGATAAGTACAGTTTATTAGTTTCATAATTATAAATCATTCAAATAATAATTAAAACTAGAACAAACAATATATTAAGAATAAACCGAAAAACTTCACATACATTTTGATTCTTTCATTTTTTGTTAAATATATTTCACTTTTTTCTCATATTATTAAATACAAATTCATTTTTAAATAAATTTCCCCAAAGAGGGAGATTTAAAAAAAAAATAACCACTATATTTGCTTTACTAGTATGGTATGCATAAACTGGAGACAAAACATCTCTTTATTTTTAACTTAACTCCAACCACATTAAGTGCAACTAGGACAAGAAGACGAAAGCTCCCGTGATTGATTGAGCAGTCACTGATGCACCTTACTGCATTACATTTACTTCTTGCAGGTTTGATTTGGTTTAGTTGATTATGGCAAAAAACACAAGGGCTTACACATGAGAAAAACCCCCAAACGCCCATGCAGCCAGCGCGTTTGCCTGGAATCGAACCGATGTCGGAACTAGCAGTGTTCAGCGATTAAGCGTTCGGCCGCTAGTGGGCATTTCTTTCAGGAGTAACTTTTTTGAAAGACCCCAATAAACTTGCTGAGCGATACACAGGCTTTCCTTATAACTTCCGAAGGCTGCTCTATGGTTTACATCAAGAATATCTGAAAACGGAATACCCGAATGTTTTCAAGCGATAGGCTATCTCCGCAGTTGTTTGCTGACTTTATAGTTCCAAAACCCCGGCACACAACTCAAACAGCTACTGTGTAACTATCTCTATGCGACTTTAATTCTTTTATCGCCATATTAGGTTATATTTCGATTTTCTCTCGTTCATTTCATCTTTCCTCATAATGATAATGATAAGTAATCAATATGGAATTGATAATGATAATGATAAGTAATCAATATGGAATGGATTTGATAAGTAATCAATATGAAAAAAAAAATAAAAATTCTACTGACCATCCTGGAACATTTTCTGGTTCGTCACACTGGAGACTGTCGACATTGAATACAGTTCCCAGACTGCATCCATAGGGTCTGGCTGTTCCTTCGATGCATACGTAGAATTTTCTGCAATCAGTGGGGTGAGCATGGCGACTGTAGATACCTGCTTGATCAACCTCAGATGGGTCGGGGCAAACGAATCCTTCAGCAACTTCTACAAATGGCAAAAGGAGAAAAAAGGTATGAATTACATTAATCCACTCTTACCATGTTCAATAATCCACTACTCTCTTCTGTTAATATATTTAATTGTATTGTTAAATACATTAAAATGTAATTTACTATGTTCAAATTAAAGGATACTGCAAAATTAGTACTAGTATATTTAACAATACAACTCATACACCTCGATTTACACGATTTTGGATATTATGAGTGTTGACTAAGAACAATTCATAATGTAATATACTTTGTTTAAATGACAGGATTATTCGAGATTCATATTAGTATATTTAACAACTATAGGTACACATTGATTCACATAATTCCGGATACTATATGAGTATTGACTAAGAACGCTTCATAAGATGCCGGCATCTTTACGCAAGTCGGCTACTGTTCAAAAAGAAGGAAATCTTCATAAGGATACCACGACAGAAAGGTGTCCGCAGTTCTTACGAAGATCACTTGAAAAAAGCAACCTCCATGAAAAGGTTAGGTTAGGTAATTTAATTACAGCGAAGCCTCGAGGGCTATCTGCCTAAGGGAAGGGATGCCTTCGTGGAGGACTTTCTAAGGAAAACTGGCTCGTATACACGTTACACATGGGAAAAACCACGAAAACACCCATGCAGCCAGCCCGTTCGCGAGATTCGAACCTCGCACCGAACTACCAGTGTTCAGCGACTTGATTCAGCGAACTACCAGTGTTTAGCGACCACCGCTCGGCCGCTGGTGGGCCCATGAAAAGGAGAGCTGTTTTATTCGAGGCATCCCAACGCAAATATGTATAAAATGCTCTTGTATACAGTCGTATGCGCGAGAGGTAAAACGCAAATACAATACATCGATTAATGAAAGTGAAACAGAGCATGAAAGTTAAATCTCTAAATATGAATAAACATGAAAGAATATTTATTATATGCTAAATGAACATAAAAAGAAATGTATAAGAGAAAAATTCACCAAGAAAGAGCTTGTTTGGTGTTTAAGATAAATGACTTTTAACTGCCTATATTTAAGGTTTCTTTTTCTTTCTCTTTGTACCGGTAATCATTCACTGCGACAATTGTAAAGGGGAACATAAAACCACCCTGAGATGGACTATATATAGGAGAGGTGTAAAATACTTTTTTTTGGCTAGGATGTAATATAATTTTTCATATTATGTTATTAAATGATTCCCGTTGTATAATAAGTGATGACTATTTATACTTTGATTCTTCTTGAATTTAATTAACAGTCGGATTTTAATGTTGGCTAGGTTTTCAATGATAATGATCTTTTAACATAGTATTACCGAAGACATTTAATTATGCCGCCATTAATCGATAAATATTTTAGCACATTTCCGTTTGAGAAATCAGTGTTGATATTAAGAATCATAATATAGTTATAATGCTATATTGTATCCTTCAAGAAAAGAAATATAAATACTACACTTTTAAACAAGAATTTTGAAAATGAAATTCTCAGATTAGACAAATAGATAGATATAAGCCTGAAGGACATTCAACATCTGTATGCATAAATAAGTAAGCAAGTATCCTGCTCATATTTGATCTCTTTGGCACAAAACACTAATTAGATTTGCAGCTGTTTTTAGGAAAATAAATGTGTAAATAATATTAAAAACTAATACTATAAATTATTCTGTGGCGTCAAACTTAATGCCATGCATCCAGTATTTTACAAATTCTGTATCTCTTTATCATTACATTTTTTTATTTTAATATATTGTTCTATTTTATTTTCTGTTAATGTATATTATTATTATTATTATTATTATTTTATATACTATATTATTTGTTTTAAGTTCAATATTTTTAAACATCATATTTATAAGTTTTTTCTTTTAATAAAAGAGCATATCAAATTGGAAGAGAAACATACCAGTATAGAATTTAAAATCCAGCAAAAGAAGCAATTTTAGATTGGCGTAAATTTTGAATAAACCTTTATTAATCATCAAGGCATCAAATACAAATCCTCCTTCTTTAAAAGCAAAAAACGTTTGCTAATGCCTGTGTCTGAAGTCTTCGAAACTCGGAGTTCTATTCAAAAGCCATGCCAATTTAAGATTCCCTCCCTTAATGCTAGGAAAACTGTATTTTAATCATAAAGACTCTTTTCTGTTCAAAAATTTCGTTTACAACTTCTACAAAATTTTCATATTGATTCATATGTAGTAGATGATTGAAATTTTTTTTTTTTTTTTTTACAAAAAATTCCTATTCTGTTAAATATCAAACTTCAAGGATAGTTAAGTAATAACACAGAAGGTGTTAGTTACTTACGTTCAATTATATTTCTGGAAATGCATTAATTCTAATACATTAGATTGCAGTACTGTATTTGAAATTCAGTCTGACAACGAAATGTTTTCAGTTCAGCTTTTTTATTCTTCACATTGACAATGATAATTTTTATTTAATTATACATGTACAATATTTATCGTTATCATGGTCCTGAGGAGTAATGAATTTAAATGTAAATGTTTCATCTACAAAGGAAAAAAAAAGGTAATTGAATTAGCAAGTAGTGTGTTTACTGTACATGATATGCGATAATTACAGAGCCAAAAACAACGATCAATTTTCAGAATTCTTAGAGATAAGAAAAGTTTTGTCTTCAAATACAAAGTATGTCGTAATTCTATTCACGAAACCGACAAACTGGCAGGAATTACTCCCCTAGATTTGATAGATGAAAGGGAGGCAGCCATTGTACGGGTTACCAGGCTGGGCCAACTTCAACAATCTGGGGTCATAGTTTTCACCACTCAGATACGAGGAGCAAAACATCTGCAATAACTTTCATCCAGCAGCTTTTAATCTCTCCGACGGTATCAGCGTAAACGACCAACCAATTCAAAGCAACAGTAATAACCTTTTCACATATGGCTCCAAAACGGAGAACCAAGCAGAGCTTCTAGCTATCAGGGCTGTAATTAGATATGCGAACACATGCCAATAGCAGAGATTCTCCACACTCAGCGATTCGGCATCAAGTCTGGCGGCTATCGCAGATCAAAATAGTCGAAGTCCTTTGGTATACTGAATTCAGAAACAGCTTCTGGCAATGCCTATCTCACAAAGACCCACTTTAAAATGGGTTTCTGCTCACACAGGGATTGAAGGCAATGAAGCCGCTGACCTACTGGCTAGCAGGCAGCGAACTGCACGGATATATTAGAAAGACCAACTATACTTCTTTGGTCTCACATTAAGCGAACAACTTTGACAAGTCTGCTACAAAATTGGCAAAGTAGATGGAAAGAGGCAAAAGGGTAGGACGAAGGACATATCGCTTACTACCAAAAGTTAACATGGAAATAAAGACCCACTGTGCTAGCCGAACACAATTCTTGACAGGTCATGGACCAGTCCCAGTATACCTCAACATAACATATTCAGACTTCTGCGAATGAGGAGAGGAAGGCGACATGGACCATTATTACTTTCAACAAACGTGAATATTATGTTTCAAATGTTCAGAACTTAAAGCAGATAACCAGGATAAATCTAGTGCCTGCAGTTATCAAACTGTAGGAATTGTTATTAGTATGTAATATTCAACCTTGTTACTTTGGAGTCTTCCCCGCCATGATGTTATATAATTCCGTTTGGTTCACGTCCGTCGTCGGAAGCCATCATAGCGGTGCACTCACTCACTCACTCACGAAACCGACAGCTTCACTAAGATGTGATTCTGGAAGTTGTGATTCACCAAAACAATAAAAATTAAATGAAATTATTAGTACTAGGTTTTGTTTCACATTTTATTAATTAATTTTTTAGCTCAAAGGGCCAATTTGCCCAGAAAGGCTATTAATTTCGTTTTGGCATTTTGTGTTGGTTCACTTTAAAAGTCTGAATCACTTTTCAAATTGTTGCCACCAAATATTAGAGCCCGGCATTATATTTCAAGAAATTAAATAACGAAGAATCTGCATGAATGTAAGCATGTGAAAAAATAACGATACCTAGAGACATCAAATTTTGAATAACGTAGTCCTCTACTCGAATATGAAATTTGGAATTTGTTTTATTATCTATTTCCTATTTCGTAAAATTTTAACGAATTTCTGATTAACAAACTCAACGATTTCAAAGCGTACCATTAGCATTAACATCGCTGCATCTTCAAGCACGGATACTTTATGCGCGAGGTTTCTTTACATTTCTTAGTGGTATTACGTTGGTAGCGTAGCAACGCAGAGACGTTACGATGTCTAACGGTATTTTGTGTCGAATGTCTGTATCACTTTTCAAATCCCATTTTGAATCCCCCGTGAAAGAAAACGCCCCTTTAGGCGTAGTATAAAATCTGAAAGCTTTCCCAGTTTTTTTTTTTTTTTTTAAATTTTATTTTAGCAATTTGAAGAATATTACTAACATTCTACGAACTACTAGATATTAATGCACTTTATCGGCAACAGTATGAGACTGATCAGGTAAATATACAACTGCTATAAAAGTGTACAACAGAGCTCACATTTTCTAGCTTTTATTTATGCACTAAAGGCACCCTTTAGAACTGGTGGTTTTCTGCAGACTACATTCATAAACAAAAAGAATTTGTTTAGGTAGTTTTTAATGTCAGTTTATGCTATACAGGGAGATCTGAATTACCCTATTTATTTTAATATATGCTTGACTTGATAGTCTTCCGTCTTAGTCCATTAAATCGAGAATTAACAGTTTCAAAGATAAAGTGACTCGCGAATTTAATCAGAAACATGTGCGTTGCGGACATAAGACAGAATATTTATATTAATATTTGTTTTATGCAGCAAAAATTCTTATGCAATATAGAAATGGGATGAGGATTTTTTACTTACCTAACTGTCCGCACCTCTCTACCAAATCAGCCCAAACGCAAACCCTCTGTTCAGCATCGTAGGCAAGGCCTGGTGGGCACTCATATCTGGAAGCTTCACCGTTCCAACAAGAATAGAAGATTCGGCAATTGTCCTTGTTAGAGTAGATTCCATAAAGACGAGGACAATTGGCGGTACTTATTGGAGGTTCTGGGAAAAAAGGAGTTATAGGTATCAGTTGCAGCAGCAAACAGAGGTTTGCAGATCATATTAATTAATCTTCAAGTAAGGATATAAAAGATTTTAGAACAATGGACTTACCGAGATCTGTCCTGTCACCGCAGTTGACGCTGAATGGGTAGGCGCAGTTTTCTCTCAGAGGATCGGCATCGTCGAACACCAGACCATTGCCGCATACTTTTAGAGTTGCTGTACCATTTTCGCAGGCCCAGTATTTATCACAGCTTCTGTAGTGAGGATAGAATCCGAAGTTATCAGGACAGTCAAAGTCCTCCCTTTGACCCGCCACTAATGTAAAAAAAAAAAAAAATTATTAGTTTGGGATTATAAAATGTAATCAGAAACTCTTGATACGAATTTATACTCTGAGAAAAAGTTGAACCTTAAAAAGAGGATTAAAACATTAAAACACCTCAGAGATATGAAAACTACCTAAATTTTTTTTTACATATGAATGAATCTATAGCCAAAAACCATTTATGGTGAAACTTTACTTTTTATTATACCCAGGAATTTGTAAGAATCTTAAGAATAAATAATAGATTACTATTCAGATTTCTCATAAATTAATAGCAGTATTTAGTTAGTAATAATGAGTTTAATTACGTACTTTTTGAAACGTAGTAGAATATTGTTTTGAGCAAAGCACCAGAAATGAAGGCATACGTAATATAAAAATGCAGAAACTATAAAAAGTTTACTTATACTACTATCTTAAATTCTATTAAACATAATTTACGCTTATATTTGAATCTATTTAGCTTTAACCCCATGAGCATAATTATAAATGAATGATATACCTAATTATTTTAAAATCATTTAACCAATTTAATTCATAAGATATTTATTCATCTTGATTCTCAGAAGAGCTTTGGTACACTGATGGGCATGAAATTCAGATGGGTGGGATATACATGAAAAGATATTTCTGATGAAAATTAACATGTAATTAGATTAAAAATTTAAAAATCGTAAAGCTAACTGATTATCATAACAGCTGGTGCAGAAGTACAGTAATCTGAGTTTTAATATTAGAGAATATTCCTTCTTAGATTGCCACTACTTAAACAGATTGTTATTTAAAATTTAGAGTTGTGTTCCTGGTACCTCTAGGAGAAATTACTCTTCGAAGAAGGAAAAATATATTCTATGAAAATACATGCGGCTTATAAAAGTGCCAATCAGTAGTGAAAATATGTACAGTTTAAAAATACCTTAATTAGTTTTATTTATCGATTTTAACGTGCATAGAGATTTAAATTGCAATTTCCACTTATTTTTGCCTGCAATACTTTACTTAAATTCTTGCAATAATATTAAGTTACATTTTATTTCAGCGTTTCATTTTACAGCTTCATTATAATTTTTAAATTAAGTCTGAAGTAATTACACTTAGCTGGTGTAGACGTAGAATATAACGGTTAAAATTTGTTAACTTCTTTCCATTTGAGCTAAAAATAACTCATAGGATACTTAAATGCAGGCTAGTATCCATACGAAAATTTACCTGCAGGTTTATTACAATTTTTATATTAGGCCAGGAACAAATTTAATATTTTCAGTAGGCAATCCGGTCAGCTTGATTCCTCCTGTTTCCTGCTGTGCTGTCAATAATCTAAATCTAAATAAATCTACGTATACTCTTCAGGTTTTGAAAAGGAGTGTGGATGATCTTCTAGCAATGGTGAAAGGAAAAATAATTTGAGAATCATTGTTTTATATCATCCATATCAAATGTTTTATTTATTGCTTATTATTATAAGCACCTACTCATAGATGTTCCAATTTTCCCACTTTATTTTAAAACGAGACTCGTTTGGCTTAGAATAATATTCATGAACGCTTGGATGCCTATTCAGGTATTGCAGTACAAAATCAAGCAAAAGAATGTAATTTATTCTCTCTCATAACCTCGAATCAGAAAAATCGCAACTAGTTTAAAGGAAAAAATAGAACTTGAGAAGTGGATCAAAACACCTCCGAGACAAAAGGACTTCAACCCGCATAAAATCCATGTCAAGATAACTATATCGGCTCTGAATATCTGAAAGTTTTGCCTGAAGGCAGTCATTTTGGTATTCCCACGAGAAGGTTAAGAAGGATGCAGCAAAAATAAATTCCTTCGTGAAGTACTTTGGACATAATGGGTTAACATCTCTCACGTAAAAGCGAAATGCATGATAAATAAATATGTACATCAGCAGAAAAAGGACCAATAACCAGTCTGCAAGATTTTGTAGAAATATATCTGAATTTCGATATGTTTCTGAAGACCAATGGCTTGGATTCAAACATTCGAAATAGCATATAATTATTTTTTATTTTGCTGAACATGTCATAGTTAACATTTTTACAATAAGGCCTTCTATTTTTATTCGTCTCTAGAATCGGAATGTAGTAGTAGAAAGACATTGGTCCCTGAGATGACATGCATGATTTTAATAGTGCATTAATAATTTTGATAATTATCTAGTTTTATTTAATTAATCCATTTTGACCGTTCCCGTATCCATTTAGACGAATTGTTTCGCATGATGTCTCTACGTACTGACAGAATAAAGGACTCTTTTTCCAAAACCGATTTTTAAAATGGATTTAAAACATATTCAAAAGGGATTTTTTTTGTAATGTGTTTACATACGTTTGTACCCACGTATCTCAGAAAACTGAAAAGACGATTAGCCGCAGAAAGTTGAAATTTTGTATATGGGACTGATAAAACATCTAGCTGTGCACCTCCCTTTTTTATTGCAATTAGCAATACCAAACTTAAGTATATATTCACCCTCCCTTATCCGGCATAAAAGTCCTTACCCGGCCTTTACTTTCGCAATCCTTGGTCGTCATTATATACTTCCAGTTACGGAATTCTTAAAATAGTGAAAACATTTCTGTGTTGGCAATGTCAAATTTAAAAAAAAGTAATTTTCGACAAATAGCGAAATCTAATTTTAATGCGGTCTACCGGCTCCTGTGCTTATATTTGAAGAAGTTTTATACTAGTTATGCAAAAACAAAATTATAAAAAATTTGACTCTCGTACAACTAAAGCTGACCGGGACATGTAATTTCAGAATTTGCAATTTTTGATGTCATTTTCATATTGTCTGGAAGAATCAGTTAATTAAGTTATAATAATTCGAGGAAATAAGTTTAAATGAAGGTAACAGAAAAGGTGTATAATTTAATAGGCTGCACAAGGAAGTTATGCGGCGTCGACATCAATTTTTTTTTAAATCTAGGTATAGAAATAAACAGAAGCTTGTTTTCAACACTGTAACTGAACACTTCATTTATATTTTAAAATAAGGGCACAATAACGAAAAAGTGTTTACATACGGATTGTTCATTTATTTACTTTGTACTTGAATGTTTAACGATTATGATGAATTAAACTGCGTATAGACAATGCATCTGCAAAGATTCAGGATTGATTGGAATAAAATGGGATATATGAAGAAACTGCTCTGATCTTTAGATTTTTACTTCGCGCAACAACTTTATCATTGTTTATACTTTTCACTCGTCTAAAATTACAGGAAAAGCTACAAACTAATAGATAAAAGCTATAAATAAACTGGACTTTAGATCTGATATTTGTACAGTTTAATTTATTTTTTGATTAGCTTGAGCAGTGACGTCAGAATGAAACCTTTCAAAAAGCTTATTTTATAATTATAACTGATTCGATACGCGAAAGATTCGCGTAGGTACATCACAAAAAATTCTGCTTTATTTTTAATTTTCCCTACGAATTCGAATCCTGTTTTGAAAAGCGTTGTATTGAAAACCTTTAACAAAAATAATCAATAATAATACCTCTAACAGTACTATTTAATATTTGATAATATTAAAAGTTTGAAAATTAAAGCAAGAAATAAAAACTATAAATTATAAAAGGTTGCGGATTGCTTTCATTTCCTTTCCAGCAAAACAAATACCTACGGAGCTCCTATACAACTCGTCGAAGATTATTGCCTTGAATGTTTTTATAAAACTCGCAAAACAAAATTTAGGAAAAATAAAAATTCAGTACAGTTTTTTAGATTTGACGTACCTCAAATTGGACATAAATATTTATTTTTGTAGAAGGAAACGCATGATGAAATAAGGAACTTTTTCTACCCATGCGTAATATGTAAACCTTAAAAATAGTTCAAGATTAGCTGTGTGGGTTAACACTTCCTATTTATAAATATAATGACACTTGCGCTGGCAATTAGTACACGGTAGTTAATAATTAATTGGTCAGCTGAAAGTTATATTTATAGATATTACGGCACGTATTTTGGCAACATTTCCTATATTGACAGAACGTATAATGAAAGATAATAGCATTAGGCCTTTAACTTTTAAAAAGAAGAACAGTTCATCTTAAAGCGAAAAACACAGACAATCCACGTAGAATGGAAATTTTAAATAAAAACATCTGATGCTAATACCACGACTTCCTTGTACATGACTTCCTATTATTTTCTGTACATTTTTTGCTGCACTTCATTTAAATTCATTTCCATGAATTATTCTAACTTAATTAACCGATCCCTCAAGGCACGTTGAAAATGATATCAAAAATTGCAAATTTTGAAATTAAATATTTCGGTCAATTTTTGTTGTATGGATGTCAAACTTCTTATAATTTTATTTTTTCATAACCAGTAAAAAAACTAAATATAAGCACAGGAAGTGGGAGGCGGTATTAAAAGGCAGGTTTCCCTATTTGTTGAAAATTAATTATTATTTTTTTTAAATTTGACTTTGCCCAAAAATGAATAGTTTCGTTATTTGAAACACTTCCATAATTGGAAGTATACACCTAAAGGCTAGGTAAGGGGTTTAAGTATATATATATTCAACCCCCTTGCAATATATACATCGTACTGCCTATTGCAATAAAAAAGAGAGGCACACAATTAGATGAAGTCCCATGTACAAAACTTGGAACTTTTTACGGATAATCGTTTTCCAGTGACGCGAGATACATACGTACATAGAGACATCACGAAAAAAAAAAAAAAAAAAATCCATAGTAAATCCATTTGGAGAAAAGAATCCTTTATTCTGTCTGTATGAACAGACGTCAAACTATCCCCACACCTGAAAAAAGTTCAAATGGATTTGGGAATGGTCAAAATGGATATTTCCGTTGAAATATGATACCCCGAAATTTTCGCGATTGAAATATTTCCTTTACTTCGTACAAAGAAGTAAAAACAATAAACGTCCAAATGTGGTACATCTGGTTTTTTAAACAATACTCGGTAATAAGAAGTTCGTGGAAAGTCAAATAAATCAGCCATCTAAAGATTGCAGTATTTTAAAAACAGTTTTTGTATTTATAAATGCACTTTACTACCTTTCAGGTAATAAAAGTCAATTTTCCTGCATTCTTTATAGCACCAGCCTAACGACTTTCATTTTATACTGAGCAACCATTGTATTATTAAATATCCACTTTCTTTCCATTTAAAAATATCCATCAATACATGATTAGCGGGAAAGGAGAAAGCGAAAGGAGGGGAAAAAAAAAGCTATTTTCAGCTCAACCTTCTGTGCAGGGAGGAAAATGATTAATTAAGGTCAATATATACGAAGTTTAGAAGAGGCCTATATAAATAAACTGTCATATTTCCTCTTCTGTAGAACTTGTTGGCTTTATCGATATAGCCTAAAAAAAGTCACAAAAGCATAATCTTCTACTAATAGCGTTATAACTTACGGGTAATTGTACTTAGCGTGAGTTATGGAAGTGATAAGAGCACCTTTTGAATTTAAAAGCAGTTGAGAAAATCATTAAGTGAATAGCGTTGAACCATTGAAGCAATATGCCCAGATTTTGGCCTTCTTATCAGAAAAAAGATGAATGTTATCTATTGTTAGGCATTTGTATTAACAATTACATTATTAATCAATAACCTGAAAACTCGCATGTACTGCAGTACTGAATATAAGAAAAAAATGGTAAAATAATGTTGGATTAAAGAAAACAGTTTACTAATTTCTCACCGTTTAAAATAAATTACGAAAGAAACTCAGTGCTTTATTCAGCACGCAGATAGTATATGTTGCTGTAAAATCGTTTTATTAATAAAAATGATGATTGAAATGGTTGTAAAAATTATTAGTTAGATATATATTTTTTAAATTATGCCAATTAA
Organism: Stegodyphus dumicola; assembly: GCF_044657685.1. Classification (NCBI taxonomy): domain Eukaryota; kingdom Metazoa; phylum Arthropoda; class Arachnida; order Araneae; family Eresidae; genus Stegodyphus; species Stegodyphus dumicola. Next base: position 14,940,877 of record NC_140775.1, on the reverse strand, counting down.
ATATTTTCTAAATTATACCGTTTAAATATGTTATTAAGTATAAAATAAAGTATTAAATGTGCATTTACTGTGTTTAAACCTTTCAATCTGTTAAGCAAGGGCAATTATAATTTGAAAGCTAAAATACAGATCTTACAACACATTGAACACAACACAATGAGAACTACGTAGTTATTTATCAAACCATGTTGAAGTTAAATTAATGATCTTATATCACTCGAAATGGCATCACTTGCCATGTCATGGGGCTGATAAATGCCGTGGTAGCGTAACGTAACACAGCAGCCTAAAATTGGGAGGATTCCGCTATAGTAATAGCGTTTGTAATATTAAAAATGAACATAAATTTGAAACTCATTACTTTCTTGTATTAAAGCCTCATTAAATAACTTATTTTAAGAATTAATAAATACCTTACAAAATGTTATTTCGGATTTATAACTTAAATTATAAGATTTTGCAGTAAGTTGCACATTTATTCCAAACAAAGTGTTCGAATTAGAAGCAATTTAACTTCGTTTGTTAGCTGAAATTCGTTTCAATTATTTATTTCATTGATAGCGCATTTTGCATATTTTTAATACCTAAAAATTTCCCTATTTCATGGCAAAACTCTTTTAGTAATTTAATCAAAACGCTTAAATAAACTTTTTAATATACATTTTTAGAAATAATCCCCAAAAATGTTAAAGTATTTTATTAGTTATCTACTCAGTTATAAAAACAGAACAAAGCAATGAAAATTACAGAATTGAAAAATGAGTATAAAGTTTTCAGTTTAACAAAGCTTTAAATGTAGGTAGTGCCACCCACAAAAATATTTCTATCATGTCTTCTAATTACGATATCGATATAGAATTTACAGAACATATCCACTATAAATAGCATTTAAACCTAAAATTTGGAAAACTGAATTTTTATGAGAATTTTAGGGAAAACTGTATGGATAAAAAAAGGGGATTCATGCCGTTACGTAAATAACTTAACACAAAGTAACAAAACTATAAATAACAGCAAATGTAAATTACGCAATATTTAATTAACTATGTACATAATTACAGATTACAAATGTGTATACGAATGTCAAAATAGTTCTTAATTAATTATTAAGCTCTGTTATAAAATTTCAGAAACACATATTCAGAATGAAATTTTATTCCGCATAAGTTGTTGCCAGACTATTTCTACGAAGAAGTATTTTAAAAAACTTAGGTTACAATAAGTAGAGAATTAAAGATGTTTATGTCAGGAAATGCTGCTTACGATATTTTCTTTATAATATTATCTGTGTTGATCAAATAATAGTTCTTTCATTAGAGGTTCATGAAATGTTAGATACAATAACATTCTGAGTAATAAATATTCCTCTGAAATAAAGACCAGCAGTTTACTTATACTTTTGTAAGCAAACGAATTCTTGTCCCACTTTAGGCAACGTATTCTGTTCAGAATGACAACTCGTCAAACTTGTTACAGAAAATAACAGGAAAAACAAGCACATCGTTTCTGAGCCAGGAAATGTGTATGGGCGAAAACGCAATCTGTTTAAACGGTTGTTACATTAACGCTGACGACTGATTGGATAACGATATTACAGTCTGTATATTTCCATCCGTTTTCTATTGTTACAGTTATCAAGAAAGAACTAATTACAAAAGCAAAATACAGATTTAAGAGTTTAAATTTGACTTTTGTGGTTTACGAAACTTTTTAATCCTGAAATAGTACGAGAAAATGAATTTACGAATAACACATGATTATTCTCAAAATATTTGTATACTACTTTAAGTTAGAAAAGGATCTAATAAGCAATTTTAATTTGATGTATTCTGAAATAATACGAGAAAAAATATTTTGAAAAATAATTATATACAAGTTGGTATATAATTATAAAATATATACGTTGTATTGAAGATTTTAACTGTTCTCTATCTTAAGGTTAATGATACAAAATTTAAAAAATATACTAAAAATTTAAAGCTTTCTATTTTTTCATTAAATTTTTATTTTACATAAAATTAAATTTAGAAAGTATTAGAAATTTAGAAAGGAAACGATAGAGGTTTGGTTGCTCTTCTTTTCATCACATAATTTTACTTAAAAAATAATAAAATCACATGAGTTTAATTGCGCCTGAAGTTAGAAATATCCCTTTTATTCATGGATACTTAGATGAAGTTGTTTACTTCAAAATTTTTTTATTCTCCTTGCTTATTTGCTTTGCTTATTTAAAATTTTTTTATTCTTCTTATTACTAATAGATTAGCTAATGTAAGTAATTTTGTTTATTTATTTGTTTCTAAGATTTTATTTTATCCATTAACATAGACTTTATTCGATGCTATTCCTTTGATATGGTGGCAATAACGTAACTCTTAACAATCATATTGAGTTTCTTGTTATAACTTAAATTTTATAGTATTAGTAATATAAATTTTATAGTGTGATTAAAGATCATGCACTAGAAATCAAATTGTAGACCTTTTTCTGGTAAGTCTAAATTAAGCATTCTTTATGAAATAAATCAGCCAGGATCCCTCCAAATTTTTAAATTTTATTTACAGTTGCTTTACTGCTGTAATTTTTATGTTAACAGCTGTATTTATTTATTTATTTTATTCACGTTTCATTCTCTCAAAACACCATTTCTTTATTCTGTTTCTTTACCTGGTTTTGCACCTTTTTACATATTCGGTTGTCACAATTTGAATTCAAAATTTAATCCTCTGTTTAATCTATCGATTCGTAATATCTGTTTGCTAGAGTTTATATTTGATTTACAATCTATTATATCGGTAGAACAGCTATTCGTATAGAGTCTGAAATAAAAAATGAAGTACAGTGAATAATAACCTTCATTATTAAAAGTAAGTGGAAGAAGGATAGTTCGTTCAGATAATCGATGTTCTTAATTAAAAAATGATTATTACAAGAAATAATTTATTTCCGAACGCTGCAATATTCGCTTAAACTAAATGAAAACTTATTTTCAAGCATTAAGAAATTTACATTTTATTAAGCATACATTAAATAATGGTCTTCAACCAAAAGAACATAAAATTGTAATAAACATAACAATTGAACTCATTTTCTGAAACGCATAGCTAACATTCTTGGCTGTTTCACCCTCAAAAATGATTTGCATATGTTAGTATTTTGTTAAATAAAAGCAAATAGTTCTTCGGTTTTTCCCCGATTAGATTCATATGTAGCAAAATACATTCATGAATATTTGTTTTTATTTAGATCCAAAACGTAAACGAAAGAAATAAAAGGTTGGTATAAAAAGCAGATAAAATCATCATAGAACATTAAATTCAGGAATTATCGTTAAGAGAAACAGAGATAAAGAATTAAACTGATGAATATTAGCAAGAAAGAAATTTCGAAAATTTTTGAGCAACACAGTTTCGGCATATATGATGTTCCCCCATACTTATGAACAACTGCCTCAATAAATTTTTAGAGCTTTCGGATAATAGATCATTTAGGTAATCGATACGAGATAAACCAATTCATGAAAGTGTAACGTATATTCATCACTTCTTCAAAGAAAAATAAACTAAAAACTTTCTAGTTTCCTCAGGGAACTAGCAGATTTAAAGAATTTCTGCTCATTTTGACAGCCTTAAACCATTATTTCTCTGAAAGCGACAAAAAAGACACAAAATACGAAGTATAAGAAAATGATGAAATAAAGGACAGGACATGATTTAAAATGGACCTACACCAGTGTGGTGAAACTTCCAAGGAAGGACACAAAATGCTGCATAAACTGTACACCCGCTTCACCAGATTCGCAAACTGCTTCCGGGAGTTGAAGCTTGTTTTCTGTTTCAATGCACGCGTTTTTAGAACAGGTTAACTGCACTTTGGCCTTTTGGGTTATTTCCAAATGTAGGCCAGTGGTATAGACACTGGTTGCTATTCCACTTTCTTTTCACTCAGGGCTTAGCAAACGTTACAAGTTATTGAGAAATGTATTCGATTTTGTTTTACGTTTTAATTGTTGAGTCATATAATCAGCTTTTATTGTGAAACCGGATGAATGGCTTATTGTTTTAGTCTTCAGAATTGCGTTCACTAATTAGTAGTTTGGAATGGATTTTATGGAAGAAGCATACACTGTCATAACGCTGTTCGATGTACCGCGATTTCAGATACTACGTGTGTGTTATCTAAACTCATATGTAAATGACTCAACGTATGAATAACGCAACAAGCAACAAAACGGTGATTCTTCATTAATGATTATGATTCTTCGACAGTGATACAACAAAAAGATTTCTTTACAAATGTTGTGGTCTCGAAAATGCGCACTAAACTGCTATCAACTATACTTAAAAAAAAAAAAAAAAAAAAAAAAAAAAGACTCAATGTATTGTAATTTGACTATTTTAAAAAAAGGCTCAGGACCCGAGCTTTAAAGCTATTCGCAATCAAAAGATTATTTTGCAAAAAATATAAAGACTAAACGAGCTGAAATTTGCAGTAATTTATTTACCAAGTTAATATTATAAGAAACACATATTTGCATCAAGTTTATTTACAAAATATAATGTATGTGTACTCATTGTAGATCTATATATAAAATACACATGACATTCTGGTTTACATACACAGTACAACACGATTTCTATATCTTTTAAGGGACAGCTCCCGCACTCCCAAAGTATCTATAAGAAAGAGCTGCAGTAGAAATTCCACTTTAAGAATGTGATCCACTAATTTTACTTGTGCAGCTTTAATGCTGTTATTTTATTATATTCTGATTATTGCACTGCTATTAAGCAATTTAATTTTACCTTTTTATTTAAAATGTTTCATTTTTTAAATCATAAAAGTTCACTATTTAATAAATTAGAACTATCGTATCTTTATTTTAATTGCTCATCTTGTATAAATAACAGTTTTTACAGAGAAGATTGTAACATGCATGAATTTTAATTTTTTCTAAAGAAAAAATTCTTCAAGTGTCATCTGTTGGTGTATTTGATTTTCGGATATAAAGCACAAAGAATACAAAGAGCAAACCGTAGCCCACTTAAAACGTGCTTACCGCATTACAAAAGAATGAAAAAACATCCATCAGTTAATGTTTGGTTAGAAGACTCATAATCTATTCTAATACCCCTCCCCCCGCTTTCCGACTACATTTATATTTGAACTCCTGTACAGTTTGGGCCATTTCGCGTTTTTTTTTTTCCCTCTCTCGTATTCCAATATACAAATTGTAAATGACGAATAAATGTAAAGCCTAAGGGGATGGGATGCCTTCGTGGAGAACTTTCTACGGGAAACTGGCTCATATACACGTTAAACACGGGGAAAACCACGAAAATACCCATGCAGCCAGCCCGTTCGCGGGTTCGAACCTCAGACCGAACTACCATTGTTCAGCGACTTTACCGCTCGGCCGCTGGTGGGCCCAACTAATTTAAGTAGATAAAAATGGTTTACCAGCTTATTAATTACACATGTTCCAATTGCTTTTAACGCTATTTAAATGTGTGACTTATTCTAATTGAAAATTTATTTTTAGTAAAATATGAATGGTTTGAAAATGGGCTAAACTCTGGTCTTCCATCATTCTTTGTATTATAACGATAGAGGTATTTAAAGGTTCAGCTGCTATTTAAAGTTAATTAGAGTTGTTTGTAGAGTCCATTAAAATTTTGGATAAATGTTGGGCAGTATGTGAACGAACAATTACGAAATCACATTTGTTTCCTTAAAAAGAATTACTTCACGTTTGTTTCTTAAATTGATTTTGATAAAAATAAATTTTTCTGTAAGTTAATGAAGAACTGCTTTATTATTGATTAGTTTTTAAAGTACTTTGAAAAAAAAATTCAGGTTTTAAAATAATATTAAACTTATTTTTAAGATAGTATGATAACTTTTTAAACATCTTTACTCTGTGTGGTAAGAATAGGCGATTAGGTAAATTTTTATAAATTGAATAGTTCGAGCCAAGTTGTTACAGCATTCATTTATACAAGACGGGTGTTTTGTCGAGTCAAGTCGGTAGCCTGAATCTAACCTTTGATTTTCTCATTGTTCATCTGATCCGACATGAATGCATGAACCATTTCAAGATTCCAAAGGCTGATGAAAAATTTCAGAATATGACAAATTTACCACAATTTTAATTGATGATAGAAAACATTAAACTTTGGTAAACAGTATTTATGATAGTAATAAGAAAAATTAATACAAGGAAAAAACAGGGTTTTTTGTTTATGATTTTAATTATTTAATTACTTAAAATAATTAGTATAAGGTCTAGAAATGTACACGGCTGGAGGTTGAAACAAAGGTAAACAATTGACTCCCAATGAAAGGTAAACGGTTGATTATAACAACACAGAGTAACTTGAAGCTGTGAGACAGTCGGAAATGGCACGTTCAAAGAATATTTCCGAAACAATATTTTACTTAAATACGATATAATTTAAAAGAGAAATATTTTATAACAGATTAGGAAATAGAATAAAGAAAAGAATTCCTTCGTTGTTTTAATGAACATCTTTGAAAAATGTTTGAATACGAATAATAGATAATATATAGTTAACCTAATGCTGGTCTGGCATATTCATTTGTAGGCGCAACGAGAAAAATATTCAGAAGATTTCTCACTTTTTCAAATAATTCTATGCATGTCATGCTAAAATTTGTACTTTTAATTGCCGAAAATAGTTTCCATAAGTTACTGGAAATATGTTATTTTTTATTCCGACAACTACTGTTCTAATTACATGTGTTAATTTTAAGCACTCATTTTCTAAATATTGCGGAGCCATTTTCATTCTTGATTCCAATTTAGTCATTTACGCGGAAGCGATTTCCAGATAGTTGATCACAGAAAGATTAATTAGCGCTTACCAGTCACGTCATTTTCCAGTTGATACAGAGTATTTTTTAATAGTTTGATGATGTCACTAACTTTGAACAACACCCTCCAAAACAATAGAAAACACACTTCTTGCATGCAAAGGAAACAGCCCAGAATTCTGTCACAGCTACTGCTTATTCAATGACACCCAGCTAATTCAGTTATTTTTTATAAACTCGTATTCAACCCACCCTGAAACCTACTTTTTCCGCAGAAAAGCTTGCATATTGAATCACACATTCTTCACAAATAATCCCCACTATTTACATGCCGTTGTTGAAAGATTCGTTCACCCAAAGATTTGCCCTTTCTTGAAGGTGAAAGAGAGAGTCATAATCTGCCTTTCACCCGCTGAGTATTCACGATTCTTGACGTGTGGGCGGAATTTGCGGCTTGAAAGGGCGTTGTGGTAGAAATTATGTCCTCGAATGACTTTCAGCAAGTAACGCATAGTTTGATCTATGTCGCGGTTGAACCGTACCAGTTTCAATAGGTTTAACTATATTACAAATTCTGCATAATGAAGAAGGCGTCGGTTTAAAAGTCTGTACGCGATAAATTAAATGTCGCGTCTGAGTGGTACCAGTTTTAAGAGGTTAACTATAATACAATGTATGTATAATGAATCAGAAGTCAGTTTAAAAGCCTAGGTAATGAGGTAAATGACACATCTGGGAAAACGCTTTGCAGTTTTACACTTAAGTTGCTTATTTACGAAATAATGCTAACAGCCTGAGTCCTTCTGAAGTGTTATGTTATGATTACTTTTGGATTTCTTCGCTTGTAGATTTTACTGTACGGTAAATTTCAGAAGACAAAGAAAGCAGCGCTCATTGATGTATTAATCATAATTACGGTTTCGTATGTGTTGCATTCATACGCTTCTAGAAACTGCAAGTTAAGTAGTTTCCACTGAAGTTAAAGAGTTTGATCTTATTATTATTATTTTGTTACTTCATTTAATCTTTTACTACGAGAAAAGAATAATAATGTAGTAGTTTTTTCATCAAAGATTAAATTGAGTTTAATAATATTAAAGAGGAATTCTGAATTAAATCACCTCTATGAAATGGACTTCGCTAAGAGCATTTCTTTTGAAGTTTTCGACTTTCTTCCGTGTTATATTTGTACACTATGTATTCAAAACGAATATAAGGATTTTATTTCTTTATATACGGATTTTAGACATGTATTTTCAATTATATAGCTGCTCAAAATAAGTTAGAGAATTTTAAGAAAGCAATTTCAGTACTGGTGGTAAATTTCCTAAGTGGAAAATGTAGCTTTTTACACGGTCTCTTATAGCAAAGAGTCCAATTAATAAAACTTTCATTATATTTTCACACATAAAATAGAAAAAATTGCCAAACGTAAAATTTCTCGGATATATATGAGAACGAATTCATTGGATGATTAATTTGAAACATATATCGCTAAGCAAATCTGAAAAAAAATTTTTTTGCTCACATTTTAGAAGAAACTAGGGAAAAATTGTTCACATCGGCATTGCTCCATACTGCACAGAATAGAAATTGCTGTTGATACAGTAGATAAGCCCCATGAAAATATTAATTAAAAATACCTTCGTGAAATTTTTGCACATAGATGCAGGAAACATTTTGTATTTAATTTGAAATGTTATGAACATTTTACTAACTGGATATTCAACTCTATGGAGACCATATAAAAAGTTAAATTTTGTATTCACACAACCTTTTAACCTTAATACCGACACTATTTTTATTAATTCTAGTTTTGAGAAACTACATGTTAAGGATCGGTATTTAAACACATAAAGCTTGAAGCCACCGTGTTTGGTGCAGATTATCTACATAAATAATTCACAGAAGTGTATTGAGACAATTATCAAATGCTTTCATCATTAAGAATACAGAATTACTCATACGAACAAGATAATTTTTCAACAACAAGCCGTTAACAGCGTTGAAATCTTGGCTTTACTTACCAAATGTGAGTGCAGTCACTGTAAAATAGGTTTCCTTGCGCATTGATTTGCCACGCTGGGTAAAAAACTTATTTTAGAGCTTTACGTATAAAAACGTTTGCTTAGTGTTAATAAAAGTTATATGATGATTATATAGCTGCGATTTTTTTTTATTTAGAAACCGCAACTGATTTACATAGGTATTTATTGCAATGTCAAAAATAATATATGAGAGCTAAGTCATTCAAAAAACTAAAAATAAAACATCATTAAGCTGAGGGAAATTAGAGTAAGACATTAAAATATTTTACATATTTTAAATAAGACATTACCATGTAATTTCATCATTAAGCTTAGAAAAGAAAATTCAAAACACATTTGAGATAATTGAATTAAATACAGTGCAAGGGAATTTTTTTTTTTTTTTTGTGGTAAACGAAACAAACTTTCCCGAAACGAATTAATAGACGAAATGTGAACTCAAACTAATGAAAGAGATATATTGTTATTTCAGTTTGTGAAGTAATGGATTTGTGACAACGAGTCAAATAGGTTACATGTCCACTAGCACACACATGTATTAAGAAAAGAAACAACTATTTCATTGGAAAAAATCAGAGATTTCGTAGACAGTCGAGCAAGTAATTAATAAACTAAAAAGAAATGCTAATGAGTCCTAATTTGTTAATTATGGAGATTCGAGTTGTACAAGAATCGAAGCAGTACCCATTATTAGTGCTGAGTGCAATGAACATTTCAGTGAGTTTAATATTCAGGATTACTGTCATCCATGTTGATAGAACAACAATTTGACAATCCGCAGGATAAAACTTTACAAATTATGAAGCAAATGAAATTTAGATAAGCTTTTTATTAACACTTGAAAGAAATATGCCAAATCTTACTATTTTGTCTTTCCAAAACATGCAGGAAGAAATTATTACTAATCCAGCTAATAAGATCTTTCGTTAGGTTTCATTCCATACCACAACTTGCTTCTTATGTGCATAAATATAAAATGAGCTCATAAAAAAGATATTCACAACGTTCTGATTTTTTAATGCAATAATTAACAAGATGTTTGCTGTTTATGTGCCCTCTTTTCAATGCCGTTATACCGTAGTTATTTGCAAAGAGAATGTTGACATTATATTCTGTTCATAAAAATAGGTATCTTTCAATTCCTCTTTGGTTGATATTATGCATGTTTAAATACTATTTGGTAAAATTCGGTTTTAAAATTTAAAGCCTTTAAATTATTTTTGTTGTGTTAATTTACATATCACACGCATACGCCAGTAAATATTCAATATTTCTTGTATTAAAATTTGAATTGTTTAATAGAGTGATTGTGAACCTGTAAGTTTTAATACTGTTTAGTCGTTTATGGAAGATTTGAATAATGAGATTACCATTTTATTCTACAGTTTTAAATAGTAAATAACCAATGCAACTATCAACATACCAAAGATACTTTTCGAGTTTTATGTGAATAATTGCCATGTAGTATACCTCTTTAGACAAGTAACTGTATCAATCATATCTTCAATAACAGGATGAATGCCTTAGGGCAAAATCACGATTCCAAGAACTTTGCATACAATTTCCCATGTTGATATGTCCTTTCTGTCCTTTAAAGGGCCCGCTAAAATCCGAGGAATTTAACTTGAACGGCTACGAGTTAACCTTGATTTACAAGGCCATGTAAATTCTCTTCATTGAAAAGGTCGAACCATAGCGGTCACGAGAGCTTTACTCTTTGGAAAGGGTTGCTCAATGTCGATCAAACAGGGAGGGTCCAGCACCCCGAGGCTTCTCTGGTGCGGGTATATTTCTGGCGAGCCATAAGAATTTGCCTATTGCAGATGGCTTAATTAAAAGGGTTGTTATGCTGAACCCACTGCCTTAGGGAGGAATCCGAAGGCCAGTGTGTGCGAGTGGGCTTTGCGGTTTGCTGTTATCTTCATTAAAAATTAAATTTTTAGATTTGTATTCAGTTAATGATAGCAATATATGTAATCGTAAATATGTTCTTAATTGTAGGTTTCGCTTCAGAAGGCTATTTTAACTTCTATTAACTATATTGCAATGTAGAAGTTTGTGCTTCTGATTTATTATTATCCCCTTTAAGTGTGAATGATGAGTCTTTCCCGCATAGATTTTCTGTACAAACTCTCGATGATGGCCGATAAAACATATACATTTCTTCTAATAAAGGCCGAAATATTTGAGTTTTGTTTTGTGATGATACCTCATAGAATTGCGATTTATTAACACATGTACGTTTCTTTGAAAGTAAATCGTAAGGTAAAGGGTAAATCATTAAGTCATGTTGCTGCTAAGGGATGAAATGAACGGCTGAAGATTGCAATAAACAAAAGTAATCTTTTAGAATAAATACGGTGATTATGATCGATGATGACTGACAGACAAGTCAGCTGCTGAGCAGTTTTTATCGACAGCGGCTGGCGCTGGCAGATAATATTTGTTGCAGATTATACTATGGCGGTAGTTTACAATTTTTTAACGATTCGCTCTGGCAACAGAACATATTTGTCTAACTACATAAAGTCTGGTTTGGGTTTTCGATTATAACAAAGCACTCAAGGGTTATCAGCCGAAGGGGATGGATGCCTTCGTGGAGGATCTTTCTAAGGGAAACTGGCTCGTGTACACATTACACATGCGAAAAACCACGGAAAGCCAATTCGTTCGTGGCTACCTACATAAAGCTTCACATTTCCTAATGTATGTGAAGAAAAGGATACCAGTTATGACTAAACTGTATCATTAACTGGTATCCTTGTGATATTAAATGAATGAATTCTTTAAAAATAATCTAAATTAATTCCTTAATGATAAATATTTACGTCTATAGGTATCACATGATGAAAGCAACAAAACAAAACAAAACAAAACAAAAAAAAAAAAAAAAAAACAACTCAAAATGTTTCGAATTTTATAAACCAAGTTTTGTCAAAAAATTCTAATCAAAGTTTATTACAACGATAAAATTTTACTTGTATATACACACAATCTGTAAACTAAATAAAAATTGCTTAGCTTTTAAATTCTATGAATGAAAACTCGTCCTTGCTAATATGAAACAGTAGACGTCATACAAAATTTTTTTTCTTCTCTTTTGAAGCTTTAGTAATATTCACTATTGTCACTTGTTAATTTTAAATAAAACTGAAAAAGGAAAAACCATGTAATTGATTTCGTTGTGAAATAAAACAACCAACCGAGTTTTCTCAAATAAGTACTCAGTTAAAGGGACTCTCTTTTGCTGATAGAACCAGCATGCGTTCTGGCATCGCAAATAACTTAATCGAATATAATTTGCACACACATAATTTAATTAAAATGCTTAATGCCCTTGATTGTTTTACATGGAAATTTAAGCGTCAGATATGTAATTAATTAACTTCAGATAATTTCTATTACATCGTTCAAAATTCACAAAATCCGAAAAGTAAATTTTAATCAGCTATGATACAAATTCCGATTATAAATTCATATAGCTATGCTCAGATTGTCATAAACTCATTTTTTTTTTTGTTTTCAAAGTGCGCTAGAAAATTAAGACAGTAGCGGCAAAGTAAAAAACATGCTTTACTTCATGTAGGAGCGTAGAGGTTAGAATGCAGATTCGTGCAGACGTGATTCAGGCCCCTACGTCAAAGCTTAACTGTTTACAGCTCTAATGGTTAAGCATCGAAAAAATATAGACGATTTTTAATTTGAATAAAATAATTAATTTTATTCCACTGCTTTAACATGATAAGATACAACTTAATTTATGCGGTCTCACATGAAAGAAAAGATCTATAAAAATAACATCTAGAGAAGGAGGTTTCTAACAAGCGTGCTCCCATCGCTTGAATTCTAGGAGTTGTCTAGAGGGGATCCTAGAATATCTTCCTTTAAAATACCTAGATCTAGTATCTTAAAGAAAGAGAACTGCAATTGCCTGAGAAAGGTTAGCACAAGCCCACGACATTCATCGCAGAAATTAGTTAAATGCGCCTGCAGTTGGAAAGAGCCTTGAGCTCGATTGAGATAGGTGACACCCCGACTTTAGTTCCAACCTCAACTGACAGATGAAGACGGGAGGGACGGGTCTGAGGATCTCCCACCCCTTTTCCCCTACCATCAACCTATCAAGAGGACTTTCGGCTTTCGGCTTGCCGCGTATTTAGAGCGCTCACCTCACTGCATGCCTCACAGACGCTATACATTTACAAACATCAATGCTTTTTCCGTGATTCGAATCCTTTGATATGATAGCCAAAGTCACTAATCACTATCCCGGTTAGGCGGCAAACTGAAAACTTTGGAAGCATGGATTATAAACCAATGTTCTTTCAATTTGGATAATATATCGGGTGATGAAAAACTGAGCAAAAATCGTACTTTTGAAATCTAGTTTGAAGGCTATACTTTAGAACGATATTGGTTTCGGTATTGAATAAGTCTCCAAAACTTGGTGAAAAAGCACTATCATCGTTCCATTTGAGACGACCTACTTACGCGAGTCTGGATTTAGTGTCATTTTGCCAATCAAAATAAAATTAAAAATTGCTTGGATGCACAAGCAAATATGGATATTGCTGTTAGCTACAAAGTGCCACGATTTGAGAAACAGGTAAACATTTATCGAATAAACAGAAATAAAAAAGTGATCAATTTGTTTTTAAAGATTTATGCAAATGTTAATTTTTATAATATTTTCCCATTTTTATGTTTTCATTTTAATTTATTATAAGAATCTCAATACACATGTTTTTTTGAGGGAGGGATTCCTTTAGAGGGTGCGAGAAAACATTGAAATATTTTAGGAGCGTGGAGATGAAAAAGTTTGGGAACCCGTGACCTAGAGGATGGACATTAAATTGCGAACACTATTATTCAAATTATTTATTTCAAAGAAAAACTTCAGTTTCGACTGAAATGTCTCTCATACTACCCTTGAGCTTAAAAGAGGTCATGCTGCCTACAAATGCTTGTCTCCTCCAGTGAGCGTGAGCAGTGCCGCGCCTTTAGAGTGCACCCATCCGGTCAATGTTCTGTAACTGGGACTATGAGACAGAGTTGGCGGCAGAGAAGACTATTCTGGCGCAGAAAATGTAGCCAGGTGTCCCACAAAGAATACAATTCGATTCCTGTGACTGCTTGCATGGATGCTTTGTTTCAGAAGTATTTGAAGGATTGCTGTCAACAAGTTTCGTCACGTATGTTACTGTTCCTATGATTGTTTGTCAGAACAAAGAAAGTGCTTGTTGCTGTTTTTGTTTTGAATATCTTTGGGGTGGTTTTTGTTTCGCTTCGGCAAGCAAGCATTTTTTAAAAATACAATTGTACGTAAACGTAGGTAGGTATACTATTCCCCATGAAAAGTTGTGGTACGCAAAGGAACGTTTTGAAACAATGTATTGTTTCATTATTTAGTGTCCCAAGAATGTTATTTTAGGGTTATACAATGATTCCTATTTATTTTCAAGAGTATTATTAATGAGTACTTTACTATCGAAGGGAAGATTAAGCCACCTTAAATGTTTGCATCACTTTTAATATAACTTCAATTTAAAATGCAATATTATAAAGTAGAATCAGCAAAGAGAAATTTAAAAACTTGTATGAACGCATCATACCAATCAGAATTAGGTGTTGTCTCAAAATGCTGTCAACAGCTGTCAGCACCGCCCATTAAAGTTCCCGTTATGTCTATATCATGGCATTCAATATTGCATTAATTGTTTATATATTCTAAAGTTGGATAAAAGTAACAACTAATAATTGTGTAAATACTTCGGATAACAAAATAATTAACATTTAAAATATGCAAAATAAAAAAAAATTCAGTCTTTCACTTACAAATGTATGTTATTTAAAATGATGAGTAATATTCTTTCGACTTTTGTTTTCACGATGTGTTTGTTTAGCCTCATGCAAGAATGTTATCTCCCAGTTCCAGATTTCATGGTAACTATTCTTGTTTCCTCTACTAATGAATTCCTTTACTTTCATTAAGGAAAAAATATTTAAGTTTTACGTAGCAATTCAGTTATGAATAGAGCTGATTTTTAAAATACAATGTTTCGACTCCTCTTAAATTTCTTGATTTAAAGACCACAAAACTAAAATAACTGAATAAAAACTTAAAAAGTGATGATTTGGTAATCATTTGATAATAGTTTAGAAATTAAACTTATAAATGTGCTATTCAAATGAATCCATACGCGTAAGATTACGCTGCGAATAAGATGTGGATTCTCCCACATGGAACATGTCAAATGAATTACGGAGGATTTTTCTTTCTTTACAATAGTTATATTTTCCTTTTAGATAATAAACAGAAAAGAAATTATTTTAAAAATATTGTCTAAATCTAATTGTAAATGAATTCGGCAATCGGCAAATCGCACGACAGAAAAAACAACAAATCAGCGTTAATACTGGTAATCTGCAGATGTGAAAAGAATCATAGTCTGAGCTCAGTGGGATGCTTGAAAAACTTCATTCAAATTACGGAACACATTTATACATTCTTAATATTTCTGCTCAGCAGTCGGTAAATCCTCAGAGGCGATAAAGGTATTAAATGATGGCATCAGGAATGGAATGGAATGGAATGGAATATTCAGTTATGGCAAAGCACACGAGGGCTATCTGCCTAAAGGGAGGGATGCCTTTCGTGGAGGACTTTCTAAGGGAAACTGGCTCGTATACACGTTACACATGGGAAAAACCACGAAAACGCCCATGCAGCCAGCCCGTTCGCGGGATTCGAACCTCAGACCGAACTACCAGTGTTCAGCGTCTTTACCGCTCGGCCGCTGGTGGGCAATGATGGCATCAGAAGATGAAGATATCTTTTAAAAGTATCACGACCATTTGAATTCTACGGAATAGCTTGTCAGTGTACTCAACAAAAAAGTCATTTTAAATGACACAGATCTTCACGAAACAAAACGTACTGGCTATACACCTCATCGTGCTGTTCAGATAAGCTTGCAGTCAATCATTAAACATACTGAATAACACTTGATCGTACGGGTGCAGCCTAAAGTAAAAAATGGCCTATTAATGGTCTGAAAAAATAATTCTGGAGGACTTCAGAACGCCAGAACTCTTCTTCAAGACAGCATATATACTTAATAACGTTTTATTTTCACTCATTCTGCCATGTAAACGGTGTTTACATTCATAGTTAAGAAGAGGTTTACTTTAATAGTGGGCCCTAATTTCCTTTTTTTCAGAAGTTTTCTGATTAAAATGCCAACAACAGTTAATCTTTTGGGTTGTAAAGTGGCTCTAAATTTAACTTTTGCAAGCGCATTCAAGAAGATACTATTAGTTGATATTAATTCGAAAACCCTTTTGACTTCCAAAGCGCAGAATAAGCCACCCGAGCCATGTTTTTTGATTTCAGACAAGCGCTAAATAAAATCATTGTTGAATATTACCAAATGGAGTAACAAGGCAAGCTCCTGGTATATGTAATGACAACTCAATTATCCGAAGCCAGCTGATGTATATTTTCGTTATTCTCAGACTAATGAAAAAAAAAAAGAGCCAAATTTCGGGGAAAAATCCCCTGAAAATATCTCTGATCAAACACACCTTACCTAATTTATAAAACAGTGGCAGCTATTATTTTCCTTAAAAAGGCAATAGAATCGTTAAATCCACCCTATAATCACCTGCACAAACAATGGATGTATATGCATCCATTAATAGAGGACCGTTTAGCCTGAAGGTATACCTAATCGTTTAAATGATATAGCGCTTAGTAAAAAATATCAATTTTCAATGCAAGGTTAACCATGGCTGTCGTATGAGCAGGTATCGCTTGAGTAAGCATTACAAGGGTGTATGTTTCGTTTTGCTGTTGATTTCTTTTTGATTCATTCTTTTCACATTTAATGCCAATATCTCCGTTAACTGTAGCGTATCACATCCTACTGTTACGGTTATAGCGATGCAGTTCAGTTGATTTAATATTGAAACCTAGATTTAGCTTCGCGTGTATTTGCACTGGTAACGACTAAGAAACTTGTTGGCAGCCCTTAGAAATGAAATTCATAAGATCTTTTATCCATTGGAGCATATTCACCGCACAGTAAAAGTGTGTCATAAAAAAAATGCCCAATGAGGCGTTTAAAGGATGCTAGCAGTTTCAGTGGTTTTCTTTCTTCCCGAAATAAATGCAATTAATACACAAACGAATAGCTATCTCGGCTGATGTGAAAGTAACGATCTAAAAATAGATTAAGATTAATCTTATACCCATTTATGCAGATAAGTTTAACAAAGAGGTCGTTGCCACTTATTTCCTGAGGTTCATACAGATGTTTGTTCAGTTCTTAGAATGGTGAAACAAATAATTGCATTAAAATTCGAAGATGCATGATTTTTTTAAAATTAAATGAGGAGGCAGAACCAATCGAAATATACCACATTTTATCGTGTAATAAGCGACACCTTTTTTTCACAAAAATACAGATGGTAATTAGAGGTGTGGCTTTTACACGCCTATGATTCGAAATTACACTCTACACACACACACACACACACACACAACAAAAAAAAAAAAAAAAAAAAAAAAAAAAAAAAAAAAAAAAAGAGGGGGGGGAGGGGGAACAGTTTTACATCTCCCTTTCTGCTACGTTGATTGACGAAATATAATTTATATTTTTCAAGTCTCGAAAGCGCGAGACGCTATATATTAGATTTATACAGAGCGTTTTTCTAATATAGGTATTTTGACACAAAATTGGACTTTTTCTGAAACGACTTACCGACGTTTTTCCATATTTCAATACTATGACTCAAATTATGGCTAAATATTAAATTTCGTAAAATTTGGTGACAGACTTGCCAATAAATTCCAAAATTTATCTTGGCACACTTTTTTTCAGTTTGCACAAAGAACTTGCGAAACTTAATTAAAATAAGGATTTAATAACTTAATTAAATTAAGGATTTTGCCAAGTTTGTCCTTGGCGAAATCCTTAATTTATGGTAACCTATTTTTATTTCCCTTTTATTGAGTACGACGGGAAAAAGGTGCATCGTTCCTTCTTTTAAATAATTTTCTTTATATTATATATTTCAATTATAGCTGTTATTTTTAGATCCGTTAAACACATTTGGTTTTATTATTGCTTAAAACAAAGATGCCAAATTTCAAAACGCGCTAATAAGCAAATTCACGCATAGCTTAAGAAATTTTGAATTAAAATACTTTAAAATTTTGCAGGTATGCTTAGAAGTACATCTTCTTTAAGATAGTGGCAAAACGTTTAGAAATTTTTTGAAAACATTTATTCAAAAATGTTTTAAAATTTATTATAAATTCAAATTATAAAAATAAATCGAAAATATCTGCGAATTTTATTTGGATTGAACTTAAATTTCGAACTGTGAAAAGAATCAAGTCAGTTTAAGGGGAAAAAAAAAAGAGATATTAATAAATATATACAAAATTCAATTAACATTAAGAAGCTAAAATTTTGAGAGCTAATTTTTTAAACACTATTGATGAGATTTTTTTAAATTTGGCATTTTGACGTAATTTGAGTCACGGAATCAAAATATGAAAAAAAATCGGTATGTTGTTTCAGAAAAATTTCTCTTTTTTGTGTCAAAATATCTATGTTAGAACAATGCTATACATAAATCTAATATATATCCTTAGTTGCGCTTTCAATACCAGTAGCAGCGATAATAATACTGATAGTGCAGGCAACTATTCTAATCGTACCGACAGTAACGATGAAATCCTGAAGCGTGCGTTTTTTAAAGATGTTTAAAGCTTTTTAAATTGCACGTTTTTTAAAGCTACAGAATAACAAATTTAAAAGTTTCATTGACACACGTCCAAATTATCTATTTGGAGTAATTATTTTTATTTCGACAAAATGAGAAGCGTTAGAAATACCAGTATTTTTTAAATGCATTACTGCTGATTTTAACGATAAAACAATTACTAGATCTCACTTGTATAGTTTATTTTTTATGACACAGTTATCTGCTTCGAAAAATTCTTTTCTGTGATTATTGTCTTTAAGTGTAGTCTTATGTGTAGTGGCATGAACCTAGATCATTTATTCTGATCTGAAGTCAACCTTGAAACTACAGATCTTCGAAAGTGAAAAACTATCCTCATTCACATGCGTATACATAATTTAGAATTTTATCTTCCATTAGCTGACGATTGTGAAAATAAATAATACATGTTATTGCAAAATAAATAAATAAAAACACAAATCATTGCTTAAAAACTATCGTCTGCTGTATCCCCAGAAGCAATGAAAGAAGGAAACTTAATATAGGTCAAGAAGCTCGTGGAAAGGAAAAACAAAAAAGAATTTAGGATATAAAACTAGATTTTGACTAAAGTAGAGCTTTTACCGAAAGCTGGGGAAAACAAAAAGGTGACATATATATTTAAAAAAATTGCTCATTAAATATTTTTGTTTTGCTTGTATTTTCCCCTTCAACTACAATTATATTCTGCAGTCTCTAAGCATGCCTCAGTGCAGATTGCCTTCATATTACAAGGTCAGAAGTATGCCTGCCGTCGAAATTTTTACGAACTTTTACTACACCACAAATGGTTAACATGAAACTGGAAGTCACGGAACAGGTCTGGTGACCTAAATAGCTGTACTGTCACTCTCCTTTGCCGTTTTTCACGTCTTTAAAAACAGTTTTTTTTTTTTTTTTTTTTTTTAATATTTAGTATGCTTGTTTCGATTAAGAGAAATACTACAGCTCTTGAAAGTGGTAACATAAAAATAATAGCTAATCACAATCTAAGGATGATAAATTATTCATGACAGTGGACAACATCCTTAGTTGCTTTTGAAGGATTAGTCGGTACTGATTTGAATTTTGCACGCATAATGCATTTTCAAGGGTTCTTCCCGCACAAGATGTTCATAGAATATGACTAAAGACTTAATTTTATACTGATTCTAGACTTATATGTTCTATGATAATTATTTATATAAGACATGTAATTATTTAAATATTGATCGTAAACATATATTTCGAAATAAAGTCCCTGAAACATTATTTCTAGAATTATTTCCAGATACAGTTCTAAAGATAAAAATTCCTTAAATATGTTGTTGTTGTGACTAATCTCGCTTGTTAGATATCGGAGGAAGCCCACGAAATTCATCGTGGTAAGGAGGCAAGATTGAGCCTGTCGTTGGTAAGAGCCTTGCATACCATACAAGTGACAGCACCACTTTACTCATTTCCGCCCTAAATTTTTAAGGAGAGCACCCGTTCCATCCTTCGGTACCATCAACCTCTCGAGAGACATATGATTTTTGCCTATTTAGAGTGACCTCATGCCGCACGGATACTATACACTTACTAACATCCATGCCTTCTTCGGGTCCTTCGGTACGGCAATCAGCGTCGCTAACAACTATCCCATCTCGGCTGGGCGGTAATTCTTAAACATTGAGTTTAGATATATATTTCCAAAATACGGTTCCTAAATATTAATTCTGGCCATATACTTTCAAATATGACTTAAATATTGATCCTAGACATATACTGCCAGATATAATTCCTTAAATATAGATCCTAGATATATGTGGTGAAATATTAAATATTAATCCTTTTTTCCAAATATTTCTCTAAATATTGATCCTAGATGTATATTTTCAAACCCAGTTTCTTAAATGTCGATCATAGACATATATGTACTTCTAAATACAATTACTTAAATACTAATTTTTAGGTATATATTTTTAGACGCAATTCTCTAAATATTGATGCCAGACATATAATTCCAAATACAATTGCCTAATTATAAATTCTGAGCATATACTTCGAAATATATCACTTATCCTAAATCCAAACTCCCTAAATGATAATTATGCATTATACTTAAATTTTCTTATGATAAAATGCCAAAATTTCATGCAAAATGGCTCGGTACAGTTGTCTGGACGATTCTCTTCTTTAAACTTCTAAATGTTTAAGAATTGATTCTTAATTTTTTGTACGGTTCAAGCAAAGTAAATATTGCATTTAATAAAATATTTTAAGTGAAAAACTTCCGGAGACATGCTTAATAAACATTTTCGTCGAAATTAAATTAGAAAGTTACAAAATTTAGTCAAGAATATTATTTTATTCTGATACATTAATTTCAAAAATGAAATTTCAAAACTTCTACTTGTTTTAGCTGATTCCTAAATTCGCTGTCAAAAATCTTGAATTTAAAATAAAGAATAGGTATTATTAAGTGACTTAATTCTTTTAATTTGGTCTCAGATTTCTTTGCAATGAAACAACATAAAAAATAATATCATATCTAAAAAGACAAATATTTTACCAGAAAGTCTCAGCATATTGCCTATTGTGCTAGTGAAAATACATACTGGATCTTAAGCGTCGCAAAATAGTTGGGGGGGAGGGTAACTTTTGAAATGTCTTTCGTTTAATAAAATACATAATAATTTAGGTTTTGGTTTCTAAAAATTCTTTTCTAATATCATGTTATTCTGCTGTAAATTTTGAAATCGCTTGCTTTTCAACGATATGAATTATTTCGTTTTTTATTTTACAGATGGCAGCACCATTTACCAGAAACATTTATTTGAATGACGAAGCTTTCAGCAAAGACCGAAAAAAAGATTTTTACCAAAAAGTAATATAAAATAGTTTTTTTTTACAAAAAGGTAATATGTTACACACATTACAATTTCGAATTTGAAAAACTCGCTATTTTTAATTCCAAGCAAGAAATGTTTGGGAATGAATTAAAATGACGACATTCGGGAAGTGAATTATTAGACTGAGGTTCGTTTAGGTTACTTGTATACGGCAAAGGACACGAGAGTTCTCCGCAGAAGGGGGGGATTCCTTCCTGGAGGACTTTCAACTGGAAATTATGCTACATATGAGGTGTGGTGTGGTGGTGTATTTAATTATGGCAAAGCACACTAGGGCTATCTGCCTAAGGGGAGGGATCCCTTCGTGGAGGACTTTCTAAGGGAAACTGGCTCGTATACACGTTACACATGGGGAAAACCACGAAAACGCCCATGCAGCCAGCCCGTTCGCGGGATTCGAACCTCGGACCGAACTACCAGTGTTCAGCGACTTTACCGCTCGGCCGCTGGTGGGCCCGCTACATATGAGGAAAACTCTGAAAACCAACCACACAGGAAAGCTGTTTGCTTGTGTATTCCAGCTGGTGCCGAACATGCAGTATTGAGCGGTCTTTAATCACTCGCGTCACTGGTTGGACATTCTTGGCTGGAAGTGGAATATTTCCAAAGGAATTAGAACGTTAAATTCTATTTATTTTATATCTTAGAACACGGTTTGATTTGGTTTGGTTTCTTGACATTACGGTAAAGCACACTAGGGTTATCTGCCTAAGGGAAGGGATGACTTTCTAAGGGGAACTGGCTCGTATACACGTTACACATGGGTAAAACCACGAAAACGCCCATGCAGCCAGCCCGTTCGCGGGATTCGAACCTCGGACCAAACCGCCAGTGTTCAGCGGCTTTACCGCTCGGCCGCTAGTGGGCTTATATCTTAGAATAAAAGCAAAAGAAAATAAATACATATTTTTAAATTTTAATAACTGTTTGTTATACTGTTACTTTTATAATTTATAAGAATGTTATCAGCTAGTTCTAATTTTTGTTTGCAGAAAAATTCTGCTTAAATTATAAGTGATATTAGCAGGATTTCCACTAAATCTTTTCCACTTAAAATTACAAAATCTAAACAAACATTTAAACCTATTTTTATAAAATAGAAAAATTTCCTAAAATTCGCTTCGGCTAAAGATAGAAGATTAATTCGAAAACTAATATTTAATACATTAAGTCAGTGGTGTCAAGCTGGCGATTCAATGCGGCCCGCGAATTCTTTTCAGTTATGTAATTGGTGCAAATATGTTGCTGCAAAGATTTCAAGATTGTAGTTATTTGAAGGTTCAATTTACATTATTTTCATCGCCATTACAAAAGAGCATGAATATTCCACCAGAAGATCTATAAATGGAGTTAACTAATTTACCAATGTGATATTAACTTGTGTGATTAACTTTTATTCGCACTTTCAAAGACTAAATAGGTTACGAATTCTCGCACTAAGCACTGGGAATTGATTTATATGATAATAGCGTAATGCTATTCACATATAAATAGATTTATATGTGAATAGCGTATTTTAACAGCTGACAATTAATAAGAAACGAACTCGATTGACCCATGAACATGTATAATTTGTGATAAAGGTAATTTCCAGTAATTTCTCTCATATGTTACAACTTTTATCGAAGTCGAAATGCCATCAAGTGTTAAGCTGCAGTCAGAGAAAATAAGTTTATAATTATTTCCAAACAAGCAGACGCATTTTTATTTATGTGTAGGAAAAATTAATTAAAAAAAGAGATTGTCTCTATTTATTCTCAAAGTTTGTTACACTTGTAAAGTTTCTTTGAAAACTTATAAAGTTTTCTTAATTTATTTAGTTTTAGTTTAAATTAAAATGCTTAATGATTAACTAAACGCGTTAGAGTTACGTGAAATAAACGCCAGTCTCAGAATTTAATATTCGGCTATCGATATATTTTACTTACAAAAGTGTAACTAACAAAAATGTCATACAAATATGAAACTTCAGATTGAAAATAAACATAAATGAGATTTTTTTTTCCGTTTGCGATATTGTTAATGGAAGTTTTGTTAAATATTTAGTAAACGAAACTTAAAATCTATTTAACACACTTTTTATTTCGTTAAAAAAAATTTCTGGCTTGTCAGCTTTTTTCAGATACAGCACAGCATTCGGCCTGCTGGCTATTTCAGTTTCACACCACTGCAATAAGTCATAAAACAGGTTTAGAATATATAAAAGGTGTCTACAAAGTTTTAGGGATGAATTTCTTCAGCCACTGCCGGAGAAGCTAACAAACGATAACATGCAAAACGACGATTTTCTAACTGCTCTCAACATATTTTCTTTAAAATACTATTTCCGCAAAGAAAGATATTTAAATGGAGAAATTTTTTCTTTGATTTTATTTAGCCGATATCTGCTGGCGTAACTTCAAAGAATGACTGAACAACAAAAAACAAATTTTCTTTGCAGAAAAATAATTATCGGAGCAAATTTATAACAAAGATCTCCTTAGACGTCAGATTTTCACTCTCGGAATTTCTTCCTTTCCTTGATGTGAAGATTCATTTTAAAAGCACTTTTTTAACAGCATGTTAGAAAAAAAAATTTAACAACTAAATGAAAGAACATCCATATAGTGGGGTTCTATGAAGGAAAATTTTTGGACATACGAAGAGATGTCAAGATCCGATGTTTATGAATTAGCTGCTAGAGTTTTGAAGATACATAAAAATTTCTTTTCTTTTGAAAATGATTTTGTAATAGTTCAAAGTAAAAAGAAAGTTACGTCGTATGTTTTCATATAAATATATCAATCAACATATAGAATATGAATAGTCTATAAAGTGTTAAAATTAATCAATTATTATTCCATTTATTTAAAAAATAAATATGAGTCTTAAAATGCATTAAACAACGTATTAATTATTAACATTAGATACATTTAGTATTAAAATATTTTAATCATTACTGATTGCTTCATCTTTTAAAATAGATTAGTTAGGTATTCTGCATTTATATTTATTAAGGAGTTTGTTTTAATTACGACCCCGAAATATTTTTATAATATCGTAAGTAAAATTTTTCTTCTGTAAATTGTCAGGAATTTCCACTTACCAAAGGCAGCCATAGCAAACAGCATTAGTAAAGCGTTCATTTTCTTATAAAATAAGCGATAAATTTCCCCCGATATGAAGAGAAGCGAGTGCTCCAAGCGAAGAGATCACGAACGTCTGTCTACCTCCGACAACGTTCGATAGGAAAAAGGTGGATGGTAACTTGGAGCAGACAGTTTTTGTAGCGGCTCTGCTTCAACCGTTCACTGCGACCGTGACCTAGCCTCGCACCAGCGCGCCGAAAACGCGTGCGAGAAATGTAGTTTGGCGCTTTTGGCAGGATTGCCAGCCTCTTTTCAAACTTTGAATTATTAAGATTTTTCTATTGCACGGGTTCATGAGAATGAATATTCGTATTTATTCATGAATATATTTTATAGTTTTTATTCCATAGAAGAAATACCGAATTTTGAGACTTATCATATCATTTCATCTCAACAAGGAAAAAGTAATTTCTCTCGATTTAAATTTCTTCCTTTTTATAATGGGATACCTGTTTTTGATTCTAAACGCATGAATAGAAATTAAAGGAAGTAAGAAAAAGTCTACAGAAAAAGTATTTTTCAAAGTTATGCATTAAAGAATATTATTTTTGTCTACGTTAATGCGACAGTAATTTCTGATACTTTATATCGCTATGCTACTGTGAAATGGAAAAAAAAAAAAAAAAAAAAAAAAAATTGGATTTCCTTTTAGCTTTCCCTAATTCATTGCTTATTTTATATATTCTCACAATTCATGAGTTCTGAAAGATTCTCGATTCCATGAAATCTTAATATTTTGTTTCATGAATTCACAGGATTCTACTCTTTGCATTAATATTACGTTTCATGAGATCTGAACTTTTTGTAAATTTTCAATATTTTGTTTTACAAATTCACAATATTGTGATTTACAATCGGCACTCTATAATTCCCAATGTTCAGTTTTGATAATTTTTTAACATTTTATTAACTCTTACATATGATGTTCCATGGATTACCTACGCTCATTAAAATTCTCAGTATTTTCTTTCATGAACTCTCTGTACGCTTTTTCATCAATTTTTACATTTCACGAACTTTCAAAATTCCCTTAATACTCAACATTCTGTTATGTGAATTCTTATGTTCTACGAAATCTCAGTATTGTAGTTTAGGGAATCTTAAAATGCCGCCATTTGCCTCTTTGGTTCATTTTATATCATATATCCTTAGCCATTGAGTTCTATGATTTCTTAGTATATGTGTAGACTTTATTATTTCACCATATCTTAATATCCCGTATATTTTTTCAATTTTATTTTATGCATTCTGACCATTTTACAGATTCAAAATATTCATGAATTTTATTAAAAATTTTCAATATTTCATGAATTCAAAAATTTTATCTTACGAATTTTGTATGTTTTGTTTTATGATTTCTCACATTTGACGAAATTATTGACATTCTACTTGAAGAATTCTCAGTGATCGAGAGGGAAAAATTCCCTAATGGATACAGTTTCAATGCCTGCGAGGTTAGATTCACGGATATTTGTTTGTTTTATCTCGTGTGTAATGTTAACACGCCTTTCTCTTAGAATGTTTTCAACGAAAGCATTTCTCCTTTCAGGTAGATAACCCTTGTGTGCTCAGGGGTAATTAATTAAACAAACAAAGAAACAAATTAGTATTATAATTTTCTTTAAATCATAACTACTGTGTTTCATTGATTCTAATTTTTCCACGAATTCTGAATATTGTGTGCCATAAACTCTCAGTTCTGTTTCATTCTTGATATTCATTAGTTTTCAATATTCTGTTTTATGATGTCTCAGTATCACGTTTCATGAATTCTAAGTATTCCATGAATTCAACATCGTGAATTATGAACTCACATGCTACATGAATAATTTGTTTAGATAATTTGGGCCCACCAGCGGCCGAGCTGTAAAGACGCTGAACACTGGTAGTTCAGTCCGAGGTTCGAATTCCGCGAACGGGCTGGTTGCATGGGTGTTTTTCTGGTTTTCCCCATGTGTAAAGTGTATACGAGCCAGTTCCCCTTAGAAAGTCATCCACGAAGGCATCCCTCAATTTAGGCAGATAGCCCTCGTGTGTTTTGCCATAATTGAACAATCCTAATCCTAATAATCCATCCTTTTTCATAAATTCTGATGTTCTCAGAAAGTCATTTTACTGTTTCAATATTCTGCTTTAAAAATTCTCACGGTCTTTCAATTCTAAATATTCTCTTTCATGATTTCTTAATAATTCTCTTTTGCAAAAAAATCGAAGCACCATGAAGGAAATGGTTGTTTTTGATGAAACTGAATATGTGTATAGCTCATACACAGATCATAAAATGATTAAAAAATCAAGGTCATAGTACCTGTTCACGGCTCATAATCACCCATTGAGTGTTCAAATTAGTAGTTGGTCGAACCGCCCCTGGCGGCAATGCATGCTTGAATTCGTCGAGGCAAGGAGTGGTAGAGGTTCCTAATGTCATCCTGAGACACATTCTGTCAGGCTCCAGATCTGCAATATTTTATGGTGCCCGAATCTAGCGGCCTACCATGTCCCAGACAATTTCGATTGGTGAAAGATCTGGTGACCTTTCTGGCCAAGGAATAGTATCAACCGCACGGAGACAGTCCAGAGATATGCCAACGGTATGTGGCCTGGAATTATCTTGTTGGAAGATGGACCCAGGATGACGTGCATGAAGGGTTACGCAACCGGCTGCACGATGGTATCAACATATCATTGAGCTGTTAAAGATGTACGGAGGATGACTAAAGATCACCTGCTGTCATAAGAAATAGCGCCCCACACCATCACACCAGGGGTTATGGCTGTATGCCTTTGTAAAACAAAGGCTGATTGGGACCGCTGGTCGCCCCGTCCTCTCCAGACACGAACACGGTAGTCATCTGCTTCAAGAGTGAAGCGGGATTCATCACTGAACACTATACGATGCCAGTCTGACGCCAGCCATGATGATCGGCTGCGACACCACTCCAGACGACTCCGCCGATGTTGTGGGATCAAATGAAAACGTCTTAAAGACCTCTGTGAGCGTAACCCCGCCTCAGACAAGCGCTGTGAGATGGTGGACGGTACCACGGGTGGTATAGAAGTGGCTGTAAAGCGTTGACTATTCGACAATGATACCGTTGGGGCGGTTCGGGCCTGGCGAACAATCATCCTATCTTGCCTCGCATTTGTGCTCCTTGGCCTTCCAGAGACTTTATTTCGTCGGCAATTTCCTTGTAGCAACCATTACTGCCAACATCTTTGCACAGCAGTGTCTGTACGCTGCAGGTGGCGGCCTATTGTTCGGTATGACCACCCAGCTTCACGTAACCCTCAAATGCGACCACGTTCGAAGTCGCTTAGTTGTCTGTAAGGTCTTCGATATCGTCTTAGTGACATCTTTAGTTGTTTTTTTACGGAATTACAATGGCAGCAACAAAAAAAGATAAATTTTCGACCTCTGCTACTGGTTTTATACTTTGCGAATTGCGCACTATAAATGCGCGCTATTATCGCAATTCCTGTTCATTTGCCTTGAAACTTTGATCATTTGCATGTTCGATCAAGATGTTTTTGCATACCAAATTTCGTCTCGATCGCAAAAGTCTTTCTTGGTGCTTCAAGTTTTTTCGCAAAAGAGTGTATATCGAAATCGCAATATGTGATTTCACATACTTTGTGAAATTTCCAAGAGCCTCAATATACATTCAGTTTTATGCATTTTTCTCAATACTATTTCTATATATAGATTAATCGTATCATCTGTTAACATTATTATCGGTTTGTAAAAAGCATCACGCTGATAGAACTGAAATGTTTTACAATACTTATTTTCAGTATTGCAATGCGATATACTTATATGTTACAATTTGAGTAATGCAGATAATTAATGTAATTATGAAATACATAATGATGTTTGCATTTCCTTATTAGTTCAAAGCACAACATTTAGTAGCATTCTCTGATTAAAAAACATCTGCTATGTTTATAAGTCTAGTGAATTATGAACACATGAATTTTTTCACTGATAAATGGTTAATATTATCAGTCTGTCACGATTAGAAAGGAATAAAGTTGCAAATCAGAATTAAAAAACATTCTGAAAGGTTTCAGATTTTAACGATCGCTCAAAAGGGTTTGTTGAGGTTTCTTTTCATGCTCTCATTGAGCCCATCTACAAGTCTGCGGTTACATTTACTCTTACTAACCCCTTTTTTTTGTCTTTTTAGCTTTATTATTAAGTATCAATTTCTTCGAACTTACGCCATATACAATTCAACAGCAAGATTACACAAATTTTAAAAGCAGCAGAGAACTATACGTTTAAAATTCCCGATGCAGCGTTAAGTGTTTGCAGATACTTGTCTTTCTTTCTTTCTTTCATTTTTTTTTTTTTTTTCAGCCTTTTTTCAGTTCATAATATAAATGGTCAGTTTTCTTACTAAGATGGCTTTACAAACATTTTTTTTTTTTTTTTTTTTTTTGTCTTTTGATTATTAACATTTTGTGTGTTTCCTTATTAAATATCACGTTCTTGGCGTTTAAGCCACATACAATCCAATTTAACAGCAAAATCACAAAATATCTAATAACAGCATATTTTTAAAATTTCTGATAGTCTCGCGCACTGGAGATAAAAAATGTTTTTTTTTTAGTCCAAAGGGATTTGAATCCCGAAGGACTATTAGTTTCGTTTTGGCATTTTGCGTCGGACGGATAAATGTCGGTTCACTTTTCAAACTGTTGCCATAAAATGTTAGAGTCCTGCATTATATTTGAAGAAATTAAATAATGAAAATCTGCGTAAATGTATGTATATTTCTCACATTGTCATAAAATAACGGTACATAGAGTCATCGAATTTTGAATAACGTAATCCTCCAACGAATATGAGCATGTGGAAGACCAAATTTGAAATTTGAAATTTGTTTTATGATCGATTTCCTATTTTTTAAAACTTTGACGAATTTTTGATTAACAAACTCAAGGATTTCAAAACAAGCAATGGCAACGTTGTGCAGAAAAAACATTTTTATCTCCAGCGCGTGAGTCTCTGTATCGGAAATTCTAAAGATATGCTCGTTTTAAAACTATTTTGCGATATTGCTGTTGCACTGGATCTTATGGTTTAAGTGCGAGGAACATGATATTTAATAAAGAAAGGTAACACACAAAATGTTAAAAAACGCCCCTTTGGACGTAATTTAAAATCTGAAACATTTCAGATTTTTTTTTTTTTTTTCCCGTACATTGTTGCCACTGCTCGCTTTGAATCCGTTGAGTTTGTTAATCAAAAATTCATTAAAGTTCTACAAAATATGAAATAGATAATAAAAAATATTCGAAATTCAAAATTCGCTCTTTCATGTGCTCCTGTTCTTGTGGAAAAGTATGTTATTCAAAATTTGATGGTTCAAGGTGCCGTTGTTTTTTCACTTTGCGAGAGACATTCATGCAGATTCTTCATTATTTAATTTCTTTAAATAAAATACAGGGCGATAATATTTGGTGGCAACAATTTGAAAATTGATACGCCGTTTATAATGATTCAGCGCAAAATACCGTTTCGAGACTAATATCCCGTTCTAGACTAAAGTCCCTTTTCGGCTAATAATGTTTCAAAAGTTGAGGAAAAGGCAGAATAAATTTAAACTGTTCCCTACAACAACGTGTAACCAGTGTATACAGCTGAAAGAAGAAGATAAAAAGAAAGGAGTTACAAATTCTCCGTGATTTCGTAAGTCTTAGATTTCATTTACTATTGCGGATCAATTACGAGAAGTTATTGATTATTCTGATAAAGAATTTACTGAGTATTCTAATAAAGGATTTATTGAGTATTCTGCTGATTTATATTCTAGAATCATGTGCATAAATGTTTATTCAAATCAAAACTGAAAACGACAATTAGCGACACATATTACTAATTGCAGTAAATCAAATTTCACAGGTAACTGCCTATAATTTAATCTTACCGTAAAACTGGATTTAAAAGAATACGACTAGATGTAGAAAAACTGGGTTGCGCTTTTTTTTAGGTCAGTTTTCATGCAATCATGAAGAACAGCGCTTAAAAGAAGAAGATAACTTTCAATATTTGTTATCTTCATTGAACTGAAAGAGAAAACTAGAGATTGACATATTTTAGGAAGAAATGTCTCAAATTATGGATTATCTCATATATTATTTTGTACAAAATTAATTATTAAATGAAACTAAGACAAGACGTTTTCTTACGTTGGTGAAAAACTGAACTAATATTAACTTATTTCGTGTTCTTTGCTCGTCATGCTTGCTCAGTATTCTGGGTTTGGTTTGGTTTATGTGAGTATGGCAAAGCCTAGAGGGCTATCTGCCTAAGAGGAGGGATTCGTTCGTGGAGAACTTTCTAAGGGAAACTGGCTCGTATAACACACATGGAAAACCACGAAAACGCCCCTGAAGCCAGCTCGTTCGCTGGATTCGGACCTCGGACCGATGAGTATTCAGCGACTTTACCGCTCGGCCGCTGGTAGGCCAATATGATAGGAAAGTCTTTTAAAGTATTAGAAATACTTGGATGTATAAAAAGTAAAAATCACATAGCAATGTTCTACGCTAGGGGTGAGCAAATACCTTTAGCAGCGGGACAAAATGTTGTAGCACCCCTATTGTTTGCTGAATGCGATGAGGGGTAACACCACTCATCGCGCAACCAGTAGAAATTTTTAAAAATACAAATACATTAAAAAAAAAAAAAAAAGGATTACAAGTACTCAAAAAATGAAAGCTGTTCCTAGTGGTCATCAAAAGATAGAGATATATACTGTTTCATTTTCAAATAAAAATTTAGAGTAAAATGCTTTTAGCCTAAGCTCCCTTTCCCGATCAGTCTTTATATTTCAACAATACTCATATTTCATTACTTAATTTCTAAATTAAAGTTGCTAGAAATGATAGGACTATATTTTTCGGCGGATGCACATGCTTTCTAGCGTATCTAGTGTTCTCAGCTTAGACTGATCATGGTAGAGTCACGCGTATGCATGTGCATATACACTATCAAACAGATGTTCACTTTTGATGCTGATTTCAGTAGTTTGCATACACAATCGGGTAGGAAAGAGTTGAAAATGTCTTTATACGGGATTTCATAATGAACCAGATCAAGCAATCAGAAAGGCTGTATTCGTCCAGAAGGCCGGCTTTCATCCAGCACCTTGTGAAATTATGCTAACCAAAAGCTATTTTAGAGGTTTAAAACTGGCGTACATTAAACCAAGAATGAAAGAAAAACTAACCGAATTATTGATGACATTTTAACAAATGAAGGAGAAGAATGCCACTTGATAGAATATGCTGGCTTTTCTTTTCCCAATTCTAAAAATAGAACACTGAGCCAAAATACTTTCTATATACTCCTTTCTTCATCGGGTCTTAAGTTACCAAAATTGTTTTTGTTATTTTTGCGAATAGCTCATAACTGCTAAGACCGTGGAGAAATGTCGTCAGTAATTAAGATGAAATTTTCCTTCATATGTATGAAGATGGATTGATTATATAGCAAAAACGTATTGTATTATTGTGAAATGTATCATTTCTAATAAGTATTAAACAGCCAGTTTCTAAGCAAAAGTGTAATAAAAACGAATTTTTTTTTATTTCTATGAAGTTATTGCCATGTGTCTGGTTGTAACAAAAGTTTTCCGCCAATGGAACTCAGCTCGACGTTTCCCATTCATAGCAGCGTCAACACAGACTAGCAACTCGCTGTGCACCTTACTGTCGAGGGTTTTACGTTTTTCCAGATACTCTTTGCGGAAAATACCAAATACAAAGCAATCCCACCAAATACAAAGCATGATCTTTTTGTTAGTCAAATTGATCATTGAGACACTGCCGTCGGGCTTACTGGGCGCAGACCAACTCTTTTTTCGGCCTGTGTTGATCCATTTTTCATGACAAGTGACGATCCGGTCCAGAATTTTCTCCTTGCCTTGATATTCGAGCATATTAGTGCAGGCTCGAATACTGTATGAGTCAAGTCATGCGGTACCCAGGGACTGAACTTGTACATCAGGTTTACGCGAAGCATAGCGCGACTAATGCCTAACATGGTACTAACGCCTAACATCTTCGTAAACACTCGAGTGGTTGCATACTAATCTTCTTCCAAAAATTTTCGCAGGCGGGCTTTATCAACATCAGTTGGCCGGCCAGAGCGCTGTGCTTCTTGAATGTCATAATCCTTGTTTTTGAACTTTCGGTACCAAACCCTCAAAGTGTCAGTGGTTTCATGGCACAAAAACCTTAAAGGTTATTAGCGCCGAAATTTTTTTTTTTAAAGATTAAAAACAAGTACGTCACAAGCACAAACTAAAAGCAATTAAAATATATGATGAGAAACACAGTAATTTGCATCAAATGACAGATGAGACATTCGCACATATAAAACCACATGGTATCAAACAAGAAACAGGGCTAAAATCAAAAGTCAAGACCAAAGGTAAAACATGTTTTACAATAAGATGCATAGTATTAAAATATTAAAACATCATATAACAAAATCAAATCAAATAATAAAAACCTGTCTCTTTCAGGTACCGAAACAAATTATTATTTACCTCTTTCCCGATAATACGATCAAGAGGCACGTCACGATCTTTAAAATACTTGAAACGAAGTTGGTTAAAATGCAGACATTCAATTAGAAAATGACGCACGGACAGGACACAATTACAATTTTGACAAAGAGGTTCACTCTCGGCCTTTAAAAGATAACTGTGTGTGACTCGAGTGTGACCAGTCCTTAGGCGTGTTAACAAGACTTCCTCCTTTCGGTTCCTATTCGTCTCTGAGTTTTCTACTTTACTTTTTACACTCCTCAATTTATTTAACAACTGACCATCTCAAAATAATTGCCATTTGTTTAACATTTTCTGTTTGATGACGGTTTTGATATCACTGTAAGGGACTAGCTGGTTCGATAAAACAGTTGCAGACTTTGCTACTGCATCTGCCAGCTCGTTCCCTTTTATGCCCACATGGCCAGGAACCCAACAGTAACGGATCTTGTATCCATACCTTTTTTAATTTTCGATGCAAACTTAAAATGTCCACCAGTACAGGATTTCGGTTGCCAGTAAGATTTTAAAGCACTTAATGAGTAGGAATAAATTATGAAATCTTTCTGGGATTGCTTTGAAATAAAAATAAGTGCAAAATACACAGCAGTCAATTCAGCGCTAAATATAGAACAGGCAACATGTAATCCTTTGCCGTCAATATGGTTTTTTACTACGAACGATACTTCTAAATGATTAGCTGATTTTGATCCGTTTGTATATACAGCAGCAGAAGCTTTGTAAAGCTGTTCCAAAAACGTTGGCTGTATATTTTCTCATTAGTGTCTCTCTTTTCAAGGTGTTGAAATACGTCCTGGAGCTTAATTTGTGGATGATCCCACGGTGGGATTTCTAAATGCTTTATTGGCTGGACATTCACATCTGACAGGCAGTAATTTTCCAACAGTGATTCGCATCTTTCAAAAAATGGGAGAACATTATGAGGCCGTGAAGAAAATAGAAATTTATAAGTGTCAACAAGCTTACAGATTTGAAGAGGATGATTAGCTTGTGAATTAATAATGAAATACTGATGAAGAGACAATTGTTCACGCCTTAACTCAGGAGCTGGTTCGTAAAAATCAACATACAGGCTCTGGATAGGAGGTGTCCCGTAAGCTCCAGAACAAATTCTCATAGCCTGATGATGAATAGGATATAGTTTTAATAGAGTTGAAACCCATGCGGATCCATAAACAACTGATCCATAGTCTAGTCTAGAGCGAAGAAGTGCTCTATGAATACGAAGTAAAGAGCAACGCTCCGCTCCCTAGGAGGTATTTGCCAAGATTTTTAATAGATTTAGAGATTTAAAACACTTCTTCCGCAAATATTGGACGCGAGGGAGGAAGGTGAGCTTTCAGTCGAATAACACTCCTAGAAACTTTACTTCTGATGCAACTGGAATCTGATCCATAAAGATGCAACTCAGGATCAGGATGAAGAGATCCCTCTTTACAAAAGTGCATACAAACAGTCTTCTCTTTTGAAAACACAAATCCTTGTTTTTCAGACCATTTCCGGATTCTGTTTCCGCAATCTGCAACTGTCTTTCAACATATCTCATATCTGCACCATAGCAATTTATCTGGAGATCATCAACGTACAGTGATCCTGAAACTGTAGGAGGAAGTTCCTTTAAAACAGAATTTATTTTTAAACTAAACAAAATCACACTTAAAATGCAGCCTTGAGGGACACCCTCTTCTTGTTCAAAGTTATTTGACAAAACAGAGCCAATCCTTACTTGAAAGCACACCAGCGGCCGAGCGGTAAAGTCGCTGAACACTGGTAGTTCGGTCCGAGGTTCGAATCCCGCGAACGGGCTGGCTGCATGGGAGTTTTCGTGGTTTTCCCCATGTGTAACGAGCCAGTTTCCCTTAGAAAGTCCTCCAAGAAGGCATCCCTCCCTTTAGGCAGATAGCCCTCGTGTGCTTTGCCATAATTAAAATAATTCAATAAATGTAACTAATCCTTACTTGGAAAGTTCTTGCTTTCAAGAAGTTCTGGATGAAAATTGGTAGGACGAATAGATGTCTCCAACAGGAGCATATTATCTATCGTCATCCTTCCTTTCCTGAAACCGCTCTGATAAGGGAAGATTATGTTGCTTTTTTAATAGACTAGGCGGCGGTTGACCATTTTTTCAAATAGTTTGCAAATAGAACTTGTTAGAGCAATGGGCCGATAGTTCAAGGGATTCTTCGGGTTTTTCCCTGGCTTGGCGATGGGAATGACAAAAATTCTCTTCCGTGCATTGGGAAAATTATGCTTCTTCCAAAGTCTGTTATAAAGGGTGAGAAGGGCAGTCAATGACTTGCAAGGAAGATGCTTCAGCATTTCATACCTCACACCGTCTAAACCCGGACACTGGTACTATGTGTCTGCATCAAAGCTGTTCTTAGCTCAGTAAGTGTAAATTCGCTATTATATGGCTCGGCGTTGGTAGAGTTAAATGCAATAGATCACAGTGTCATATGATACAACATCATTACTGTAGACTTTAAAAGAACTATTGAAGAATTATCTTCTAGCCTTGTGAAACAAAACAAAGTCAGAAGAAGGGCGTATGAGACCCTTTTATTCGGACACAAAATTAACAATTACCGAACTTGGGTTTACAGAAGCCAAGCACTTCTGGCTTAACAGAAATACTTAACGTTGAACAATTTCAAATATGGTAGTTTAACCTAATGGGTCACAGAATAATTTAACTTGGAGAAAAGGCTCTGGTTTGTAGAAAACGGACGAGAGAAAGCCGGATGGCTAGAAGCACTCAATGCCACAGTATTCAATCGCTAATAATCCCGACACAACGTGCTCTCGAATAGGCAAACACGCTTTAAAATTAACTTCCGAAACTCTTGCTTAATTAGCACTTCTTTCAACCTCAATCTGAATAAACGGTCGTTATCTCGTTTACATTCTGGCATGTAAAGCGTGGGTGAAAAGAGAGTGATAGGAAAGTACTAGAAATTAACTATTAGTTAAAAATAAATAGATAAACCTCGCAACTTAATAGTGATTATGTTAGCATAAATTTAGGTATTTTGCATAATGAAACTCGAAAGGCATACGAAACGAACGTGCGCCAAGATATATATTGGCGAGAGAAAGTAAAGTTCGTGTGCAATGCAAAGCATTCGACTTTTCACCTTAGCTACGTGTAGTGTACTTTCTCTTTTCAGGTACTATGTCAACGTATGTTCCTGTTTCTCTTTTCTTTTTTTCAATTGCCTAAATAGGTAAGACTGATGATATTTAGGACTGATGAGAATTCTATGTAAATTATTGTTTTCAATACTTCAAGTTTTAATGTCTGTGAAGATTATTACTTTTTGTTATGCTTAAGATAAGCAAAATTATCCTATTTTATTAAATAAAGATTTCGTAGTTAATTTTTTGACTTATGATTCTTTAATGAAAACTGTGCTTGAGGAAACGTACTCATTACGCCTTCAGTGCTAATGCACAACCAACAGATTAATGATTTTTGTCATAAGAAGACATACACATATACAAGGTCACACACACATATACACCGGTCCCGAATCAGGTACGCTTGTTTGTGCACACGGTGGCAATTACTGTACGAAGACAGCATAGAACCGACATTTTTATTTTCATTTATTCTCGTAAGCAAACTATATTTTAAAGATAACAAGCAGACAGGAACAGTTATAAGGCAACTTTGCTCTATTTGTTGAAACATTTCAGTCTCTTAAACTTCGCAAACGAGCTTTGCATGTCTAATTTTTAACATGCATCACGATTGATCCTTTTGGTTTTTATCTTGTGTATTTAGTTGCGTAATGTCTTAATTTGGATTGTGCAAATTAAACTTGTTAACATATTCTAGTTTATATTATCATTTTCATCTACGATATTATTTATGCAAATATACCTCAAAAGCCATCCATGGCTGAAAATAATGCTTTTTGATTGATTAGGCAAATCTATTTTATTGCGCAATTGTCTTGCTCGAGTTAAGCTCCTTACAGCTGTTCCGTAAACTTACCGCTTTCAGCTCTAGTTTCTCAGCTGGTGAGTGAAATTTCGTCAGCCAGTGTTGGCAGTGTGTCATTGACTTCTCTAACCTTCACAAAACTGGAGGACTTTCTTTCCATTTATCATTAGAGTAAATTATTTTTCTGTTTTAGAAATAATCGATGAGAGAAAAATCAGGATAGACGATTAATCAAAAATCAGTTTTTTTTTGTGGACTTTTACTACTTATCTCTCATAGTTCCTATTTGGGACATTTATAAAAGCAAATAGTTTAATTAATTATTTTATACATTTTACAGAAGAACATATTAATTTCTGTAGTAATAATCGCTTTCAATTCCCAACGTAATTTGTTTCCGCAGAAAAATTAGTTATTATTACTTAAAAATAATAATAATTCATTACTAATTAAGACTTAAAGCTTCTTTTCTAATTTCTATTAAATTTCTTTGTACAGAAGGTACAGAAATTGCAAATTGAAATAAGCATTTGATAATTACTTAACGATTTTCCTGAAATCAAATTTATGAATATACAGCGCTTATGAAAGTGAAAGAGAGTGGATGTTTCCGAATTTGAATATTCCACAAAATTTTAAATAAAAGTTTTTTCCCCTCATAGCAGTTAGATTATTTCTTTAGGTAATAGAACAGGTTAGGTTATTTAAATACTGCCAAGCGCATTAGTGTCTTCCAATGGAATAATATACTATATATTGTATACAAGAAAATAGTAAAGCAAGTTTAAATAATTCTCCCGCGCCATTGCTGCAAGGAATGAAATTTGAATTTAACAAATATTCTCTATTCGTATAAAGCAAATATAAAATTCTCCATTTGTATATATAGGTCGCAAAGAAGAGTATAGTCAAGCTGTGCTAAAGCTTTAAAGCACATTTGATTTTGCAATTCCAAAACTTATTTGTAACACCTAGTAAAAACAATTATAATAATTTAAAAAAGTAAAATTATACGCGAAACAATCTACTGGAATAACTAAAAATAAACTACAAAAATCAAATAGTAAATTAAAAAAAATTAAGACCTAAACAACTGCATCACATTTGGTTTGCTTAAAAATCAAAGACATTTAAAAACAAAGAAATTACAAAAAATTGTAAAGAAAGGTCAATTAGCTCAATTCGAAGTTTCAGACAGACTTATCAAGAAAAAAGTGCCATGAAATATCCAGTCTAGCTAATGACAAAGGCGCATTTCGTAGAAAAAAACAATTGAGACTGAAAGCGGTAATTCATAATTAAAATTATTAAATTAATTTATCTTATTCTAGCTAAGTCTCAATATATTCGCTCCTTTCCCCAACGTGCCTGGAAATTATATTCAAAAAAGCACTTGAAGAACAAAATTGAAATTAAATCAAGGAAAATTTCTTTACAAAAATATTTTAATCTTAAAACAGATGTAAAAATAACCTATACAAATGGCCTGTGCTGGCAAATGTACAACTAAATAAAACAGCGTAAAAGCTGCCAAGTCATAAAAATATACATCATTTTAAGGGATGGCCCTATCAAATCGAAGAATAAAGACTTTGTAAAAATGAAAATAAATACTTTGTTTAAATGAAAATAAATGAAAATTAAATGACACTAAAAGGGTCCTGCTAAGTAGTAGTAGTAAGTTTTACTAGCGCAAAA
This sequence comes from Stegodyphus dumicola, assembly GCF_044657685.1. Classification (NCBI taxonomy): domain Eukaryota; kingdom Metazoa; phylum Arthropoda; class Arachnida; order Araneae; family Eresidae; genus Stegodyphus; species Stegodyphus dumicola. The sequence continues at coordinate 14,901,979 of NC_140775.1, read as the reverse complement.
CTCTAAAATCTATCTCTAAATCAAAACTATCTGCGCCGAATACATGTCAGTTGTTTCCTTATACAAATGAAGCTTAGAGAAAAGAGACGAATAGACAAGATTAAAACCATGGAAATACATAAAATACAAAGATGCTAAAAAATGATGGATGCTAAGATGTACTTTCTTAGAATGCAGGTCATTTGTACAGGTATAAAATCATAAAACATTAAATATGTTAAAATAGATATTCTTAAGATAACAAGATACAACATCAAAACAAAATCAAATTAAATAATAAAAACCTGACTCTTTCAGGTATTATAATAAATTAGTGTTCACCTCTTTCCCGATTAAACGGTCAAGAGGCAAATCATATTCGTTAAAATGTTTCAACCGAAGTCTTTTAAAATATAGACACTTAACTAAAAGATGATGAACTGAGATGACTGCATTACAGTGGGAGCAAATTGGTTCACACTCTGCTTTTAGTAAATTGTCGTGGATAATTCGCGAGTGACCAATTCTAAGTCGAGTAAGCAGAACTTCCTCTTTCCGGTTCCTAGTAGTATCCCAGTATTCAATTCTAGTTTTCACACTTCTTAACTTATTATCTACTTGACCATCCCAGTGTTTCTGCCATTTATCTAATATTTGCTTCTTGTTGACTTTCCTGATATCGTTAGGAGGGGCAGCGTAACTGTACATATCGATAGCCGACTTTGCTTTTGCGTCTGCTAGCTCATTACCTCTTATGCCTACATGCCCGGGTATCTAGCAGTGCAAGACCTCATACCCACACTGCCTCACCTCAAGAAAACTCTGCGTAATATCTGTAAAGAAAAGTGGTCAGAAGAATGTAATAGTGGCGACACAGGGAGAAGGATGTATAACTTCCTACCAAAAGTAGACACGGAACGTCTTATATCAATAGCCCCACTGCCACAGTACATAACCGGTCATCGCCCATTTCTATCTTACTTTATGCGTCATGGCATCTCAACATCTGACAATTGCGTCTGTGGCATGCTAGGTTCTCCCGAGCACTACCTATTGACTACGATCTAACAACAAACCACCACCTACCACATCCAACGAATGATAGAACACTTTACTATCGTTTCATAATCAAACATCCGCCAGCTATAAGGAGTATCTGCGCCGTTGTACAGCAAATCAACGCCCTAGGGCAAGATATTTGCCAGCCACAATAGCATGGTACAGCAGACAATGCACTCAACGATTAGCTATTCGCAGTACGTACACATTCTGTCAGTGCCACATTCAATTTCGAGCCTCATGTAATCATTTGCTTCCAATAGCCAGCAACGTGCATAAATAATGTTACTGACATTTTTATCTGTGTAAAGCACTCCGCACCCAATGGAATAATGTCTTATCGTTGTATAAAGTAGTAATGCCTGCTATATATTGCAATAGTGACCTATGTAAAATTATATGTATTGCCCGATAGTTTGAGGGATTCCTCGGGTCTTTCCCTGGCTTCACAATAGGAATGACAACAGCTCTCCTCCATGCACTGGGAAAGGAACGCTCCTTCCACACCCTATTGTAAAGACTGAGAAGGGCATTCAGTGACTTATAGGCAGATGCTTCAGCATTTCATAATACACGCCATCCAGACCCGGACAAGACCTATGAGTCTATAGCACAGCTCTCTTTAGCTCTAGCACAGTAAAGTCTCTATTATAAGGCTCAAGGTTGGAAGTGTTAAAAGCGATGGGATTTCTCTCAGAGCGCAGCTTGATAGAAAGAAATGCAGGTGAGTAATTTCTGCTGGAAGAAATGGCAGCAAATGTCTCACCAATAGTATTCGCAATTTCTTCTATGGAGCTAATCACTCGGACATCTTTTTCCAGAAAGGAAAGTGAGTGGTTTTTATATATCCCACATGCTTTTTTAATTCTTTCCCAAACCCGTTTACTAGGCGTAGAGGATGTTATTGATGACACATATGAAATCCAGGAATCCCTCTGGCCCTGCCTTCTTACTTTTCGCGCATTCGCTTTGGCTCTTTTAAATGCTATGAGGTTTCGCAGTGTAGGATATCTACGAAAAATTCTCCATGCTTTTTTCTGTTTTTCCAGTGCCTCATAACAGTCGCGATTCCACCATGGTTTCGTATATTTTCGTATTTTTCCTGATGTTCTAGGAATGGAAAGCATAGCTGCCGCAATAATAGTATTAGTAACAGCTTCAACAGCATCATCCATATGCGCATCTTCTACCATGTTCTCTGTGAGCTCTGCGGTGGAAGAGAAGAGTTCCCAGTCTGCCCTATCGAGTGTATGAATCGAGGGGATCTTGACATGGGGTTTGCTCCTCTTTGTGCTAGAGATATAAAAATGGGATAGTGATTGCTGTTGTAAATATCATTTCCCACACTAAAAGTGCAAAATGGCAACAGAGATGGTGAACAGATGGCAAGGTCGAGAACGTGGAATGTCCTTGAAGGCTCATGGAAGTAAGTATCCTGCTCATTATTCAGGAGACAAAGGCTATGATCTTCGATCATCTGCTCAATTTGTCTTCCTCGGCAGTTTGTGTCTTTACTACCCCAGAGCGGACTATGGCCGTTAAAGTCTCCTATTATGATAAAGGAGTGAGGCAGCTGCTCTATGAGATCATTTAAATCTTGCTGATCAATGTGCTCATTTGGAGGCAAATACAGAGAAACCACTGAGACAAAAGTATGAAATTTGGCTTGAGTTGCGACAACTTGGAGGGATGTCGTCAAAGGAAGTACATTTGATGAATAATCCAGTGAGGTGAGAAGGCCTACAGCCCCACTGGCACGCTCACCTGCAAGGTTATTTTTCCTGACAATAGAAAACCTCCGAAGTTTTGCTTGTTGTTCCTGTTTGAGATTTGTTTCTTGTATTGCTAAGCATACAGGATTATAGGTATTGATTATAGCTTTGATGTCAAGCAAATTTCGGTGGAAACCGCGACAATTCCAAGAGATAAGGGTGGCCATTATATCTCCTGTTTATTTTTTCGGTGCTCCGTTTTTGTCTTTCGAGGGAGCAGGTGTTTTGGGATTTCCATTCCTTCTTCTATTTTCATATTATCCGAGTCCGGGGTGTCAGATATTAAATCGTCAATTGAACTACTGCTCAGGTTTCGATTTTTGTTAGCTGTTTTTGGATTTTTCGGAATTACTATTTCTTTCTTCTGGGTTGTGTGAAGTGGGTCTTTCTTGTTTTTGTTATTAGTTTGAGGCTCTTGGCTTTTTGTTGAAATGAAAGATGTTTGGATGGCAATTGATCTTGTGGACTTAACGGCATTGGCAAAAGATAAATTTGGGCGCACTTGTCAGTTTGTACTGTTTTCGGGCTTCAGCATAAGACACATTTCGAGTTACTTTTGTCGCCTGCACTTCCTTTTCAGATTTCCATTTTGGACAAGAGCGAGAAAATGCTGGGTGATCACTCTTGCAGTTAACACACAATGGCGCAGCGGTGCAATTCTCACTATCGTGGCCAACTAATGAGCATCTGGAGCACGTAAGGGTGACACGACAGGATGTCTTAGAGTGATCAAACCGCTGGCATTGGAAGCATCGCATTGGGTTGGGAATATATGGTCTTACGGGACAGTTAAGATACCCAGCCTTTATATTCTTCGGCAGATTAGGCGATTTGAAGGTCAGGATCACGTGTTACGTGTCAATCAACTGACCTTCCTTTCGCATCTTGATCCGCCTAGCACCACAGACATTTTGTTCAGCTAACTCGGAGACGAACTCTTCTTCTGAAACACACAGAAAGTCGATCTCCGAGATCACACCTCTACAGGTATTAAGTCTTTTGTGTGCTGATACAGTTATAGCTACTTTTCCAAGTTTGGCTTGACGTAAAAGTGAAGCAGACTGGGTGGCCGAAAGGGTATCAATAAGCAAGTCTCCAGAACGGAGACGCTTTATGTTCTTTGGCTCACCTACGCAGGAATGAATGTATTTGCTGACCAGGAAAGGAGACATCTTTTGCAATTCTCCAGAGGCACTGGAAACAACAACAAAGCGCGGACAATCAGTAGATTCTTTGGAATTTGCATCGGTGCGGATCTTCTTGGTAATGGATTTGTCAATAGTTTCAGTATCTTTGGCATTTTCATCGGTCCGGATCTTTTTGTTAATTGATTTGTCAACGATTTCTATATTTTGTTTGGTGTCATTTGAATCGGGTTTTTTAAGAATGAAAAGGGAAGCCATATTTGAAAGAGAAAAAATTCGGGTCCGACGGCCCCGCCCACCACGGAGCCCAACAAGGGAACACAGATTCCTGTGTTAGGGCTAGCCGGACCTATACGCAAACTGAAGCCCCACAGTCGGCTCTCCCGAAAGCAGGTACTCCCGAGAGCTTGACCCCAAGCCACTGACACAAGGACTAGTGACCAGCCGATTGACACCCGTGAGGACGACTAAGGTGCCTCCCGTTTAGCTGAAGCAGAGGCCAAAACAGTGTGTTGGGGACAGTACCTCGCCCCTCAACTACCAGGACCCTCCTTTCCAGCGACACGGGTCTCCACGCACGGCAAACACGTGGGCAGTTTTCTCGCCACTCGAAAACTAGAAACAATGGCTGTTCCAGTTTTTCGTGATGAGCTCCAACCTCTGAAGAGGAAAACCACAAGGGAGAATGCAAAGAAAAAAGTTTCAACTCAGAGGAGAGGAGACGGAAAAGAGGATAGATCACTGGGGCCCCAGAATCGTGACACCCGTCTCACCAAGAAGATGATACCCAGAAGGGCTAGGGTACTTCGGGAATGCCACACCCGTACTCACAAAAGTGAGCCCCTGAGGGCGGTCCTACTAAGACTAAAGGCAAAGAATTGTTGCAGAAAAAGAAAAAGATTGATATACTTGCGTCCGATGCGACTGCCTTCTAAGATAAAAGCTAGCTAAAATTTGAAAAAATGTTGCCGGAAAAAGTTGAAATCAAAAGGAGTGCTATCGGAACAAAAAAGCGGCCTAAAATTCTCGAATTGGGTGAGATGACGTAGAAGAAACTGAACGTAATATCACAGTAGCCAATGGTATCTATTGGTGGTGGGGAAAAAACTTAGGGGCAAAAATGGGAAGAAAGGATGAAGAAGGAATCACCTCTTTCAAAATGGCGCCTTGTTCAAGACTAGTTGTTTCTAAAAGTGAATACGCAAACAAAATGGCGAAATGCAGAGAATTTTCTAATCTGGCCCAGAACAAGTGAAATGGAAAAAACACAGAAGTTTGTTAGTTAAAGTAGTAATTTTTCACGTTAAAGGGCTAATAAGCGACTTCGAAATGAAAATGGCCCTTAAAATTAATTAAAGAATAGGGTTGGCCAAAAAATAGTGATATTAAATAATAACTTAAAACTTTTTACTCATTTTCTGTGCCAATTCAAAAGAGAAAAAGTTGAAGTAGTATTAAGAAGCTATGTTACATTTTTACATTAGACTACTTGATTTAGCCATCCATCATCTACCTTCCCTTTGGATTTGAGTAAAAAATTTCATACCTCTAAAACAAATAATCCAAAATAAGAGGTAATTGCCAGTTTTTTAAGGAATTTTTAATAATTGGATTTGAAATAAGATTGTTTTGTAGGATGTTAATGAAGTAAAGTATTTCTTCTTGTAGAAGGTCTGTGTTATTACATATTTTTTTAATTCTTAGAAGTTGTGAATTGATAGTATTAATTAAGACTTTTTTTGAAACATTAGAATTCCAGTTAGTGAGTTTGAGTGTATGAAATTTGAAATCTCTGCGTTTGTCAAAAATTTTAATAAGATTGTAATTAACAATTTGAAGATCCGGGTAAACTATATCATCTTGTAGTGCATTAGTAGTAGTAAGCTTAAGGCAAGTGGGATAAATATTTGCATGATCAAGTATGTTGAAGTTTTCAAGGCTATAATGTCATCTATATATCGATATACGTGCTGGTAATACTTGTGTTCTTCTTCATTAAGTGAACGTATAAATTTAAATTCTTGAGTGAAAAGGAAGAGTGGACTCTTCGAGATTGCAATCGAGCAGTTTACTCCCATGAGTATTCCTTGTACTTGTTTAAAGATTTTGTTATAAAATTGCAGATAATTGTTAAATAGTATACTGTTGAGGAAAAGTTTCCATTCTTCTTTAGTAACTATTGTAAGTAGCTGTGCAAAGAAATTAGGGAGAGTAAGAAGGCTATTATAAATTTCTTCTAAAGGTTTAAAGTGGTGTACAGGTTTTCGAAGTCGCAACATTGAATGTGTTCTATTTTAAGTAGATTTAACGTCTCGAGTACTTTTATCGTTGTTATTAATAATCCAGTTGCAATGCTGATCATGAAAATGGAAATTATTAATGACATCAAGAACTTGTTTAAATTTCTGAGAAAAGAGATAATCGATTTCTTTTAAATAACTTTTAGTACTATTAGCAATGTATCTGAATTTGCAGTCTCCCGTGGGAAAGTAAATCCTTACCGAGAACACGTGGTTTTACACTGGATGCGTTTTTTAGTCTTCGTTTCATAATTAACATCCAGCAGAATTATTAGGGTTATCCATATTAGTATCATCTACACCTTTTTAGCAACATCGAAAAAAAAAAAACTTTACTAGAAGTACTACCAAACCCTTTAATATTAGATTTAATTCTATAACATACATAAACAATAGATTTGTTACGTGCCTTAAAAAATTTGCAGTTATCTTCAAGATTATTCAGCCTTGCTTCCATTTGGGTAATTTGATTTTCCACTATCATGCAGGAAAAGTTTTTAACCATGTTTTGGTTTTTCTTTAAGCATTGGTCAGTTGCACTATGCATTTCCTCGTTGTAATTCATAGAAGGTTTCATGAAGTTGATCGCGTTAATAAAATCAACCTGATCGAATTTAATCCTCCTTCAGCAAGTCTTGAAGAATATTGCCCATGCCAGCAAAATCCATTTCATAATCACTGTAAGAAGCATCTTATTTATATCTGAAATTAAATCACAAATAGTATTGCTAGCCATAGTGAGTAAATACAAATCCAATAACGAAGACAGTGATTACATATCACGAACACGTGATCTCGTCAGGAGCTGTAATAAATATGACTTCTTACCTCGATATCCAGCGAGCCAACCGATTCTGTCTCGTAACTCTAGCCAGTCGTCCTTTTAAATACGGAAAGCTTACTGATCTCTATCAGTTGTAAAGGCGTCCATTCCAAATCCTTTTTCAAAATTATTCATTTTCCCTTACAACCTTCTCAACTTTAATTATTTTCAGTATGTATCACTTGAATACAGAAATTGTGCATACATTTTAAAATTACTTTTAAGCATATTATTTTTGTGAATGAATATATCTATATCCCCAGCACCAGTTTTCATTAATTTCACCAGTTTTCTTTTTTCCGAAACTATCGTTTCGCTTTAATACATTGGGTCAACAGAGAATATGTTTTTACATTTAGACGCCAGAATGTATTTTAAATTAGACGCATTAGCCTTTAGAATTCAGGCAGATTATCATAGTCTCAGAGATTACAGACGAAGGAATATTTATATAATATTCTCTAATAAACGGATATTGTTTAGGTAAAATATACAAATTAGATCCAGTGGAAAAAACATGCATTTTTCTAAAATTGTGATTTCCAAGTCTTTTATGAATCGCTTACTTCATGTTCATGTACTAAACGGAAATTATATCTTAACGTCTTCCAAGCGGTTAATTATTTATGATACGTGAAACATATCTATCTTGAAATGTCTTCTCTTCTAGTTCCTGTTCCTACTGTTGTAAATTTTCATTTTTCCTTTTCTAAATTATATTCATAAACTAAGGAAAATAATGAAAGTTTTCCTCTAGTCCTAAATGATTTATTAGCTAAGTAAAAGTCCATAAAAATAATAGATTTTAAAACGCATATAACTTAACAAGGAAGACCTAACGAAATAAGTTGAAAACATTTTTTTGCTGAATTATGCATCAAATTCAGATTATTTCCTCTCCAGATGTGTCATCAGTTTCCTAAGTAATTGAACAAATCAGTGAAGAAAACCAGTCATCTTCAAAATATCTGAATTTTTTATTGTCGAACAAAGTAACTGTGAACCCTTTATTCATTGATAATAATTTATTTGAAACAGGTAAAGAGAAATGAAATGTAGACCTTGCCGTAAGTCGATTCTTGTTGTAACAATTTTTGGATGAAAAATTTAGAAATGATTTCTTACATGATGTGAATATATCAAACGATCTTTTTAGATATAAATTATATACATATATATTTTAATCTCACTAGCGCTGTTTAAGTTTTAGGACCAAGTTCTGTTTAACTTTTAGAAAAGTACGAATTGGCTATTAATTTGATGATTTGTTTTCGCACAAAATAAGAATAATGCATCTTTAACACATGAAGATACATACTCATTCACGAATTTTATATATTTTTATTACGTCTACACACTATGAAAATTCAGATAATAGCATGGTCAAACACCTTCAAAATTTAAACCAGAACTATGTTCATTTTATCAAACTCTGCATTATTCTCGTTTGATTTGTTTGTAATCGTCATAACAAAATATTTATTTCTGTCTCTGTCTGAACTAGTATTTTTGAGAACAATAAAAAAAATTATCTACTGATAATATCCTACTGAGGATTACAAAGAGCTTCAGAATCTCCCATTGTTGTCCTGGAATGCAATGTTCCCCACCTCCTTGCTCCACCCATTGTTGCCTGCGTATTTGTGATTTTAACTATTGATATGTTGGTAAGGAATAAGAACTGTTCTTATGATATATGCAAGTATTTATTTTAAAATAAAAAACAAAATTAATGCTAATAAAAGCACACTATCGGGGGAAAAGTTACAGTTATTACATATAAACTATTTAAACTTACCTAATTAAGAGCATGAGCTATATTTTTATATATTTATATTATAATGCGCAATTACAAATGATGTAATGCTTTCAGAATTCGAGCTTGCGATGCATAAGGTCCCGTCATTCGCTCTTGTGACTTCATTAGAGGGCAGTTTCAATAAATTTTGTTTTTACGCTTTAAAGTTGGATTGATATTTACATTTTATCAGATGTGGGGTAAGAAAATGCCCTTAGGATTTCTGTTGATAAATGCGTAATTAAACTTAAAAGAAAGAATGGTATTTTGAAATACGACTGAGTTATAACATTACGTTTATTGGAGGAACGAACTTCATCTAAGACAGGGGTCGGCCTGAGAAAAGAATCAAGTGGCCTCTAGGAAAAATTATAACACTCATCCCAGGAAATGATGGTATAGTTCGTTTAGTAAAATTACGCACCAAAAGTGGCGAAATCCGTCCACCCGTATAACGAATTTATCCGTTGGAAGTCCATTTACAAACCGATAATATAGGAGACTGTTTGAGAAAGAAGCATTCTGATCAAATATTTGTGATACGCCTACAACTTCTATTGATCTGCAGATTTTCGTGCCACTGACAAAGATCAGTCAGATGAACTCAATCAGAATCCTCTCAAAACAACTAGATGTGGACGAGTGATTCGAACCTCTGAACGATTAATTTTCGCGGATTTCAACCAGACTGTGGTTGAGTTTCAACTTGGTCACATCGTGGGGGGGGGGTGCGAACGATACACGCTCCGCTCTTGGGGAATGGATTGAGCCTCCAGACCGACGAGAATCGAAAAAGAAAGTTTGTTTTTTGAGAACTGGCAACGATGAGTGTACGCTTTGAGAATAGTGACGCTTTTAGATATGTAGAACAATGACGCTAAGCAGTTAGAAGTGTTTTTGATGTTGTAATGATTTAGATATTGTTCCTCTTTTGTGTGAAATGTCAAATAAAGTAATTCGAGCAAAATAGAGTCAATTTTAGATGAGTTTTTGAAACCAAATCAGATAGTCTACCAAAGCGGCGGACCAAAATCGAAGAACGCGGATCATAAAAGTATGCAACCTTTCTTCATTTGCTTATCCAGAATTTTAAATGATCTGTTTTTACTGATTTAACAGATACAGACAAATTTAATTATTTGATTTCATTTTTATCAGGTGCTGCTTGTAATGCTGTAAGTGGTTTTGCATTATCAAGTGAAAATTATTTTGCCGCAATCGAGTTACTTAAAACACGCTTTGGTCTAACAGATTTAATTATAAATGCACATACGGGAAAACTGTAAAATTTAGAACCTGTTAGGAATGCTAACAATATATTTGCATTACGTTAGTTGCATGATGATATCAAAATACAGATAAGATGTTTGAAATCACTTAATGTAACTTCTGGCACATATGGCACGTAATTGATACCAGCTTTATTAAAATTAATTCCGAATGAATTGGATCTCGATTTCTAAAGAAAAAGGGAATCTAAAGATAATTTCGATGTAAGCGAATTATTAGAGTTCTTAAAAACGGAAACTGAATGCCGCGAATCTCTGTTACAAATTCAAGATAAAATAAACAATCAGAATTCGAGCCACTTTCCTAAAGAAAAAAGAATAAATAAAATTTCTATTCCAATAGCTGCTGTGTTAAAGGTTTCAATCAACAGCTGCTTATTTTGCGAGGATTCAGAAAATGAAAAACATACTTCCGATGTTTGCCCGAAGTTTCTGTAGCAGACAGAAAGACATCACTTCGAAAACTCGGAATATGTTATTTATGCCTTAAAAGGGGTAACCATTTGGCGAAAAATTGCTTTTCGAAGATAAAGTGTGATTCATGTGGTTGGAAACACAATAGTTTAATCTGTGACAGAAATGGTTTAGATGAGAAAAATCAAGTAAGGATCTCAATTTAACGAACAAAACATGTTTAGAGAAAGTTTTATTACAAACTTTAATAGTGAAAGTGCGTGGAAATGGTCCAGAAAAATACTGCCGGTGTTTAATTGATTATGGGAGTCAACGAAGCTATCTATCTAAATTTTTAGCTAATGCTATGCAGTACGAATGTATTAACGAAAGCAGTGTGATTCATAGTCTGTTCGGAGGAACCGAAGTGGTTGAAACTCATAAACAGTTCATTGTACGCTTAAATAGTATTAAGAACGATTATCAGTCTAATGCTTTTGATCAAGCGAAAATTTGTTCTGATATTCCACAATTGAACATCAAGTCTTATTTAAATGAGTTAAAAACCCATAACATATTTTTGAATGATGTTGAAGGTAGGCATAAAAAATTGTTGTTCGAGCATTCTCCTTCTGAAATTCAGATCCTCATAGGCGCGGAAACAGCGGGAAAATTGCTTACAGGGAAAATAAAAGAAGTTAGAATGTGGATTAGTTTGCATTGAAACTTATTTAGGCTGGAGTATCATAGAGAAAATTCCTATAGAAATGGAAAATATATATGATTGTTCTTATGCATTTTCTATGTTAGTATCAGATAATAAACTTTCTGATTTATGGAAACTTGATACTCTTGGGATATTAGATCCTTCAGAAAGTCAAACTAAAAGGGAATTAGAAAAAAAAAAAACAATGACACATTTTCTTTCTAATGTGAAAAGAAATGAAGAAGGAAGGTTTCAAGTTTGTTTACCTTGGATTGAAAGTCATTCCCCACTTCCAAACTATCGGGAAATAGCAGAAAAAAGATTCAAGAGCACTGTGAAGAATTTAAAGGAGGGAGGGATTTTTAGAAGATTATGATGCAATTTTTAAATCTTGGGAAGATGATAAAGTAATAGAGATTGTTCCTGATGAAGAAGTTAATAACCCCTCTCATTATTTACCTCACCGTGCTGTTATTTGAAAGAATTCCACCACGGCAAAAATAAGAACGGTTTTCGATGGATCCGTAAGAACTAAAGCATCACCTTCCATCAATGACTGTTTGGAAAAGGGTGCAAATTTGACTGACAGTGTTCCAGGTATAATAAATACATTTCGACTGGGAAAAATTGGCGTGAGCGCTGATATTAAGAAGGTCTTTCTGCAGATAGCACTTAGTCCTAAAGACAGAGATTATTTAAGATTTTTATGGTGGAAATACGAAAATTATGAGGGTTTGAAAATATACAGGCATAGAAGAGTGGTCTTTGGAATAACTAGCAGTCCATTTCTCTTCAATGTAACACTAACGAAATTAATGAATGAAGTACCAGAAAATTATCATGCGAGTGTTAATAAATTAGTAGAATCCTGGTGCGTTGATAATTTAGTTACAAGTGTGAATGATGAATCAGAATTAAAGAAGTTAAAAAATGATGCCACTGAAATTTTGGCAAGTGCTAAATTTGAATTACAAGAGTGGGCATATAACTATCCTCGAAATGAAAGGGATGCCTTTGTTGTTCAAACCATTTTAGAACAGTTGAAGCTTGATAAATTAAATGAGAATGAGTTTTTAGATGACCCTTGCGAAGCTACAACGGTCAACATTTTGGGACTTCTTTGGGATTTGCATGATTTCTTTGGGATTGCATTGTGATATTAAGGGATTAAATTAATCGAAAAATAAGCCTGTTACTAAAAGAACAATTTTGTGTGAAATTCATAAAATTTCTGACCCTATTGGATTCACCTGCCCTATAATTTTAATTCCTAAAATTCTGTTACAAAACTGCTGGGAATTAAAAGTAACTTGGGATAAAGCTCTTCCTGAAGAAATTCAAAGGAAATACATGAAATGGAAAAATGATGCAAATCGTTTAACACAAATAAAAATTCCCGGACAGATGATGCTTAGTATTGATTCTGAATTGAAATTATGCTTTCATATATTTTGTGATACATCCCGAATGGCATATGCAACCTGCGTTTATTTAAGAAATGAAAATGAAACTGAAGTTTCTTGTCATTTAGTTCAAGCACGATGTAGAGTTGCTCTTCTAAAACCCACGTCAATTTGCAGACTAGAATTATTAGCTTGTGTTATTGGTGCAAGATTAATGAAATCTATAAAACAAGATTTGAATGAAGAAAATATACCTACGTTTTTATTGGACAGATTCAAGGAACACATTACACTGGATTAAGAATGAAGAAAATTGAGATGTATTTATTATGAATAGAGTAGAAGAAATTCGAGCTCTTACTAATCCTGATACATGGAATTATGTTCCTGGAAACTTGAATCCTGCGGATATTTCGTCAAGAGGATGTTCTGTTGAAACTATTAAAGCCCAAAGATGGCATGAAGGTCCAGCATGGTTGAAGTTGAATCCAGACTGTTGGCCTACTTGTGATATTTCTCCTGACAAAGATATGATTGATCGAGAAAGAAGAAAAACAGTTGTATCCTCGTTAACAAATGTAGATGAAGAATTCTCGCATTTCTCACGAATTTCTTCTTTTGAGAAAATAATTATAGTCTGGATAAAAAGGTATATTGACAACTGCAGAGATAAAAATAGAACAACGTCAAAGAACTTAGAAATCGAAGAATTGAATACAGCTGAAGTTCTTGTTTGGAAAATTGTGCAAAGGGTTTCCTTTAAAACAGAAAAAGATAAACGCTTACGATATTTAAAACCATTTGTTGTTTCATCTGGTCTTTTAAGAGTAAAGTCAAGAATATTAATGAGACAAGATTTAGAAAATTTTAGAACACCTGTAATCCTACCTTCTGAGCATCCAGTTGCCTCTAAACTGATAATGGAAAAATACAAACAACAAATGCATTGCGGAACTTAGACTTTAAAGACAATACTACGTGAAAATTTCTGGATTTTGAAAAGTCGTAAAACTATTCGTAAAGTGTTGAAAACTGCACTAAATGTAAAACATTTGATTCAAGGCCTACCACGGTACAATCCGCACCTTTGCCAAAAGACCGTGCTAAAGATTCTTCTGTTTTTAAAGTGACAGGTATCGACTTAGCTGGCCCTATGTTTTTAAAAAATGGGTCGAAAACGTGGATCGTTTTATTTACATGTGCCGTACACAGGGCAATTCATCTTGAACTTTTAACGTCTTTGTCAATAGATACCTTTTTATTGGCTTTCCGGCGTTTTATAGCTAGCCAAGGAAGACTTGAAATTGTCTACGCTGATAACGGTAGTAATTTTGTTGGTACAAATTCGCTCTTTAAAATGATTGACTGGGATAAAATTATTCAGAATATTGTTGCCAACCGAATTAAATGGAAATTTATCCCACCAGCTTCTTCCTGGTGGGGTGGATTTTGGGAAAGAAAGATTGGCCTGATGGAAAACATTCTCAGAAAAGTTTTAGGTAATGCCTCACTGAAATATGAAGAACTCTCTACGATTCTGTGTGATTGCGAAAATATCTTAAATTACAGACCATTAACTTATACTTCCGAGGACTTGGAAATAGAACCCTTGACACCTGCAATGTTTTTCGTGATCTAAAACAAAGTGGCGTTCCAGATCTAGGCATTATTGATGCGAAATACTTACAAAAAAAGGTATGCATATCAGATGAAGGTCAGAGAAGATCTAAGAAAACGGTTCAGAACTGAATATTTAGGACAAATGAAAACCCATATTTTAAAAACAAAGAAACATGTTAAACTATCGGTTGGAGACATTGTGTTAATAGAAACACCTGAGAAAAGAATCAAGTGGCCTCTAGGAAAAATTATAGCACTCATCGCAGGAAATGATGGTATAGTTCGTTTAGTAAAATTACGCACCAAAAGTGGCGAAATCCTTCCAGCCGAATAACGAATTTATCCGTTGGAAGTCCATTTACAAACGGATAATATAGGAGAATGTTTGAGAAAGTAGCATTCTGATCAAAATATTTGTGATACGCCTACAACTTCTATTGATCTGCAGATTTTCGTGCCACTGACAAAGATCAGTCAGATGAACTCAATCAGAATCCTCTCAAAACAACTAGATGTGGACAAGTGATTCGAACCTCTGAACGATTAATCTTCGCGGATTTCAACCAGACTGTGGTTGAGTTTCGAACTTGGTCACATCGTGGTGGGGGGGGGTACGAACGATACACGCTCCGCTCTTGGGGAATGGATTGAGCCTCCAGACCGACGAGAATCGAAAAAGAAAGTTTGTTTTTTGAGAACTGGCAACGATGAGTGCACGCTTTGAGAATAGTGACGCTTTTAGATATGTAGAACAATGACGCTAAGCAGTTAGAAGTGTTTTTTATGTTGTAATGATTTAGATATTGTTCCTCTTTTGTTTGAAATTTCGAGCAAATAGTGTCAATTTTAGATGAGTTTTTGAAACCAAATCGGATAGTCTACCAAAGCGGCGGACCAGAATCGAAGAACGCGGATCATAAAGGTAAGCAACCTTTCTTCATTTGCTTATCCAGAATTTTAAATGATCTGTTTTTACTCAACTGAAATGATAAAATCGTCCATATATAGTGAAATAGTGTTCTAATTTGGTGTTTTATGTGTTACCAGTGATTAAAATTATATGGTGGTTTTTTCCAATCTTCAGTGACCCCAACGGTGCAATATTTGGATGCACGGGTTAGCGATTCGGTTATAACGTCGTAAGTGCTATATCGTATATCATTAATATTAATGGAATCTTGTGTTGGTGCTCATAATTAATTCATATAAAGCCAAAAACAATATACAACGTTAAGGCATTTTCTGATTTTGCTGAAAATGCAATCCATGCAGAAGCACAACAGTTCAAGCTGTTATGGTATGTTTATGAGTTTCAAAATAGAAAGAAATTATTGGACTGGTAGTACTTAATATGACTGCTGTAATCTACAACTATTTTAAAATGTAGAAGCTAAAAGTAAGTAAGTACATTAACATATGATCGAAAGAAATGGTGTTAAAAACATCAGCATTATTAGTAAATACTGCAATTCATAATTATTGCACTTTTAATTGCTTACTATTTAAAAAACACGAATAATTTTTTATTAATTGGAACATTTAGTTCTGTTACCTTCCTTCTGCTTATTTATTGTATTAATAAGTCTCCAGAGCGGAGACGCTTTATATTTCTCGGTTCACCAATACAAGAATGAGTGTATTTATTTATTACAAAAGGAGACATCTTTTGCAGCTCGCCAGAAGGATTAGAGACAACAAGGAAGCGGGGACTATTGTTAGGATTTTTTGCATTTGCATCTGTACGTAATTTTTAGCAGATTTTTCAGAACTAAAGCTTTGAGCGACGGGACTGACTTCAAAGTCTTTAATCAAATATATTTTGGAATTAGCCATATTGAAGAGAGAAATGATTCGGACCCGGCAGCCCCACCCACCAAGGAGCCCAACAAGGGGACGCAGAAATCCGTGCCAGGGTTATACGGGTGTATACGAAATCTGAAGCCCCCACAGTCAGCTCTCCCGAAAGCAAGAACTCCCGAAAGCCTATCCCCAAGCCACTGTCTTTAAAGACAAGTGACCAGCCGATTGACACTAGAGGGGACAGCTAAGTACCTCCCGTTTCAATCTGAAGCAGAGGCCAAAGCACTGTGTTAGGGACAGTACCTCGCCTCTCAACTACCAGAGCCCTTTTTTCCAGCCCTACGGGTCACAACGCACGGCAGACGCGCAGGTGGTTTTCTCTCCGTGAGAAACTCAAACAAAGGGATGTGACAGAATCACACATTGAGCCCGAACTTCCAAAAAGGAAAACCACATGAGCAGAAGAAATGAAAATTGTAAAGAGAAGGAGAGATGAAAAGGAAGAGAGGAAATACCACTAAGGGCTACAGGATCGTGACACCCGTCTCACCTAGAAAGTGATCCCTTGAAGAACTAGGGTACCTCGGGATTGCCCCACCCGTAATCACAAAAATGAGTCCCTGAGGAGTTAAAGTGTTAGAAAGACGAGATAAAACGTTTGATCTCGAAATAAAAGGGATTAAGCAAACGATCTCCATGAATAGACTGAAACACGCTTTCATAAACATGTAATCTTTCTTCTCAAGTTGCTTCCCAGAGCGTGAAAAAAAAAAAAACCTTCGGACATTTGTACCATCCGTTCTGGACGATTAATTCGACCCCCGCATCGGTATGTCACATTTCGTAGACACTGCGGAGGGAGTATGCAGCGGCAGCGCGGAACAGGCGATACAAAGTCAAATAACTCTAGAGGATTAGGATTATTCAGTTATGGCAAAGCAGACGAGGGCTATCTGCCTAAAGGGAGGGATGCCTTCGTGGAGGACTTTCCAAAGGAAACTGGCTCGTATACACGTTACATATGGGGAAAACCACGAAAACGCCCATGCAGCCAGCCCGTTCGCGGGATTCGAACTACCAGTGTTCAGCGTCTTTACCGCTCGGCCGCTGGTGAGCCAAAAACTCTAGAGAAAACTGCCAACTGACGAAACAGTAAACAAAGGTAACCCTACGGGCCGACAGGAAGAGACGAGTTTTCCCCCGGCAGTCTGTGCAACGACTTCAGTCTTGTGTTTCACCGGAATATGTAAACTTCGGCATCCGTGTCTGTGTTGGGACTGTGCCCTATCTTAAGCCATGATAATACATCTAAATACGAGTATGTTACTTTTCCTGATTAAATCTCATTATTAATTCTATATGCCTATCCCAATTACGATTGCTATTTTGCTAAGTAATGTTATCAATTCTTCTGTAGGCACGTGTTACTCGCACGTACCTCAAGGTACTATGACCTTGATTTTTTAATAATTTTATTATCTGTCTATGAGCTATACACACATTCAATTTCATCAAAAACGACCACTTCCTTCATGCTGCTTCGATTTGCTTTTGCTAAAGAGTGTATATTATTATCATATAAGGTTATATTCTGACGTTGAAGAGAGCACGCGTCTGCGTGTGACGTCATTATCTACCGAAATGTATTTTAAATAAACAGCTACTGTGGGCAACGTTTTTGCTTCAGGTTATGATAATTGACATGTTATGTTATAACAATGATTAATTCCTTTACATCTTAATTCCTTTATTGATATTAATTGATATTTTATTATATCCCATTATATTTAAATTATCACGATCTGAAATTCTTTTGTTCTCTGGTTTGGCAGCAAAAAAAATTATTTAAGAATTGGTTGTTGCTTGGAAAGAAGAAACTGGTTTCATTCATACTGAAAATGCTTTTCTGACACGGTATGTTATTGCCATCTTAATTCTTTTATTGATATTAATTGATATTTTATTATATCCCATTATATTTAAATCATCACGATCTGAAATGCTTTTGTTCTCTGGTTTGGCAACAAAAAATTATTTAAGAATTGGTTGTTGCTTGGAAAGAAGAAACTGGTTTCATTCATACTGAAAATGCTTTTCTGCGTTTTGTTTTCAGGTGTATATAGAACTTATAAATTTTGCTTTGGTCACAGCTAGCAACGGTTCAGATGCAGCGGCTACTTATTTGGCGCTTTTTACGAGATTAATAAGCACGCCAATTGTGGTATCCAAACCGATTTTGGCTTTCTGGAGGAGCGTGAATTTCGGAGCATGTTCGCGCGTGCTCAGTATGTATTTTAAACCGAGAATTTCTGATTGGTGTAGCCGGTAATAGAAGGTAGAGGAGCAGTTATTTAAAAAAATCCTTCAATAATTCGAAGAAGAAACGGCTAGGAGACTCAGCAAGCAAGCACATCGAAAAAAAAAAAAAAAAAAAAACCTTACGCACTCAAGAAACTGATGAAGAAACCAATAGTCGAATCAGCAGACAAGAAGAAACTCAAGAAATGTTTCATGCTAAAAACACTGAAGCAGATCAGTAGTCATCATCATCATTAAATTAGAGTAGAAGAGTTAGAACAGGATGTCACTAAACGACGAACGCAAGACGCTTCACATAACAGACAAGTCCGATATGAAGAAAGCAGGAAATTCACGTAGCACTTTTCATAATACAGGAATATGTGGATTCGAAGTTTACGTTGAGCAATATAGTGTAGATTCAATGGAAGCTGTGCTGCGATGTCTGCAATGGACTCTTTCCAGGAGAAAGGAACACGGAAGATACGTGCGCTGCTGTTACAATGGGAAAATTATAGAAACTGTAAGATGTCAAGAAGAATGGCGTAATTTAATGAAAAGGAACCACCAATTCTCTCAAAATACTTTTTGCTAACATACGTACTTATAATTGTTTACTTAGTTTTGCTTCCTTGGGTGCCAATATAGAAATGCCTACAGATTCAGTCCTTATTGTTTTAGAATTCTTGGTATCATATGTCATCCAGCAAACCTCCTTCATCCACCTCATCCTGATCAAGAACAATATGCCCAGCTGTATATTTTAGTTTCGGATCAAGTTCTCAGGTAGAGAATAAATATATTTGGAAATGTATTTAATCGAATGCTCTGAATTCGGAAGTGCTGACACAGTTGGATGCAGCTTTAAGGTCGAATCCATATGCAGAAGCCTACAAGATGCTGAAAAATTTGATGAAGAAACTCTACGAAAGCAAAGTGCTGAAACTGCTGCTGATATTCATATATGCATCAAGGGCGAACGCGTTGCAGGTGAGCACAGAGGACGTTACAACGGTCCAAAAAGAAATGAAGTTGCAGTTGTTTTCAAGCGTACAAATGGCGTTCCTCCATCGAACAGAGATATTGGAATACAAGCAAGAGGTGTTGGTATCAATAATATCAGTACTTTAAATCCTAACTTTGAACCAATAACGTATGTAATTTTCTTTCCTCGTGATCAGCAAGGATTCAGAGTTGGATAGCAGTACACAGCGTAGCAGTTTTATAGTCACAGAGTGTCTATAGGACAATATTCGTACAACCCTATTTTGTATGGCCGAAAATTGTTAAACAAGCCAGAATAAAGCTGAAACATTTTCTTTCCAGATGTACATAGAACTTCTAAATTTTGCTTTGGCTTCAGCCCGCTAGTATTCTATGAACATTTGCACCCTACTCCATTTTTCACAAATTTCGCAAATCAAATAATTAGGAACATCTTCCTTTCTTCCACTGCAGTTAATGCAATGGAGGAAATCTTCTTCTGAACAGATTTCCTCCACTGCATTAACTGCAATTTGGAGTATCTATTGTATCTGGCTTAGTTATTCGTATCTCGAGACAGTGTTCGTCCTCCAAGACATTTTGAGTTTGGAAAGTTTGTTTATGAATCAATCAATGTTACAGTGTTTTAAGATGGCAAAAGCTAACAGTTTTGTATATTATATAATAGTATCACATGATGCTATTTTACTACTGCTCCAGCAGGCAGCATACTATTTCTTCTGTAGTTTTCAGACGAATGAGCAGATGAATATTTTATAGTATTTTGTTATTTTTATTTTTAAATTTATCAATGGTGTAAAACTTTTTATATAGAAAATTCATTACTCACCCCTCCAAAGATGAGTTTAATTGTTTTGCGAAAAGTGAAAATCTCGGAATAAAAATCGATAGATTTATTTGCTTTCTCAGAAAAAAACGAGCATTATTTCTAATACGAAAATTCTTAAAAGTCAAACATCATCATCATCAAAAGTTTTTCCGCAAAATATTTCTAAAAAGAATAATATTTTCGCGTAGATGAAGGGATCGTACAAATGAACAGGCAAGTACTCAAGACTTTTATTATCTCGAACTGAATGGAGAACTACTCATAGACAGCTGATGAACATATTGGAACATTCCAGACTCAGAATGTACTGAAACATAAAGAAAACAGATTAATAAGAAGGAAATTTACATAAAAACCAATTATCAGGTATCTTGCTTTTGACAGGTTTCGAACACAGGACTTTCGGGTTTTAAGTCCTGCATCTTCTCCACTAAGCCACGAGGAGTTCAATCGAAAGCAGCAATTTTTGCTACAATAATTTATATTCAATAATTTATGTTAAAAATATGTTTTTAACAAGAGATGTTTCATTTAATAATTTCCCTAAGCGTTTCACAAATTTCTTGTTGCTTACAAAACTTTGAAAAAATTGCAGCAGTTTTTTGTAATAAATAATAAAATATTAACCCCAAAATTTAAACTTAATGATAACTTGCATGTATTAAATAATTCTGAAAGAGTTAGAAAAACTGCATAATTTACTACGTTCTCTAAACTAATACACACTCCTGAAATTTGTAAATTTATTTACAAAAATTTCGGTTTACCAAGCCAGAACAATGCTTTTAACATTTACTGAAACATAAGAAGTTGTAATGATAAATAAACATTTAAAATTCCAAAACCAGTTTTTGCTTTCATTTAAACCTGAGAACATCTTCAGATACTGAAACATTCCCCCCCCCAAAAAAAAGAATAACAATTAATAAATAAGTAAGCAAGATTGGAAATAGTCACTTTTAACTAGTTGGAAACTTTTCATTATAAAACATCGTTTCGAATATATGTCTTCCACGTGACCTGAAAGATTTTAAATATATGCATAAAAAAAACTAGGTTAAAAAATTCATTACTCTGTTACGGTAGTCTATCATTGTAAACGTTAATTAGCATATCTGCTTTCTATCGTAACACTGGCTCGTTTTATGTCTGTCGTAGAATATCTAAAAAAGCCAAAAACCCTGAAGCATTTTTAGTTGAACAATGGCCTTGCTGAAGGAAGGTAACTAGCTGAACATATAACGGACATCATCTTGCTGTCACATTATATGATAGTGACATTGACCTAAAATCTCACACTTGTCTTTTCTCCCTTCACACAATATGTTTTCTTTTCTTTTTCTTGAAGTCTACAGTAAAATCCAACAACATTGCGTTTTTCACTCTAAAATCTAGGCTACTGTCGAGCAGTATGAGTTCGTGGTTAACATCTTTATAAAACTGCATCTTTTCTCCTGTAAGCTAAAACTGTGAGTGAGATTTGTTTCCCTAAACGCGGGCTCGAGCGGCATTGACCGTTAAGTCGGTCTAAGTGCATCTACGTGATAGAATTTCAAATAAACAAGAGGTGTTTGCGAAATGTTATTTATGGGTAATCAGGCGTACCAAAATAGCCCATTCAATTGAAATTATACCGAAAGCAAATAAGTTTGAATTCTTCCTTAAAGGCATTTCTCGAATGTTTCGAAAGCGAAGGCGATATGCGGATGCATCGTTATTAATATTCAGGGAGTTAAATTATAGAAAAATTGAAATAAAATTCAAAAGGACTTATCGAAATCTATTATAATGAGGATGGACACCAAAACGACATCCTCTCTCTCTCTCTCTCTTTTTTTTTTTTTTTAACGAAAGAAATGAAATGAAATTAACCATTTATATTTCAGTCACAATCTACTTCGAAAAGAAATAATCTCTATTTCAGTCGCTGTTGACTTAGAAAATAATTCATTTCTAATTCTATTGCTATCCCTATCGTAAACAAAAAGTTTATATTTCAGTTGACATCAAATTTGTGAAGAAATAATTTGTATTTCAGTCACTGCTGATTTCATCAAATAATTAATTTATAATTTTATGGCATCCATATCGTAGAGAAAGAATTTATATTTCAGTTAGTATCAAATCTTGTATTTAAGTCACTCGCTGATTTCATCAAATAAGTCATTTATTATTCTATTGCCATCCATATCCAAGAGAAAGAATTTATATTTCAGTTGACATCAAAACTGTAAAGAAATAATCTGTATTTTAGTCACTGTTGATTTCGTAAACGAATTAATTTACAATTCTGTTGCCATCCACAACGTAGAGAAAGAATTTACAAGCCAGTTGACATAAAAACTGTAAAGAAATAATCAGTATTTCGTTCGCTGCTGAATTCGTAAAGAATTAATTTATAATTATATTGGCATCCAAATAGTAACAAAAAATTAATATTTCAGTTGGTTTTAAAACAGTAAAGAATAATTGTATTTCAGACGCAGTCTATTCCAGAAAGAAGTATCTTTTTTATCTTTATCGCTATCAATTCCATTCCCAAGCAAATAATTTTTATTTCAGTTACCATCCACTTTATAAAAAAATATATTTTTGGTATTTCAGTCGCTACGCATTTCGCAAAGATTCTTAGCCCAAATGGAATTAGCCCAGAAGGGCTATGAATTTCGTTTTGGCATTTTGCATCGAAAGCTTTAAAAGGCTGTATCACTTTTCAAACTGTTGCCACCAAATATTATCGCTCTGTGTTATATTTAAGGAAATTAAACAAAGAAGAATCTGAGTTAATGCATGTATGTTTCTCGCATTATGATAAAAGAACGGTACCTAGAGCCATCCAATTTTGAATAACGTATCCTCCACCCGAATATGGGCATCTGGACACCCAAATTTGGAATTTGTTTTATTACCTATTTCATATTTCGCAAATCTTTAACGAATTTTTGATTAACGAACTCAACGATTTTAAAACGAGCAATGGCAACACTGTTTGAAAAAATAAAGTTTTTATCGCTCCAGCGAGAGAGACTATGTATCGGAAATTCTAAAGATATACTCTTTTTACATTATTTTGTGATACTGATGTTGAATTGAATTTTATGGTTCAAGTGCGAAGAACATCATATTTAATAAATAAAGGTAACACAGAAAACGTTAACAAAAGCCCGTTTGGGCGTATTATAAAATCAGCTTTCAGAATTTTTTTCTTATATTTTTGACATTATTCATAAAGAAAAAATATTTGTCGCTATTGAAACAGTAAGGAAACTAATGACTTGTATTAGTATCTATATCGCAAAGAAATCACTTTTCGTAAAGAAATAATTTGTATTTTAATCCATACCAATTCCTTAGAAGCATAATTTGTTCTAGTCGAATACATATTTCTTAAGAAATCAATTTAATTTTCGAATTTTCTCTAGCATTACTTAGAAAAATTACAAGAACAATGCGATTGAATATTCATAAAAAACTACTTTAATCTTTTTGTGTTAAGAGCCAATAGGCAAGGTAGAAGAGCAATGAGATTTAATACATAGCACATAAAAAATAAACATGCAACTTGTCTGTTTGTACAAATATTCGCTTATTTAATACACATGTAATGCATGCATGCATATGAGAAGAAAATTAGGTTTAATTTTAGACACTTTAATGACTTTGCTAATCAGAGAAAATTCTCCCTTTAAAATACATCTATTTTTATCCCAAGCGAACGTTTTGGGAAAAGGCTTAATTAAAACACAAAAAGTGTTGCATAATTACTTAAGGTATTTGGCCTTTCATTCATGACAAATATAAGAAAATTATTGATAGTAGTATAAGAAGCGCCAGACTTTCAATCAATCCCATAATAGGCTGACATTATAAAGAACCAATAAATAACACTTGTGATAAAATTAAGTGAAACCTCGTAGTCGCTGCAAAATTTTTAAAGTAAAGCTATACTCTTCTCGTGCTTGCCCATACGTTACTAATTACATGTATTCCATATGTATCGCTTTGAATAAGAAAATGGAAAAGTTACGTTTGTAATTATTGAACAACAGGCACACTTTTTATGCCAATTGAGTTATATATGTGTTTATTTGAATAATATTATACAAAAAATAAAATATAATTAAAAGATTTTTATACACTAAGCCTTTATCCAAAATGATGATGATAATTAATGAATGCACTAAAATGAGAAAAATAATTTATCATTTAGTTTAATGGAAAAAATTTAATAATTACATTTACAAAATTCTTGTACGATTCTATACAGCGAATTATAAAAGCGTGGGCAGTTCATGATAAATTAAAAAAGATAAAACTTTTTTCATTTGACAATGCAATTAAATTAGTAGAAAATTTAAAAAAGATAATGCGTTGTACATTTCATAATGCAATTAATTAATAGATTTAATTATTTAAGAGCCACAAGAAAATTATGAAATAAAGAAACATAATTGGACGTTATTCAGAGAATGAAAAAATAGCTTTGAATGCTCAGTTTTGGTAAGTAGATGTAATAACAGTGTTATAACAAGCATTTTACTTAAAACTTAAAAAAAAAAAAAAAAAAAAAAAAAAAAAAAAACGAATACCATTTAGTGCGCCAAGATGGCAAACTTCGTCATTAAGTACGCCAAAATGGCAGACTCGAAACACTTTTTAATCCCGTCTGCTTATGACTGCAATACATTAAAAAAATATAGAAAATCACTCAATTAATATTTTTCCCCTCATTCTTGTTTTAAAACAAGGCAAAAAGATTGTTTTATAATTTGTGAATATTTCAAAATTTTACATCTCATAAATGTTTAGTCAAATTTTAATATAAATACACTCGGACCCATCAAATAACCTAAGAAAATTGAGGGTTTTCAAAAAGTCGCCAAAAATTCAGAAATTAAGTTATAATTTTCATTGAAGAGATTTTTTCCGTTCTATTTGATGGTGCAAACGGTAAAATCTTGATCTGCTTAGTTTATCCGTTAAACGATGATATGTGCGAAAAATTGTTTAAACATTAAATAAAAAATTTTAAAACAATCGTTTCACCACATTGTATTGTCATCTAGAAACAGGGCGTGTGCAAAATTTGAACTCAATAGCTTATCAGAAAGTAGGTTAAAAATCGATGACAACATTCCACCCACAGTGAAACACCATGAGAGTGAACTAAATAAAAGCTTGTAACAAATTGCAACAATCCAGCGGTCATGAGTGCATTTTCATGTTTAAGCATCAGTTTCAGCAGCAGCTTAGTCTATATCATAATCCAGATTTTCATCGCATAATTATACGAATTAAACTAAAGTATTAATTACATGTTTTTAAAAAAAATTTCTGAAATTTTCAGCTACGTTTGCTTTACATTTTCCTGTAAAATTACACTTTTGATGATTGGCACGGTTTTAGTAAAATTCATTTTTTTAACCTTTAAGCCGTTCAGTCAACCGTAAACAAAGCTTCCAATGTGCATTGCTTAAAGGTGGCCTTTTTACTCTTCATTCCGAAAATTTTTCTATGTGTTCCTCAGTTGTACATACTTTAAATATCTCTAAGACATCAGCGTTAAGAGATGCACCACGAAGGCAGCTTTTCCGTTAGGGCGAAGGGTCCGAGTGTATTTTGCCATAATCAAACAATCTAAACGGCGATTACTGTTTAAAAGTTTTAAACAATATATGTTTTATGGTCAGGGTATGCAATTCAGTGCTTGCATATTTTATATGTGATTTTATGCACCATCTACTTAATATCTGAAACACAAGATACAGAACAGCGTTATAACAGTGCAATACTAAGTTGCCGCAGAAAAGTTGTACAAATACCAATAATACTTTTTTAAGTAACCTTCCGACGACGTTTATTGGATTGACACAGAAACACTTTTAAAGGAGATTGAAAGATCCATTTTTGAAAATAATCCTAGATTTCCTATCATAAAGCGGGAAAAAGAAACTATTTCATGCAGTTCCCCTTGATCCAGATTTCAGATTTTCTTCCTTTCTTTTTATTAATTTTATTCTTTTTTAATCTTCGGAACTAAAAACACTCATCTTCAGTTGCTTCATCGAGTGAAGTGAAGCGTTTGAAAACAATAGTGTTACGCACGGAAGACTGGATGCACACACACACACTCAAATGTTTCGCAGTTGTTTAATCCGTTTCGAATTAAATAACACCAACATTGAAAAACATTATTTTAGTTTCGTTTCGAGTGAAAAATAAGAAAAAGATTTTGACTGTCACGGGAAATGCTTCAACGGATTTTCCGTCAACAGTTCCTGAAGGTGTAAATGAACTGAATCGGATGAACTTGTTTCGGGTAAAATGTTGCGCTAAACCCTAAATTTGAAACACAGTTTTAGGAAAGAAACAAAATAAGAATTTTCAAGGCGAAATTTTAAAGGAAAATTACCTTTTCTTCTTCCCAGAAGCTAAATCAATAAATTTACAGATAACACATGAATAATGTCAAATATTACTGCAGTTAACCTTGATCATTTGGTGGCTAAATCCTTCAATAAATCTATCAACCCAGTTAAACCATCCTACAAAATGTAGAAAATCTCTCAATTAATATAGATTTTCTACGTCAATAGATAGAAGTGTACGTCACAATTACCGTTTCTCATAATGATGTCAATGTTTGATATGTCATGGAATATCCTACTTTTACAGCCAATTTTATAACTTATAAACTTCTTGCAATAAATTATCTTGCTCTTAAATAAAACTCCTTTAGAATTCAATTCTAATGTCGGGTTTTGAGAGCAAAATGCGATTTATTGCTATTTTACTGGAACAGGAAAATAATTCTGGAGCTGTAGTATATGTTAATGAAACTTGATTATACCAAAAAGTGTCAAAATACTATTAAGAAGAAAAATGACTAACTGCGATACAATGTTTATAAGCAACGTATTGCTAAAATGTCGAAGAAGTTCTTCGACTGCAGATAAAACGCTACTTTTGGGCATTGGCAACACAACATATTTCATAAAGAGAGTAAAAGAATGCCAATAATAATTGACATATTGAGGTGCGTCGATATTTTTATTGTGAGGTTGCCCCACCAAAGACTGAGTAGTTAAATTGCTTGTTAAAAGTAGCTTGAGCTAATTCACGGTCTCGTTTATTGGTAAATGGGCTGGTTGCGTGAAGTTTTCTTGGATTTTCTCATGTTGAAATGAATATATACAAGTTTCCGTTAGAAGGACTTCCACGAAGGTATCTCTCTTAAAGGAAATAGCCTTTGTACTCTTTATGATAATTGATTAAATAAATTAGATCTCTTACGCAACCACCGTTGAATAATTTCTGTTGCCATTATTAAATTATGAGGAGTTAAAGTGGGCAAAAATTAAAAAGAGACCCTGTTTCTCAGACGCACATTCTCCACCCCATTCGATGAATATATTAGTCCATATGAGCTTATAGTCGTGTTATTTACCATGGAATAATTATATGAAAGATGTTATGCTGCGGGAAATGACATTTTTCTAAGTCCGATAGGTGATTGATTGATTATATGGAGATGAGTGGGCGGAAATATATCAGCGCAGTATAATACAATGTATCAAAATGAGAAAAAGAGAAAAAAATATTGGGAAGTAAAACATAATTCCCTTTAATTTCAAAATAAAAAAACGGCATACCTTTCAGTTCTTCTAAATGATCTGTCTGGTAATTCGATTATCCAGTGGTAAGTTCAAATTATATAGACAGAGTCATAAGGAGTCAGAGTGTTTATTAATTGCTGCTTTTTTTTTAAATAAAAGTTTTAACACTTCGTATCCGAAAGCAAATTATCTTAATATGAACCTACTAATTAAGCTGTTAATGATATTACAGCGTTTAAAGTGAGTTATTATATAAGTAGCTTCATAATACATGCAGCCAAATTTGGAAGATATTATTTTCTTACGATTAAGGAAATACCGAGATATGCAACATATAATTCTTACCGTAAACATCTCTTTTAAAATCAGCCATTGTATATATAACTTCGCAAATTAAGCATAATGATAAAAATCAATAAATGAATGGAAGTTTAAAACCTAATTGTGAGATGCACGATATATTTCATGACTGACACCTAAAGAAAAATCTTTCCTCTGAAAGTAAAGCCACAAAAATAAGTAGAAGATAGAAAGAAATGAATATCAGTACTGATATCTATGATTTTGATAATGCAGTTTGTTGGTACAGTAATTCATTCTTCTACTAATCTATATTACATATTTTTCGAATAGTAATTCCTTCCAAGACAGATAATGCTTTTCAGGATAATGACAGATTTTAGTACAAAAGAACAAGACACATAAATTTATCGGTTTTGGGTGTAATGATTCAAAAATCTGATATTTAAAAATAAAGCAAACTTTTTTTCGCAAGAGATGGCCTGTAAGATAATAAGGCATAAGTTGCCACTCAGTCTTAGAAATTATAAAGCAACTAAACCTGTGCAAGAAATCTATAATGATTTATGTGATCGTATGTCCACACAGTCGCTAGATGGAGCAAATTATGTTACACTAATGAAGGATGATCAGAGTAGCTAGCTACACATAGCTCACAGAGTAGCTGCTACACATAGGGATGCTTTGAACCAGCTTAGAAAATACTGTTCGTGAATGAATGAACTGTCTGCAAAATGATTCGGTTTCCGAGCCATGTCCAATAAACCACATGCCTGGTGAAAGGACGCGCTATGGTAAAAGTGGTATCTGATACGCTGAGAAGAGTTGAATTCTTCTAACAGCATATAGGTGGGCATTGTCATAATGAC
Organism: Stegodyphus dumicola; assembly: GCF_044657685.1. NCBI lineage: Eukaryota > Metazoa > Arthropoda > Arachnida > Araneae > Eresidae > Stegodyphus > Stegodyphus dumicola. Next base: position 14,872,975 of record NC_140775.1, on the reverse strand, counting down.
ATAATGCCATGTGTTGCATATATATATGCGTTACAGAGAAAGATAGAACTTGGAAAATATTGGCATTCTGAGGTGAATGTCAACATATACCAGATACGTCGGTGAAAGATCGAGTATTTGGTTATACTCGTATACATTCGGCCCATCACCGGTGTATGTCAACAAGCACAGATATACTCTGGTGGAGATCGAAAGGAGAAGCCGAAAAAACAGACAGAGAGGCGTTGTAAAAGCAAAGGAATATTGTGCAATTCAAAGTGTGTTCAAGGTTTTGCAATAAATAAGATTGTAGAACTTTAATCACATAACTAAGTTTATTATTGATGTTATTTATTATTGGTGTTATGTTCTGGTCGGTTTAAGTCTAACAGTTTACTTACACGTGCTGTTGCTTAAACTTTCTCCTATTTTGACATATATCATGATATATTTTAATAATACAATATGATTTAAAAACGTAAAAAAAAAATTTTATTTAAACATTCCCCATCATCGATATTCATTATCAGTGTATGGTAAATGTCGACATTTGCCGGTATAACTGATAAATAAGGATATTTAACAAATATTTCGAACACACACACCACGCAATTAGACGAATGTTGATATTTACAGGGAATGTCGACATTCACCAGATTTCAGTTTTTCACGGTAACACATACGCACATGCAGTACAGCAGAATTTGTTAAATGAGAAATAATAGCAATGAAATAGCAGATTCTTTATTCAAATAATTTTATTAAAAATTTTCATAGTATAGTTTTAAACTGGTGAAGACCGTTTGTAGGCAGAAATGAGAAATAATGCCTATTGTGGATTACCGGTTTGCTTGATATTTCTCTGAATGCATGCACTCCAAATAACAGGAGGAAACTAATAATTCATTATAAAAATAATTACAAACAGCACAACGAGCAGCCAAAAACAGCTTAAGCAGAGTGCGGGTATTAAACAGTTCAAACCATGAATATATCACGAAAGATTTTGATATGGCTGCGAAAAAAGAACATTTTTCGCCTTTCTGCGAAAATATCGAACAGATGGACCTCACAATGATTCTATTCCTAAAGCGAATACTGCTAATTCTCAAGAAGTCGCTTGGGATATTTCGGTACAGCAGTTAACACTTCACAATTTATCATAAAAATTAACAATTTATTATGAAAGCATATTACAGACTACACAGTAAATAACTTAAACACCTTAAGAAAAACGCAGATATTAAATAAGGCCACGAGATTTTAGTTCTTGGGGCGAAGCTCTATGAAATCTCCCCTTACTGCAGAGAAATATACACAACAGCCCAAATCACTCCCAGTTGTGATAATACTAAATCTAACAGCTAAATAATAACAACAGCCACTTTATATAAGAAACAAAAACAATTATATAAAAACTCTGATGTGTCCAGCACATAATCTCCCGCCAATTCCATGTTAGCAAGCCAAATAATAACCAGCTTTAAGTAAAGTATCATTTTCGGTTGATCTTTTGTAAATCTAATTTATTGTTAAAATAAAAAAAAATAATAATAATAATAAAAAAAAAGGTTTGTAATACGAAATTTAAGATTATATTTTATTAGGTATAACTGGTCATGTTTTCTTAACTTATTATAATCAAATGTTTGCCGCTTTGATTTTTTAATCTAAAATTGTATTTTATCGGACAGTTGAATAATATATAATTTAATTGATTTTTAATTAAACGCCTAAGTGCTTGCAATATATTTAAAATTAATATTCAGAAGCGAATATCAATATTTTCTTCTGTGTCATTTGTATAATATCAACAAATGTAAATTCATTTGGACCCACAATTTTACTTTCTGCAATATTTAGGCACCAGTAGCAACGCTTGCTTAGCTGAAACAGTATGATATGTTTTATAAATGCATTATTAGGTTATGTTGATTTGAGAAAAATTGTTATGAACTTCAAGTACCACTTCTGGTTGTCCAATTTTACCTGAAATTTAAATCAACTCTTTATATGAACGCAGAACGCTTAAATATGTAAAATCAAAATTTTGGGAAGTTTAATATAAGAGTTATATCAAACTTACATCGAGAAGACGAAAAAATCGTCACACAATACATACAGCATTGTAAAAAAAGTGAAAACGTGTTGTGAGAACCTAATTCGTTTTTATTCACTAGAAACTCACTGTTGAATTTTTGGACCGAAAATATGTCGTCCCTTGCCTTTGAATTTATATATATAAGATTGGTGGGAGGTTAAAAAACATGTGGCCAGAAATACAGAATAAATAAATGCATAAAATTACAGTTATTAGATGAAAAGAATTAAAAAATTTACAGATATAGATACTACATAACAGACATATATATATAATGTTTTAGTTTGTAAAAATGCACTAAAAATTAAAATATGATTGTTTTAGCTAACATATTCTTCACCTTAATCGTACTAGTATATGACTAAAAATAAAATCGCAGGATACTCATAAAAGTACTGGTGTTTGAAGTTGAGGACTCACGATTTTACTTTTCGTTAGGGAATAAGACTAAGACTATTGCAATGGTAAACATTATATTTTACTGAATTAACTTGAAATCATGTTTCGAAGATTACAGTTTGGCAGTAAATATCCAACCCCATTTTTTGAAGTTCACGTGCACTTAGATATAATGACTCGGTAAACTATAAATTTTCAGATAAAGTAATAGTCAAAAATGAAATATGCGTACTTAGAACTATATCAAATATGATAAACATTCTGTTAAATTCCTAGGTATTGTGAAGCATACCCGAATTTCACACAATACCGGTAACATGCATATTAAATTGAACAATAATTAAACAAATTAGAAATTGATCTGAATAAGAGTTCTTTGAATACAAATAAAGATATTGATTAATTTAATCGAAATCATTTTGAGCAATTTTAATTCACAATAAACAGAAAAAATATTTAGGTCAACTGCAGTCTGAAATGAAACTCGGAGGAAATATTTATATGCATATTTTTCGCTTCACTGGTCATGAGAAATGCAAATAAAGTAGTTAAACATCATTTTTTTTTTTTTTTTTGTTTTAACGAACGCCATATAAAATTAACCGGGGATACTGGTGTACAAGAATAATTAATTCTTAGAAAATCCAGATCAACCGAGGTTACAATAACTGAAATCAGAGTAGAATAAACGATTACAAGAAGTTATAGCAATCAGTAAATACGATAGGAACGTTTCAGGTTATTGTGTTTTATTAATTTAACTGAAACCGTAAGGAATAAATGTATGGAACTGAACAATTTCACATTTAAATAGTATTGTTGTTCTGAACTAAATTTGAGAGTTCTATAGATTCTTTCATTTTTAGTGTAAAATGTAACACCTTGAACAGAAATACGAAAATACGATCATCTGTGATTTATTTCGCAGTGCAACGAATTATCGGCCTCATCAGTGACCGAGCGGTTAAAGACTACCTAATGCTGGTAGTTCGTTCTGGTTCGAATCCAGGCAAATGGGCTGGCTGCATGCAGATTTTCCTCATGTGTGAAGTGAATATGAATCAGTTTCCCTTAGAAAAACTTCCATGAAGGCATCTTTTTCATAAGAAGATAGCCCTCTAGTGCTTTATACTATTAAGATAAAAACTTTTAGGAGTGAGTAGCCCCATTTCAAGAATCCTAAAAAATATTGTTCAGTAAAAATCTACACAATTTGATAGAGTTCATAATTTAGAGAACTCATGTAAAACACATGCACACATATTTTTAAACTATTTCATTAGTGAAGAATAAAGTATAGTTTTTCTAATTCATTGAAAATTAATTATTCTTCATTAAATCATGTCACACAGTTGTCTCTCTATATAGTTTCCCAACATTTAGAAAAATAATTGAAAATTTAAGTTTAATTTTTTGGGAACTACTCAAGTTATATTTTTCTTTGCTAATAATTAAAAATTCAATACGATCAGCAATATAATTTGATGCAGAAAATGGCTTTTCATTCAACCCTTTAAGTATTAGATTAAGACTTGGTATGGAGATTAGCAGGTATTGGATATAAATAAATGTTGAAAAGAAAAAAAAAATGATTCATGGAATGTAAAGAATTTTAATAAGCTCAGTTATATAATAAATTAAACCTTTATCTAAAACCTTTACCAATAATAATCAGAAAGATTTTTTGACTTAAAACTTGATATGCAATAATGCGTAATGATTTGTTTAATGCGAATAAATAATAAATTCAATCTGTGCTGCATCTAAGGTGTTATGTTCAAGGATGTTTTCATTGTGATGTATTATCACCCATATAATTAAATGAACTTTCAATAACGGTCCCATATATGCAAGTTCAAATATATTTAATGTTTTTTAATAGTGTTTTCAATATTCTTCTTTCAATCTGAATACTTCAGTTCAAAATTTTAAAAGTCTTTTTTTTTTTTTTTTTTTTTTCCTGCACAAGACAAACAGCGAAGGCGAACTTAGTTTGCGAAGGCGAACTTAGTTTTGAGAAGTTTGACGTCTCAGTGAACTATAAACCTAAGAGAATGGCTGCATTCGTGAAGGAATTTCTAAAGGAAATTGGCTCATATAACACGGCGTAAACTAAGAAGTGTTACAAATCTCATTCTGATTTTCCCATTTATTTATAACATGTTTTTCAATAGTTTTTAATTCACGTTCTATTTCGTTTATAATAACTGTATCACGGCACTTTAGTTTACTGTTCATAGTTAAGAGATCTTGATTTCAGCAATGAACTGTGTTTGGGTCATTTTTAGAAAGTGGGAGAAAACATCATTGAGATTTTTCTTTAAATTAATGAAGACTTTTTAGCATTTTTCAGACCACAGTTTTCGGAAGCGAAACTTGCCGGCGATAATTTTTACATTTCAATTCAAAATTGCCTTTTTGATAATTGCTTTAGATGACAAAGTGCTTACTAAGTTATTTTAGTATGAAATTTTAAATTATACTTTGCGAAGATATGGTTATTCGATATAGAAATGCATTAACTGTATTTTTTAATCATCTTACAATGATAATACTTCATCGCAGAATAACGCGATGCGAAGATTTTTCGTGTTATAATAATGAAAAAACGTACCTATGCATGTTTATGATGTGCTGTGCCTATTATTCAGATGTTATTTCATATTCATGACGTGCTGTGCGTGTTATTATTATTATGAACTGTGCATATTAATCATGAAGTAACTGTGCATGTTCTTCACTGGATCGCTTGCGCTCAGGACTTGACACAACTACTTCCTGCAAGAGCAGTGGCTAGAATTTCTATTTTTCTAGGAGCAAAAAATTCGAGTCATATACTTAACATAAAAAAATGCATGATACTCGCTTAATTACACGTTCAAATGATAATCATCAGAAAAACTAATAGAGTGTGTATGAAAATTATTTTTTCCAAAAATGCCATTCTTTTCTTTAATGTAATTTTCTATATAATTAATAATTGTATTGAGATAAGTTTCACGCGCTCAAAAGAACCAAAAGAATATCTACCTTTTGCACGATTTTTAAGAAACCCTAGCAAATAATGCTTTAGATTAAATAGAAATACCAGAAAAGTTTCTCTTTTAAATAAGTGCATTTAAGTTTTACTCGAAATTCTAGCAGACAGATGATAAAGCATAATGAATTTTCCATAAAAATGCTATTTTTATATATAGTACTTAAACACATTTCCTCAACTATTTAATAGAGTAGCTGTAAAAGTGGCCGCTTTGAAAAGAGCTAAAATTACCTACTTATCTGCACTAATTTTACAATTCTACCAGGTAGTATTCTGATACATTAAATTTTATCAGTGAGAGTATTACGTATACTATAATTAAAACAAACAAGAATATTCGTTGTATAAATTGTAGATTGATTATGTGAAATTCGATAAGACTTCCGAAGGATGTTAATAGCTAACGTTGATCTGTAAAGAAAAGTATTAAGAAGATCTAAGTTATTCGTAGATTTTCGACAACGCCGAGAGTCTGGATTTCTAAAATCCTCGTTATTCAAAACCGACTGTATCGATGTCTGCAAATGCTTCTTTTCTTTATATTTTTATTATACTGCAGACGGTTTATTTTATTAATTTTAGTGTAGAGTTCTGAATGAATGAATATGAATATGAACAGAAATATGCGGGGATATTTGGATTTGAATGAATTCCTTTCAGGTTTTAAAACACTGGCTTAAGTTATCTGGCATGAGTCTCAAACTTTTGTGGGTGGTGCTTGTGAAGGATAAAGAATGGTCAGAAATACATTTTGAAAAGTCATTGACGTTCGAAAAGAAAAACAACTGGAAGCACACGAAAAAGTATTTCACGTGCTTCTAATACCTCTCTTTTGAACAAATGCTTTTTTGGAAGTTACGGTCAACCCATACGAATAATCGGTTATTGATATGCAAATTAATGCTTCCCGACTGACGGACGTAGAATAGTTCCCGTGAAACAGACATGTCTGTCATTGACTTTGCAAAACAGAGCAGAAACGGCACACCTCGAGGAGACTGGCCTTCAACAGCAGCCAAAAAGAAAGAGTATAATTCAAATTTCTTTGAATCCCAGTTCCATCCGCACCCGTAGAATTTCCACGCAGAACTTGACTCTGTTATGAGATTGTATTGTTCAAAGCCACATTCGAAAACGTTATTTGGGTGTGCGGAATGAATGGTAAGACGTGGGTCGACAGACAAGGTTGGGTTGGTATAAATATTTCGAAACATTTCTCTAGTTACAGATGACGCATCATTCAAGTTGGGACTCAAATATGAGATCATGCATTTCATGAACCATAAACTATGCCATACACAACAGAACCAAAACTTATTATTTCACATGCCTCGGCAAAGATGTGTGTTCCCCCCTCGGAGTCATGCCATGCACCGCTTGATATACGAGGCAAATCCAGTAACTATTCGAATGTGTAAGAACTAAAAAAAGAAAGATACATTGAAGGTAAATGCAAGTGAGTGAGTGAGTGAGTGATTATGGCGCAAAAACCAGAGATGATTATGACGCGCCAAACAAATGATGAGATGATTACAATTAATGACTTAAAATTCAATAAATAAAAACAGGTAGATAAATGTACCAAATCCAGAGGATGAAGTCATATAAACACAAGTTAAAAGCACATATTAAAATTCAAGACACAGTCTTCGTAGTTAAAACAAATTACATTTGGTAATAAAAGCCAATCTCTTTTAAATAATAAAATAAATTAATATTGACTTCTCTTCCGATTAAACGGTCGAGAGGTAAGTCACAGCTATTAAAATATTTCTGGCGAAGACTATTAAAACATGGACACTCAATTAAAATATGACGGACAGATAAACAAACATTACAACTAAAACAAACAGGCTCATTTTCAGCTTTAAGAAGATAGTTATGTGTGACTCTAGTGTGACCAATTCTGAGGCGAGTCAAAAGAACGTCCTCCTTACGATTTCCAACAAAATCCCAATGCTCAATTCTAGGCTTGACGTTTCTCAACTTGTTGTGATGCTGAACATCCCAAAATTGCTGCCATTTTTTTCGGACCTTTTCCTTGATGACACTGCAGATATCTCTAAAAGGGATAAGGCGACTGGACAGTTCAACAGCAGATTTGGTTGCGATATCTGCAAGCTCATTTCCCTTTATTCCAGCATGTCCAGGAACCCAGCAGTACAGGACTTCATAACCTCGAATCGTTAAATTTATATCAATTTTGAGAACATCCACTACCACAGGCTTTTGAGCGTTGGGAAAAGCTTCCAAGGATTTAAGAGCACTATACGAGTCTGTGTAAATTATGAACTTTTTGTGGCAGAGCTTTGAGATGTACAAAAGAGCATAATATATTGCAGTTAGTTCAGATGTTAGGACAGAGAAAGCATGGTGCAGGCATCTGCCCTCTATGTAATTTTCAAATACAAAAGCCATCCCGACATGATCATTTGACTTTGATCCATCTGTGTATATCGGATAATAACTGCTATATTTGTGCCTGTGGTCAGCGAAGAGTTGTCTGTAAACGATCTCATTAGTGCTTGCCTTCACGTGATGTTTGAAAACATCAAGAAGCTGAATCCGTAAATTTTCCCAAGGTGGGATTTCAAAGTTCTGTAATGCTTGGGGGCGCATATCAGAGAGGGAATGTTCCTCAATGATAGGGCGAAGTCTTAAAGGAAAGGTAGGAACACAGGATGGACGTGTTTCAAATAAAGTGTTACACTCATTATCAAGTAAGCACAGCTTCTTGGGATGTTCAGGTTGGGATAAGATATTAAAATATTGTAAAAGAGACAATTGCTCACGCCTCAGATAAAGTGATGGTTCGTTAGAGTCAACGTATAGGCTCTGTACAGGAGAAGTCCTGAAAGCTTCTGAACAAATCCGCAAACCTTGATGGTGAATAGGATCCAGTTTTAACAAAACAGATGAGCGAGCGGATCCATAAACTACTAAGCCATAGTCCAGTCTAGAGCGGATAAGCGCTCTGTAAATGCGAAGCATGGAGCAACGCTCTGCACCCCAGGAGGTATTCGCCAACACTTTTAAAATATTTAGTGTTTTTAGACACTTCTTTCTCAGGTTTAAAACATGAGAAAGGAAAGTCAATTTCTGGTCGAACGTCACTCCTAAAAATTTCACTTCGGGGGCAACTGGAATAATTGTACCTTTTAGATATAACTCAGGTTCAGGATGGAGACCTCGCTTCCTACAAAAGTGCACGCACACAGTTTTCTGTTTCGAAAAGGTAAATCCCTGTTTGTCTGACCATTCTTGGATCTTATTCAGAGCCATCTGCAATTGCCTCTCTATGTATCTCATGTCTGCTCCTCGACAGCTAATCTGTAAATCATCTACATATAGTGATCCCAAGATGGTAGGAGGAAGTTCTTTTAATACAGAATTTATTTTTAAACTGAACAGCGTTACACTAAGCACACAGCCTTGAGGCACACCCTCTTCCTGTTGGAAAACATCCGAAAAAAGAGCCAATCCTTACTTGAAAAGTTCTACTGTTCAAGAAATTCTGAATGAAAATTGGTAGGTTGCCGCGCAAGCCACTCTCGTGAAGATCCCGGAGTATACCGTATCTCCATGCCTTATCATAAGCTTTTTCAATGTCGAAGAATATCGAGACAAGGTGGCTTCTTTTTACAAATGCTTTTCGAATAGATGTCTCTAAGAGGAGCATGTTATCTACAGTTGTTCTTGCCTTTCGAAAACCGCTCTGATAAGGCGATATAATGTCATTCTGTTTATGTGAGTATCGTTTGCTTCATTTTATTGTTGCAAACAGCGTAAATTCCTTTTGTTTTTCTTCCTTTAGTTTTGTATTCTTTATGTGTGGCAACAAGATAATTGATTGATAGAATTGTGTTTGTGACAGCCATGTAGAATGGCTCGCTTATTTTGTATCAATTATTTCGCATCGCTGACAAGTGTAATAAAATAAAAGTGTAGGAATACAGTCCATTTGTTGATTGATTATTGTTTGTGAAATATATTAAGTGTAAAGAACATTTATTGTTGGTCAAAAGTCTAGCCGGAGAGCTAGTGAAGATAGTGACTGTTCTAAGTGTATTCTAACAACGCAAATATGTATATGGTTTGTGAAAATTATCCACTTTGTGAGGTAAGTGGATTTTGAACAAAAATTCGTTTAATTTGTTGTTAAATTTTAAGAACAATGTTGTAATACAACATAGAATTCGATTTCATTTTAATAATAGTGTTAAGTGATTTAAGAACAATTTCTGTTTTTGAATTGATCAATTATGAGTGAACTTATAACTTTTAAAACAAAAAGAGCGGTCTTACGCAGGAGTGTTACTAATTATGTAAAGAAAATTGAAACTATTTTAACTGCAGATGAAATTAATTTAATAGAACTAGAGGAATGTGTCGAATTATTGAAACAAAAAGAAACTGAGTTAAGGAAGCTTGATTCTGAAATCGAAAGTTTAATTACAGATACTAAATAATTAGAAAACGAAATAGATAATGTTCAGGAGTACACAGATAAAATTTATTTGTGGAAATTTAAAGGTGAAAAAATATTAAAAAATCAAAATAATAAAAATAATTCTAATAGTGTAATTTCAGAACAGGTTCTTGACAATATTAAATTACCCAAGTTAACATTACCGACTTTTGCTGGTAATATTACAGAATGGATAGCTTTTAAAGATCTTTTCAGTGCTTGTGTAAGAAATAATACAAATTTATCTAATGCTCAAAAATTGCAGTATTTGAAGGCTTCGTTGAAAGGTGAAGCATATCGCATTATTCAAACCATTCAAATTTCGGATTGTAATTTTGAAATAGCATGGAATCTGTTAGACGAAAGATATTCAAATAAGAGAGAACAAATTTTTGCATATATTAAACGTTTTTTAAGTTTACCAACTATTCAAAATGAATCAGCATTTGCTATTTTAAATTTAGTTGACAATATTAATGAAATAATTCGTTCTTTAGAAGTATTGAATCAAACCATTGATAATTTTGGTGACACTTTAATGACTTATTTAATTTTGCAAAAATTAGACCCTGCTACAAAATTATGGTGGGAACGTCAGTTAAAATCTAATGAAATTCCAAAACTTACGACTTTAATTGAATTCCTAAAAAACTATGCAAGAACACTTCAAAATAGCAAATCAACAAGTAATAAGGTACCTAAATCTGTGTTTCAAAATAAGAATAATGTTCTGGTTGCTACTTTGGGTTGTGGTTATTGTAAAGAAGATCATAGTTTAGCCAAATGTTCGAAATTTCTAAATTTGTCGGTTCAGCAAAGGATAGAATTTGTAAAATCTAATCGTTACTGTTTTAATTGTTTATCTAATATGCACTTGCTCAAAAAATGCAAGAGTTTAAATACATGTCAACATTGCTTTAAGAAGCATCACAGTATTTTGCACATTGTAAATAATTCAAAGAATAAAACTCAGTTAAACAGTATATCTCCGCCTACGCAATCTATCATTAAAAGAGATGAATTAACGAGTCCTAAGGACGTTTCAGCCACAGTTTGTGCCTCTCATTATGATTCGAATGCAAAAGGTAATCAAACCAGTCACATTTTATTGTGTACTGCTTTAATAAAAGTTCAAAATTCTAAGCAACAATTTGTGAAGTGTAGATGTTTATGTGACACTGGATCTCAGAGATAATTTATTTCAAGGGATTGTGTGAAGAAATTAGGATTACGAGTAAAAGATAATTCCATTTCTGTATCATGTCTAGGAGAATTTAATACTATAAGTAATGGGGAAGTCGATTTAGTATTCACTTCTCATTTTAAAAGTGATATTCGTGTATCAACATCAGCGTTTGTACTGGACAAGGTGACAGATAACATTCCCTATGTATCTTTGCCATCAATCATCTTCGATAACTTCAGTGATTTACAATTAGCTGATCCATTATTTTACAAGTCACAACCAGTTGACATTTTATTTGGAGTAAATGTATTTCTGCATTTAATGACGGGAGAAATTGTCAAACGTGGTCCTGATCTACCATTTGCTCTAAATTCGAGGTTGGGATGGATAATTTCGGGTACTACAAATTTTGAATCTACAAATTTTGAGCCAGTATATGTAAATCATTTGAATACAAACACAGATGAGTTAGTAAATTCTTTCTGGGAGTTAGAAAAGTTTCCAAATGTACAACCTTTAACAAATGAAGAAAAACTTTGTGAAGAACATTTTAAAAACTCGCATTTTAGAGACACATCAGGTCGTTATTCAGTTGCATTACCATTCAAACATAATAGAGATATTCTAGGTGACTCCCGTGAAGTGGCGTACAGAAGATTTCAATACTTGGAGAAGAGGCTGTTATCTATGAAAGAAATTTACAACCAGTATATTCAGTTTATGAAAGAGTACTTTTCACTAGAACACGTAGAATTAGTGCCAGACACAGATTATGAGTTAGAGAATAAACACTATTATATTCCACATCACTTTGTGTTGAAGGACTCTAGCTTAACAACAAAATTGAGAGTTTTCGATGCGAGCGCTAAAACAACCACAGGTGTTTCTTTAAATGATACATTAATGATAGGCCCAAAAATACAAGATGACTTAATTTGTATTTTACTAAGATTTAGACTTCATAACATTGCAATAACCGCTGATATTAAAATGATGTACAGACAGATAAAGGTTCATGAAAAAGATAGAGATTTTCAGAGAATATTATGGAGAGATAGCCCATATAAGCAAATACAAGTTTGTCGTTTGAAAACAGTTACATATGGAACTGCAGCTGCTCCATATCTTGCAACCAAAGTTTTGAGTCAGTTAGCGATTGATGAAGGATTGAACTTTCCAAAGGCAAAGAATATAGTTTTAAGAGATTTTTATGTTGATGATATGTTAACTGGTGTAAAAGATAGTTCGGAAGGTATTGCATTGATAGACGAATTGCAACATCTGCTAAAAAGTGGTGGCTTTGAGCTTCACAAATGGTCGACAAGTGAACCGTCATTGTTAAAAACCTCTGGCTTAACAAACACAGATAGTGACAATATTCATCGTGTAATAGAAGACAAACCATTGAAAGTTCTGGGATTGGAATGGCATCCGGACAATGATGAATTCAAATGTAATGTAGGTGTAATAGAGTATCAAAGTGTTCCGACTAAAAGAATTATTTTGTCATTCGTAGCAAAACTATTCGATCCATTGGGGTAGATAGCTCCGTTTGTAATTCTCTCTAAAATGATCCTTCAGCAATTGTGGAAATTACAGTTATCATGGGATGATCCTGTAACAGAAGAGATTGATCGAAATTGGAGAAATCTATGTAGAGAAGTTAAACTTTTGAATTCTATAAATATACCTAGGAAAATTCTGCTACCTGATTATTTTCGATGTGAACTTCACGGATTTTGTGATGCGTCTGAAAGAGGTTATGCAGCAGTTATTTATATCAAAACTTGCAATAACTCTGACATTAATGTTAAACTCGTAACAGCTAAAACTCGTGTAGCACCATTAAAATCTATTACGATTCCAAGACTGGAATTATGTGCAGCAGTGTTATTGGCACGCTTAATTCAGTCTGTAAAAGCTGCATTAGTTATAAATTTTGATTTAGTGCAAGCTTGGAGTGATTCACAAATCGTGTTGTCATGGCTAAGGTCAGATCCTAAAAAATGGCAAGTATTCGTGTCCAATAGAGTTTCTGAAATACAATCCATCTTACCACCTGAGAACTGGAGTCATGTTGATGGAAAGGAAAATCCAGCTGATTGTGCTTCACGTGGATTATTTCCTGCAGAACTATGGAACTGCAGAACGTGGAATCTCATCAATTGTGGTGGAATGGTCCTTCTTGGTTAAAGTGCAGTGAGATTGCCTTGTCTAAAAATATTCTTATAGATGAAAAGGCATTACCAGATGCACGTAAAACAGTCTCATTTGTAGTTTCTGAACCTGTACATGAACTTGCTATTATATCAAATATATCTTCATTTCCAAAGTTACAACGCATATTTGCTTGGATATTAAGATTCATATCGAATTCTAAGGTAACATATCTAGAAAGAAATACGTCTTTTTTATCTAGTAATGAAATTCGAGCTGCAACTTTCTGTATTGTCCGAATAATACAGCGATTTCACTTTTTTAAAGAAATTCAATGTTTGGAGTTGGAAAAGGACTTACCTACAAACAGCAACCTCCTTAGCTTGTGTCCAATTTTAGATGACAACAAAGTGTTACGTGTAGGAGGAAGACTGAAAAATGCGCAACTATCAGAAAATGAAAAACATCCAATCTTATTACCTTCAAAACACAATCTGACAGAAATCATAATTAGACACTTTCATGTCAAATATCTGCATGCAGCACCGGAACTTCTTCTCTCTTTAATTAGACAGCAATTTTGGATCATAGCTGCTAGATCTGCTATCCGAAAAGTAGTGAAATCTTGTATTACGTGTTGTAAACTTAGAGCTAAAACTGCAAGTCAAATAATGGCTGATCTACCGGAATCTAGAGTAACACAATCACGACCATTTCATCGAACTGGAATAGATTTTTCTGGACCGTTCATGATTAAACATCGTGCAGGACGTGGACAAAAATCATTTAAATATTACGTATGCTTATTTGTGTGTTTTGTAATCAAGGCAGTACATCTTGAAGTGGTAGAAGATTTGTCAACAAAGGCATTTTTAAGTGCATTGAAACGATTTATTGCAAGAAGAGGGAAACCATTTGAGATTTATAGTGACTGCGGTACTAACTTTAAAGGTGCAGACAAAGAAATCAGAAAATGTTTTTTGCAATGTAAGCAAAATCAAGAAATTCACAAATTTTTGTCTTTAGAGGAAATAAAATGGATATTCAACCCGCCATCATCTCCCCATTTTGGTGGACTATGGGAATCGGCAGTAAAGTCAATGAAATTACATCTAAAAAGGACTGTTGGTGATACTGTGCTTACCTATCCGGAATTTCAGACCTTGATAGCGCAGGTTGAGGCTTGTCTCAACTCTAGGCCATTGTGTCCAACATCGGCTGATCAAAATGATTTAACTGCATTAACACCTGGTCATTTCCTAATAGGAACGTCTTTAACTGCCATACCTGAACCAGACCTAAATTATAGTTCCTTCAATCACATTGACAGATGGCATGTGAGACAGTTTATTTTTCAGCACTTCTGGAAAAGATGGAGTCGAGAATACCTGTCTCAGCTTCAACAAAGACCTAAATGGCAAAAATGTCAAAACAATTTAGAAGTCAATGACTTAGTCCTCATCAAAGAAGACAATCTTCCGCCTCTTAAATGGAGGTTAGGGAGAATAATTCCTGTTCATCCAGGCTCAGATCAAAGAGTCAGAGTTGCTAGTATTAAAACTGGTCATGGTGTCATTAAACGACCAGTCGTGAAATTGTGTCCTCTTTCTATTCAGACTAAAAAACTATGAACTGCTTCGCATATAATATTTTGTATTATTTTTCTTATGTTTATCTTTTATTACAGACTAAGAAGTTTCAAAATGCTCCAACTGTTGAAATCCCCTGGGATTTCAACGAGGGCCAGGATGTTTATGTGAGTATCGTTTGCTTCATTTTATTGTTGCAAACAGCGTAAATTCCTTTTGTTTTTCTTCCTTTAGTTTTGTATTCTTTATGTGTGGCAACAAGATAATTGATTGATAGAATTGTGTTTGTGACAGCCATGTAGAATGGCTCGCTTATTTTGTATCAATTATTTCGCATCGCTGACAAGTGTAATAAAATAAAAGTGTAGGAATACAGTCCATTTGTTGATTGATTATTGTTTGTGAAATATATTAAGTTTAATAGAAAACACATTCTTTTCCAAGAAGTAGACTAGGCGGCTGTTTACCATCTTTTCAAACAGTTTGCAGAGGCAACTCGTAAGGGCAATTGGTCGATAGTTGGAGGGATTCCTTGGATCTTTCCTTGGCTTGCCAATGGGAATGACAACAGCTCTCCTCCATGCACTGGGGAAGCTACGCTCCTTCCACACCCTATTGTAAAGAGTGAGAAGGGCAGTCAGTGACTTATAGGACAGATGCTTCAGCATTTCATAATACACACCATCAGGACCCGGAGAAGACCTAGTGTCTGCAACAAAGCTCTCCTTAATTCAAGAATAGTAAAGTCTCTATAATAAGTCTCAGATTTGGTAGAGTTGAATGCGATGGGACTTATTTCAGAGTGTTGCTTGATAGAGAGAAATGCAGGTGAATAGTTTCTGCTGGAAGAAACGGCAGCAAATGTCTCACCAATAGTATTCGCAATTTCTTCTATGGAGCTAATCACTCGGCCATCTTTTTCCAAAAAGGAAAGTGAGTGGTCTTTATATATGCCGCATGCTTTTCGAACTCTTTCCCAAACCCGTTTACTAGGCGTTGAGGATGTTATTGACGACACATATGAAATCCAAGAATTCCTTTGGCTCTGCCTTCTTACTTTGCGTGCATTTGCTTTGGCTCTTTTAAAGGCTATGAGGTTTCGCAGAGTAGGATATCTACGAAAAATACCCCATGCTTTTTTCTGTTTTTTCAGTGCTTCATGACAGTCGCGATTCCACCACGGTTTCGAATATTTTAGTATTTTTCCTGATGTTCTAGGAATCGAAAGCATAGCTGCCTGAATAATAGTATTAGTAAAAGCTTCCACAGCGTCATCGTTATGCACATCTTCTACCATTTCCTCTGTCAGCTCTGCAGAGGAAGAGAAGAGTTCCCAGTCTGCCCTATCGAGTATGAATCGAGGGGATCTCGACATGGGGTTTGCTCCTCTTCGTGCAAGAGATATAAAAATGGGATAGTGATCGCTGTTGTAAAGATCATTTCCCACACTAAACGTGCAAAATGGCAGCAGAGATGGTGAACAGATGGCAAGGTCGAGAGCATGGAATGTCCTTGAAGGCTCGTGGAAGTAAGTATTCTGCCCATTATTCAGGAGACAAAGGCTATGATTTTCGATCATCTGCTCAATTTGTCTTCCTCGGCAATTTGTATCTTTGCTACCCCAGAGTGGACTATGGCCGTTAAAATCTCCTATTATGATGAAAGGCTCAGGCAGCTGCTCTAAAAGACCATTTAAATCTTGCTGATCAATATGCTCATTTGGAGGCAAATACAGAGAAACGACTGTAACAACAATATCAAAATTTGTTTGAATAGCGACAACTTGGAGGGATGTTGTCAAAGAAACCACATTTGAGGGATAATCCAGTGAGGTGAGGAGACCTACACCTCCACTGGCACGCTCACCTGCAATGTTATCTTTCCTGACGAAAGAAAACCTCCGAAGTTTTGCCTGTTGTTCTGGTTTTAGATTTGTTTCCTGTATTGCGAAGCATACAGGATGATAAGCATTAATTATGGCTTTGATGTCGAGCAAATTTCGGTGGAAACCGCGACAGTTCCATGACATGAGGGTGGCCATTATGTATTGTTTTTGTTTTTCCTGTGCTGTTCTTTTGTTTTTCGTGGAAGTAGATGCCTGGGAACTTCCAGACCCTCTTCCACTTCCATAAAGTCTGAATCCGCAGATTCAGAAATCGTCTCATCGAGAGAGCTATTGCTGCGACTTCCATTTTTATTTGATGTTTTTTGTGTGGCAATTTTGGGCTTACTTTGAATAACTGTTTCTTTTTTTTGTACTATATGTGTTGCATTTTCTTTTTTCTTATTGGATGTAGGCAGTTGGGTTTTATTTGATAGGGTCTGTATGCCTATTGATGTTTGGGTGGCAACTGTACGAGATGATTTAACAGCACTGGCGTATGATGTATTTGGTCGAAGCTGTGTGCTCTGAACTAGTCTTCTGGCTTCGGCGTAAGAGATGTTCCTTGTAACTTTTGTAGTCTGGATTTTTTTTTCCGATTTCCACTTTGGGCACAAGCGAGAAAATGCTGGGTGGTCACCCTTGCAATTTATACACAAAGGCGCAGCGGTACAATTATCGGAATCGTGGCCAATCTGTGAGCATCGGGCGCATGTGAGGCTGCCACGACAAGACGTCTTAGAATGGCCGAAACGCTGGCATTGGAAACATCGCATAGGGTTTGGAATATAAGGTCTTACAGGAATATTTAGATATCCGGCCTTAATATTCTTAGGCAGATCAGGCGTGTTGAAGGTAAGGATCACGTGTTTCGTGTCTATCAACTTACCTTCTTTACGCATCTTGATCCGCCTTGCACCGCAGACATTTTGGTCGGATAGCTCAGAAGCGATCTCTTCTTCAGAAACATACAGAAGGTCGAATTCTGAGATTACACCCCGACAATAGTTGAGTGACTTATGTGGTGTTACAGTGACATTCGCTTGCCCAAGTTTAGTTATTTGAAGTAAAGAAGCAGACTGGGTGGCTGAGGTTGTATCAATAAGCAAGTCTAAAGAGAGTGGAGACGCTTTATATTATTCGGCTCACCAATACAAGAATGAATATATTTATTTATTACAAAACGAGACATCTTCTGCAGGTCGCCAGAAGGACTAGAGATAACTAGAAAACAGGGACTACAATTAGGATTATTTGCATTTGCATCTGTATGTAATGTTTTTGCAGTAGACTTTTCAGAACTAGGTTGAGTGACCGGTTTAGCAGTAGGCATTTCAGAACTAGATTGAGTGACTGGATTGACTTGAGTGACTGGAGTGACCTCGAAATCTTTTATTAACTCACAGCCATAGTGAAAGAAAAAAATGATTCGGGTCCGACGGCCCCGCCCACCACGGAGCCCAACAAGGGAACACAGATTCCTGTGTTAGGGCTAGCCGGACCTATACGCAAACTGAAGCCCCACAGTCGGCTTTCCCGAAAGCAGGTACTCCCGAGAGCTTGACCCCAAGCCACTGACACAAGGACTAGTGACCAGCCGATTGACACCCGTGAGGACGACTAAGGTGCCTCCCGTTTAGCTGAAGCAGAGGCCAAAGTAGTGTGTTGGGGACAGTACCTCGCCCCTCAACTACCAGGATCCTCCTTTCCAGCGACACGGGTCTCCACGCACGGCAAACACGTGGGCAGTTTTCTCGCCACTCGAAAACTAGAAACAAGGTCTGTTCCAGCCTCTCGTGACGAGCCCCAAACTCCGTAGAGAGAAACCACAAGGGAGAAGGGAAGGGAAAAAGTTCCAGCCAAGAGGAGAGGAGACGGAAAAGAGGATAGATCACTGGGGCTCCAGGATCGTGACACCCGTCTCACCAAGAAGATGATCCCCTGAAGGGCTAGGGTACCTCGGGATTGCCACACCCGTACTCACAAAAGTGAGCCCCCTGAGGGAGAAGGTAAATGCAAATATTTATTTCTGAAGATATACCCTCAGATGGAAGGAAACTTTTAAAATTTGAGATTTTTCTTATTCTTCTTTTATCCCACTAGTGTATAATTAAACAGCCTCGCTTGTGATTAAACTGATTACTAATCTGATGTTATAGTTTTCAATCAGGAAGAAATCGCAAAGATCAAAGAAAAGTGAAAAAGCTGATAGTGATCACCATGATCACTATCAGCTTTAGTAGTCCAGTAGTATTCAGCTCCAGTAGTGATAAATGTAGACCCTTACTTATGTGGATTCTTGCCTTATATCTGAAATGATTATCGTATGTCATATGTACAGCAGAAAGGAAAAATATACTTAAAAGCCCATTATTTATAAAAAAATTAAAACAAGAAAAAGTTATATTTTAAAGACGATAAAAACAGTTGCGGATAAAATTATCGTGAGCACGAGAATTCCAAATCTAAAACGGGGATTTGACTCTAAACATAGATATTAGAAAATGATTTCCATAAAAGTAAAAGTTTTAAGATAAAAATATAAAATGTATTGTAATACGTTTTCAAAATCCGAAGATCTTAAAAATGTCTCCAGTTAATGCAGTTGTTTTAATAATGCGTCAGTACAGCTATTAAGAACATCTCATGTGGACACTACACGGTTTCCTTGTACAACCTATTAAATTATACGTACTTTTTTTTTTTTTTGCTGCGCATAATTTAAACTTATTTCCTTGAATTTCATTAAAGATATATTTCTAATGCAATGAATTCAAATCTCACGTCGCGACAGGCAAATATATATAAAACCTAACAAATCTATTAAAAATTGTAAAAGGCAGGAAAAACTAAAACACCAAATACAGTTAAAAGAAGTATTTGCAATTAAAATTAAAGTCTATACACAAAAATAAACATTCGGCCAAAGAACAGAAAAACAAAATTTGCGGCATGCATTGTTGGCGAAGAAAATTGTTGTGGCATATCAGACTATCTTGTATCTCGAGAGAAAATACCTAAAATGGGGGAAGAGGGAATAAAGTTTTTGCAAAATATTAGAACGCCTAAAATAATATTAAGTAACTCTGATCTGGATACTAATTTCTCAATTTATGTGTTTTGTGATGCGTCACAGCACGCTTATGCGACCTGTACATAACTTAGACGAGAAAATGATTTTGGCGCGAAATGTCAACTGATACAAACTCCTGCTCGTGTAGCACTTTTGAAATCTGTCGCGATTTTCAGATTTGAGCCCTAAGCATAACGTTTGGGAGTTAGACTGATGAATTCTATTAAGATGGATTTTCCTTATGACAGAGCTCAAATTTACTGTTGGACAGATTCTTGGATCAAAATCCGCGAAGCTTGGGCGGTGTTTGTTATGAACCGTGTCAATGAAATTAGATCTTTGAGCAGCACAGATAAGTGGAAGTTTGTACCGGTAATGAATCCTGCCAACCTACCGTCACGTAAATGTAATGCTGATGCCACACTCGAATCTGTCTGGTGGAAGTTTTTCATCAGCAAATGGCCAGAGCGCAAACTCTTCCCAAGAATGCAAATCATGAAATCGGAAAAGAAGAAATCAGGCACTTCCGTCTTGAACGCAGAAAACGTGGGAAAGTTTTATGAAAGATATTCTTCCTTGAAGTTACTGAGAATTACAGCGTAGATATGCAGATTCATCTCCAACCTTCGAAACTTCCATCGTAATTCAGAAGAACTTAACAACAAATAATTGAAGCTAGCCGAAATAGTCTTGATGAAAATATTTCAAACTTAAGCGTTTCCTGAAGGAATTGAAGGTCGTTATCATGTCCTATGATGGATAAAAACGGACCTTTTAAGAATAAGATCTCTTGCTCTCAGAAGCAAAGATAGCACAAATTTTTGTTTGTTTATTTATTCTGCCTGAAAATCATTACATCGTTCAGAAGTTCATGTAATAGAAACATAAAGAGTTGAGTCACGCCGGTGTCCAAATATTGATGAATAATCTATGAGAAAGGTATTGGATACTGAAATGAAGGAGTAAAATCAGAACTCTACTAGGGAAGATGAAAGCTAAAAGACATCAAGGCAGAAGAAAGATAATCAGCATTATTTACAATAAAGAGCAAGCAGCCTACAAAAAAGCGATCCTCAGAGCAAAGCTCAAAAGCTGGAGAAACTTCTTCACGCAAAACAAAGAGCTTTAAGGAATCCTTCATAAAATTGCGACAAAGTTTTCTCTTCTCCACAGCATCAAACATACCCGCAGAGTTCAAATAGCGTCAGCAATACAGCAGAACGCAACAGCACCATGGAAGAAATGCTGAAGAGAATCCTCGACGCCGTCTTTCCGGACGACAACTCAGCAAGGCCAGAAGCAGAAAACCTGATTTACCAGGTGTATACTGAAAAAGGGAAGTGATGCTCCATTAATGCAACTCGACATCAATGTGGTGATAAAAGTTCTCTTAAGGCGGAAAACTCCAGGACCAGACTCCCTGGACTATAACCTAGTCAAAGCTATCCATCAGGCAAGGCCCAGTTTCTTCAGGAACTTCAACTTAACTTAATCTAAGGAGATCCTTGCAGAAAGTATACGGCCCCTATAAAGAACGTATTCACCCTTCGCCTCTTCTGTAGAAGTAGGGGAGGAGAGCTGTCTTGAAGAAGTAGGGGGTCTGTTTGAGAATCGTTAAAAAGCCCCCCTCTGGGCTATCGACCTTGACAGGATTCCCAGTTCCTTAATAAGTGATAACTACCCTAGTTTTGCTATAATACTCCCACATATTATAGTACTCCTGCTGTTTGGATTATACACAATCAAGAGAAGACTGCGAAAGGTATATTGTATTTAATTACCTCGAAGTATTCACTAGTTCAGTTCACTACTTGAATTAATTTATTCTAAATTCAGACTCTAGAAAAGAACTTTCTATTGCTCTGATCTTATCTTCAGGGTTGTGTGATAAATATTCTTGTAATAGGAATATGCCCAGCATACAAAGCAGAGCTCAGTCGCCTCAGAGCAGCTTATCAACATTAAGCAAAATGCAGGGTCTTGTACACAAAAGTATACTTCAGGGTTTCTCCGTCTTACAGAGGAATCTCCAGAGATGCCAGGCTGCAACAAACAACGCAGCCCAAATTATAATGGAAAATAACTTTCCAGTGGCCTTACTGCAAGAATATTACACCACAAATGGAAAAATTGGAGGCATGAGTTCATTCAAAGTATTTCAGTCAACCAGTAGTAGGTAGGGTATAGTAGCAGTAGCAGCAATAGTAACCAGTAGCAGCAATAGTGTACAACGGACAACGGTCCGCTCACACCTTTACTAATGTACAAAGGTGAATACTCAATCACCATCCAGCTTGAGAGCCCTAATGGGAACATTGCTTTTACAAGTGTCTATATTCCGCCCTCACATGGTATCGCATTAGCACTGACTGAACTAGAATATGTAGTTTCACTCCCGATTCGCAGCAAAATTGTTGCAAGAGACTTTAATGCCGCAAGCTCTCTTTGGGGCGCACCGGAAGGAAACAGAAGAGCAGAGGGCTGGCCAGATATTACACTAGCAACTACTCCCATTTACTCAAGAACAAACAATTGGAATGTCTGGAGTGACTGCCCATCATTCGACATTGACTTAGAACACCAATACGCAGTTAAAAATAGATGGATAGCAAAATATATAAATTCCCAGAAATTTGGCAACTCTTTAGCGCCCCATGTTTCTCATTTAGTAGCAGCCTTTGAAAATGTAAGTGATAAAGAAGAGCTCGATATGGCATACAATATGATAATTGCAGACGGTCTGTGATAAAGTACTTAAACGGCGAAGTCACTCTATTCAAATAAAACTCTAATTCAAATAAAACTCCATCGTGGAATTCCACGTTAGCGGTCCGAGTTCGGGTCCTTAGGCGCAGTTTTCAAGGTTGCCGCGATTCAAATGAAAGAGAGGCATTGGAAATGATATACAGGAAAAACCGCGTGTACGAACGCAACAGAAAAATTTGGTAGATTATTCAAAGTTGTTCATGATAAAGTCTTCAAACCTACCAGCCTAACTACGTCAATCTGTCAGAATGCCAACACTAGTTCACAGATAGTGACACATATACTGGAAACGATTTTCCAGCATGATGATCCCTATAAAGATACTACAGCGCAGAAGGAAATACGAACTAGTATTGAACAATATTATACTTCGCCGATTGCTGATTCTGAGCCTCTTCCAACAAGCAAGGAACTGAATGACGTTATCAAGAAGCTCAATCCAAGTAAAGCTCCAGGTCCGGATGGGCTTGATAACGGCATTCTCAGAACTAAGCATAACATGCAACCGGCGATACTTTTCTCATATTTACAGGTATGCTGGAGAATTCGCCACTTTCCAGAAGGCACAAAAATAGCAGAAGTTGCCCTCTTCCTAAAGGGAAATAAAGATCCAAACGAGGATGCTTCTTATAGGAATATCTGCCTGCTCCCATCCATAGGAAAGATCCTCGAAAGAATAATACTTCAAAGACTGAATTTTTACATTCATGCTAATAAACTCATAAATACTAGGCAGTATGGCTTTATAGTAGTAAAGTCAGTGGATCACGCCCTAAATCACCTACGCAACACAGTATTTAGAAACAAGCAGAATAAACTGCATACTGTTGTCATCAGTATAGATATTCAAGGTGCCTTCGATTCGTTGTGGTGGCATGATGTTTTGAAATGTCTCAAAGATATCAATTGTTCCAAAACTTTATTTGATTTAATCTACAGCTACCTGAGTAAAAGACAAATTCAAGCTACAACGGACGGAGGCGTCCACATGTAAAAGGTGACGAAAGGCTGCCCGCAGAGCTCCTGCGTAGGTCCACTTCTGTGGAACCTGGTGCAGACACCGTGCTCAACCTGTTTGATGATGATGAAATATCAGAAATAATAGCGTATGCTGACAACTTCTTGTTAATTTCAAACGGTCACAGCCGTAACAGTTACGAGGTAAATTCCCAAAAAGCGTTAGACAAAATAATCCGCTGGGCTAGTGAACATAAGCTCACAATTTCAAGAGCAAAAGCAAAAGGAATGCTAATTAGCCCAGGAAAAAGGCACGAGCGTACCCCGTGCGTAAACCTTCATGGCAGGAAACATATAATTCGTGAGACATTTCCGTTACTTCGGTGTGATAATAGATTCTCCTGTCTCCCTCACATCAAGGATCTTAAAGAAAGGCTGCATAAATTGTCTAATACAATGCGGAGAACAGCTGCTGCTAACTGGGGTGTCTCCTCACAGATGCTAAAAATATGGTATGTCACAGTCGCTGAGCGCATAGTGGCGTTCCATAAGGGGCGTCAATCTTCATGGCGTTTCCATAAGGGGCGTCAATGTCACGATTAACATGCAACATGCATTGAACTCCGCGCAAAGACCATTTCTTCTGGGCATCTGCAGAGGATTCCGTACCTCTCCTACAAGTGCATTAAATGTATTGGCTGGGCTTCCGCCCCTGCACTTGATATTACACAGCGAGAGTGTTGTGATGAGAGTGATCAGACTAAAACAAGACGTTACTATTTGGAGTAAGACTTAACCACACCTCCCCATTGGTAGCAGACCTCCAGAATATCCTACAATCACACCCTCAACTAATTGTAAATCTAATAAAGACTAAGGTGCACGTTAACAACATAGTGACTATTCCAGCGCCACCCTCGTATCTCAAGAGAACTCTAAAGGAAAAAGGTCTTCAAAAGTGGCAAGCTGAATGGAAGACCTGTGATACGGGTCGCAGAACCAATTAATTTCTACCTAGAGTGAAAATGGAGCGCCAATACTCCATGCCTCCCATCACTAATTATATCTCGGGGCACAGGCCCTTTCCCAGGTATTTTGAGCGATTCGGTATCTCTGATACAGGCTTGTGTGTCTGTGGGTCACTCGGAACTTCAGACCATTACATCTTTGAATGCCCGCTCACGGAGGATAATCACCTCCACTTGCCAACGGACAACCAAATAGCCTTCAAACGATTCATCGTTAAGAACAAAGGAACAGTGAATACCATCTGCAGAATAATCAGCCAGATAACCGCCCTGGGGCAAGACCCATGCCAGCCCCACTAATTCAGGATCTTAAGTGAATATAGTACTCATCTGCATCTAAGGCAATACAGCTTTTAACCTGCCATCCTCAGGCAGAATTTTTATCATCCCTCTGTAACAATAAGACGTCACTAAACTTTTGCAACGTGGTACCCTCAGTACAAGAACTCTGAGTAAGTACGCAGAGACTGTATACGAATATGTCCTCCTAATGTCCTAATATGTCTCCTAATGCGCCTAATATGTACTCCTAATGCGCTCATTACAAAGTCTAACTACTATGTATGTGTTATTATCACGACGAACATTCCGAAAAGCGCTACAGTACAACAAATGTTGACTATGTACAGTCTGTGTAAAGTCATGAACTCTGTGCACCGACCACAGACTGTGTATACCTAGTAATAATAAGTGTACTAGCAAGTACGGGCACTTAGTGTCTCAAGCATGTATATAGTAATCTTAAGCGTATCGTAAATAAACTGTATCTGCAACATGTATATTAAAAATAATATGAGTCATGCATTTTCAGCGTGAATTAGCAGTATTTTCAATTATCTACATTATGTGTACTTAGCATTATGTATTCTGTATATAGTAATCCCAAGTTTATTCTGTAAATAGTAGTCCCAAGTGTGTATATAGCAATCTCAAGTATATCGTAAATGAACTGTATCTGCAAAATGTATATTAAATGCATAGCAATGTAATATCAGTCAGGTATCTGCGGCGTGTGTAAGCAGTCTCTTTAATGTATCCAGTATTATAAGTAACATACACTGGTGTGCAAAAATTAAGGACGAGACGGCTTTTTCAATATAACTTTGTACAAAAGCTTTCAAAATCAACACATTTAATACCGTAAGATCCCCAATACGTAAGGACATGAGTAATGTAAGCAACACTTACTAAAAGAGAAATCAGAGGGATAAAAAGAAGCTTTATTGAAAAAGTAGCATGGAGCGCAATGCGACTGAAGGCCGAAACATCCCTGTGATGGGTGTCCAACAAGAAACATCCGGTCTTTAATAGGGAATATAATCTCCCCTGACTGCTAGGCAGCTGCGTCTGCCCATGCTGAGAATGAGGGTGTCAATGAGTTGTTGAGGCATTGCTGCCCATTCGTCTTGCAGCGCCAATCGAAGCTCCGGTATCGTTACTGGTGGTAAGGTACGAGCTGCCAAGCGCCTGCCTAGAAAATCCCATACATGCTCGATGGGATTGAGATCCGGAGATCGTGCCGGCCAATCCATACGTTCAATATCCTCACTCTCTAAGAGCTATTCGGCAGCTACTGTGCGATGACATGGTGCATTGTCGTCCATGAAAAGGAACTGCGGACCCATAGCGCACATATGGAAGAAGAATCTCGTTACAATAACGGGTCCCGTTGACTGAACCTGCGTCGAAGATGTGAAGGTCTGTACGACTACCAAGCATGATGCCTCCCCAAACGAGAACACCGCCACCTCCATACCTGTCCCTTTCAATGATGTTCGAGGGATGATTGCGGCTTCCCCGCTCTCTCCAGATGAGTATGCGATGAGAATCGCTACTCAAACTGAATCTGATCTCATCTGTAAAGAGTACTCGTCCCCATTCATTGTCTCTCCAATTCCGGTGTTCCCGGCACCACAGAGAACGCCTTCTCCGATGGGCAGGCGTTAGAGGTACACACCGTACAGGGAGTCGTGCAAACAGACCACCACCGTGCAGTCTTCTGGCCACGGTAAAACGCGATATCGGTCGTCCAGTCACCTGTGTCGTGTGTCTAGCGATTTCTCCCGCTGACTGCCGTCTGTTTCTTCTGGCCTGTAAGGCAATATACCGGTCATCTGCAGGTGTGGTTCCTCGTGGACGACCACTACTAAACCCCCGGATAGCTGTTCCTGTAGTTTGAAATTATCTCCAAAGTCGTGAAACGATGCTGTGAGCAATTCCGAACTCTGCACCCACACTTGTCACACTGCGGCCTTCCTCCAACTTCCCAATGATTCGACCTCGGGTAAAAGCATCCAGATGTCGTCTAACAGATTGATTATTCGCCATTTCTCGCTGAGGCAGCAACTCCGTGTGATTTTAACTGCTATACGGCGTGCAATCTCTTTGCCAGAAATACTGATCTTACACCGACAACATGCTTTATACTACTCAGACACTCCCCCATTACGTCTACCTGCATATCTGCGCATGTGCTACCGTACATCACCTTACTTAATCTCCTGATTGGTCTTTCTGTCTGCTCTGCCTCTTCGTTCAGCTGATATGCTAATTTTTCGACTTCGTCCTTAATTTTTGCACACCAGTGTATTTATAATAAGTGTACTTAGCATAATGTTTCCATTATATAGAAATCTTAAGTCTATTCTGTATATGGCATTCTGCATGTATTGTTTATATAGTAGTCTCAAGCGTGTACATAGCAATCTCGAGCATATCGAAAATGTACTGTATCTGCAACATGTATAGTTAAATACATAGCAATGCGATATTAGCCAGGTATCTGCAGCATGCCTAAGTAGTATTTACAATGTATCCAGTATTATGTATCCAGTAACATATCAATACTAAGTGTACTTAGCATTATGTATTCTGTATGGAGTAATCTAAAGTTTATTCTGTGTATGGCATTCTGTATGTACTCTGTATATAGTAGTCTAAAGCGTGTATATAGCAATCTCGAGCATATCGTAAATGATATGTATCTGCAACATGTATATATTTAGATGCATAGCCATGTAATATGAGTCAGGTATCTGCAGCGGGTGTAAGTAGTATTATCAATGTGGTAATTCGCTCCTATAACTCGTCCGCCTTTTCCTAAATCTGGCAACAGCGACAGCAGCGAGATACTTCTTCAAGCTGCGTGAGAAAATGGACAGACTTGCATTCCGATGATGTGAGAACGTGGCGTTGGATGTAACTGAACTATGCTGTTCGACGATGTTGATTGACGATATAATTTCGTTTCATGATGAATCGAACTTTTTATCTTACTTCCTTTCACACTGTAAATATCATAATCATGTTTATTCTTTCATCATTAAATACCCTTAAAATGCTACTGCCTTCCTCTATTTTAATCCTAACCTCATCCTACATGGGGGCTCGGCCAGTACCTCCTATATACGAAGCCAAGCCTCTAGGGTTGCTTGAACGGTCTGACGTCATCTAAGTCGTCATTCCTACCATCTTCCTCGTGGCAAAGAATGAAAGAATATACTTCGGTGTCGTAGCGTAGTGAACTGACTGTTGTTTGAAAGTGTAGTGTACTCTAATAGAACATTTTTCATTTAAATTACTTTATTTATTTTTTATTATGCCACATAAATGCTGTGTTGCAACATGCAAAGGAAATTATAAGAATGGCCCGAAGGTGGCTGTATTTAGTTTTCCTACGGAAGAACAACTGAGAAAACAATGGATTTGGAACTGCAAACGAAAAGATGGATTCAAGCCTACGAAACATTCAAAGGTAAGCATGAATTTCATTTTTAAATTAGAAAATTCCTGAAAGATTAATGTCATTGAAAGAAACATGACTTGAAAATGCGAAAAAAAAAAAAATTCTCAATGCAAGGGAAATAATTTACTAAAGTTCCATTGCATTCAACCATAGAAAATAAAACGAAGTTTTAATTACTTTCTATACAAGCATAGTTATATATTTCTTTACTAGGCAGAAATTTCTCTTACCCCATTATGAATGAATATTATTAATGAATTCTTTCAGTAATTTATATTTTCGGCGTCGGGATCTTTATAACACGCACGTTGATTTGGGATTGATTAATCTTTCAGGAATTTATGTTATACAGAGCTTATACTGAATTTTAAAGTGATTATAAAATGGACCCTTTTCTCAATAACTAGTCAATAGAAAATCCACCAACCTTATAAAGTTCATATTATAACTTTAAGTAGATAAATATAAAATGCTTCAAGTCGTAATTTTAAAGCCGTTAATTTAAAGTTGTTTTAGATATAAGTATTTAACTGTTTGGGTATACTATTTCTTTTCATTTAGATAAGTCTCGTTCCACCTATTTTATTTTTTATTTTTTTTTCTTTTTAAAACTGAATGTATGCAATGCCCCTTTATTATATGCTAGGAGCATTTGAGAATGCATTTTGCTCATAACTCATGTGAACAGGAAATTAATGCTAATTATGCAATGTTCTAAACTTTATTAATTTTAAAATCCTTAAAAAAATTATGAAATATATGTAAAAGAAAACAATCGTATAAATGGACTAGTTTTGACAGTAATTATTTTAATTTCTGGAATAAGTTACAAGGTGTTTAAATTAAACTGTCTTGTTCAAATAATATTGCCTAAGATTGTAAGCTTACTAGTTTTCATTACATGTTAGCATAAATCCTAATTAGCCTATTAAATTGTTTCATGCACACACACATCTATAAAAGTACGAGTTTCTTATGCCAATAACACCTACCTTGTTACAGTGGTTCACTTGCTACTGGCAATAAGTTCTTGTGGGCTTGAAATTTACATTAATTTCTTATCTAAAAACACTTATATAAGGGGTTTTGTTTATTTATACTTGTTGCAGTGAAATATGAAAATGTTTCATTGTATTAATAAGTTATATAACTTTTAAAATTTTTGAAAAAAGTTAAGAAAATTATATGGAAAATAAGCAATCTAGTGAGCCTTCCACAGTAATATAATGTCAAACACGATTGATGAATGTGAATATTTCACTCCAAAATTACATAAGAATAGCCTAAAATATTTAATTACTGCAAATAAACTGTTAAATATACAAATTCTTGTTTTTTTCTTAGGGTATCATATTTTAGCACTTATACATGTTTTCAATAATTCAAGAAAAATGAATTTTTTTAATGACTAATGATGTTTTATGCTCTTAAATATAAACATTCATAGGCACACAAGTAAATTTGTACTTCTGGTTGTGAACATATCATTTGTAAAAATGTTTAGAAAAAGAGCCAGTAACTTTATATTTGAATGGTACGAATGAATGTGGTTAATCTTATTCTTATCCATCAACTGATGGTTAATCTTATTCTTTTTATAACTGTATTATCACCATTTTGAATGTAATTCCATAACCAAGTGTTGTTTTCAAATAACTGAAGAAAGAAATATTTAGGATGTAGCAATTATATATACATGAGCAATTGTATGTTACCTGAGGATGTATCAATTAAATATTACTTATGTTATATGCATTTGACATATGACAACAAACATGTGCTAATTATTTGCACTTTTCAAAACTTTATGACAGCATCCATGGCTCTTTTTAGCCCAAAAGAGTTAATAGTTTTGTTTTAAGATTTTGCATTATTCACTCTAAATTCACACTAAAAATTCACTCTAAATTCACACTTTTTTGCGTTGTGCCCTTTAAATGGCTATATCTCTTCAAATTGTTACCATCCAAACATTATCGCCCTGTATTATTTTTAAAGAAATTAAATGATGAACGTTTTCCACAACGGTAACCCTTCCCTTAAGCAGATAGCTCTTGAGTGCTTTGCCATGATTAAATAAAAATACAATAAAACCCTTATTAGACTTTAGACTGTGCATGTATTTAAAGGATGGCGAATGCTTACGATTTTATAATTGTTTAACCTTTTGTTACATGTTTATTTATTTGTTCTTTTTCATATTAAAAGGTGTGTGAACTTCACTTCAAGCAAGAGGATGTTCTGAGGCAAACTGAATTCTTTGATGAGGAAACTGGAAAGAAGATCATTATACCATTGTCATATCCTCGTTTAAAGAATGGTGCAATTCCAAGTCTGTTTCCTGATGGTCCGAGTCATCTTAGTTCCAGTGTTTCATCAAGGGAATCACCAGAGCATAAAAGACTCAAAAGAGAACAAGATGCACTCGAAAAAGCCTTAGCCTGTAGCTTAGCTGAAAAGGAAGAGTATGAACGAAAACAAATGTTTTATAATTTAGATGAACTAAAAATTTGTTTTAATACTGTGAATTTACCAGATAACTGGATAGTTATACACAGGCCTATACATACTATGATTCTTAATATTTCTAATGACAATCATCCAAGAATTCTAAAATCATTATTGATTGATTGTAATTTGAATATATCTGTAGCAATTAGAAATATACCTATTAAATCACTGAAGCAATATGTAATCCCATCAAAAATTAACAACCTTAAAGATCTTTTAAGTATTTTAGAGCAATTAGACCTATTTGCCTCAAATGATTCATCTGAAGACAGTATTCAAAATTATTTACAAATTGTAAATGAATTAATGACAATTTTAAAAGAGAAAATTCCACATAAAAACAATGAAATAAATTTTCTCGTTGAGCAACTATCAAACTTGAATTCAGAAAAACAACAATATAGGTATTCTGCAGACTTTCTAATATTTTCCACTTTACTTCACACAATTTCACCACATGCATATAATTTTATTCGAAATTCAGAAAATATTATTATTCCTCATCCACGGACCATTCAGAAAATTTTTTCAGATTTTAATATATATCCAATAAATGAACAATACAACCAAAAGTTCCTAAGCTACATAAAACTTAAATTTCAAGAACTATCAGAAAAAGATCTGCTTGTTATTTTAATGATTGATGAAATTCATCTAAATCAAGCATTTGATTATAAAGGTGGTAATTTGTGTGGAATGGCATATAATTGCAAAAATGCTGCATCTAGTGCATATGTTTTCATGATTCGCAACCTATTATCTGTTTATAAGGATGTTGTACATATTTTGCCGGTGAAAACACTTAGTGCGGATAATTTGTATATTTATATTAAAAAAATTGTTGTGGGATTAGAAAATATTGGGTTTAAAATTATTGCTATTGTCACTGACAATAATTCGATTAATAAAAAGGCTATGTCTCTGTTTTCTGAACCACCTAAAGTTAGTATTGTTTATCAAAACCCTGTTGACAAATCTAGGCCAATGTTTTTTATTATTGATACAGTGCATATTTTAAAATGCATTAGAAATAACTGGATAAATCAAAAAAATAATAATCAGAGTATGTTTTTCCCAAGTTTTGATGATGCTTCACATATTGAAACTGCATCTTTTTCTTGTATTAAAAAATTACATGAATCTGAAACTGATAAGTTATTAAAGTATGCTTATGGTCTGACAATAAAAGCTCTATATCCAACTAACTTAGAAAAACAAAGTGTAAAGCTTGCATTGCAGATTTTTAATGATAATGTTGTTGAAGCATTATTTTCTTTTGGGCAGCAGAAAGAAATAATAAATTTCCAAGAAACTGGAAACTTTATTAAAATAATAAACACATGGTGGTCAATTGTAAATGTGAAATCTATTTTTAAAGGGGTTCATAAAAATAATGTATTTGAAACACCTTTCACTGTGGCAGAAAATAATGAAAAATATGTTTTTATGAATAACTTTTTGAATTGGCTAGATAGTTGGAAAAATTTGAATTTAACCTCTGGTTGCCTAACCAAAGAAACTCACTTTGCAGTATACCATACAACGTATGCTTTAATTGAGATATCAAGGTATTGTATAAATGAGTTGGGTTTTAAATACCTTTTACTTGGAAAAATACAAACAGATATGTTAGACGCTAGATTTGGTAAGTACAGGCAACTGGCTGGAGCTCACCATAATATTTCTATCAGACAGGTTTATGAAATAGAGGGTAAATTAAGACTTCAGAGTACATTACCAACCCTAATAAATTCTTCAAAATTTGGAAATATTCCTCTTCATGTATCTGATTTTAAAGACACTGAAGAACAAACTTTTGATGACACTGATGTACAAACATTCATAGATGAAATAACAGTTGAAGATAGTGATATACACGACATAAAATTGGATGTACCTATTTTGACTTATATAGCTGGATATTGCTGTTATAGTATGCTAAAAAATTTAAAATGTGATGTATGTAAATCCAATATTACTATTGATAAGGAGTTAGCTTTAGAAAATGATGAAAATATTCATTCATGGATTAAGGTTTTTGATAGAGGTCTTATGTATCCTCATCCTGATATTTTACATGCTGTTATATACAATTTTATTGTTGTTAAGAAACTTATTTCAGATGAATATGAGCAAAAATTTTTATTTTCGGCAAATCCACGAGTTACAGTGTGTAAAATTACTCTAAATTTACTTCATGAAAATTTTTTTTTTAGAGTTGAATGACTGTCCTAAACTTCATGACCCTCAAATTATTTTGAAAAACATCATACAAGCATCAACGAATATTTTTCTAAATAATTACTGCAAAAAGTTGAATGATAATCTTTTAAGTAACAATTTAAATAAGCAACGGAAATTGAAAACATTAAAAAAATAATTTATGCATACAGCAGAAATGACATATACTATGTTTATAAGTTAGTAAACTTTATAAAATAAGATAGTGACACTAATCTATTGTTTCTTATTATCTTCAGACTTAATTTGTAATTCATTTTATCTAAATGAATATTTTTTGCAGAATGTAGATAGTATGTTAAATAAAAAAATAGTGCTTTTTCTATTTGTGTTGTGAAATCTTTACCAACTCTTTCAAAATGCATGCACACACACACGAAAAAAAAAAGCATTTGTAATAGATAACTAATTATGACAGTAAAGTGCTAAAGTTGTTAAGTCTCTTATATAATATCATTTTGTGCAAAATAGGTGTATTTATTGTAAACTAGAGAAATATTGATTTTTGAAGATAAAATACTTTGCCAATTAATATTACTATTGTTTAGATTTTGAAATCAGTATCTTGCAATTTTTTAATATTATTTTAATTGAAGCAGACATGTTTATTACATTAATTTTACACTGTAAGAAGAAAATAAATACAATTTGTTTTTACCTACAATTCCATATGAGTCATTTTTATAGATATTCATGCATTTTTATGGAGGAAATTCACTGTATTCTTATACAATATTTTCATTGTAATACATGCTAAATTCTGTCAAAACTAAAATTAAATACTTTGGAATTAAAATTTCTAATGATGTGGTTGTACATATACAGGGGAAAACTTATCAAAAATAAATTGAGTAAAAAAAATATTTTTAATCCTTCCCAGCTGTAAGGCTTCATGCAGTTATACTAAACTATTTTGATATTAAAAAGACTTAACTGTAATAAAAAATAAGTAGCATCAAGTTACATAAATAAATAGTCATCCCACCCTTTTTCCCACTGTAGTATGCAATGCCATTTCCTATTACTTCCAGTTATAAATTTACTGGTACAAAAAATTCAGGCCAAAAAAAATAAATAAATAAAATCCTTTTTATATGTTTTGCATCCTAATTGTGTTGCTTTCCTTTAATAAAAATCTGAATTATTTTGAAAATTTTAAATCTTACTTTACATCTTAACAATCAGGCTATATTTATTTTCATTTCTAATAGGAAAATACATAAAACTTGTTATTCTTTCAATTCTAAGAATTGAGGACATTTGATCTATTTAGATGTTTTAAAAGTTCCTACTGATTACCCTGATAAAAATTCCAGTAAATACATATATAAACTTCATATTTATCATTTTCTAAAAAATTCTCAAATAAGTTACAATGAAATGCTTTCAGGAACAAAAATTTACAAGTTACAAAAAAAAAAAATTATATGCACATAATTAGACAAAAGGGGTGTTACAAACATTTAACAATAAGAATGAAACATAAGAATTTTGAATTCCTAGCAAGTGTCAAGTTTGTTGAATTTTTACAATTTTTCTTTTTTTTATTATTGGGGAAGATGCAGTTATGTATTCTCAAATAATGATCTAATTTAAAATGCCTAAATATATGAAATGTTTTGCTACCGTATTTTAAAACTACCAATGAATAAATATTGATAGATGCTAAAAAATAGTATTTTTCAAATCATTCTCCAGGTTTCTCATCTGTTAAGAAATTCAGTCCCACACTGAAGTGAAAAAAAAGCGGAAAATGACTAAACAATTATGTGTAAATTTGTATTTATGAGAAACAGAAAATGCCGTTAAAAATTGATTAAAATTAATTTAAGGATTTTTAGTGTTAATCAATTGTAAACTTGCTTAATTATGCGTTATCCTCTTTGTTAAGGAAGAAAATATTTAATAAAATATATATTCTTCAGAAAGCAAACCAGCATCAGCCAGATATTCAGTATATATTTATTACTACTAATCTGAAGTATGTTGAATTAATTTCTTTACTATACTGTTATTATTTTAAGCATAAAAATATATAAGGAAAGTAAGGTTAGGTATTTGAAATTAGAAAATGCAGTCGATGAAATCAAATCGGAATATATATATTTGCACACACACACATATATATATATATTTAAAACCAAACGATATAGTAAGCCTTATGCAAGGAAATAAAAACTACTTTTCATTTTCTCTCCTCTTAAAGGAATAACAGCGATAAGTGGTTTCATGTGGCAACCATGCTTTCTGTACATAAGGACGACTTTAGTGACGTAGTGTGCGGCGTGCCGTGGCTTCGTTTATAGGAGGTACTGGCTCGGCCCCGTGAACTCTTTCGACTCCTTGAACTAAAATCTGTTCTTCTCTTCAGCTTTTTAAATCCCCTAGACTACCATATTACATATCCAATATACCTATAAATGATGTACTACTGTGGAATAATATCGCAAGATTCCAGTTGTTGTGATTCGTCAGCACGTAAGTGGAGCTAATTTTATTTGATGAAGTAATGCTAATCAGGAAGTAATATTCTTTCAAGTTATTATGAATATTTGATGACGCCTTTTTATGAAGTTCATTTGATGAAGCGAAAGGCATTTGATTTTGATGAAAATTCATTTTATTTTTGAATGATTATTACTTTGAAGAATTAACACTTCCGTTTTTGAATTTGATGTTGATGATAATTAATTAAACAGTGTTGATGAAGTTTAATTGAACAAACTACAGGTATTTGATTTTGATGGAAATACATCACCGACTATTTACAGAATTGTGATATATTAAAAAATATACTTTGAAGAATTACTTTCGTCTTTGAATTTGATGCATAAATTTCTTATTTCTTGTGATGCCTACATTTTACAAGGACTGTACAATATTATTTGAAGTTATTAATTTTGATATCATATCCTAACGTGAAATTCTATTTTTCATTCTTAACATATTATATGAAGATTTGTTTTGAAGTCTTATATGAAGATTTGTTTGACGATATATTTTACCATTTGTTTGAATCATATATTCACAATTTCATTTATGATTTTTGAGTGTTTTAACATCATAGTTATTGTGTAATATACTAAGAAGAATTAATATTATTTTGAAGAATATGAAAAATTAAGAGTATATTTTGGTATGCTAATTTCTGATAAATATTTAATACCAGATACATATTTGATGAAATCGAAACATACATATTTTGAGTAACATATCTACATTAAGTGTACTTGGCTTTATGTATCCTGTATATAGTAATCCCACTTTATTTTGTATATAGTAGTCGTAAGCAGTATTATCAGTGTATTCAGTATTATGAATAACATATCTACATTAAGTGTATTTGGCATTATATATTCTGTATATCCAATGCATATTCAAAATTGATCCTCAGCATAAGTACTAAACTACACACAAATGTGTGCTTAATGTGCTAGTTATGTGTATCTTCCTTCTGCTAAGCGCATGTACCTCCTTTATTAATAGTGTTTATGTGTCATGTATGTGTTACGTTAATTTTTTTTATGTGTAACCAGTATGTTATGTAATGTATATCTTGCAAACCTAAAATCTGTAATACAACATAAATAGCCAATGTATATCTCATCTGCTCCTGTATGGCAATGTAATAATTCTTTTAAGATCTCAATAAACTCCCGGTAGATAGGGGAGGGTAGATATGCCTGTTTACCTCTGTTAAACACCAGGCGTCCTCGTCCTCCTTCACCTGTATCCTCGGACTACGAGAATCACATTGCCCACTCTCCATGCCACCCTGCAGACTTCGATATAGAAGCAAACTGTAATCCTCCAAGTGCATTACAATCCTTAGCCGTATATACTGATGGTTCCAAAGGAGAACTTGGGACTGGCAGTGCCTGGTGTGCAATGGAGGGTGACCACATAATCCATTCCTGGGCTAAGAAGCTTCATCCAGTAACTCAGTGTTTCAGGCAGAACTTACAGCCCTAAAGGCAGCTCTGGACTTTACTGCTGACAATGGAAGGTATAAAGTAATTTACACAGACTGAATGTCAAGCTTTCAGGCCATCCAGGGAGGCCGCAGTAGACATCCCATTGTCAGAGACATACAAAAATTATTAATTTCGATTCCTGCAAGTCTGAGGCCCAGCACCTAGCCCATACGGGGATTAAAGGAAATTGAAGTAGCGGATATGATTGCGAAAGGCGCAGCCAATGAACACCACGTGAGTAGCATTGGTGTGCCCCTTCCGCACTCGTATCTGAAAACTACTCTTAAACGTGAATTAATGAAGCAGTGGCAAAACTACTTGGAAACAAGTACCACAGGCAGTAGACTGTATGATTTACAACCAAAAGTCAACCACAATTTAAATAGCAGTTCTTCGTACCTCACACAGTATCTAACAGGGCATGGCCCATATATATCATATCTTCACAGATTTCGCCTAAGAGACAGTGACCAATGTATTTGCGGCAGTACTGGTGACTCAGATCACTATCTGTTTGACTGCTCGCACACAGGGAATTCACATTTAAAAAGACCAACTGCAATCAATATGCCAGCATGGTTCAAGAACACAATTAAGAGTAAATATGCGCTCAGTTGCATTAGAGACTGCACTACCATTGCTAAAAGCACTGCTGACAACCTGGTGTGACTTCTTTCCTTGGACACCGTGCCGTCAGCAGCCTGCTCTGGACAAATATTAATTTACTTAATGTCTTGTGTTTTTTTGGCTGTTTTTAATTATATTTAATATTATGATTAATCCAGAACTCATTTATTGTATTCTACAATTTGTAATGTATTTGGTCATCTTTATATCCGTACCTAATTTTTATAGCACATCCTTAATATAACTGTATGCCTAACATGTACGATAATAGTGAAAAGTGTTCTGCTTAGTCTCAGCAGTCCCCACCATGTACTTTATTTCCATGTTCTGGTCCTTATTTCAATGTTCCTCGTTTCGTGGCCAATCCCCGGAGGACACAGTACTAAGCTCTTTATTTATGTTTATTCATGCATTTATTTTTAATCCCATCGACGGGATCCAACAGGCTGAAAAGCACCTAACTCAGTGGGCCAACTATTCCGTCGATGGTAAAAAGAAAAGAAAGTGCATGACGGAGGCGTAGTCGAGAAGAAGCAGACCAGCGGCTGCCCCCCAGCGATTCTACGCAGGCCTAGACCTCTGGAACTTCACGTTAATTTTAATACATAATGTAAAGTTGCCATATCCCACCAAATTGGTGGCATTTGCGGATGCCGTCTCATTCATAGTCCGCGGAAGAACGCGTGATAAGCTTCAATTCAATAGCAACGAAACAGTTGAGCTCTTCGACAATCTATGCAGTACCAAGCGCCTTACCATCTCGGACACTAATTCAAAATACCTAGTAATCCACAAGCCGGGGCAAACGATCATCCGAAATACAGTGATAAAACTTAGGGGGAACACATTTAAAAAAGTGAAAGAACTGAGGCTTTTGGGCCTCACGATAGATGAGAAACTCACCTGGATCCAGTACCTGAAAGAAGTGAGACTGAGGACCCACGCTATCGCCAAATTCTAAAGAGGATGCAAGGAGCAGATTGGGATCTCCGATCGCATATCTTGAAGATCTACTGCACAATAATTGAAAAAATAGCAACCTACGCAGCACTGTCTGGGCAATTTCTATGAGCTCCAGGAAATTAAAAGTCTTAAGTACCATATAAAGACCTTATGCACTTTCCATAACAAAAGCATACCGCACAACCGCAACAATGGCGGCAGCACTGCTTGCAGGCACAATGCCCTTCCACATCAAAGCGGAACAAGAGGTAGCGATAACGGAAGTCACTTTATTAAAACGGCAGTCATCCTAGAGGGAGCAGCATTATAACCCCGCACTCTTTGAAGAAAAAGAATAATAAGACTAGTTCATCCCGCAGAATATGGCAGAAGAGTGCATACGAATACCGACTACATCGCAGGCAGAGAGGACAACCCAGAAGAAGTATGTATTTATACAGATCGATCGAAGTTTGACAACCAGGGGTGCAGCTTTATCGCCAAGATGAAAAAGATGAAAGGGGATACCCTCGCAGCATGGAAAGCGAACCTGAAAGGAACCAACTCTGTTTTCCAAGCAGGAGCAGCAGCCCTGAAACAAGCGCTGTCTTATGCAGCCTCTAACAGCCACAATTCTTATCGCACTTACATCGACAGCCAATCGGCCATCTATGCAATAAGGAATCCTTATCATTCCAGCCCACTTATTGCAGAAATCCAGAGAGCCAGATCGTCGGCATCTCCAGGATTAAAGCTCATTTTGGGGACCAGGGAAATGAGGAGGCGAACTTGCAAAAGAGGCGGCGCAAAACCTAGGCGGACTTACTTGCAAATACGGCGCAAATAGAAGTCCTGCTCTCCAAAGGCAGCACTGAAAGGACAACGTGGAAGGATGCTCTAATCCATTTGCAAGAGCATTGAGATTCCATCACACAGGACAGACGCACGTATGAGTTCTTCCACAGGGTCAGTACAGCCAGGTTAATATCAGACCCGCATACAACGTGTTTCGTAACTGGACATGGGCCATTTTCCAGTTACTTTTATGATAGGCACCTAACAACTGCCAACGTCTGTTGTATGCGGAGATATGGGCGAGTCTGATCATTATCTGACATCATGCCCACTTACACGTGACTTCCACCACGCTCTGCTAGCTACAAATACAGCTGCCTACAAAAGATTTATGGTCATGCAACTCTCAATATAAAGGAAAGTACGTCTAATGATGCTAAAACTCGAAGCGCTAAGCACTGAATTCTGCAGCGCAGAAAGCGGTCCCATCTAGCCGTAGACCTAACGCATACATACGTATTAGTCTCTTTATACCAGTTAATGTAATGTTAATACATGAGTTTGACGCTCAATGTAATCGAATAGGGGAATGCACATTTTATGCTATGTATTAATGTAATGCGTGTATGCATGTATTATTAATATACAATGTATAACGAGTATATAGTTATAATTTGTATAATGTGCACTGGTACTGCGTTGCAATATATATATATCTGTAGAGTTAATGAACTTTTATTATTGTATGTATTGATATATCGAGTAGACTATTAATGTATAATGTATAACGATGCATTACTGCTGTATTAATTCTACATAGTATTATCATGTAAAGCATCTCTATATTGCCATATATTGTATAATAAGCTAATAAGCATTAGTATTGTAAGAATTCGCAGTACGTCTGCCTTCCAACATGAACCCCTGTTTGGAAATATTGTTTTTCTGAACAGTTGCGGGATCCGGACGATACCCGATAATCAGAGAAAGCCCCTCGGGTGTCCGGACCCTGCTCTCGCCTATCACCTGTTAAAAGTACACGTAAAATCAAGCTTGAATTAAAATCAACTTTTGATTCTTTATGGTGACCAACAGTTTTACAATTTCTGCTTTCCTTAAGGTGCCCTAAAAATGCTTTTCTAATTATTTAATATTATTTCTGAAATAGAAAAAGTATGATACATTAAAACAACAGTGAAATTGTGCGTAATCAAGTCAGAGGATGACCCCAGTGATCTTGCATGAGTGCAGATCCCTGGAATATCAGTTCAACAACATCAGCTTATCCATGGCCACTGAAGAACTGTCGCTTTTGCAGATGATATTGCTTTTATTAGAAGCGTTCATACCCTAGACATTTTACAGGATGATTGTAATGAGACAATCAGATATTTAACCGATTTTGCAAAATTCAAAAATTGCAAATCTCACATATTAAGTCTCAAGTCTTAGTTATCCGTAAACCGGGGCAAAACCTAACTAAAGCCTTACTCTAAAAATTGATAATCAAAAGATCAAGTCTGCGAATATAATCAAGTACCTTGGGTTAACAATTGACAAGAAATTCTCCTGGATTCATCTACAAAATATTAAACTTCGTATATCATCAATAGCTAACTGCTTACGACGCACACATGGATATAACTAGGGCTCAAATCCCCTTTTTATCACACAGTTTCTTCTAAAAACAATTGTACCAAAAACGGTAAATTAAGGCGCCGGAATTTGGGCACAACCAATGACAGTGAGAAGGTTTAAATGCTTAAATTAAATTCAAAGCCATTCTAAGTTTTTGATACTTTAGCTAGTATTCTTCCACTATAAATCAGTGCAGAAATGGAAATCACCTAAATGAAAGTCCTTCAGCTTAATTAAGCTGCAAAATTTAACAACAAAGCCTTTCTGCCATCCACCTATAAAAAGCAAAATAATCCCAATCTTATTCCTCCAGCGCTCCGCTTCAGCAAACTAAAATTCCCCATGTCTAACAAAAATTCAAGTAGTTCCTCTCCAATTGCACATATTCATGAATCAAATATTGAAAGAAAAGTTGGTTCAGCAGTTTATTCTCAAATTGCCTCTTCAAATACCATCAAATGGAATCATCTCCTTAAAAAATAGACATTCTAAAAATCTCAACGAATTTACCATAGAAACTGATAATTTGATCAAAATGGTATTGAAATCACCCTTCTATGGCCTAGCTCATATTTCAAGTACCAATTAAAACAATTAAATTTGTGGAATAATGCTTCTCAGAGAAAACGCACATATAATTTGATGCCAATGTAAGCTTCGCCTCTCTGTAATCGAAACATTCATTAAATTACTATATAACAGGACACGGACCCTTCGTCACATATTTCTATACAAGAACTCTACCGAACTTCGACATCTGT
Source organism: Stegodyphus dumicola (assembly GCF_044657685.1). Classification (NCBI taxonomy): domain Eukaryota; kingdom Metazoa; phylum Arthropoda; class Arachnida; order Araneae; family Eresidae; genus Stegodyphus; species Stegodyphus dumicola. Next base: position 14,831,116 of record NC_140775.1, on the reverse strand, counting down.
ATATGTGGGGAACAAGGAACTCCTATCATTACACTTTCTCATGCCCCTTAATTGAGGATAATCACAAAATCCTTACAAACTGATCTTCAGGCATTCCAAAGGTTTCCAATTAAAGATAAAAATCAGTATCTGAAGTTTCTATAAATCATGCAACGACTCTCTTCCTGCAGCTAGACCTTAGTCGAGTTCTCATACTGCATAAATTTATTGAAATTTAACACCCTGTGAATATGTTCAAAAGGAACTTACGTGTCAACTTAATTAACTGTAATAACCTTTTATAACTGTAATAATCTCGTGGGCACCTCTTTAGTATTATTAATACAGTTCGTTATTACATTGTGTTCCCAGTACGTATTATATTTATCTATTACTTGTTACACTGAAACAGGTGTTCAATTTAATTTGTGAATTTCAAATTGTACTGAAACTATATTGTAATCTCTTTATGTCCTAAATCATTATTTTTAATAAATACTGGATGCGGAGTGTGCACGATATATCACAAGAGATGAACTCTAGATCCTTTGGAAAGTTTCAGTTGATCATTTTCTCAACCTTTCTTTGTAAATTCTTATAAAACTTGCAAATGTTTTAAGAGTTAGTCAGTATGGGAAAGCATGATCAGTTGACCTACAGTACATCGTTGGTGCCCCCCCAGTCTTTTATCTATACTTGTACCTGTGCTAGATGTAGAAGATTAGCCGTGAACTGTTTATCCTGCTTTGCCAGAAGATCAATTTAGAGATGCAGGTTCGAGGCTACTGGTGTCGATTTAATCGGTTTCTTACATTTGAGACATGATGGAAAGTGCTGAACAGTTATGCAGTTTACAGAGCAGTTCAACTCAAATATTAACATTATTTTCCTCAGAAGCAATTTAAGAGAATTTATTGCCGAGCGGGTGGTGGAAGCGATTAATAGGCTGCACAAAGCAAATTTTTAGAAGAGTATTTGGAAAAGCAGCCTTAGATTCTGAAAAACCCATACGGTTATCAGAGAAGTTGAAGGCTTGATGAATTCTGAGCAATTAACTTACTATTTCCAAGGATGCTGATAAATTGGTTCTGTTGATTCTTAGTATGTTTTTATGAGCAATTACAGAAACTGGATTTTACGATCTAGTTACTTAGTAAGTACTTAGTAAATCTAAAAAAAAAAAAAAAAAAAAAAAAAAAAAAAACAGACTTCGATATTTGCTAAAGATAAAGACACTTATATAGCAAACTCAGAGATGAATAGTTAGGGCAATTAAAAATTTCTAAAGGAATAACCAAGGGTAAAAAGAAAATTGCTGTACAAAATACTGTTCTGGAAGGTCATGATAACCGAAAATAATCTATGGGCCATTGGCTAGGATAGTGGAAGCATATCTTGGTGAGGTGGATTAGTTAGAGTGGCTAAAATTAAGATGGAGAAAGGATTTTTGATACGATCAGTACAAAGACTATATCCTTTGGAAATTTCTATCGCGGAAAGTGGCAACAATCGAACAAATTGTTCTTCGGAACTAATATACTTCCTTAAACAACTTCGAAGAGATGCTTTGATGACTCGAAGCTGTCCACAAATACTGATTCCCGTGCTGTCAAGAAGACCGACTCCATTATGAGATCTACTCAACTACTAGTTACCAGAAAGGGCAGACTCATTAAGACTCTGAACACACTTAATTTATGAACTCATTGGTTGCTTTGTTAACTTCTTCCCTTTTTTTTTTATTTATTGTAGCAAGTTTAATAAATATTTTCTTTTCCTTTATGTTTGACTTCGAGTTTGCACAATCAACATCAAAGGTGGGAGGATGCGCCATTCTCGTCATTATGTGGCGGCTATTCTATCTAAATACTTTATTTACTTTTTTTGGCTTTTGGAGTTTTGGCATAAAAAAGTCATTACCGTCTGACTTTACATTCTTTTCTTTAAGCTAGAAGAAGTCGCCTTGAAAGTAGAACTGCGATGAGAATTTATATCGCTGAGCAGCTAAATTTTTGCCTTTTACTGCAACCGATAGTTGGGATTATTTTGACAGTGATGTAATTCGTCGCTGAAACTTTCAAGTTCTTCCTGTAAAATAAAATGCAATAAGTATGGATGGTAATATAGTGTATGACTCATGATTCAATGATTGATTTCAGAGCAGAGCCAATGTCGACAGAAAGACCTGCCATTAAATGAGACTTACTCATAATTACGAGTTTTGGAATTTTCTGACGGGACATAAAGTATTCAATGATAATATGGAGCCAAATGAGAATGATGTACGATGTGGAGAAAGACTGATATTTAATAACGAAATGGAAACCAAACGAAGTTGAGTCACCACATACAGATGCAAACACGAGAAATGTGACCAATAATGCATTTAATTACAAACTTTTGCTTCTCTTTTGTCTTACGAATTAAAACATTTCAGTTTGACAATATTCTTCTCGCTGAATTCAAATATCAGAATCTGAAATTTCCCGATTAAAACAGATTATTTGTGACAAATAGTTGACGTCCTTATGTGCATACATAAATTTAATAAATATCAAAAAGCAAATCATTAGAAGATGAAAGTATAGGAATTTCTGCTATAGCTAATTTGCGGTTGAGATGAAATGTATGTGGGAATGCAAAAAATGAAGTTTTAAAGCTACGCTTTATATGACTTCAAAGACAGTTTATTAGTTTTGACAGCTTTTTTGCTGTTTACTTTTGTAGGAAATTATTGCACACACGATTGAAAAATCTTTCGTACAAATTTTTTTTTTTACAACTATGTATAAATAAATATAAATCAAATCCCCATCGAAAAGCAATTTCTAATGCATCTCGCAAAAACATATGCTTTATTTTACCATCACTTTAAATAACTTGCTTTTTCAGGCAAGTTAATTTTAGTCCATTTATATGAATTGCCGAAATTAAGGACTAAAAACTGAAACATACACATATATCTGAACACGAAGCTCGGATATATTGAATTAAAACATCATAAGGGGAAAAATACGACAATTGGAATAATATCAATAAGAAGAAAGCGCATCGTTTTCAAATTATTTGCTGCGTTACAAACAATAAGCTATTACAATTTGAAATGTAAGAACAGTTTTCAGGGTGCCAATTTGCCAGACCATGTTAATGACGATTTGGAAGCGTAACGTAATATAGCGTGATGTTATATACATAAGGCATAATATTAATTACATTTTATTTTTAATATTTAGGTTAAATTATTTGAAGAAGTTAAGAATAAGAGGTAGAGAGATTCAATTTGTAATATTCCACACTCTCCCAGATCCATCGCAGCTGTGGCGGACATGATTGTCTCGATAAATATCTGCATTACATTGCGCTTAATGTAGTCTTTTGACATTCCATTTTACAGTTTATTGTAATTGTAATGAGGTTAATTACTGTTTTGTCTTTTGTACTTCTATTTTTTTTTATTTTTTTCATTCTCCACTGTCATGCATCTTCGATGCATGGGGGTTAATGATGTATAATGAAGTGAATTTGAAATTAAAAAAAAAAAAAAAAAGCTAATATTTAGGTAAATTATGATAAAGCACACTGTTTTTTAAGAACTCATTTTTTTAAAACTTAAATAACGTAATACCTTGAAATTTTTAAAAAGTACAAATAAATAACGAAAAGAAAAAAAAAATAATAATAAGCAATTACAAGGCAAGTAATACAGCTGTACATTTGAAAGATAAATTAATTATTTTAAGCGCGGGCAAAAATACCAGTTGCTAGAGAATTAGCAGTTCTCTATTCACGCGATGATAAATGCTATGGCAGCGTAATACAATCCGAAACGCGAAAAACCATGTAAAAAAAAGGCTTCTGAAGCCACAAACATGATGTCAATGATGATGAACACGTATATTTCGGACTTAGCATTAAAAAACTTCATAGTTCCTAATTCTATCGATCATTATGAAAACAGATGAGCAACGAAGGCTTTTCGATGGCTAGAAATGCATGTTTGAGCCCAATCACTTAGTTGGTTTAAAAAAAAAAATCCCCCCCCCCGTGCGGTACAAGACAATACAGCATCAATCAGCTCTTCAACTACTTTGTCTTTCAATCAGACATTTAACGTTGCGTGCGACCCCATTCCCCAATCGGCACGTGTAAAACGTCACATGACGAGCTGCAATGTGGTTATTACATATAATAAAACATAAGAAAATATTCTTCCGATACAGAGGTGGAACATCCAGACGCCTTTTCAGAGAGATGATTTCTTAGACGCTAGTGGCCTTACAGTATTCATCAATTGACAATGAAAGCTGTTATGTTGAAGGACTAGAAAAGAAGGCGCTCAACCATAAATTTGGAATCAGACGGATGCAGCTGGTTTATGTTTTTTCCTCACTTGCATTTTATTATAATGATGATTGTGAGAAGGTTGCGGTTTCATCCGGATTGTTTAAAAAATAGTATTTGCGGAAATGACATATAGAAGGTCAGAAACAAAAACGAATTTGCTAGGTTACAATAAGAAAAACAAGTTAAGCATCATGATCATACTACGATTCATGAATTAAAATCTAGCATGAACTATGGTTACGAACGACAAAATATTAAATATAATATATATTAGAAAACAATTAAATGTACATTATTATTTAATTTAAGGGGGTTAAATACGTTAAAAATGGTCAAATCATCGTAAAAATTTTTATTATTTATTTTTAATACTTAAACAATTCTGAATAAGTTACAAAAAACCGCATTGAAAAATATGGATTACTTTTCGAGATATGACGCCAAATGTAGCACTCGTAATTCCTGTAACCATTTAAAGGGACTTCTTTGATTGTTTACATCTGGGCGCTGCTAATCACTTTCTTTGTCACTTGCAGGTGTCACTCCTTTTGTGTGTGTGTGTGTTTTGTGTTTATTTCACCCATGGTTTACATATACTTCAACTTCTAATTTAAAATAAGTGTAACTGTAAACTGTGTTCTAGTGCTTACATTTTGCCGCGTTTTTTCTTACATTATATTTGACGATGCCGAGACAAAAACGAAAGAACGTTCATGCTAGTAAAATAGCTAAAAAGCGATGGTGTTTTGGTAATATTGAAAAAGATATATCTCAATCAAAAGAATCCTGCAGGATTAAAGATTTGCATTCTGCTTGTAATAAGACTGCACATGAGAACTTTGGAAATGAAACAAGGTATGTTATCGCTGATGTCAAACAGCTTAGTGAATTGCTTGTAACGACTGCTTGTACTAAATGTAGTTTGTGTTCACTTTATTTTAATGCTGAACAATGTTCTGGATTTGCTTCAAAAATTTCCATAAAATGCGCAAATTGTGGTGTAGTTAAATCATCTGTTGTGTCATCAAAAAACTGGATGGCTCTGAAAAGAGCTTTGACATCAATCGACGAATGCGTCAAGCATTTTTACACATTGGCAAAGGTTACGCTGCTGTTGAACAGTTTGGAATGGTGATGAACTTATCTGTGATGTGTTCGAGAACATTTAACAATCACCAAAAAAATCTTATTTCATTTTTTGATACTGCATCAAAGTCCACAATGTCAGATATTCATAAAAAGGTGAAGTAAGAGTTTCAAAATACATCACAGTCACACTCCAGTTTATATATAACTGATGTTTTTGATATTTCTGTTAGTTTTGATGGAAGCTGGCATACTAGAGGTTTCTCGTCCCAAGTAGGAGTTGGGTGCATTATTAATTCACTCACAGGATATGTACTAGATTATGTTGTATTGAGTAAATTTTGTCAAGAATGTCGCTTGATGGAATCTAACTTGGGTGGAGACTCCTCGGAATTCAATTATTGGCTGAAAGGGCACCAGGATAACTGTCAAAAAAATCATGAGGGTACATCAGGTTCTATTGCATGCAGCTGAAATTCTTTGGAAAAGATCTGTAAATTTAGGATTTCGTTACACTGCTGTTATATCTGATGGTGATTCCAAAGCGTTTAATCATATATCAAGTATGAACGTATATTCTGGTGTTGAAATCGAGAAACAAGAATGCATAAATCATGTGAGCAAACGGTTAGGTACAGGCTTGCGAAAGGCAGTGAAAGAGTGTGCAGCTAAAGGAATAACCCTAGGTGGAAGAGGATATGAAACACTAAAAGAAATCACAATCAAAAAGCTAACACGCTATTATTACAATGCTATTCGTTCAAATAAAGGAAATATTACAGGTATGAAAACTGCTATATTTGCCACCCTGTACCATAATATGTCTACTGATAAGAAACCTCGGCATGAAAAAATGCCCAAAGGGGAAGAACTCGTAATGTTTTTATCAAGCCTCGTTACGTTAGCAAAAGGTCAGACACCAAGTTCTCACAAAAGTAATATTAGAACACCAGTAAACGAGAATATTTTGCCACATATTCCAGTATATCAGCGACTAGCAAGTAATTCTCTACTAAAACGTTGTGAGCAGTGTTTAACACAAAATCGAAATGAATCTTTGCATAACAAAATCTGGCTAAAGATTCCAAAAACTGTGAATGCTTCAAAATGTCGTGTGGAGTTGGCAGCTTGTGAAGCCACTGCTAAGTATAATATGGGCACTGGAGCAGCTTTATCCAAGTTTCAAGATATTTCTATGTTATCTTTTGGTGAATCAAGCGACAAAATATCTCATAGACGTCATATCATAAGAATGAGATCATCAGAGAAACGTACCAATTCTAAATATCAACATATGCGCCGTAGTATAAAATTAGCACAGCTTAGAAGAGATCAAGCTGAAGAAAAAAAAGATGGTCCATCATATGGAAGTGGACTTTTTGTATGATATTTAGAAAGTACGCAGATTCTGAGAAAAAATATATTTTTCGTTTATTGGCATTTTAACAATATTTTATTTTCATATTAATACATTAATGCAATTATCTCAGAACTGTTTTTTCAGATTTTGAAAACATTTAAAATGCTAAGGCTTTTTAACTATAATAGTTAAAAGCTAAAATTATTTTTTCTAGCAACATAAAGATGTATTAAATAAAAGTATGCATTTATTTTTTTAATTTTCTTTATGAAAATTTTATAAAAATTTCTTAAAGTTAAAATTTCATATTTATTTTTTTTTAAAGAAAATAAAATCTTTATCTAAAATTGTAATGCATACTTCTATTTAAATATTATTTAAGATTTTGTATATTAAATTTTGTTCAAAAATCTTGAAAAATGAAGAAGTAGGAATTTTAATATTTCTTGAAAATTCATTAAAATTTAATTTTTTTTAAAAGTATGTTAATAATTTTGGTCTTTTGAACTCTTAAGTAGGTATTTTAAATGTGGTCTACAAGGTATAAAAATTTGGTTATAGTTCATGCAAAAATAAAAAAAAAAGTTGTGAAGGTATCGGACCCCCTTAAATCAGCAGCAGGAGCTTTCCTTTTCTTTGCCTTTGTTTCTAATTTTTATGATACTGCAAGTTTGATTTCGACTTAAGAAATTTGGGTTGAACGGAATTTCCCTATGCATGAACATAATTGAAGATTTATTCCTTAATTTTTATTAGTTTAAAATATGTATTTATTAAGTTTTTTCCCTCTAAAATATGGTATTTAAAACATTTAATTATTCTTTCGTAGAATAACTTCAAGTTTCATGTATGTTAGGTTACCTTAATAATAGGTAACCTCCACATTAGAAATAAAGGCTGTGTTACACGTGAGGCAGATTTACACTCGAGCCAAAATGCTACTTGATTTAATCATATGGTTGGAGTTCATCATAAATTTTAAGGGAAAAATAAAAGCTATTAAGAAAAAGAGTTCTCTGGAACATTTGCGTACCGGTAAAAGAAGAGCGACAGAAATAATAAGATCTCGGATTAGCACATTCTACTAAATTCTTTAAAAGCAAGAATCGAACATCCCTGGAATTCGAAACATATATCAAGCTAAAAAAGGGTGCCAGAGTTCTTGCTTTGGGATGACCCCAAGCTTTTCTATATGTGAGCAATGCTTTCATCCGACAGGTTGTCTGATGAAGGGGTCATTCTTTTTGTCGTTCGCAGGTATGTAGGTGTTGGGGGAAAAGAGGACTTTAGAAAAGGTTCCGACCCCGCAAACACACGAGCTCATCAGCTGACCCAGATATTTGATTATGAGACCTGTTTCAGAACATGGGATGACTTGTTGTCTTGGGTCACTTTTGAGGATCCTTAGACGACTAGAGTAACCGGTTTCGTTTTCTTTTTACTACACATAAAAATAAGTAAGTCTGATTTTGCTTTCACATAGCCGTAAATCTGGACGTAAAAATAATGCTCATGGGTATTTTTAACTCGAAAAATATTTATTTTGAATAAACACTGAAAAAGTACTCGTATGTTTTGTTCCCTTTGTAACAGAAATGGATCTTTGCAGAAATATTCCGCTCATTATTATTACCAAAATGATAAATACTATTCACATTTTCTTTAAATAAATATAGAATTCAGTGATTTGCTTAGACAAATCGTCTTCGAGCAAAGTTTTACCAATTTGTTTGGCTGTTTATGTCTCTTATACTGTGTAGATTTATATGTATATGGATTGAAATGGATTATTTGTGTTGTGCAGTTGCTGAGATTAATCTCGCATATCTGAAATCAGAAGGAGCCCACGAAATTAATCGTGGCAATGAGGCAAGATTGCGCCTATCGTTGGCAAGAGCCTTGCGTACCATACAGGTGACAGTACGACTTTCCTCAGTGCCGCCGCCAGTTTTGAAGGAGAGCACCTCGGGAGAAGGGTCGGAGGTCTCTAACCCCCTCTTTTCCTACCAACAATTTCTCGAGAGGACTTTCGGACCGCCGAATATTTTGAGTGGCCCCATGCCGCACAGACACTATACATTTACAAACATCCAAGTCTTCGCTGGGATTCGAGCCCGGGCCCTTCGATACAGTAGTCAGAGTAACTAACCACATACCGGTCAGGCGGTATGGATTAGTTAACAATGATAAAACACAACTAGTGTTATCTGCTAATGAAGAAAAGAATAAATGAAAGATAAAAGAAACTGTTCCGTACATAACATTGCACACATATCCTCTAAGTAGTTTTATGAAATACTCCAAATCAAGTGCCTCTTTTATTTTGAAATATGCAACTACATTTTAATATATCGTGGTTAAGTTAATTATTTTTTCTAGTCTAGGAATTATTTTAGGTTTATTTCTCACAGACGTTTCTTTTATGATACCTTAAGGTGCTAAACAATGCTTTATAATTAAATCACTCTTAAAAATTTCAGCTATTATGATATTCGCAGTCAAATCCCTCAATCAAACTAAAAATTAATTTAAATATCAGCCGTTAAAAATGTATCTTTCCAATATTTTCATTAGGTTATGTTCCGTCACCTTGACATTAATCACTTAAGAGGCTTTGCAGATTGTTCGCCTGAAAGTGCTGCCATTTCACGCGGTATAAGATCTTTAATTTATCACTTACGAAGTCTACACACATTTCCATTTATGACAGATGTTGGCATTCTGCCATCAGAGATCTATAATTCCCTTTCTAATTAAAATAGTATATAGCTTAACAAAAAGTGATTTAAATATTTCTTAATAATTTTTATTTACTTTTTTTTTTTTTTTTTTTTCGAAAATATAGCAGTGTTGTGCTTATCTGTGTTACAAACGAAATAATTAAAAAATATGCTTCTGAATAATACTCTTCTTTGAATTTCTAACTTTAAAATTACAGAAAGATACTAATGATGCAGAATAATAAAACAATAAAAATAATATGCTTTAAAAATTTTTTACAAATATATGCTTATATTTTTACAATATATATATAAATAAATTTGTCTTTTATGTTTATATATTTTATAATACTAACAATTTTTATTTCGCCGTTATTATAACCATTACTGTAACTAATAAAGACGTTCATAATGTCACATATTATGTACTGAATAAAGAAGATCTCTTGCTTATGTGTATACTGTAAGCATTAGTCTTACTTATATGTATAGTGTAAGTATTATTGTTTTTTATATTGCAAGCATTAGTCTTGTTTATATGTATAGTGTAAGCATTAGTGTTTTGTATATTGCAAGCATTAGTTTTCCGTATATGTATTAGTCCTCAGGGAATGGCGGGTTCTATGATGTATTATTTTTCCCAATAAAATGCAAAAACATTGTTAAAGACAACAACATCCTTTCCCCCCACCGGCTTTTAATTATAGGCACAGTAAAGAAATCGAGATGAGAAGAAACCGCTTTAAAAAGTAGATTTTAACGCTTGAAATTATACCTTTTCGTCAAGAATGGCTATTAACACCTTGGACAAACTTCGTTTCGAATAGCGTGGACTTATTTTCTTGAATTTTTTTAAGTTTCATCGCTCTTCCCACAACAGACAGGTCATAAACTGAGTTTTACACGCCCAAAACCGAAATTAAGTTGCTCCAAAATAAATGGTTCACTGAATACGACGCTATTGTTTTACAGCATGTAGTTCGTATACTGCTTGCCCCCCTACCTATTTTCTTTGCGATCTTGTGTAAAATATTTTCTTTCTTTTGAATAGGAGAACAAAGCATAGACAAGGAAAAGCAAACTTTTCTTTTCAATTAAATTTTGGAAAAAGATCAGAAATATGCTTGCTTTAGTTCTTTTGTTGCATAATTCTGTGTTACGGTCCTCCAAAACGTATTTTGCAATATTTTCCTAAATTTCAATCAGATGTAAGTAAATAACTTGGGATAGTATGAAACTAAAAAGTAGGATTTATTCTAGTAACGAATTTTGCTTTATGAAGAAAAGAATTAGTTTATCAGTTCTTTAAAAAAAAAAAAAAAAAAAAAAAAAAAAAAAAATTATTGTCCTTGAACTTGCTCACGCTTTAGATTTGCGCAGTTTTTTTAAGTCTGAGACTGAAAGAATACAGTCATTGCTTGTGATTGCCTTGCCCTTGATTAATGCAGTTTCAGACATGCAAAAGATGATATTTAAATCATCTAGAGACACATATGGAAGCTTAAAAATCTCTACATATAATAAAAGAAAGAATCTGTGCGTCTTTCGTTCGTGGTGCGCGTAAGCCAATAGACCCAGGACTACGAAAGTTGGTATATCTAGACGAGAGCCAGTGCACCTCGAAGCGATTTTTTCAAAATTCGAATCAGATTTTTTTTTTATTTTATCTTTTCGATTTTATCGCATCATTTTCAATAGTTTCATTCTTTTAGAAATGTGGTTTTGGCGACTGTTTTCCATTCAATTGTATACCGGACTGCTGACTGTTGAAAATCAGCAATGTTGCCACTTGGAAAAATGAGGGCGATAATTCTGTGCAGTTTTTAAATTTAATGTTAAAATTTTGCGCAGTTTCTAAATTTAACGTTTGGTGTTCCCTTCAGGCATTTTCCCAGTCCATTTAAAAGCCAGACGAAGGCTGGTCGCGTAGCTGCTAGTATGTAATGAAACTAAGAAGTGAAAGCTTTAAAAATTGTCTGATGAATGCATATTTATTTTTCCCCCGATATTGCATCAAATGCTGCACATCAAATGGTATAATTTTCTAAAATCAAAAATATATATTATTGCCATTTCACTAAACATAAATAAAATATAAACCTAACCGATATCTTTAAAAGAAAGTTTTCGAGGTTTAGCTTTGGAGAATAAATCGTTAATGTTATCCACTCAGACACCAGATAGTTATTCTTACGATAATTCCGATGAAAGTCTGAAGCGGATAAAATATGTTATTCCTCTAATGACATTTTCTTGATTTTTTGATCATCTATAAGGCATTTCTTCCGCCTTCTTAGCATGCCTCCGTGGTACAGTAGTCTACATGCTAGGCGCGTATTCCAGAGGTCCGTGGTTCGATCCCCGGTGAAGGCGTTGCAAATTTTTCATCTCTCCTGCTTCCCAAATAAAGTTGTCTCTACAGTAGCGCCAGAACAAAAAAAGTGGTGAATGATGATTCTTCACACCCAGGATTTGGCGATTGGGTCCCCTTAAAAAAAACCCTCATTCGCCCTTTAAAAGGGGGAGTATATACGGTATTTCTCCCGCTTTTTTAGCGTGTCTTCGTAGTGCAGTGGTCTGCATGCTGGGCGCGTATTCCAGAGATCCGTGGTTCGATTCCCGGCAAAGGCGATGCTCATTTTTCATTGTCGGTTGCTCTACAAAACAACCGACAACGTTAATTTCAAATAACGTGTCCCATGAATATTGAAGACGAATGAGAAAGAAGAATGTACAGAAAAATAGAGGTATTTTCTTTATAAAAATCTGTTGTGGACACCATATAACTTCCCTGCACGACTATTAAATTACACACATTTTTTTTTTTCCTGCACTTCATTCAAACTTATTTCCTTGTCTTATTCTAATTTATCTAACCGATTTTTAACGGCAAGTAGCAAATCACATCAAAAACTGCAAATTTTGAAATTAAATATTCCGGTCAATTTCTGTCGGATGCGAGTCAAACATTTGTATTTTTACTTTTCACAGCAAGCATAAAACTTTCCCACAAGAACGAGAAGACCGCATTAAAAGTTAGATTCTGTTTTTTTTTTTTTTTTTTTTTTTTTTTGTCAAAATTAATTTTTTTAAAAAAAAATTTGACATTGCAAAAACAGGCATATTTTCGTCATTTAAAACACTGTAACTATGACCAAATATTGCGAAAATAAAAGCCGGTTAAGGATTTTCAAGCAGGTAAAGCGAGTGAATATAAACACTTTTGGTATTGGCGATTGAAATAAAAAAGGGAGGCTCACAACTAGATGTTATATCAGTCGCACATACAAAATTTAAACGTTCTACGCCTAAGCATTTTTGAGTTATGCGAGATATGTACGTACGTACATACAAACAAAAGTTACGAAAAAATCCATTTAGAATCCATTTCACAACTGTTTTACAATAATGAATCCTTTATGAATAAATACGTACATAAGTCAGGCAAAATAACATTCAGAATGTGTTTGAAATAATCAGAATGCATAAATCTGAAACCCGAAATTTTTTTGCGATTAAGATATTTCCTTTACTTTGTAGGATTCCTCACTGTGTAATTCTAAGTTACTGTTGGAAGTGAAGAATCTTAAGAACTGATAAGCGAATAATCGCTTCAGTTCGTGTGACAGGAAACAACAAGATAGAAGAGTAAAATAACCCTTTATTATTCCAATTAAAGTTTAACAAAACTCTATCTTGGAGTTGTATAATAAAGCCGACACTTGGGCTTGAACTTAAGAGACTAAGAATTAAACTAAACTAATCTTAACTAAAGAGATATAGTCGAAGCTATCAAAATTTTAACAGAGTTGGTCTCTTAAGGGGACCGTGGACTTTGAAAAAGCTAAAAATCGACCAAAATATTGAAATTTTTTTTTTACTCTCGTTGTTATTACATATACTTAACTGCATCGTATGTAAAAAACCGAATTTAAATATTCTAATTTTTAACGAAGTTACAAGCATTTAAAATGTGTAAACAACATAAACTTTGCCCTTTAAATTTTGGCGAAAATGTAAACAAATATGTTTCAACAGTTATTTGCTGATATTTATATACTTATATATTTAATTCTTTATAAACCTGGCAATATAACGTTTTAACTGTAACTGCCATTTCACTGTTTACAGTTTAAAAGTGCTTTTCCTCGCTATTTTCTTTAGTTCTTTTGCTAAAAGTGTTTTGCTGTGTTTTATACAACTACATTTTGCAGGACTGTTTATAACTGAGTTTCTTGGACTGGAAGAACTGCAGATTAATTTATAACCTCTTGCGTAAGACTATATATATATATATATATTTATTTATTGTACATTATGCATGCCATAAGTCGTCGTTACCGTAAGCCTAAAGGGCGACCATCGAAGAAAAAACTTGCAGCTGTCAGCAAAATTGAAAAACGATGGGCAGCTCATTCGGAAAATGACGTGACATTGAACAGTGAAGAAGTTTCTTCCAAAAATAAACAAACAATTTTTTCTGAAAGTTCTATAGTTGAAGCGAGTACTTCAGTAAGTGCCAGTGTAAAGAAACCGAATGAAAGTTTATTACGAACGTCTGACTGTGGTGATAACCGAAATGATGATTCATATATTTTGATAAATCGTAAAATGTGGAATCCATTGCTATGTAATATAAAGTGTGACGAGTGCTCAACCAACTCTTTAGATATTGTTTCGAAAGGAATATATGGATATTCTACAAAACTTGAATTAGTTTGTAAAAACTGTGATAAAATATTTAGTTCAACATTTTCAAGTGAGCGGGTAAAACGGTCAAATACTTTTGATGTGAATACGAAACTTGTCGAAGCATTTTTGAAAATAGGCAAAGGCCACGCCGCCTTAGAAGTGTTTTCCATGATTATGGGAATTCATGCTATGGACAAAAAGACATTTGCTAAATGTTTACACAGTTTGTCTGAAGAAAAGGGGAAACTAAAAGGAGATTTCCTTCAGTTTTCTCGAAATATTGTTCGAAATAAGCATAAAAAATTAATTAATATAAATAATGATGAGTGTATAGATGTCACGGTGTCGTATGATGGCACATGGCAAAAACGTGGGCATACATCACTGTATGGAATAGGTATCGTCGTAGATGTCTTGACTGGGTTAGTTATCGACTACGAAATTCTGTCAAAATATTGTCCTGAATGTGTATGCGTGAAAAGAGATATGGATGTTGACAGTGCGGAATTTCATATATGGTTTGAAAGCCACAAACCAGAGTGTTCCAAAAATTTTTCTGGTTCGTCTAATGCTATGGAAATGAAAGCCGCAGAAATTTTATGGAAACGGTCCATCAGTACATGTAATATGCGATATGTTGGGATACTTTCTGATGGGGATGCGAAAACATATCAACATTTATTAACTCTGAATCTTTATGGTAATGACGTAAAAATTAGTAAAGAAGAATGTATCAATCATGTGGCAAAACGTTTAGGGGCAGGATTGCGCAATAAAGTTAAAGAGCTGCGTTCCAGAGGTATATGTATCGGTGGACGAAAAGAAGGTAATCTGAAGGAAACTACAAGTTAACAAACTATTACAGAAAGGCCATAAAAGATAACATACCGGATATAGACAAAATGAAATCTGCAATTTATGCAAGCTTACTACACTGTTCATCTACTGATGTCTCACCAAAACATTCGAAATGTCCTACCGGTACGTTGTCATGGTGTTTTTATCAACGTGCAGTAGCAAATGAAGAGCAGCCGAAAGCACATAAAGCCATGAAAACTAAAGTATCTGAAAGTGTTCTTTCTCAAATATTGCCAATTTATCAAAGGCTAGCTAGCACAGAATTGCTGTCCAGATGCATTTCTGGTAAAACACAAAATGCTAATGAAAGTATCCATAGTTTAATTTGGAACAATTGCCCTAAAGAAGTGTTTATTTCTAAAAAAAGGCTAGAAATGTCAGTATTATCAACAATTAATGAATTTAACTTTGGTTGTGTAAATGCCATAAGCGTAGAACAGGAAGAAGTGAACTCGTTTTCCCTACTCATTGCAAAAAAGCGCGATCAGCGTCGCTTGAACCAAAGTAAAAAGAGAAGTTTACCTGCATGGAAAAAACACAGAAATAGTAAAAAATATTGTAACTCACTAAACGATAATGCAATTGTAGCAAATGAAGGTAAAACATATGGTGCTGGTGATTTTTAAAAATTTCATTGAGTATACGGCATAAATTGTTTTTACCTGTATAACTTCGAATCACTTAGCAATTTGTCATATGTTTATTTTTGTCATATTTAATATTATGAGATTAAAAATAGTTAAATCTTACAAAAATGTTATCGAATGTTTACAAATTTATATTCAAAGTTAATTTGCTGTTTCTCATGACCATGTATTAAAGGTAAGTTTGAAGGAAAACTTTAAATTCATTTTTCTCAAAACAAATTTTTTCGCAATTTGTGTGTTTTGAAAATGCTCCATGCGTCTCATTTTTAGTTAAAAATGGATGATATTTGGAAGAAACTATATTGTTATATGTTACAGTAAATCTGTGTATGCATTTTTAGATATGAGGTTATTAAGAAGTTTAAACTTGCGAAAACCTTTAACAAAAGGTGAAATTTTTTCGAAAATTGGGTTTAAATTCACAAAAATAGCCTTTAAAAATTTCTTATCCATCATATTCAATAACGGATACACAAATACTTTTACCAAGCCTTTATAAGTAACATAAAGCAAACATTAGGAAAAAATATTAAAAATTGGAGCGCATGGAGCATTTTAAAATTTTAATTAAAATAATTAATTAATTGCTTTAAAAATTTTTAATTTAAAACAAGTTGAAATTTTGAGCATATATTTTGTTTACTGATGCTATAAGATGTACATGTATAAAATTTCTTGTTGAAAAAATGAAAACTTAAAAAAATAATTTTTAAAGTCCACCGTCCCCTTAACGCTAATAGACTGTGAAGCTATCAAGGGCCTAAAGTACGGCCGATCGTATAATAATAGCTTACGCTATATTAATGAGAGATTACCCTCAAAAGGCGGACGCGTGCAGCCAGAATATCTGGTATCTCTCTCAATAAGATTGTAGAACTTCGCGGTTATATATCGCTCTTCCTTATTATTATTCAGACGTGATTCTAAAACTACGTCCTGGCCGGAAGTGGTAAGTTGAAGTAAGAATCGATAGGAAAGGAAGTTTAACTCAAAATTTAACTATTCATAAAATTAACATAATCCTTACAACGTCATAGAAAAAAGTAAAAATTACATAAAAGGAATTATTTTATTATATGAAAAAGAAATTTTTTAAAAAAGTTCTACATCCGATAAATGTATCTTCAAGAAAAATGTTGAAGAATATTTGTAGGTAATATAATGCTTTCGAAACTTCAGTATTCTTTCATATACTTTTCCTCTTTTATTATGACAAAAAATAGAACGGAAACTGATTTTTATTTACACAAAATTATTCAACTAAATTTCTAGAAATTATACTAATTTAAAAGAATCAGATTGTCCAAATCTTAACAAACAATTAGGTTTAAGTGGAACATCCAGTACTCATTCAAAATGCACGGCTATGCTGTAAATAATAATAATAATAAAAAAGACTATGATTATCCTTATCAAATGGAGGAGTTTTAAAAAAATTTCAAAACGTGAATGAGAGTGTGTTTTCTTAACCAGATTGTGTAAGAATTTTCTTGAACACATGTGACTTGAATATAAGTAAGGGAACTTAACACGTGATTTGCGAACTGATTTAAAATATTATGTATTCGGTCTGAATTTTGAATGAGATAAAAAAAAAAGGGAAATATTAGGAGAAAGAGAGAAGGGGGACGAAAAGAAAACATCACTGATAGAAATCTTTAAAAAATGATTCGTATCCTGCACTAATAAAAGAAGACAGTATTTCATTTTATACACATATTTTTGGGCATATTTACACACCATTCCTTGTTAATTGTTCACATAATTGTTATATAGCTTGATTTTTGGCATTAAGTTAATTTCATTTTTTTATTTTGGACAGGTATTTCTTTTGGATGTTTTCAGTTTCTTTTAAATAATTTCTTTTAAGTTCTTGCGACAGTTTTAGACATGCGTAAAGAAATAAGCAAACTTGCAAAAAATATACGTTGAATTCTAAGTGAATAAGCAGTAAATATCAAATTTCTGCCTATGCCAGAAAGCATAGAACATTTTGAAATTCATCATTGAAATGTTACTGTGAAATTTCTTCACATGGCATTTTTATCTTACAAAGTACCAAGTTCGACATTAAATTTTCTCATTCGCAGTTTTGTGTATTTTTATTTAGTTTACTGTACTGAACATTGAAAAGTAGCAGATTGATAAAAATCCTGCAAACAAATCCACTGGCGTAACTTCTAATAAGCAAAAAGAAGCCCAAAACTATCAACTGGATCAAAGATTTTACCGAAACATCAAAGCAACTCTTATAGAATTTCAATAACGCAAAAACTAACATTGAAAAAAAAAATGCAAGCTGGCCTAAAAGTTCTAGAATTCTTTGCCAATGAATCATTCAATAAATCACCGACTACCATTCAACCAACTCGTGCTTCTCGTCCTTCACTAACGTCGCCTTTTCCAACGCTAATGGCATTAAAAAACAAAGAGATCAACTTCAAAACTTTCTATCTAGCAATCATATTGATATTATGTGTATTAACGAAACGCATCTAAATGCCTCAGTAAAATTCAAAATTGCCAATTACAACATTATAGGTACCGACAGATCATACAATAGTGGCAGTGGTACTGCTATACTTATTAAAAAGCATATTCAACACTCGCAGTATCCTCTGATCAATGCAGGCAATTTAGAGGCCACTGGTGCCCTTATTTACAGCAGTCATAGTCATAGCAAACCTATGCTTATCATATCTGCCTATAATCCACCAGAAATTCTCTTCTCACTACTAATCTTAATCAATTATTCAATCATCCCTATCTCACCCTCGTCATGGGAGACTTAAATGCAAAGCACATCAACTGGAACTGCAGAAACACAAATCCTAATGGCAATGTACTTCTCTACTACATCTCTCAGTATGCTATCAACTTGTTTGCCCCAGATGAACCTACGCATACAGCCACTAATAGCACCAGGAACATTCTTGATATTTTACTCGTCAAAAATTGTAACATTTCACCTCACCTACAAGATATGAACGATTTGGACGCTGATCATCTTCTTATCACCTTTATAATGCACAACTACCCTATTAATCTTCCTCCAAGCACTAAACTTATCAACTGGAATTACTACAGAACCTATCTTCATCATAAGAATCCCATCCTAGAAAATAACTGTAGCACTACTACAATGGAGAATAGGATTCAAAGCTTATTTAAAAATTGAATCAACTGTATCAGATAAATTACATAATTGTTATTAAAAGAAAATGGAGATATCTCCCTAAGATAGGATGCAAAACTCATTATTGTTGTTTTACTTTAGTATAAGGCCTATTCAGCTAGTTCTCTGAAGCAGAACTTATTCAGAAATGACCTCTAAATTTCCAGTATATTTGAAATAGACAAAGAAAAAATATAAGCAAAATTTTACGAAAAACATTATACGAGTATTTCATCCTTCCAACACATACCTTTCAGTTTTGTTCACATTGTTGTTAGAGTATGTGGCAAATAATTTTTAAATTGACGTTTCAGTGATATTTACTATAAAAATGTTTTTAATATATATGCTAAGTTTTATTTTAATTGATGAGCAATTTTTATTTAATTCTTTTATCAGCTTCATTAGAAGGTAAATTAGGTGAGATTTAGTAAATAGCGAGCGAATGGGTAAGAGAGAGAGTTCTTGCAAAGTCGTAGAAAAGCAGTTTCTCTTATGATCCGTGAATTGCTTTCAGTGAGTGATTTTATGTTAGTTGCAAGTGAATGTGCATAAAAATCACGAATAAGGATCTGGTTTATTAGATATTAAATACACTTATTGTGTAAATATTTAAGCATTTTGTATAAGTAAGATACCGCAAAAACCTGTGGATAAGTTCTGTTAAATTTTTAATTGTACTTATAGTGTAAATAAATTTTAAATTCACTTCTGATCTGTGCTTCTTAGAGTTCTAGACTTCAAGTTAAAGTCCAAAGACGATAAGTCGTCCCAAGAACAGGAAGGTTAAACAAACAAGGTGTAGTTTAACATACACCTTGTTTATATCAGGTAATTAGGTTTAATTTCACAAATGTACATAGGCAATTAATTTTCTTAATACCATTACGTATTTCTTTTAAAATTTATCAATCTTTTATATATTTCTGTTGAACAGAACAAACCAATTAAAAATATAAAGAATGCGGTAGTACGAAAGCTAGACAATGGGTTCAGCCATCGACGCCATTTTTTTATGTGATTTAGCTTAACCTGTCTATGCCAGTGTCAACAGATTATAAAATCGGCCAGCATAGCATATACTTCCGACTTAATTAAAAAAACCACGTGCACAAGGCCGGTGCAACACAATGTCAAACAACCTGGGACCAATTGCAAGGCGATTAGCAATGCTCCAGCAAAAATCAAAGTCACGCTTCGTGCACAAAAGAAAGAGAAACAAAAATTTAAATGAATAAATATTTATTGACCATGCGATGCGGAGAAATTGTTCTGTTTAACACAAACTGAACAAGCGTTGAAACTCTTAACCTCGTAATCAGGCGTGAAATTTTCATTTAGCACATACTTGACACCAAAGGATACATTTTTATCATGTTTGGTGTTTGTATAAGATCTTAAAAGTAATCGGATTTCTTGTAGAAAATCTGGATTACATGTTTCTGAATGAACTTCACGTAAGGTTTCGCTGTTCACTGGTCAGTGCTTCTATAAGCTTGGTTTATTCCAGCATCAAAGGAGGATAAAATATTCTATTAGAATATTCATAATGTACCTGAATTCATGAATTTATTTACTTGTTACGCATGTATTCAAAGCATAAGCTTCAAGAAATGTCTGATAATTTAAGCTAGAAAAAAAAACTGAAAAAAATTTAATTCATATTACTATAATAAAATATATCGGCAATGGGTAATTTATTTAAAATATATACGTGAAGGAAATCGCTTGGAATTTTTTCCCTAGAAATTGTTACAACTTTCACGGACTGGCTACGATCCGTATTTTATTTTCGTTTATTTCTAGTCAGATTTGTTTTTAATGAGCAAAGAAATTTTGCTTCAGCGATTTCTCAACATGATGAATTGAGCAAAAACTATGCATTAAAATTTATTTTCGCAATAGGATTTCTGTTATAAAAATATATACGGTGCAAAAAGATTTAGGAACAACTTTTTATTAGAAACAAAAATTTTTAAGTGGTATAAGATGTTTAAGGAAAGTAGAGAATGCGTTAAAAAAGAAAGAATAACGCTCCAATAGACCACATTTTAAATAATGAGCAACAGATCAAACCCGTCAGGTTTGGTTTGGTTTGGTTTGTTTTATTTGATATTCAATCAATCAAGTCAGAGATTTGCTGCTTAGCGGTCGTCATTCTACTGAATAAGTTCCTACATCACTTGGATCCTCGCAAGCAATTTTGAAAGATCATTTGGATTTGCGGTGTATGGCTTCTAAAGTTATTCAAAAATTTGAATTTTTTCCAAAATAAGTATTTAAGTGGCTCATCAGAAGATGCTTTCTCATGGACAGTTTTTCTTAAAATTCATTATGACAATGATGAAACACGGGTGTACGCATTTGATACAGAATGAGTGAATGGAGCTCGAAATGTGAGCCGAAAAGGCACTCTTAGTTTCGGTCAAGAATCAAAGCAATATTGATTATGACCTTCAATTATCGTGGCATTATGCATTACGAATTAGTACCAGTTAGCACAATTTGAGAGTTTAGCTGCATTTGCGTTTAGCAGTTCGTAGAAAAAGACTTGAATTGTGACAAAAATACTAAAACTTTTGTACCATGATAATGCACCTACTCACATTGTCCTTAATGATTAGGAATTTTTGATCAAACGTTGAATAAACACAGCTCCGCAAGCTCCACATTCATCTGATATAGCCATGTGTTATTTTCTCAATTATACAAAATTCTATAAAATTTTTAGGTTTTGCTTACATTTGGAAGCTTTTTTTTTTACTACATTTTACGATTATTAAGCAACCTTCTCTTAGACAGGATTCTTTCAATAGGACTGTTATTCTGTCTGCTTCCAAATCAGCATGTACTTTCTGAGACTTACCTTTAAATGCTAAATTTTCTTTAAAACATTTTTTACATAAGATTTCTTTCTAGTGGATCTCTGCACATTGCGGCATACTTAATAATGAGAACTGAGACATTTCGACCAAAAAAACGTGCTTTTTTTCTTCAGAGATTTGTTAAACCCTTGACTTTTCCTTCACTAAAGTTAACAATAAATAAGAAACTAGCGACAGATTTCAGGAGTGATTGTATGCTATTGTTTCTGGAAAAGAAGTGACTGGTACATGGTGAGAGGTCTTTTGTAATTTATATAACTGCAAAGACTGCTGTTGCAGTTTTTTTGCAGTTGCTTGCTTTAAACTTTAGACTAGACAAGATTGCTTAGCGCTTATTCTTTTTCGATTAGAAATTGTAGATTCTCCGAATTGCGTTTTGCGTAATTTTGCCAACTTAGACGCCTGAACACTTGAAGTGTTTAGTAATACCGAGAAAAAGTACCGGAGATTCCGTAAATTGATGGTTTGAGGGAGAGAGTTCGGTATTTGTAAATACCAACAAAATCGCTCACATAGTTATGTATAAATATAATATATATAAACAAAAGTTCAGGTACTTAATTAACGATGGTGCAGATTTCTACCTCTAACTATAGAAGATAATCACATTGAGGCATCAGAAAGAAA
This sequence comes from Stegodyphus dumicola, assembly GCF_044657685.1. Taxonomy (NCBI): domain Eukaryota; kingdom Metazoa; phylum Arthropoda; class Arachnida; order Araneae; family Eresidae; genus Stegodyphus; species Stegodyphus dumicola. The sequence continues at coordinate 14,808,743 of NC_140775.1, read as the reverse complement.
AAAAAAACTGTTTCCCGAAATAATTTTGCTGATTTGGTTCGGATACACAAAGTTCTAGTATAATTTTACTCTCTAAAGCAAACAAAGACAAGATTTATAAATTTATACAATAATTAAATTTTCTTAAAGAGACATTTTTCCTTAAAAAGGAATGATGTAAAAGTACTCAACTGCAAGAATGAAATAAGCATGATAAATTTTAAAATATCTAATACAGATTAACGAATGTAACTAACCTCCAAGATTTACTTTAGAAATTTCGAAATCTAAAGGTGCGGTTCTCTAATTATAAGAGAAAGAAACTGTTTTGCTTTCGCCATAAATAATTGAGTCGAATTACTGAACACTAGAAGGGCACTTGATAAAACTTGACTGCCCTGACACTGTCAAAAACACCATTATATTTCAAGGTTTGTCATTATCATTGCCTGAAACATTGATCTAGAATTTTCAATGGGTTCAATGCATTAGAAAGTTTAATTAATAAACGTCTTAATCACAGCACGAACTTGACTTTAGATATAACATGAATACATATGCCTTTTTATATATTCATACTGCATGTAATTTTAGGAAACATAATTTTGATTCATGAAATTCGATTAAAATTTGAAGTTGTGGGTAAAAATGTAGTTATGGATGTAAAGGTTTTGGAATCAAAGCGTTGTTGGCCTTTCTGCATACGGTGCGACGGCTGTCACTGCAGAAAATTATGAATTTACTTTCATCAGTGAATATAATTTCTTCTAAAAGGTATTCGTCTTCAGTTGACGAGTTTTTGCAAACCTCAAACGCTTTTCTGATTCTGCAAGCTGATGAATGGTCTCTTTCTAGCACTTTTACTTTTATATCCAGCTTGTCTAACTATATTTCGCGAAGTTTCAACGCTTACACTTCTGCCAATGATTTGAAAAGTTTCTGCAGCAAGTTTGATTGCACCAACTTCAGGATCAATGATGATACCTTTCAAAATTTTCTTTTGGTGACATCACTCAGAATATCTTTACTTCCTCTTCCACTTTTATTGTCAATCAATCCATCACTTTTAAATTTTCCAATGATTTTCTGGCTACACATGTGACTTCTACCAACAATTTTAGATATTTCACGATAAGATTTTCCCTTTTTTTATATAATGTGTGAATTTCCTTACTTTAATACTAGTTTCTCTTCGAGGAGCCATTTTCTATTTAAAAGTGTGGCTTAAAGTTCATGTAATAAACTTCATCACAAAAGTGAAATGATTTAAGATAAGGTTACGAAACATTAGATCAAAATAGAAGCCACGTAGAAAAAATATTGAGGTAGTTAAACAAATTTTTCATTGGTGTATTCTCATTTTTTTGAGACAAAAATTTGCATATGTTTGTTTAAAAGGGTTCTGAAATTTTTCATTTTAGGATTTTTTTTTTTTTGGTTGTTCTTTATTTTTTACTTTAAATCAAATAAAGTCTTATGTGTAAAAATATAAACATGTTTCTACTTCTTGGTACTCTGTTATTCATTTATTCATATTGAAAGTTAGATTTATCAAGTAGAAGTAAGGTGTATTCTCAATTGTTTGAGCCCACTGTAACTTGGTATCCGAATCGACAAACGCACACAATATGACTCAAGTTCCACGTAGAAAGGCTTCATCACACTGGTGTTTCTCCTAAGAAAGAAAGTGGTCGAGTCCTTTGCTGTAATAATGAAATTAACCAACTAAAGACACAAATGAAAACATGTCAAATTTTCAGAAACATATCGCAAAAGAAAAAATTATTGGTCATATTCTTGTTAAAGTAGCAGAAACCATTCATATTTTAATTAGCAGGAAGATATTTATGTGATTTAATCCGAGAATATTTATAAAAATTGAAAAATAATAATAATTTCTGTACTTCATCCAGATAGAGCGGAGACATTTCAAAATATTCTAATTTTCAAGGTTTACTATTTGTTTTTACAACTTGCAACAAATTTAAAGTATCAAAATTGAAAAGAATATTTTTGTAAATACAGGCTTCGAAGAGGAAGCTATACGTTAAATACTTAACGTAAAAGAATAATTTCTGAGATAGAGAAAATTCCAAGGTCATTTATTTGACCTCAATTCCTCTCTTCACTCTCTGAAAGGAGAAATTTGGGGTGTTGCATAGATTTCGTTCTTTCTCGATTTTCCTTTCTACTTTCGAAAACAACCGGTCATCTCCCTCTTTTTCTTTCTTTTCTTTTCTTTTTTTTTCCCCCCTCCACTGAGACAATTATTAGTGTGTCGCGCTAGCATGGAGGTAGGAAAGGAAGGAGGGGCCATTCCGCGCTAGAAGTGAAGCACTGCTTTGAAGCTTGGGTCACCAGACGGGGTGTTTTTTGTTTACATTCAGAAGCTCGCTTGACAAAATTCTGATGGTATTTCGACACACGACAGTTCCATAGAAATCGAAAAAGGGACACTCTCGCATGAAAGAAACATTCATAGTGTGATGGATAATAGCAATTTGTATAGTTTACTGACATTTACGCAAAAATCACATCTTGGTTATTTTTCGATAACTAACAACAGCGATTTTGATTATGAATTTGTTTTATAAAATTCTAAGCTGTTGCACTACAAAAATATAGATTTTAAGAAAATTGCTAAAAAGAGATCTGCCAAAATTTATTTTCTAGAAGATTTGAAAAGTTTGAAACTTGATGGCTAAATGTAAATATAAAATTATGTATGTTAAAATATTTGTAATTAGGCACATAGGTCATATGTTGTTTTCACATACTTAAGACTCTGAAGTGTTGTAGAAAAAGAAAATATATACATTTATATGTATATTTGCGACGTAATTACAAAATATTTACACCCGAACGCGTCAAATCCCATAGAACTCAATGGTAAATGACCCAATGTTTTTATTAAATAGAGTAACGCATGCAAGGGCTATCTGCCTAAAGAGAGAGATGCCATCGTGGAGGAATTTTGAAGAAAAACTGACCTTTGAGTGGGTATTAAAAATAATACTTATAATTTTCATTCAAATTATATTCATATATATTTTTTATGTAAAACTTTCGGGTGTATTCTAAATTAGTGTAAATTACTTTACACGAAAAATATAGTGAATGCACAGAAATTAAAGATTTGCACATGCCGGAAATGATAAATAGGAAATATGTATGGGTATTTATGCATGTGCTTGCAAAAAGCATGTATCTGCCTTTGACAAAATACTTAAATATTCATTAAATTATTTATAAATGTATTTGAAATGAAGAATTTATTCACTTATAAACAACTGTGATAGTACTGTGAAGAAATCTAATGATTAAATGTATCTAATTTATAATGATTATAAATGTTATCTAAATATATAATAACCTTAATATTGAATTGTAAACATAAATTGAAATCCTGTTGACAAATACGTTATAAAACTATTTAAGCAAGAATTGTTCGTATTGGAAAGCAATCTGTTAAAAGGTATTGTAAAGCAAATGCTATGAGATGCGCACTTAAGAACGTAATAAAGAGTTTTGGAATATGTATTGTTGAAATGAAGGGTAAAAAAAAAAAAATCTGATAAGTATAATTAAAAGAATTATTCCCTTTACATTTTATAATAACTCAGTTACAAGTTTTAAATAATACTTAAAAAAAAAAAAAAAAAAAAAAAAAAAAAAAAAAATATTTTATTCCCTTTCAGAAATGTTCAGAGAAAGTCAAATACTATTTTCCTAATAATTCTCTAATTTAAAATGAACCGAATAGAGCATTAATTATAAATTGACTTACATTTTTCGATTTAAAAGAAGCCAAAAAATCATGTCATATTTAAGAAAGTATTTTAGGAAGAAGCTCTATAAATAGAAAAGAAATAATGCATAATTTTAATATTAATAATACAATAAACTTTGATCTTAATTTTTGTACCTTAACCGAATAAAATCGAATTACTTAATTTTTTTTTCTAATGTAATTAACGAAAACTTGTGAAAATATTTCATTCAAATTAAACCATTCTGAGAAAACTGTCCTGTGAAAAGTATAGCATTTAATTCCGTTCAGAATGAAATGTTGTTTAAAAATATGTTGTTTTCACATACTTAAGACTCTGAAGTGTTGTAGAAAAAGAAAATATATACATTTATATGTATATTTGCGACGTAATTACAAAATATTTACACCCGAACGCGTCAAATCCCATAGAACTCAATGGTAAATGACCCAATGTTTTGGTCACCACGTAGGGATCGCCAGTGCTTCAGAGCAGGGTACGGAGAAACTTGTTTAGGGCGACTCCTTCTTACTTCTTACCTCCATGCGCGCTAGTCTGTGGTGCTCGGAGAAAAATTGTTCTTAAAGATCATTGCCTTGTAAAAAGTGAACGACTCTAAATGGAGCCAAGTAGAAGTTACTGTAGATAAATGGCAAAGGGCATCTACGATGCAAGACCTGTGAATTTCCGGGAGTGCGAACTTATTTTTATGGTGGTGGTGGGGGGAGACACTGATTCTTTAGATTCCAGTCTAAAACTTACAAGGAGTTTCGGGTAATTTCCAAATGGCAATAACTTATTTTTGACCTCGCGAAAGATGTCGCCAAGTTAATATGCCAAGGTTTTATCTGACTTGAGATTTGAAATAAGATAATTTTTCTTTCATACAACAAAAAATGCTGCTCGAATTGAATCTCATGATGCAATTATTTTACTAATATTACAAAAATTATTTACTTAAATTAAAAAAATATCTTAAAAAGCTTAAAATTCTAAAGGCAGTGCTTATTCATTATGAAAACTTTCAGTTTTGTAGGAATAATTCACTGTTATGATTAAAAAAAAAAAAAAAAATTTCAGATGAAATAGCAATAGCTTTCAAAATCAGCAATTTAACAAATACAAAGTTCATTGAACGTAAGGGAAGCGATCTGGTAGCGTAAAATATGTTATGAATAGCCAGAATTGGAAAGATAGTTTTTCTAATCTGGAAAAAATTCTAATTGGAATGAAAAATTCTTTCTAATTGGAAAGATAGTTTTTCTAATCTGTTATACACAATTATTTACTTATTTACTGTATCTGTGCTTTATCTGATAAAACAGATTTGTCTAATTATTAGCTATACAGCACGAAAGCCGATTAATTTTACACCAGAGTAATTAAATAGAAATTTATTAACATATATTTTAAAATGAATTTTCATATTTTTCCCATGTGTAACGTGCACAGGACCTAGTTTCCCTTAGAAAGTCCTCCACGAAGGCATTCCTCCTTCTACGCAAATAATCCTCGAGTGCTTTGCCATAATTAAAGAAACCAAACCAACAGTTTGCCTGTGTTCGAATCCGGAAGGAAATATCAGTATTCAGCAGTCTTACTCGGCCACTAGTGAGCAAAAATGAACATGATAGACCTAAGTTTGTCGCAAATATGGATTTATCATAACTTTGATGTATGAGTAAACTAAAAATATCGAACTTGCTTTCTGATAAGAAAACAAAAATACTTCTGATTAAATTTCACGGCTTTCCAAACAGAAGCAAAATGTTATCTAAACATAAAAATTAAGATTAAACATAAATAAAATAGGAAAAAGGAAAAGGGAGGAGAAAAATATTTCACGTTAAAAATAAAAATAAAACAGAAGAAATAAATATTTCTTTATTTAAACTTCTAATACTATGCCATTCTATAGATGAAAAATCTTGATTTTTAATAATTTGGTACTTTTTATTATCATTTTGTATTGCATATTTATACATCTTTACAAAAACTAAGCACACAAATTCATAAAACGCTATTCGTGATATACAAATTCAAGCGTCATAAATTAAATGTAAAACTGAAACAGATCTTTGACCTTACACTATTTGTTTTGAATATTCAAATATTTTTATTTTTCTGTAACTTATTTTATGTTAACTTTCAATGATTTAAATGAATTATATGCATTTGTCTTTTAAATGACTTTTGTTTTTTCAAAATTTCATTTTTATATTACGAATGAAATTCTGATTGTGATTCCAGAATTTTGGTACCAGACTATAGAATTCTAGAATAAAATTGAGTTAGGAAACAAAAAACTTCAATATATCTTTCTAACCAGACTGGTTGATTGCAAGAACAAGTTTGTTCTTTTACGTAACCCGCTGAATTCCATTAACATCAGAATTTGACATTATCAAACCTTATCTTCCCATCGATACCATTCTGTCTAGATTTCACGATCCTTATGTGATAATGTTCACGATTTCATTTCTACGAAAACATTCGACCTGAATCCAATTTTCAAATTGCATCATTTGGAATTCTTGCTTGCTTTAATCTTCATCACTTGAAATGCTTAGACAGAAATCATGAGTAGCCTCTGGCAGTTCTCGCCAGCTAAAACCTCAGGTGAAATTGTTTCCTTATTAGAGATGCGCTGCTTACCTGCTGAAAACTGAGTAACTATTCTATCTATTTAGCTTAAAGATAATAACCAGAGCCGTCTGTCTTGAAAGGAGTATCTTCTCTAATGGCTGCCTGGAGGCGGCAGTTGGAATTAATTACTTTGTTCACTCAATGGTGACGACAGAAATGGGTCGAATACACAATAATAAAAATATGCCTCCTTCAGAATGAATTAGATACAAATTTTCTATGAATGGGGTACCATATCAAAGGTAACATTTCTGCTTTATTTGGAGTTTAGCATCCAAGCATAATACACATCTCACACTGTAACAAAATAAAGTTTGTACCAGTTTGCCGTAAACTTGGATTTGTCACAACTTTGACACACGAGTGTTACAAATATCGAAGTTGCTTTTTGATAAGAGAACAAAAATGCTTTTGATTAAATTTTTCATTGGGTAGATACATATATAAAATAGAAAAATCTAACGCGGACACCACATGACTTCCTTGTACGGAATATTAAATTATACGCATATTTTTGCTGCATTTCACTTAAACTTATTTCCTCGAAATTTATTACTGATTTATTTCTCATTCAATTAGTTCAGTACTCACTTCGCGGCAAGGCAAAAGGGTTATAAAACCTCAAAATATTTTCATTGAGAACAGAAAAATGTAGAAAAATATAGAACATCAAATACAATTAAAAAATTAAAAAAGAAACAATTTTTACAATTAAAATTAGAGTTTCTATGCAAAAGCAAGCAATCCGACCTGTGGGCAAGAAGGCAGATTTTCAGTGCATGAAACTGAAAGTTTACATTTGGTCCCACTCGGAAAAAAGACACTGAAGGTGCAGAAACTGACTTGATTCACTATTCTGCTAAGTTTCAAATGTAAACAAATATGACAGCTATTACAAAGACAAATTAGGTTTAGCTACACTTAAACAACTTTTAAATTGTTGATAATTCTACAACTATTGCATGCACATTAAATAAAGGCATAAAAACCTTAACCGGAAGATAAGAACAACATAATTCAATCATTTTGAAAACCAAAAATGTGCAATTCATCAACATACACGAATTAAAAAACTGAGCGCAAGGAGCAGAGTAACGGAGTGGATACATATATATAAATATTTGGTATGGCCGATTGCGACCAAAAAGGGAAGTGCATAACTACATGTTATAATAGTCCCATATACAATATTTTAACATTCTGAAGCTAGTCGTTTTTGAGTTATGCGAAATACATCCATACATACATACATACGTACGTACGTACAGACGTCTCGAAAAGTCTCTTTTGAACCCATTTTAAATCAATTTTATAATCCGTTTGGGAAAAGAAAAAAAGGTTCTTTATTCTGTCCTTGCAAACAGATGTCACGCAAAAGCATCGTTAAATTGCTTTCGATAGCGGTCAAAATGAATATTTTCGTTGAAATTATGATACCCGGAATTTTTCGTGATTACAATGCTTCCTTTACAAGGAAGTAAAAAAGGAAAAGAAATATTTCATATTTAAAAGAAGAATAAAATAGAAAAAAACAAATACTTCTTATTTAGACTTCTTCCAATATTATGACATTCTACAGATGAAAAATCGTGATTTTAATAATTTGGAATTTTCTACAAATACTCCATGTTCTTAGATTAAATATGAGATATCAGTATTGAAAGATATTGATACACTGTATATACTGTAACATTATTCTCCATTTATCTGCCGTCATAGAAATGAATCGGTGCACAATATTCCAAAGAAATCTGAACGACTAAAACCAATTTAACAAATTAAAATTTGTAAGCGAAATCCGGGAAGCTGTAGTAGTCTTGATTCATTAGACAGGATAGACTGAACATTATAAAAACGAAAGGAAAGACTTGTTCCAAAAGTAGGTTTGCAGAGCCTTCACAAAAATACAAAAGCAGGTTTGCCCAGACAACAGAAGGTCATCGCGCCCGTCTTAAATTCCAAGCATCCGATGCATTTTGGAAATTTCCAAACGGAAGTGCAACTAGATATTGCACCCGACTTATGTGATCACATTATTGTGAGTAACGAGCCTTTTGGTTTATTTTAGAAAGGCTCGTTCAAAATGATGATAAGAAACATATGAGTTTGCCATAAATACAACAAAATTCCGATGATATAAGAATTTTGGTATTTTGTAAACATTTACATTGAGGAAATGAATTTACCTATTTCGAAGCAATCCATGATAGACAATTAAGAAACTATCTATGAAATCATTCATTCGAATGGTGGCACTGGAAAAGACTTTACGTAAAACCAGAAGTAAGAAAAATAACAATGTATGCGATGGATAATTAAAGAGAAAGCACAAATGCTAATGAAGTTATTTAACGCTGTTTAGCACAAAAAAGGAAAAGCAAATTTTTCTTAAACAATGCGAAAGAAAATGAAACCAGATTTTTCATCCTTTTCTTATTTTAACCACTCAAACGGACGCTAGATATTTTGTTCTATAATGGAGACAATAAGAGAAAAAATTGTAAATATTAGATAAGACTTGGAGAAAAAGACACAAAGAAATGCTTTCAAAAGTTAATGGTGAAAGGAAGATTTTTAATACTTAAAAGCTACAATAAAGGGCGTTAATTTAGATTACAAACACAAAAGAATGAGTATACTGGGGAAAAGACTTAAAAAGCCGTTTAGACTAAGAATAATTAACAAAAAGATTCGATACGGTCGGGATTCTTTTCTGATATAATGAATCATTTCCTGAAAATGCAATTTGAATACGTATTTTATTCGTAAAAAAGTATGCAATATTTTTCTATTTGATCATCAAATGTCGCTGAAACATCTATATGGATTATGTGTACATTTATATACATAAGTAACATAGTTTTGGAAATTAACAATGAATCTTTTTTTTTTTTTTTTCCCTCTCTCTAAAGAATTATTCTTTTCTTCATTTCGAAGTTTACCATTTATTCAGAACATAATTACGGCCTAAATTTCTGCTGTGTTTTTTCATAGCTTGTAGAGACATTAGGTATTTTTCGAAAGCAAGAAAGATGAAAAATGAAGAGAGATGAAAATTTTTTGAAAGCAAGAAAGATGAAAATTTTTTGAAAGCAAGAGAGATGAACAACGCCTTCGCCCGGATCGAACCACGGACCTCTGGAATACGCGCCCAACGTGCTGACGTCTACTACTCCACGAAGGCCTGCTAAGAAGGCGGGAGCTTATAAGCTTTGTTTTGGTATGGTTTACTTGGTTACGGAAAAGGACACTAGGACTAACTGCCTAAGAGGGCGGATGCCTTTGTGGAGGACTTTCTAAAGTAAACTGGCTCGTATACCCGTTACACATAAGAAAAACTACGAAAACGCACGTGCAGGACGTCCGTTTGCCAGGATTCGGACTGAACTACCAGCGACTTTACCGTTCGCCCGTTGTTGGGCTCATAGCTTTGGAGTGCCGTTTGATGTTCTTCAGGTGCTTTTTCCAGATGCTTATAACAGTTCAGATAACTATAATTTCCATTCTTTATCCACAAGTTGTTTCGTATTACTCTCTTTTCGATAAAAATAAGATAGCTTGCCTTTCCAGTGCATGGGAAACTGCAAAAATTAAGTAGAAAGTTTTTAAGAGCTAACAAGACACCAACTCTACTGATTTGAAGCTAGAAGACGCGCTGCAGCACACATCGTACTTTTTTAAAGTTTACTTGGAATTTTATTTATTAAATAAAAAAGTAATAATTTTTTTCTTCCTTTTATTTTACAATCAATGCAGCAGTTTGACAGAAATGCTCTTACATCCTTTTCCAGTAACAGTCCAATCTATTGCATCTGAAATCTAAATCAATGAACTTTCAAATTTTTTCTTTATTCTCTTTTATATTTCTAGTATATTTTGCATTAGTTTTATTACCTTTTAAGTGTTGTATGTTATCAAATTTTTCTTTATTCTCTTTTATATTTCTAGTACATTTTGCATTAGTTTTATTACCTTTTAAGTGTTGTATGTTATAATCTGGCATCAGTTCGCTAAAGATATAACTTGCATAAACTGCTTTCGCGAAAGTTTGATAAAAATAACAAGCATTTTACAAATCAAAATCTCATTTTATGATAAGGTTTCTATTTATATTCTTTTACTATATTTATGCAGTTACATACGAGGCCATAAAAAATGAGGAGTTCTCAAAATAGAGTTTTTAATCAAATTTTATTGAAATTAGAAATTAACCTCAACTTCCTTTTTTTTTTTTTCAAATATGAAACAATAAATTGACTCATATGTATTCTTCAGTCAAGAAAAATAATTTTATACTAAGTTAATAAAAAAAGTTTCTTCATTAATGCCCTCCACCTGGCAACAAATTAAAAGAAGTTAATGCTATGAATTCCCACTTACGTACAGCAAATTTCAGCTAGCTTGAGTGTATGCAATGTTAGATACTAATTTTTTTAATGCAGCGAAATTTAAATTAAAGACTGCTAATACTGCACGAGGGTTTTATACTCTACATTATTCTAAAGAATTCTTCTGCTTTTTTTTTTTTTTTTTTTTTCTGATAAACCAAAGCGCATATATTTTTCTTAAATTACTGCTCGCTGTAGTTTCTTCTATTTTGGATTACAGGAAGTTATACACAATACCAACTTAAGACCTTTCGTGAGATGAAAACATTGGAAACCATTACATAGGGAAAATTAATTAACCACTAGAATTTCGAAAATATCTTGTCTTGATAGTTTCAAAAGAAATAATAGAAATATGTTTTCGGTAACCTTGATGTAATGTCAAATAGTGAATGTTAATATATATTATTTCTGGTTAAGTATTAATTATTATTAATTATAACTTTACTCCGGTCTATTCTGTGTCAAGAGACTTGTTAAGGGATTTAGAAGCAGAACCCTCGTTTATTCCCTTTGATATCTTAGCATAACTAGCTTTAAATCCTGATTAAATTAATAAAGTAAATTAATTTTAAATGAAACAGTATGCACTTGGAACAGAAATATTTCTAATAACGTTATAACAGAATATTTTAGTAACGTTATAATCAGAGTACATACGGAATATAATGATATATTCATATTTAAGATCTAGTATAAATAGCCTGAAGTGATTCTAATTGTTAATTTTCCTCTAATTGCAAAAGGATACTTTAAATCTTAAAGGACACCCAGACAATATAGTAGTTAATGGCGCTTAATGCGACACGAAGGGCCTGGGTTCGAATCTTGGAGAAGGTACGGATGTTCGTAAATGTATAGTGTTTGTGCGGCATGGTGGCATTCAAAATACATGGCGAGACGAAAGTCCTCTTAAGTGGTTAAGTGGATGGTAGGACAGCCTCGGATCCGTTCACAAGCGTACTTCTCTTCAAAATTGGGGCGGAACTGGGCAAAGTCGTACTATCATGGTGCTAAAGGTACTAACATGGTGCGTTTCATGGCGCTCAAGGTACTATCATGTTGTTATATGGTGCTATCACTATATGGTGCTTAAGGCTGATGTCAACGACAGACGCTAACTTACAGTTCTCGTCTCGATAACAATCGTGGGCTTGTTCTAATTACGCCAGACAAGTGAAATTAGCAACAACAAATTTTGAAAGAAATCTGCTGATAAAAATATAACAACAATAACCCTAAATAGATAATTCTAGTTCATGGCATTGCAAAAACACATTTCAAGAGATAGGTTAAAAATTTAAATATTATGCCTTTTACAAATCGCAGATCAATTTCGGTATTAGAACATTCCTAATATTTAAGAACTGCAAAAAAATTACAACGTTGATTGCTGTTTATTACAAAATATTTGAATTTTTTATTACTACTGCATTCCATCGAAGAAAATTATTTCCAAACACTTAAGTTGGAGTTTACATTCAGTTAATAATTTGTATTTCATCACCTTCAGCTATAAAAGTATTTGTGAACAAGTATGCTTTAAAATTATTAGACGACTTATATCTTCCAGGCAGAAGAGGCCGCAACCGTTTTGGGGTGAAGCATAAATCTTAATGATGTTCCATGTCTTTCACGCAAGTGTGTCAGCAACTCCCGTAGCTGACATACATTCAAGTTCCACAGAAGGCAGATCACGTAACTAAACTAACGAGTGAGAGGGTACAGAGGTAAGCCTTCTTGGCGAAACAAAAGTGCTGCCACAAAGGAGGAAAAACAAAAGTGAAATTTCTTTTTCCAATTCGTGTTATAAATATCAGTCGGTCGCATGACCCATCGACCAAGGAAAGAAACGAGGAGGCGTGTGTGGATGCCTCAGAGAAACGTGCTCGCAAATAACTGGACTTCCCGTCATATTTGCAGGCGTTATAAATACTACGTTGTCGGAAGCGGGAAAAATATAAGTGCGGTAATTTTGGAAAGTAATTTGCATATGTTTAAAAACTTCATGACATTGATTATGATTTTACGGCATACTTGTTTCGATTGTACACAGGAACTCATTATTGAATGCCTTTTAAATAAACAAAATAAGGGATATAAATGGCAGCCCTAATTTTTATAAAAGACCTATATTAATACCTAAAGCTATCCAACTAAAACTTTGCATAGAAAAGAATATTCATATCTACAAAAACGGCACAAATATAATTCAATGTTTGTTTTATATAATGATCCGGGGGGGGCGAACTTCAGTACGAGACGTAAGCTAAATTTGTAGGTTGTTAAAGTGGAAATGAAGTACTTGAATGTAAGCGATCAAAATCTTTCAGCCATAAACTCTGATCTTTGACATCGAAGCTGGCAGATTTAGAAACTGAAAATGATAGTCACCTGTCCGTCTGTATGAGCGCAAAACGTAGATAACATGCTAATGCATAATGCGCTAGCTCTTTCGCTCCGTATTCTCCTGTATTTCTCATTATCATAATTTCGGGTGTCTGTACAAATCGTTACCACAATTACTATAAGTTGATATATTAATTGAATACAACTAAGTAAGCGAGGGTTTGGAGAGGATTCTGTTGAGAAGAACCTGAGAAAACTGGCTTGTATTCATTAAATGATGCAGGACATTTGACCTACGCTGTTAATCTTAAGAGTAGAAATACAAACCAAATGAACTAACTTGAACTACAGATCATAAGTCCGTGTAATTAACGAAATACGCATTGATTATTCGAACTAAGGAGGATTATTAAAGAAAAATGGTTCATATTCACATGAGACACAGAGGAAACCATAAAAACTCCCATGCAGACAGCTCATTCGCCTGTATTTGAGTCAAATCAAACTACCAGTGTTCAGCGATTTTACCGATCACTTACTGTGGTCGACTAGAAAGTAAATTGTAGGATGATTGACGGAGTTCTATTTTTTCCTTTATCGTATTTTCTTTTCAGCAAAAATTATGTACACTTCGAAAAATAAAATATAGCCATGCCTCCTATAACACCGTAGACAGATTCCTAAAAAACACCGTGTGGTGTGAAACACTAATATGCAAGACTAACAACCAATATAAAATGGAAGGATGAGTTCCGAAAACTTTTAAAAACAGAATATTTTGTTTTAATTCAACAATTTTTGACTGAAATTCTAAGCACATGTGAAACAAAAAAAAAAAAAAAAAAAAAAAAATTATGTTCTTATTTAATGCAAGCTCATTTAATTTAATTGAATTTAAATTTCTTATTGATGACTATTCATCACAATGAGGCTAGAGCACTTTTTAGCTTGAAATCACTTTCTGAACCCCTTTTCTTGTTAAGATTTTTTTGCATCTTCTTGTCCTCTTTAAAAAAATCTGCCATTTTAGTCTTCTTGGTGACCCTTTGAAGTTCGTCGTAAATATCGTTGTATGGAGATAAGCAATTTTCGAGCTCGTTTTTCAAATTTCGGCTTCTTGGGTCTTCAGTCAAGAAAAATGATTCAAGACTTTTTGCTAAGGTAAGTCTTTTCCATAATCCCCCCTTTTTTTTGCAGTAAAATTAGTAACTTAACAACTTTCATCAAAGATGGCGTCTTCAGATTTGATTAGATTAACAATTTCGAGTTCCATTCCCATTACATTCTCTTCGCCGGTTTCTTCTATCACTAATGCTAGTTCTTGGACGTTCTCTACTCACAAAAACTTCTCATACGGTCAATTTACCACATCATAATATCCTCCTGAATCCCACTTTGTGAGGATTCAAGCAAGCTTTTTACTGATGTTGGCCATATATTCTTCCAACGCGCAGTTAATATTCATTTTTTATTCTTTTACCGAAAGTGATATGATTTTGATACAAGTTTAAATCGAAAACTCTTTACAAGCTTTCATTACATCAAATGATTTCGAATCAGTTGTGTCTAAAATCCAATGAAATGATTTTCTTATGTAGAACGTTGTAAAAGCATGAATGAAAGACATAATAATAAAATGACATGGCATAACCCTGATTTAAAGGTATGATCAACGAAGTAGTATTCGGTGCCAAAAACTCTACTTTGATACTGGAAAGTGTTAAATTTAGTGCATGACCTGGAATAATAATAGCAGTAATAAACTAGTAGTAATAACACTCTGAAGCTCATACATATTTTTTTTTTTTTGGTTTAAATAATTTTCAACCACCGGCAGAACACAGTTGAAAAACCAGTCTTTAAATAAATCCCCTGTCACCCAAGCTTTTGAGTTTGCTCTGCAGTGTACTGGTAAGGTGTTTTTATTTTCCTTTTAAATGTGCGGGAATTAAAAGATCTATAAACTAGCATCAGCTTTGCCATTAATTGCACTAGATGTTTAGAATAAACTTACGAGTTTAAACAAAAATATTGTTTACATGAATTAAAAAATTAAAATTTTGTTAAGGTGATAAAGAGTAATTAAAGTTCTACTACATTTTTATCAAATTTCAAGAAAGTAAACAATCTTTTACAATTTACAACAAAACTTTACTTTTCAAATTAACAATTAAAAATCGATTCATCTAATATTACTATTATTATATTTTAAATTACTTTTTTAAAATCAATTTTTTCAGAAAACGCGGATGTCAATTAAATTAAAACTCTTGATTATTTAACAAAGTTAGATAATTAAAGCAAATACGGCATTAATACAATTACCATAACGAGAACTTTCAGAATTTATTTTATATTCCATTTTAGCGCAAACTTAAGGAAAACATAGCTCTAGCTTCAGCGGCTCTTTCGGCATTATCAATCCCAACCGGATCTTTTCTTCAACTCATCGCTATTAAATGCACTTAGCAGAACGATCTTGGGAGTATATTTGTAAGATTCACCGAAGAGTAACGACGTGTAAATAGGTCGGAGGAAAAAAAAAAAGAAGATTACTTGTTGAAACGTTTCGGATATTCCCAGATCGGATGCTTTAGAAACCGAGGATTTCATACTTATGCTTTATGGGTCAATCCAGAAGCAGGCTTAAAAATATAAACATGGAAATGATAATTACACGATTAAATAAATATTCTTCAGAAGAAAAAAAAAGATTTTTCTTGAGGTATTTTGCGAAGTGTTTCTGTACTTGAAAATTTCGAAACCTTTTTCTTTTTCATAGGTCTTAACTAAGATATTGTTGCATTCTTTCGTACGTTACTATGTGTTAAAATTGTATAAAGGATTGCATTAAAAGCAAAGCAGAGTCTTTGATTAACCCACATTATTCGAAATAAGCCTGCAAGAATTAAAAAACAATATTCCCCGAAAATTGTATCTGTAAATATTCAATAAATTTTATCCGAACTGGATATGTTTAATTTTTCTTATAATTCCGCTCGCAGAAAGTTCACATAAGATATTTCAAGAAGCCACTGAAGCAGCATTTCTGCATATTAAAACCAAGAAGGTAGTAACAATCAGCCGATAACTGATGCAGCCGCTGAATATTTTGGCGAAAGCTAGAAAACACAAGGCAAATTCTACTGGACATTTTTGTGACAGTTTAATACAATGAAATTTATCGCATGATAAATTTTTTGTCATCTAATACTTATCGTGATTGTCATGGAAACAAAAGAATTCTAATTAACTATAAATACAAAATATACATTTTTATTTTCAAACTAGCTGCATAATAAATCACATGCAATATAAAAAGAGAATGTGTTTTTTTTTTCTTTTTTTCTTTTATGTAGCATTAAATCAAGTATGAACTGTACAATAATGATTCTGATTAGTCTTTTAAAACATACAATTCTATAAATATTTTCTAACTTTTTTATCATGCGAAGTAGGAAAGATTGGTTACATTTCTTAGAACCGTTTTTAGTAACTTAATAATATGCAACTGCTCATGACAGTTCTTATTTCTCACGGTAATTCGCTTTCAGTTTACTTCTGCGCAAAAGACTATAAAGTAGCAAAATACCCATCTAACTAAAGATCTTGAAAGGGAAATTTCCCATTCATGTCTCAAAAAACACTCAGCGCACATTAACACATACATTGCACTACCATGCTTTTCAATTCAATGCTCTGCACTGAAAACGAACTCAACTTTCCTTCAATAATAAAAAAAGCCTGTAGATAAAACAAATCTTTTTAAAAAATATCGTTCAAGCGTAGAATTTCCTTTTGGTTTCAGCGATTACAGATGTCAATAAGCCCTTTTGTTTAGCGACTGAAAGAAATGGAAACGAATTAGCTCAAGCGTGAAATGTTTATG
This sequence comes from Stegodyphus dumicola, assembly GCF_044657685.1. Lineage (NCBI taxonomy): Eukaryota > Metazoa > Arthropoda > Arachnida > Araneae > Eresidae > Stegodyphus > Stegodyphus dumicola. Next base: position 14,791,722 of record NC_140775.1, on the reverse strand, counting down.
TATCTCAAAATAGTAACAATAAAGTTAACCATTTTTTAAAATTCCTTCGTTCTCATATAAACTTGAACTGCCGTGTTTAGATAATAAAAACTTGAAACAATTTATGTTATTTAGAAATTATTTTGCATAATTCAAAATGAAAGGAGAAATATCCTCTATTTTCTAGGCTATGGAGTGAGTGAGTGAGTGAGAGATTATGGCGCAAAACCAAAGTTGATTATAGTGCGCCAAACGCGAGATGGGGGTGAGTACAATTGATGAAATTAAAATACAATAAATAAAAACAAGTAGACAAATGTGTCAAATCCAGAGGATGAAGTCATATAAAAACAAGTTAAAATCACACATTTAAAATTCAAGACACAATTTTCAAAACAAATTACATTAGGTGATAAAAGCCAGTCTCTTTTAAATAATAAAATAAATTACAATTCACCTCCCTTCCGATTAAACGGTCGAGAGGTAAGTCACAGCTATTAAAATACTTCTGACGAAGATTATTAAAATATGAACACTCAATTAAAATATGACGGACAGATAGACAAACATTACAATTTGAACAAACAGGCTCATTCTCTGCTTTTAAAAGGTACCCATGTGTCACTCTTGTGTCACCAATTCTGAGGCGAGTCAAAAGAACTTCTTCTTTACGATTTCCAGCAAAATCCCAATGCTCAATTCTAGGCTTTACATGTCTTAACTTGTTTTGACGCTGAACATCCCAAAATTGCTGCCATTTTTTACGTATCTTCTTTTTCACAACACAAGAGATGTCTCCGAAAGGGATGAGGCGACTGGACAGTTCAACAGCAGATTTGGCTGTGATATCTGCCAGCTCATTCCCTTTAATTCCCACATGACCGGGAACCCAGCAGTACAGGATTTCATATCCACGACTCGTTAGGTTTATATGTATCTTGAGAACATCCACTATGGCTGGGTTTTGAGTGTTAGAAAAAGCTTCTAAAGATTTCAGTGCACTATAGGAGTCTGTATAAACTATAAACTTTTTGTGGCAAAGCCTAGAGATGTACAAAAGACCATAATATATTGCAGTTAGTTCAGATGTTAAGACAGAGGAGGCATGGTGCAAGCGTCTGCCCTCCATGTGGTCTTCAATTACAAATGCTATCCCGACATGATCTTTTGACTTGGATCCATCTGTATAAACTGGAAGATAACTGCTATATTTGTGCCTGTGCTCAGCAAAGAGTTGTCTATAAATGATGTCATTGGTGCTTGCCTTGACGTGATGCTTGAAAGCATCAAGAAGCTGAATCCGTGCATTTTCCCAAGGTGGGAATTCAAAATTCTGTATTGCTTGGGGGCGCATATCAGAGAGGGAAAGTTCCTCAATGATAGGGCGAACTCTTAAAGGAAAGGTAGGAACACAGGATGGACGTGTTTCAAATAAAGTGTTACACACATCATCAAGTAAGTACAGTTTATTGGGATGTTCAGGTTGTGATAGAATATTAAAATATTGCAATAGGGACAATTGCTCACGCCTCAGATAAAGTGATGGTTCGTTAGAGTAAACATACAGTAAACATACAGGCTCTGGACAGGAGAAGTTCTGAAAGCTCCTGAACAAATCCGCAGAGCTTGATGGTGAACAGGATCGAGTTTTAACAAAACTGATGACCGAGCGGATCCGTAAACAACTGAGCCATAGTCCAGTCTAGAGCGAACAAGGGCTCTGTAAATGCGAAGCATGGAGCAACGCTCTGCATCCCAGGAGGTGTTCGCCAACACTTTTAAAATATTTAGTGTTTTTAGACACTTCTTTCTCAGGTTTAAAACATGTGGAAGGAAAGTCAATTTCTGGTCGAACGTTACTCCTAAAAATTTTACTTCGGGCGCAACTGGAATAATTGAACCATTGAGATATAACTCAGGTTCAGGATGGAGACCTCGCTTCCTAGAAAAGTGCACGCACACAGTTTTTTGTTTGGAAAAAGTATCTAGGCTATGGAAGGAAAACAGAAAATAAAATTTCTTGCAATGATTAGATAATGTGGCTTCAGAATTGTAATCTAATTTTTCTATCTGTACATCAATAAAAACAAAGAATATATCGAAATCATATTAACTTTCAGTTACTAAAATAAAATAAAACTGAAAGAAAAAAAAAAAAAAAAAAAAAAAAAAAAAAACTCTCTGAATTAAAATGTAAACAAAAGTATTTTTAATTCTTTAAAGAAAATTTCACTAGCAAAAATAATTCCAATCAGAAACAAAATACGCTGAAAAAGCTTAATGAAATTGAATTGGAATAATGTATCTTCCCAGCACTGTCATTAGGAAAGTTTAGTTTATTTGGTTATGCCAAAGCACATGAGGGCTTCAAATGACACCAAAAAGAGAAAAAATATAAGTGCTAATTCCTGTGGAATTTATTCCTTTCGGAAGTGCATTCTTACCTCAAATAATGTCTCCCTTTTCTCGAAACTCTAGAATAACATTCTTGTGCACAGCTGCATTGAATACAACACGCCCTCTTTGCAGAATTATTTACTCCCGAATCTGTCTGATATCTGAGACCCCGACGAAGGAGGTTTACCGGATGTGTACCGGCCTAAGGGCAAGTAATCTCAACAAAAGTGCTATTGACGAATGAAGGGTTATTGTAATTGGCCATTTATCGCCGTACTGGTTATTTTTTGTTATCATACTTTTACGTATGTTGTAATTACTATGTGAATGGGTTTGGGGAATTTTCGTAAAATACCTTTCTCTTATCTTTAGTGTATAGTATCAAGAACTTATGATTATCGTTATACATATGCATGCATTAAAACTAATCAGTCTCCTCAAAAGATATATTAGATATGTGATTTTACTCATGCATTATTTCATCGTACAAATATAAATATATATTTCCGGCATATATGTATATAATATCTGGAGTGTGCAGTCGTTTTTAAAATACATGAAATTTTAAATATTGAAATTTATGAAATCAGATTGAAATCTGTGTTATATTTTATTATCTATTTAATGAAGAGATACTTATTTATTATTGAATTAATGGAGAGATACTTTTTTATTGTCGAGTGGCTTTCAAATATTATAAAAACTGTGTAATGGATTTTTTTTTGCTAAGCAACTTTTTCCGAACATTACGCTCTGTTAATTCTTTGAATATGTCCACTGTATTATGGAAAGAAACCTGACATTGTATTAAAAATATATTTCCCTAAAAGTTTTAAGGAAGGGAATTATTATTCATTTTCTCAAATATTTGTTTTTATATATTACGTAATGAATGTGAAAATTTGTATAACTGCTTGGTTTTTATGACTGCAACTTTGAAATCAATCAAAAATAAATATTTAGGTCAAAAGAATTGTGCATGTAATAAAAATTGTCCAAATATATATTTTCATGTTAACAGAATTTGTTTTTTTTTTTTAATTTATTATTATTATTTTTATATAATGCACAATTATGTCAGAGTTAATCAATGCAGAGACTCCGTGTTGATTTCTACAATATTTTTCCTTCTGTTCTTACTCTACAATATTTGTCCTTACAATCGTAAAACTGCATATTTGCGAAAAGTACAGATATAGTTTCTCTGAAAATAAAAATAAGACTTTTAAGTAGTGTCTTAGATATCAATTGTTTTATCTTTATTTACAAATTAGGGCGTAATCCGGCAGATTACTGAAAAATTTAGACGACTGAAAAACTAAAGAATTTTGAATGCAAGAATTAGTATTAGATAATTTTTTATACAGATTTTATTGCTTATTACTACATTTAACTACACTTGTTGTTGCAGCTAATGTAAAATTTATTGTTTCTGGTTAAAAAGTTGTTCTTTTTTACATTTTTTCACTTTTATGAAGAAAGTTGGAAAGCTGAAGTATGGTGCAACATTTATTTTATGTAATGACTACAGAAAAGTAGGACCAATTATGATGTAACAGGAAAAACAAGGAAGCCAACAAGTTTAAGGAAGTGTCTGCAGATATCAATCTTAACAGCTAGGTACAATATCCTACATATTAGTCAAAGTGTAACAAATTTTTAAAATTTTTGACCCATGTGGGCACTTAAATTATAGACATAGAGATCTTATATAGATTCAAGTAATGAGATATTAATAAGTGGTCTTCAACCTGTCTCCTATATCTGGCACAACCAGATATTTCACAACTCACTTTACATTTTCACCGCCATCTCCTTTACAGTTTCTAATGGACTCATTTTTTAACACCGATTATACATGTATTTATATCTACATAATCTATATATTCATCATATGATTGTTTCTTTTATTGATGTTTTATTTCTTAAGAAATTGATATGATTTTAAAAAAGGACAACATTTATATTATAACAAAATCATTTAATTAAGGTGACCATTTTTTTCTTACAATAAAAAGGAGGATAAAAGGCAAACGCAAAAGCAAAAAAAGCAACCAACATTTGCGTCTTCACAAAAATTTTTTAAAGCAGTCTCACGAACCGTAAAACGACCTGAAATACAAATATTTTTTTCTTATTATTACTTCTACATCAATTGGCATGGCAGATGACATTGTGTTTATTGCATTTGACAAAATATTACAACCTATGCGTAGTGTTTTCTTTTGGAGTAAATCTGGTAATTTTACATAGACATTATTTACTCCTTTGTGTCTTCGCCCAACAAAATTTGTGTTTGTATTATCTGCTGTTAGTGCAACAACTTTTATATTTCAAATTGTTTTCATTTATTACTATGTATAGATGGTTCGTCAAACTCCGCAAGCAGTTTCGCGCTCAATGGACTCCAAATTAAAAATTTTTATGTGAATGCCCTTGTTAACATTATAATATCTTACTAGTATTGGATACAATTCTGTTTCAATATGATTCGATGCATCAGATAAAACCGTTAGAAATGCTGCATTTTTCAAGTCTTCTGCAAGTATATCATCACAATTATTACACTCAGAGTATAATAATTATACAGCTACATAAGTTGTCAATGACACTTATTAAATGCTGTGGTTTGTGAAATGCACAGAAGTTTTCATTTTACTGCTTACTTATTTATAATTATTGATCATTTTTAACAGTTACAGTGAAATCGTTGGAGCAACCACTTCGTGAAAATGAGTAATGTTTCTAAGATCATAAATAAAACTTCACAGAATTCATTTTTAAATATTAAAGTTTTAATAAAAATATAAACTTTAAATATCCCTCTATAAGATGATGGATTCCATGAAAGATAAGAGCCATGGATGTCCTTCTTACAGAGATTTCACTGTGTAGATATTTATTTAATGCTATTTCATTACTCATTATTTGCTTCTGCTCTTTCACATAAGCTATATGCATGATGCTTAAAAGGTTTTCGGAAATATGTTTAACAAAAATTTATAATTTTAATCCAATAGTACATATTATTACATTTTTTCACATTTCAGAAATGTATAATATGGAATTTTTATTTAGTTTCTCAAGGGAGGGTAAGAAACTTAGCATCATGATGTGTTAATAAAATAAACACCTTGAATTTTTAGCCATATATAATTTATCAATGCATCGTCTCATGAAAAAGTTCTCAGGTTTAATATTTGAAAATTATGGAAAATTTTAACTTTTGTTTAAAATAAAAATTCTGGTTTTTATGTAATGAATCTCATTGCTAATGTTGGAAATAAAGATAAATTGTAACAGATGGGAGATTTCACTGATATGAAGTTATGGCAGTAAAAATTTGTTCCTGTTAGCATAAAGCTTCTGATGATAGTACTCAAACTTACTAATACTACTTCTAATATGTAATAGTTTGAGAAGCCAATAGAACTTTGATAATTCAAAATTTGTGATAATTTAAATTTATATTTCTCTTTCCCTGATGACTTGTTTTAAAAATGAATACTAACTTTTCTTAATAAATCAAATAGAACTTTGATAGTTCAAAATTTGTGATAATTTAAATTCCTCTTTCCCTGATGAGTTTGTAGAGACATTAAGTTATTTTGAAACAGGAGACATGAAAAATGAGCAATGCCCTCGCCGGGAATCGAACCACGGACCTCTTGAATACCCGCCCAGCGTGCAGACCACTACACCATGAAGGCATGCCAAGAAGGTCGGAGATATACCTTTAAAGTTTTATTAAAATGTATACTAACTTTTTTAATAAGTCAAATTTCTTTGGCTGCTATAATCAAAATTTCAATCAAATTTTCAATTTACTCCAAATTCAAAATTTCGAGTAAATTGAACTTCTTGCAAAGGGTACTATCCCCCCCCCCATATTTTTTGCCTATTTATCCTAAATTCGTAGAGGTTGTTCTAACTTCTCAGAAGATTCTAATCTATTGAAACATGGAATGTTAACAAATATGTAGAAGTCTTCAGTAAAAAGTGAACTTCCCTTTTTCGTCCCGACAAGCAACTGAAATATTGTAACATGAATACAAGCCTGTATCTCAAAAATCCTGCACAAAAAGCATCCCTTCTTTTAGCAGATGTCCCTTACACACTTTACTTTGAAACAAAATCTACCTTGGTAAGTAATTTAAGTTTTTCGAAGGCAGTGTTTTGTCAATATTCAAATCTTTTAAACGTACCAGTAATATTTTTAATAAATATTTAAAGCTATCATGTTTCATACAGCATTATTTATTATGAAAGAACACAATTCTTAGTTTAAGGATGCTAGCATATGAAAACACTGCAGCTTGGTTTCCTTAATCGATGCTATATCTTTTGGTAGCTCTAAATTTGAATAGTAAATTATTAGTGCTATGCAACTCTTGGTCACTTTGGCATTAATTAAATCACACTGTTTCCTTTGCTTGGTCCTAATACTTATATAATGTGTCGTATATGACTTCAGAAAAAAAAATTCAAACTTTTGTCAAACACCGCAGAATGATATAAAAATGAGAAGCAATGATAAATGAGAAGCAATGATATAAAAAGCATGATTGCCAGTGCCCGACTTAGCCTAAAGGGGACCGGGCCAAAAACTGTTTTGGAGCCCTCCTATGCTTTACTACTTCAGTAACGAACAAGCGAACTTTTTAAATATATTTAAATTTTTAAAATAATAAACTTTCTATTCGATTTGGAGGCCCTTCTGTGACGTGGGGGCCTGGGGCAACTGCCCCTGCCTTAGGCAGGCTCTGATCATTGCATAACCTACAAAGTACATATCTGAGGACTATATTTCCCACCTATTTGAGTCCCTACTGTCATACTTTGCTTTCTCCCTTGAAATTGGTATTATACTGCTAGCTGCTAAACTTGCTATACCATGACGGCGGCATGCGACAAATGTCAAATTTGCCTAAAGTACTACATGATGGAATGTGCAAATAGTTAACGATCAGCATTCTAGCGCATGCACACAAAGCAGGTATGAATAACATCTGCATTGTGTATAAATGTAAAGTCACACCGGGATTTTCATTTAGAAATCGCAGCTGAACATAGGTCGTTTGAGTATTACACCTACGAATATATCATAAGCAACTCATATTACGCCTACGTATTATGAACGAAAAACTCCTATCAGCACCTGTCAGAATTCGACTGCTCCATAATTGGAGGGTTTATTGGTCCACTAGCGCCCAGAGGACAGCCATATCCTCTCGGATTTTGCGGGATTGTACAATTACTTCACGTGCCCTGAGTCAGGAATTTGGCTCCTTATGTTCAGGACGACAAATGTCTGCACAGACCGCGCCATGACGTTTGTAGCACCACAGACTATTAGCACTGCGATCGTTATTACGGTTTTCATTGATGACGCAGCAGAGACAGGCGTACGTACCAGTAGTTTGATGAACGACGATACCGGACACAAGAGTGCTACCACATCCTCTTTTTAGAGGTTCTGCTTCAGCATCATGATGAAACCCGGTTCTGCGTCAGCCATCATGATGGACGTATCCATATGTGGAGGTGTAGCAATTTTAACGCCCAAAAGCAGAGTATTTTAACCATCAGCTGTGTGTATTTAGAAATATTATATGATCATCATGAAACATGCAAGAGAAATGAGAATACAGAAATGAAAATATGATGGAAGCTTATGAGTCTACGCTTAGTCACTATGCATGATTGGTCTCAAATTGATTGAAGAGCATACTTCGGAACACAAACTACACTCTTTTGCAAAAAATCGAAGCACCATGAAGGAAATGGTTGTTTTTGATAAAATTGAGTATGTGTATAACTCATACACAGATAATAAACTGATTAAAAGGTCAAGATCATAGTACCTGTTCATGGCTCACCACCCATTGAGTGTTCAAATTAGTAGTTGGTCGAACCGCGCCGTTCGCCTTTAATTGTCGATCGAAAGCTCTTTCGAAATCGAGCTAGCATGTGGCGACTGATTTTTTCCTCCGAAATTCACTATCGATACTTTCAATAAGATTAAGAATTTGGTGTGTTGTAGAGTGGCATTTTCTAAATCCATATTGCTGCTCCTCCTATTAGGTTATGCTTTTCTAGATGTTCGTTAATTCTTGCACTGATGATTTTTTCAAAAATTTTACTTATAGCTGGCAATAAACTTATTCGCCTGTAGCTGGTTATTTCTTTTGGATTTTTGCCTGGTTTTAATAGCATGATAATTACTGAATGTTTCCACTGCTGCGGGAAATATGTTAAACGAATGCAAGCGTTGAAGATGTTGCATAGTAAAACTATGCAATTTCTTGGGAGGGCTTTTAAAGCTTCATTATTGATATTATCAAAGCCTCTGGCTTTTTTCTTCTTTAGGCTCTTGATTATTTTTTGCCTCTTTGGAGAAGTAAAATTTATGAAATCTCTATTATTCCTAATTTGGATAAGATCTACTGTATTGTTAATTTTGATTTCATGCTCTAAGTTTTCTTCTTCTTGTTTATCAAAGTTTTTTTTTTTACTTATTACGTTCTCCGCCCTTAGGCACTACACAGAAAGGGAGGGATGCCCCGTGGAGGTCTTTTTAAGGGAAACTGGCTCCTATCCACGTTACACATTGACCTTGAACTTCGTCGTAATTTTAATTTTACTTTTTATGTGTGTAAAGTGTCAACAAATATTATTGGATCTGATTTCTTGCATTATTTTGATTTATTACCTGATTTAAGGAACAAAAAACTTGTTGTTTTAAAAACACATTTAAAAATTAATTGCAGTGTAATTAACACACATTTATATTCTGTTAAAACAATTATAATGAATTGTATTTATGAGAAATTACTGTCTAACTATCCTTCACTGTCAAAGCTTCCTGCCTGATCTCAATAAGACTATTAAGCATAATACTATGCATTTCATTGAAACCATTGTTTCTCCTGTTTCATGTAAGCCAAGGAGATTAGCTCCAGATAGATTAAAAATTGCTAAGCATGAAATTCAGAAAATGATCAATTTAGGTCACATGCAACCATCCAAAAGTAATTACTCCTCTCCTCTTCACATGGTGTCAAAAAAGGGCACAAACGAATTGAGACCTGTGGGAGATTTTCGGAGGTTAAACGTTTAGACAGTGAAGGATAAGTATCCTATTCCGAATATTTGTGATTTTTCAGCGGAGTTACATGGAACAAAGGTATTTTCTCGATTAGATTTAGTTAAAGCATATCACCAAATTCCAATTAATCCTTCTGATATCCATAAAACGGCTATTGCCACTCCTTTTGGACTTTTTGAGAGCACAAGAATGCAGTTTAGGTTATGCAATGCAGCTGCAACCTTTCGACGCTTTATTGATGAAGTAACTCGCGAGCTGCCAGGAGTATTTGCTTTTGTCGACGATATACTGATAGCGTCAAAAGACGACAATGAGCATTTGATACACTTAAAAGACCTTTTTGGAAGACTAAGTAATTATGGGTTAAGACTTAATGTATCTAAATGCAGTTTTGGTTTAACTTCTTTGGAATGTTTGGGTTTTCATGTATCTGAACAGGGTTTGAAACCTTTACCCGAGAGGGTAGAAGCTATTCAAAAATTTCCTAAACCAAACACATTAACTCAGTTAAGGAAATTTCTTGGCATATTTAATTTTTACAGACGTTTTATCCCAAGAGCTTCACATGTTTTAGCTCTCTTGAATAGGTTACTGGAACTGTTATGTATTAATCGTTTTATTTTTTTTAAGCTTAAGTTGTTTTGCTTATTTCAGTTTTAATTTGTAATTGAAGTTTTAATTTTTTTTTTGTTGTTTAAAGTTGCTTGTAAGTTTAAATTGTAACTTGTGTAAACTTTAATTTCGGTTAGGTTGCTTTAAAAGTTCTGAGTTGAAGTTGTTTAATTTTAATTTGAGTTTAGGGACTTAAGATTTTTGGTTTTTGTATCTTGTTGTTTTGACCCTTAAGGTTGTTTAACTTTTAACTTTATTTTAAAGCCTTGTTGCTGCCTTTTTGGTGTGTTAATTTTTTTCTTAATCTTAAGTAATTTAATTTGTATCCCTCTTTCTTTTAAAGTTAAACGAATACATACTTTCTGACTGGCGGTAGAAGAAAAAAAAATTGATTGTATTTGTATTTCAATTTGGATAATGTGTTTATACTTTAATTGTGGCTGAGGAAACAATTATTACAGTGCTGACATTTTTATTATGAATTATAATGTTGTGTAATTAGTAGTTTCATTTTTAATTTCCCAAAGTCATTTTTATATTAACTTGGTTCAGAGATTTTTCACCCCTTGCCCTCGGCTTGGATTTCCTTCCTGGAAACTCTTATCAGCGGTTGTACTGCACCCCAAAATTCCTCTTCCCAAGCGTTACACCATATGTGGGGGGCGAAGTGCTGGATGGATATACCATGTTTTTCACGAAAAGAGGACCATGTTTTGCTGGACCAGGCAAGCATGGTGATGTTCTATAGCATACTTACGGTGGGGGAAAACATCCATTGAGCTAGAAGATCTGCATTATCGTCTGGGACCCTGGAGCGAGGCTAGTTTCTTTCCCGAAGTTGAATGACGGAATAGCGATAAGCGGCTCGTCTGGTAGTCGGGAAACCCCTTCCCGTGAAGATTCCTAGCGTTGGGTTGCTGGTTTTGGCTTCCTGCTGATCAACATCTACGCCAAGTTTTCAAAAAAACGCGCCAGCTATTAAAGCGGCTGCGCAGTGTTTTTCAGGGAGAGACGGAGAAGAGAAATTTCATGAGAACCTTCGAAGCACAAGAGAAAAAAGATGTCAACTTTGCCGTGCAGTTTGGAGGGCAGCCGCATCGTATACGTAGCAACGTAAAATAATCCTGCAACGAAGAGAGGCTTCAACATCTATAATTCTTGCGAAATTACGCTTTCATTGATGGCCTGTGGAGAGAAGACCTGTATCCTACTGGTTGGAAGCAGCAATAGGAGGGAAGCCTGGCCTCAGAAACAATAGCCTTTGTTAAATTTTATCAACTTAACTTTTTTTTTTTTTACTTTCAGATAATTTTCCAAGTTTTCCATGAGACCAAATTGTTCGCCGTCGCCGTTCGCCTGTATCAAGTAATCTAACAAAAAATTGTATGATGGATCCCAAATCCGGAACTGTGAGAATTATATATTTATATATGTTAAAGAAGGGTATGTCATCCTTTTCTGTTGTTTCCTCAGATATTTAAATGACCGGTCACCACCAAATTAAAATGTAACTGTACTCTTACTAGTATCTCCATAAAATAAACTTTTATTTAACCTGTTGTAATTATTGTAATTAACTCTTTACACTGGACCTTAAACTAGAATTTTTTTTTTTTTTTTTTTTTTTTTTTTTTTTTTTTTTCCTACACACAACGCAATTTTGAAATTTAGATTTGTTTGCATATTTTGTTTTTATGTTACACTATGATAACTACTGTTATACAGTTTTGTGATTGATACAATATTGGCTGAAATGTTCTGTTATGTGACATATACACACAGTTACCTACCTGAGAATCAAGTATGAACTTTTACGCTAGTTATTTCACAGAAATGATGTTCAGTAGTAATTATTAAGTATGAATTTCTATAATGAAATTATATAACAGAACGTCGCATTAATAAAAGGAAACCTTCACAACCAAGCAAAACAAAAGAATATCCTCTCGAATGGGACGACGAAGCCGAGAAACCATTCCAAAATGCAAAAAAGGCAATTGCTGAAGCAACCCTTCTCAAACACCCAATTCCTGGTGCAACTTTGAAACTTTGTACTGATGTATCGGACGTTGCGGTTGGTAGCTCATTAATGCAACTGCATAATTCAGTTTGGGAACCTATTGCGTTTCTATCCGTTAAACTCAGCAAAAGTCAAAGGAAATGGTCAACTTATCGAGAACTATTGGCAATTTATTTGTCTATTAGAAAGTTTCGGCACATACTTGAAGGCAGGGTCTTTACAATCTACACTGACCAAAAGCCCTTAATAAATGCTTTTAAGCAGAAGCCCGAAAAGTGTTCTCAACGACAACTTCGTTATCTTGATTTTATTGGCCAATTTTCCACTGACATACGATACATCAAAGGTCGTGACAATATCGTTGCTGATGCCTTATCTAGGGTAGAAATAGATGCAGTATCTGATAATCAACACATTGATTATAAAAAGTTATCCGAAGCACAAATTCAGGACTCTGAAATTCAAAATTCCTTATCTCAATCTTCACCAGTTTTTAAACTTGAGAAACATTACTTTCCTTTAGAAGATGTTACTCTTTACTGTAATATGGACACAGGTATACCTCGACCGTTCATACCTGAATCTTTTCGCTCTAAAATATTTCAGAAGATTCATTGTCTTTCTCATGCCGGTACTTCAACTTCAACAAGGCTAATTACTAAGCGCTATTTTTGACCTATTATGAAGAAATTTATTAAAACTGCAGTTCAATCATGTCTACAGTGCCAACGTTCTAAAATTCATAGGCATACGAAATCACCGATGGGTACCTTTTTCTTGCTTGATGCAAGATTTGCACATATCCATATTGATTTCATAGGTCCTCCTCTTCCACCGTCTGAAGGTAACCGTTATTGCATGAAAATTATTGACAGGTTTACCAGATGGCCAGAAGTCATACCTACTGTCGACATGACAGCTCAGATGACTTGCAAAGTGTTAGTGTATAACTGGATAGCAAGATTTGGCTGCCTGGTATCAATAACAACTGATCAAGGCCGAAATTTTGAATCTCGCTTATTTAAGGATTTAATGAAAATTTTGGGTACACATCGCATTAGAACTACTGCTTATCATCCTCAGTCCAATGGACTGATTGAGAGGCAACTTAAAAGTTCAATAATGCTCATAACAACCCAAAATGGACTGAAATTCTGCCTATTGTTCTGTCGGGTATTAGATCTGCCATTAAGAAAGATATAAATGCTACTTGCACTGAACTTGTCTACGGTACTACACTTAGATTACCGTCAGATATGCTGAATGCTACAAATATTGTATCGCCTACTGAATCTTATGTGTCACAACTTCGATCAGTCATGCATTTAGTTAGACCTATTCCAACCTCTAGGCATATTCAATCACCAATTTATGTACATTCAGCACTTCAAACCTGTTCTCATGTATTTCTGCGTATCGATTCTGTTAAACCACCTTACACTGGTTCTCATACTGTGGTTAAACGAATGGAAAATTTTATTATTGAGGTAAATAACAAAAAGATTACAGTTACAATCGATCGTTTAAAACCAGCATATATGTTGTCAGAATGTATAAATTCACCTGTAATTCCTCAGTTTCCACAGGAAGTCTGCAAAGACTCAAAAATTGTTCCAAAACAAGTAATTACGCGAAGTGGACGTCGTGTTCATTTTCCTAAAAACTAATTCCTGTAATATGATTAAAGTTTTCTCTTGTGGTTAGCTGAAAATGCTACAGTGTAGATATTTGATTTTTTTTTTAACATACGTATTGAGTTATATAAAATGCTTATTAACTTTTCATTATTTCGGTTTAACTAAGTTATGCATTGTATGAGTATATATTCCAATCAGAATTGTAAATGTATTATTACTATTCATATATTTGTATTTCTTTTCAACGTACAATTTTAAAGTATAACTGTTATTTGAATGTGCGTATCTTAAATTGGAAATTTACAGCCAACCCTTTTGTGCCGTGACTGTGTCACTGGGGGGATACTCTGTGGCAATCTAATGTTCGACTGCGTGCGCAGCCAATCCATGTCATGTGGTTCATGTAAAAACTGCTAGTGCGGCAGTGAACTGGGTTGCAGCCGAAAACATCGCGGAGAAAACAACGCAAGGCAAAAACGTCGTGCTACAAAACATCGTGGGAGAAAACATCGCAAAGAGAAAACATCGTGGTACAAAACATCGTCGTCGAACTAATCATTATTTCCTATCTTGTTCATTTGCGGTTTTGCAGCTGAGGATGGTGGTTCGGTAAAACCATCAAAACTAGTCCTGTGAAAAAAAAAAAAAAAAAATTGTAAATATAACGCTGATTTTTGTTGTTTGACTTCTGAATTAGTATTTATTCGGCGTGTTATTGTGTCTTAACGTTAAGTTACGTCTAACCTCTATCAGGTTGACTCAACAAAAACCTCACAGGCGTGACAGCGAGATAGTAACGAAACGTGCGCTTGCTAGCAAAAATACGCTCTGAATAAGCTCAGAGATTCACCCGTTTAAATACTCACTTAACTTAACTTTAAATTTACATCCTGGCGATAAAATGCGAGGGGAAGTTGAGAAGTTCAGTAAAGGTATCAAACTTAAAATAAATTTGTTATGCAAAATAAGGGAAACTCTATATCGTAATATCCTTCTTTTGTGAAAAATATTTTAGTCAGGTTCTATGTCTCCTAAATACACATTATCATTGCTGGGATATATTAATCTTGTTTAATTGTTACTTCCCTTTATGTCTCTGTTAATCTTTTTGAACTTGGGTCATTATTGAATCGAATACGAAGCCTCACAATAATTTTAATTTTCACTAGATGTATTCGAGTAATTATTAATTATTAATTTCATTAATATGTTTAACTAAAATGTTGAATATCGTACTACACAGTATTGCTCTTCATATCATAAATTATGTACTACAATATTGAACATACAGAGATTACGCACAGTGTAAATATTAAATAAGTAGCAATGCGAGAGTGTGCAATATTACTTACATGCAAAATGGAAACAGAAGAGAATAATTATAGTAGATACAGAAGATATGTATACATGCGATGTAATATATATATTACATCGTATCGAGGCGGTAATATATAAATTACAGAGACATTAATGCAGGCTATTAAAAATTGGAGAGCACAGTTCTACTTTGGTAGATTTTGTGCTGACGAGGCCTTTTTTGTTAAAAAAAAAAAAAAAAAACTCGTTCTTTGCATTGGTGTAAAAAGCCATTGGAGTAGCAGTAAAAAATCATTTTACGAGTAATTTAAATGAGGACAAACGTTTAGAATATAAAAAATAAGTTTTTAATTTTTTAAATTTTTCTGAAAATTTAAAAATATGAAGCCGGGCTCTTCTTGCTGCAAGCCCTTCAGTTCTCATCATTATGCATGGGCTTAAGCGGGTGATGATTCCTGAAGTTTTTATGATTATTATTAACTTTACTAATACTATAAACAATAAATTAACAAACAAGTATTATCTATATCAGGGGTAGGCAAATAGCAGACCGCAGAGTTTTTTTATGGCCCGCCAAGATAGTCAGAAAAATCCGCCTTGAACCAAGATTTCTTGAACAGTCATGATGCCCTCCAGTTGTCCAGTTTGATTGATAACGGGGGCATGAGCGGACCATTGTAAGCGGTTGCTTATTGCTTGTTAGATTTTTCATAGAATATTTTTCAGGAATTTTACCATTAACAGCATGATACTCCTGTAGAAGAACCACCTTGTTTCGAAGCTGCATCGTGTAACTGGGTAACGATGCAGCTTTTTCTGCAGAACTGCATACTACATAAAGTTTTGGGGCAAGCAAAGCCATATTTCCTGTACGCTGTTGAGCTGTGGTTTTCAGAAGGTAAAATTCCACCTTGTAGCTATAGCATTCTTTTCGTTATCTGCGTGCGTTATATTTACAATGTTTTTTTTTTTTTTTTTTTTCCCACAGGACTAGTTTTGATGGTTTTACCGAACCACCATCCTCAGCTGCAAAACCGCAAATGAAAAAGTTAGGAAATAATGGTTAGATAAGATAAGAAAGCCTGGACAATAATAAGCAAGTGGCGCCATCTGTTGGCGAAACCAGAACTAAAACATAATTTCTTTAAAAGCCGAAGGCAAATTTGGATTGGAATTAGGATTGTTAACTAGAACAGAAAGAAAGGTCATTTTTTTCTATCTTTTTCATTTGCGGTTTTGCAGCTGAGGATGGTGGTTCGGTAAAACCATCGAAACGAGTCGCTATTTTCTGCACTTGAAAGCAGATATGAAAACAAAAGAGCAGTAGTTGATGCCTTTATCAATAATTTGTTGAAATTTGAAAAATAAATGATTCACCTTCTCAGTTGAGATCACAAACAGCTGATCTTTTGACCTAGAGTAGCTGCTCTAGCAAAATTCCACCATCAATATCTTGGCTACCACTGATCCTACTCATATTAGTTCCCACCATAATCATACTCCAGATGTCCTGGACATTCTTATCACCTGCAATATACCACAGATTCCTGAACTCATCAACTTAAAAGAGATTGATTCTGATCATAATCCTATTATGTTCACTCTTTATAATTTTATTCATTATATGCCTCCAAACCCCACCAAAGTCAGTTGGGTGGATTTTAAATATATTCTTGACAATAATATCTCTGCTACAACTAAAATGACCACTAACAGCTTAATTGAAGAAGCCACTGAAAAACTCAATACTAAAATCATAGAAGCCATAAATAAAGCTACTCTAAATGCAGAGAAAAAAGATTACTCGCTTCCTCATAATATTAAAGAAGAAATCAAGAATAAAAATAGACTCAGGAAAATATGGCAGAGAACTAGAGATCCCAGAGACAATATCAACTATAAACGAGCCTATTATCGAGTCCAGAAGCTCTGTGCTGATCACAAGCAAGACAGATGGAACAGCTATGTAGAAAATCTTTCTCATACTGACCACTCTGTATGGAAACTTGCTAGGAAACTAAGAAATCCCAATAATAAAATTGGACCTATAGAGCATAACAACAAAACTATTCACCATCCTGCTGATATTGCTAATGCCTTTGCTGATACCTTTGAGGAGCAATTTCAAATCAATAATATTCCACACCCTTCTGATGTTAATATTGAAGAACATGTCAAAAATTTTATTCATTCCAATAGGAGCAAAGCAAATACCCCTACCAGTCCCACTGAAGTCAACCAAATTATAAAATCTCCTAACACCAAGAAAGCCTGCGGCTATGATAATATTACCAACAATGCCATTAAAAACCTCCCTAAAAAAGCTGTGATTTATCTTGTCAATTTATTCAATGCTTGCCTTAGAAATAACTATATACCACAGGCTTGGAAGATTGCAACAATCATTGTTATCAAAAACCCAGGAAAAGAAAGTAAATTTACTGCCAGGTATAGACCAATATCTCTTCTTCCTTCAATTTCCAAAATTTTTGAGAAAATTATTCAAAAGAGGCTTTATCATTACGCGCAAGATAATAATATCATCTCACCTTATCAATTTGGTTTTCGCAAGAAATACTCCACCATTCATCAGGTCTCCCGCATTGTGGAAACGATTGGAGAAGCCTTCAATAAAAAAGAAACTGTTGCCGCTCTTTTCCTCGATGTGGAAAAGGCTTTCGATAAAGTTTGGCATACTGGTTTAATTTATAAACTTATTCACTGCAATTTTCCTGCTGAAATTATCATTCTTATACATAGCTATCTGACTAATAGGTTTTTTTCAAGTCAAAATTAACACTGACTACTCTACTCGTAGAAAAATTATGGCTGGGGTGCCTCAAGGAGGTAATTTGGCTCCCTTCCTCTACTTAATCTACGTTAATGACTTTCCTAATCATCCTGGCACAGAAATTGCACAATATGATGATGATACAGCCTTAAGAACCAATACTGTCAAGTATCTTGGCATCACTCTAGATGCGAAACTTAACTTCAAAGAACATCTCTCTTGTATATGCGAAAATACTAGAAAAGCTTATCTAAGCGTTTACTCCATTATTAATAATCATTCCAAAGTTAGCCTACAAACCAAGCGTATTATCTATCTTCAACTTATTAGACCTATCATGATGTATGGTTCCCCAGTTTGGGCGGCTGCCGCCAAGAATAATAGAAAACCCCTTCAAGTTTTACAGAATAAGATTATAAGAATCATTACTGGAGCTCCTTGGTTTGTCCGTAATTCCGTACTCCACAATGACCTCAAAATTAATACAATAGATGAAGAGATCCTCAAAACTGTTCACAAATTCTATGAAAACCTTGCTACTCATCATTCTGCTATAATTCAAAATATTGGAAACTACAATTTTACAATAGATCAACCTTATAAGCGTCCACGCACCATACATCATAATGTTCATTGGTAGATTTGTATATATTCAACTGTAAATATTTACTTTTATTATTGACTTTTGCTTTAACTTTACTTGGACTTTTGAACTTAAAAGCATTAGTTATTTCATTTATTTAATCAAGAATGTGCTCCTTTATTCAAGCTTTCCTATTGGTCCAGGAGGACACACCTATATATTCAAGATTTTTTATCTCTACTTATCTACTATGCATCAGTTTACGAAACTTTTATTTATCTCAAGTATATTACTTCATATTATTCAACAAAAATGTTACTGCACTTGTAAATAGACTTTTATTATTTAAAAAATGTGCAAATTATGTATACTACAGCTCTTCTTGCCTGACCAATCACCATCATGGGATAGGCCACGTGACCCACACTTAAACTGGATGTTATTACATTAGCTCTTAGTTCACTCTCTCGCACCTAGATGGTGCCACCTCTGGTTACTTTTCTGGCATTTCTCAACTTCAAGTATTTTTACCTTTACTCATATATGCCCAATTTGGATATACACTCCACCATTCTTAAAGCCTTAAATGGATATCTACAAACAGGTCGAGTAATGTACTTTAATTATTACGGTACTTGAATGTAAAAGTTATGGCCTGACCTGACCTAAAGCGGTTCAAAAACTTCGCAGTTTAAAAACATCGTCGTCGAAAATATCGTGGTAAAAAATAAAGTGTCTACAAATCATCGCATGACGATGACATGGCAGACATGCTTTTTTCAGGTTTTAATAACTGTAAATGAATATTCCCATTATGATTTGTGAGCGCCAGATGTGAAGAAAGATAATATTTACTTTCACACTTTTTTATAAACTAACAAAATTTTTGCTGAGAAAATAAGAAAACTTAAGCATAGAAAATTAATGCAACTTATAGCACTTAATAGAATTTTAAACCGACATAGTTAACTAAAAAAAAGCCATTAATAAACCATTTTTTATAAAGTTTTTACTGGTTATTTTTCATGAAAAGTATAATCTATACGTTGCATTTAATTTTCTATGCTTAAGTTTCCTTCTTACTTTTTAAGCAAAAATTTATTAATTAATAAAAAAATGTGAAAGTAAAAATTATCCTTCTTCACATCTTGCGCTCACAAATCATTATGGGAATATCCATTTACAATTATTAAAACCTGAAAAAAGCATGTCTGCGATGTTATCGTCATGCGATAATTTGTAAACACTTTATTTTATGCCACGATTTTTTCGACGACGATGTTTTGTACCACGATGTTTTCTCCCACGATGTTTTGTAGCACGACGTTCTTGCCTTGCGTTGTTTTCTCCGCGACGTTTCCGTCCGCGATGTTTTTGCAGCGATGTTATCGGCGGACACCATGAACTCAGTCACTTCTCCCTTAGCTGCAGCATAGGATGTTTGAATTTTAGTTTAGTGGTTTTGTTATTTGTTGTGTTATTTCAGTTGTGTTTAAAGTTATGGTGTGTGTGAATAAAGGTTATGTTTAAGGAAAAGGAGTCATGTCAATTCAAGGATATACACCTAGCACATAACCACCACGCCACTATAAAAGTATGCTCTTGTAAAGGTACATTTATGCCATGGGCATGAACTGTTTATTACATTGACTAATAAATCTAAAAGACATCTGACAATCAGGAAAGATACATGGAACATATTTATCTTAATTATTTTCGGCATTACAAACTTTTATATGATTAAAAAACTTACATCTCACAATTTTTGTGACATTTATAACAAATATTAATACATTTATTAATTATTCCAACATCAGACTGTTTAGTACCCGATATTTCTAATGAACCAGGTGAGGCTTTACATTTACTCTTATGATTACAAAAAGATTGCTTTGAAGTATAACACCTCTTAGAAAACTCACAAATTTTTAAATGCTTACTTTTAATATCTATCATACAACTATTAGTTCCTTCAAGAGCACCTGTATAAAATATACTTACTATGAGTGAATAGAAGTAAACATTTGGATTAGAACTTTCAGTTACATCGGCCGAACCACCAAAAATAATTATTGCAGATGCCGTAAAATTTCCATGATCAACAACAGCGCTTATTTGCATTTTTCAGCTGAAATCTGATGATGAAATGTTCATTTAAGAGGTTGAAAGAATTACACTTCCCTGCCACTACATCGGAATAAACATTAACTGGATCAAAAACTTGGTTGCTTTCGAACAATGCACTTGGCTCTCATTAATTCAGTGGAGCGGTGTTTGTGACACCAGGGTGCCTAGTCTAAAGGCCTTACGCCTCGTAGAATATTTTAATTGCTACGAAATATGATTGGAAATAACCATGCAATTAAGTATGTAATTTTTTCATATTTTAATATAAATCTTATTATGATGATTATTATTGTTATTAATATTAATAATTATGAAGAAGTAAGCTGTTAAGCAGGATCAGTCACAGAAGCCGTCGAACTGGTGATAACACATATGGATACATGGTAAGTGTACAATTTTTAATAACCTGAATCCGTATTGCATTAAACGATATACAAAGTAAGAATATACACATACGACACTACAAATAAACTAAAATAAAATGTACAGACACATGATACCAGATAAAAACGAAAATGAAAGATGAGGTTACAAAAACAGCAGATCTCAAATTTATTCTGGTAACCTTAAATTGCTACAGCGATTTCGAAAGGCATCATGAGAAAATGTACTCATTTTCGGTAAACTTCCGGTATGAGGGTCTCAGTTATCTGTAAAATTCATTTACTCCCTCAAGCATTTCGCCCACACACATATTGTTCCCCTTATTTTCGCTTTGTCAATACAGTCAGTTATACCATTGTTGGATAGCCTGCGAAAAATCTTTGAATGAATGACTTAAAAGATAAGAGCATCGCATATGTATCTTTCATGTTTCTTCGTAAAGAAAAGGATACGCTTTATACGGCGAATATACCTAAAAAACTAAAAAATGTATTTTGAAATTACAGGTGTGCTTTATACACTGGTGCACGTTCCACGCCAGAATGTACGGTAATTAATATATTGCCTCTAACTAAAAAATTTTCAAAATTAAGAAATACACTTTAGAAGCTATACATTATTATTACATGTATTAAGCTATACATATTCCAGAACTTGCGCACCATGCTTTGCATACAAAAGGATTTAATTACGATTAAATCCTGTTGTGAAGAACCATATTAATGCGCAATATATATTCATGACATTTATTTAGGCAGCATGCTAGATAACGAAATTTTCTTAACTATGTATGTAAGTATGGAAATGGAAAGTGTTTCCTGTGACTTTTTTAATTGAATACTATCTTAAAAGATTATGTGACCTAGGCAAAAAAATAGCCCGGAGAAGAATTCCGTTTTATTTTGAGTGTTTATTTTAATGATAATAATTAAAAGTATTCGAAGTAACTCCTTATCCTTGAAGAAATGCGACAAATACGACTAATAGCATTTTGAAAAATTGTCCGTGACACTAATTCGGCGAGGGACTCATCAATAATTTATAATTGTTAGCGGAATATCGTGCTCGGAGACAGGTCATTGGATGAAGTTTGCTTAGGAATTAGAACATGCCTGCGGAAGTTTAAAGGACAAATTGTTTATGGCGTTACACGTATAACCAATGCCATGCCTAGGTGTGAATCGTTTCCGTGAAATTTACGGGAGGGGACAGAAAATAGATATGCAGATACATTAATCAGTAAATGCAAACAGTGGATCAAGAAAGTATTCGTTCACTTTGCAAGTCTCGCAAATTTAATAATTTAACGTGCTAAATGAAGTAAAAATGAAAAAGGAATATCTAATATTCCCATTTCATACTTTCATATTACATTCAAAAATAAAAAAATACATAAAAAATACAAGAAAATTATAGATATAAACAAAAATTGAACCTAGCCACACGAAAGTATTCGGCCACCTGTTGCAAAGAAGGAAATAAACTCTAAAAATTGTACCGTGTATTCGTATGACTACTTTAAATCTAAGAAGGCACTCGGCTGATTTGTTTGTGTTAAACTTCAAGGAACAGTTTCAGTTGATTTATAGCTATTTTATTTATAGATTTCCTTAGCTTTACACATATTCGTATAATTCATCACATGTTTGGCTCATTATAACCTCAAAGGATGGAGGTCAAATCTAGCTAATTAAGATAGAGTTTCAAGATGTTTCGGATGTTGAAAGCAGTAATTTCATATTCAAAGCCATACGTCTGGGATCAATGTCCAGTTTAAAAACGCAGCCGTTCTTTAACCCTGATTTACTGGCATTCTTTTTCTAATTTCACAAGGCTGCTGCTTATTAAACTCTTTGGTTCATAAACACAGTCGCTTGTTATGTTCAAATTCCAGAAAACAAAACAATTACACAGTAATCAATAGAAAAAACTCAGTTTTTTAATATAAAACTCAGACTAGCAAAAGATTGATTGTTCAGTGGCAGAATATTCTACTTATACCTATTAACATTAGTGTCGCTAAAATATAAATCTTTGTGAATGTGACAAGCTTCAAGAAAATCCAATTCACCAGTGGAAGGATTCTTCTATATCTTGTTTAGTTAATGACTTTAATTTCAATCCAGTCTTTCTAACGCTTTTAAAATTCTATAAACTTAATTTTTCAAATTTCGTTCCTGTTTCTCCCGAAATTTGGATGGAAATACAACCGTGGCTTTTCCTTCGTTGCAGATTTCTTTGGTCCTCACAAAGATGGGCCTGTACGTGTTTGCCCTCGAAAGCAATATAGACTAAAATCTACTCCAAACACAAAGTTGCTGCTTTGTCTAATTTTATGTATTACTTATACGAGTTTCTCTTCTGATTTAAATTCTTACTAAAAAATAGAGTAATTTTAAAAACTGCAGACTGCAGTTCATTTTATAGAAATAGTTTGGATATTATCTAAAATACCAATTGTTCATCTTAGACTGAATTTCACTTAATTCCAAATTGGTGCGTTTCTGTCCCACGCATTTTATTTTTTCTTGAATGGGCTCACCAGTGGTCAAACGGATAAGTCTGCTGAACACTAGTAGTTGGACCTTGGATTCAAACACCAGTGACAGTATTTTTATATTAGTTTTCTTCATTTCATTATATTTCATATTTCTAACTAATCATCAGACCCCGTAGAACGGATTGGATGTATTCGCGTTTCCTTACGTAATTACACGTGGATTATAGAGCCGTTCAACCGGTACAGTGGTTAGAGTCGCTGACTGCCGTGCCGAAAAGCCCGGTTTCGAATCCCGAAGAAGGCGTGGAAGTTTGTAAATGCATAGTGTCCGTGCGGTATGGGGTACTTTAAATATGCGTCCAGCCCGAAATCCTGTTGAGGGTAGGGAAAGAGGGTTGAGAGACCCCCCGGACCCGTCTCCCCGAGGTACTGTGTCGAAGGAGAAAGACTCACTTTATTGAGTTCCTGTATTTGGATTATTTAATCGCGTAATTTTTAATCCTTTAGTTAATAAATTTTATATCACAAGTATCGTCTTTAAGAGATCTTTCAAATGATATAGTTTTCTCGGATGTAGATTTATCAGTCGGCGAGATATTCATTATTTAGTGATTTTCATGTCATGGTTATTCATGTTTATATGGTTAATATGTCGTCTCGGATATTCATGTTTATATGGTTAACATGTTGTCACGGATATTCATGTTTATATGGTTAATATGTCGTTACGGATATTCATGTTTGTATGGTTCATGTCACGGTTATTCATGCTTATATGTTTATATGGTTATTCATGTTTATGTGTCACGGTTATTCATGTTTATATGGTTATACATATTTATATGTCACGGTTATTCATGTTTATATGGTTCCTGTATTTGGATTACAAATATATGTCACGTTTTAATGACATAAGTTTTAATAGAAAGTACAGATGACTCTGTAACGATTCGATTAAACACTAAAGACACAAAAGTGTTATTAACATCAGTTTACTTTCGGCCAAGTAGGAATATAGATGACCAGTTGCAACAGTTGAGTCAAAGTGTGTTACAGATCTCCTCTCTTTATATACTAGCAGGGGACTTTAATGCAACAAGCCCTCTCTGGGAAGGCAGAATTGAGGACAAAACTATAGCTGTTCAGGATTTTGCAACAGCAAATCACCTTGCTATAATTAATTGACCGGATGCACCGCCTACCTTTATTACTACAAGAGCACAAGAGTGGCCAGACTTTCGGCCAAGTAGGAATATAGATGATCAGTTGCAACAGTTGAGTGAAAGTGTGTTACAGGTCTCCTCTCTTTATATACTAGCAGGGGACTTTAATGCAACAAGCTCTCTCTGGGAAGGCAGAATTGAGGACAAAACTATAGCTGTTCAGTTTTTTGGTGCATCGGCCGGGAAGGTGAGCCATTTCATTTTTATCTGCATGCAATTTATCTTTGAAAATCAGTTTTGAAGAAATTATCGAGTTAGAGGTTCGATTCGTACCAGTGTAACAAAATTCATAAGGGAATTGGAAGAGGAATTGCAAAGCGAGAATCCGAACCTAGAAATGTTGCAGAAATCGCTTTCAGAGTTAATCGAGAGAGAAACTAGCTTGTTAAAATATGATGAAGTTATTAATGCTCAAAGCACTGTTCAGGAATTAGAGACAGAAGTAGAACATTGTTTAGAATATAGTGAATCAATCATTAGATGTATGTCGAAAGTTCGGAAATCAAAACTAATTATAATACTACATAACCTCGCATTACTTTAGAAACTTTCAGCGGTGATTTATGTAAATTTACTCAGTTTTGGGCTAAGTGTAAAGCTGCCATTCACGAAAACAATACGCTTCAAGATGTTGAGAAATTTAACTATTTAAGATCTTTACTCACCGGTTCAGCTGCAAAAGCTATAAGCGGATTGCCATTAATAGGAGAAAACTATAAAAAGGCCATCGAAATCTTAACTGACCGATTTGGGAAAAATAAAATCTTAGTTAGCGCGCATATGAATGTTCTCTTAGCTTTGGAGCCAGTACGTCGTTCAAGTGATGTATGCAGTTTAAGAAAACTATGATGAAATAAAGATTCAAACAAGAAGTTTAGAGACATTAGATATTAATTTTAATTCTTACGGCAATCTATTACTTCCTATTTTATATAAGTGTATACCGCAAGATTTAGTGTTCCAGTTTAGTAGGGAGCAAAAGGTTGGCACAGAGTCAACAGTGTCAGATTTATTGTTATTTCTAAAGAGAGAAGTAGAAGCGCGCGAAAAGTCATTAACTCTGGGTTTTATTTAATCAACAAACACTTTCGAAATCAAGCGAAAGAAATACCGGCAACTATCGTAAGAGTGTCGCTCCAATTAAAAATAAATGATATCATCGGCGATGCTTAATACATCAGCCGAAAATTATATGTGCAACTTAAATCTCACCTCTCAAAAGACTGCGATTTAAGTATTTCAGAGAAACACAAAGCGTTATACGACCAATTTAAATGCAAGCGGTGTTTAAAAAAAGGTCACTAAAAACCCTTTTGTAAGGCGAAGTGGGTTAAATGTAATATTTGCAAATCTGTGTCACATTTAGAGAGCCTGTGTGATGCAGATGTGCAAGAAAATAAATCTATAAAAAATACTGCGAGCGCAGCAAAAGAGACAAATGTTAGTTCACTATTCCTCGAAACTCTGAGTAAGCAAATTCCTAATAACGTGATTTATTATCAAACATTGAGAGGCCAACTGGTCGGAAATAATTCCACATTTAACGTTAGGTTTTTATATGATTCTGCTTCCGAAAGATCATCTGTTTGTCAGTCTATTTCTAGGAAAGCTAGTTTACCAACTATTGGTAGAGAAAGATTAAAAATTCATACATTTGCATCTTCGAATCCACCAGTACGAGAGTTTAAAAGGAAAGGACTTTCTTTAAAGAATAAGACCGGGTTCACTCTAATCATCGAAGCACTCGAAGTAAAAACCATATGTTCCAATGCATTACCCAGGTCATCTGCAGAAATTATACACAAGTTACGCGAAGAAGGATTTGACTTATCTGACAGCTGCGATAGTGAAGTGGCAGAGGTACAGATTTTGAATGATTATTTGAACTGCATTTTAATGGGGAAAACACATCTTTTAACAGATCATTTAGTATTATTTAGTATGAAAGCATATTCGGTTGGATGTTTGAGTGGTAGAGTGGGGGGAGAGAGTAAGAAGTTAAGTTCAGGGTCAGACTCTACCGGTTTGTTTATACACATCGATTCAGAAGAGGAACTAAAAATATTGAAACAGATTCGTCAGCTTTGGGAAATTGAAAGTCTAGGAATTTCTGACTGCGCGTCGGAAAGGAGCGCTGTCGATAAGCGAATAATTAAAAAATTTGAAGAGGATTTGAAATATGTGGACGGGAGGTATGAGGCTCGCTTGTTGTGGAATAGGAGTCCAGAGCATTTGGAAAATAATTTTGGTTAAGCGAAAAATCAGTTCGAAAGGGTGCAGCGAGAGTTAAAAAGTAACAGCTTTGTGAGGGAACAGTTTATGGAAATAATTAAATTTCAGACACAAAACAACATTATTCAAGAGTGTGAGGATACGAAAGAGGGATGCTTTATTCTATTCCGAGCAGTGGTCCGTACAGATAAAAAAAGCACTCAAGTTCGAATGGTATTTAATTGCAGCAGTTGCGAAAGAGGAAAGCTATCGTTAAACGATTGCTTATAAAAGAGCCCAAACCTAAATCCGAATATTTTGGATATCATTCTTGCTTTTCGAAAATTTAAAACTGGATTCTGCGGTGATATAGAAAAGGGGTTTCTGATGATTGGGATAGCAAGGGAAGATAGGCAACATTTAAAATTTCTGTGGTATCCTGATAATGACAGTGAGGACTTTAAAATTATGCAAATGAACAGAGTATTATTTGGATGTAATTGTTCACCGTTGTTATTGAGTGCAACGATCAAATATCATTTAAAGGAACACACAGAAACGAACAAAAACTGTGTCGAGATGTTAAATAGCTCACTGTATGCAGACGATTTGTGTTATGGAAGGAAAAGAGTAAAATCAGCTTTCAATCTTTCATCAGAGGCGGTATCTATTTTGAGAGACGCGAGTTTTAATTTGAGAAAGCTAAACACTAATTCTAAAGAGTTGTATAACTTGTGCCTTCAGAAAGGGTTATGTGAAGAAAGTAGGTCTGAGAGAGATAGTAAATTGAAAGTGTTAGGCTTGATGTGAATTTAGAAGAGGATGGTTTGAGAGTAGACGTTACATCACTGTTGAGTAGTTTAGAATCGTTGAGAAATAGCAAAAGATCGGTGTTAAGCACAGCAGTTAAGGTGCTTGACCCAGTCGGATTTATTTCTCCATTTGTGGTGCGAGTTAAGAGATTGATGCAGGAAATATGGGAGAGAGGTTTGGAGTGGGATTCAGAGTTGGCAAAGGAGTTACGGTGCAAATGGATAAAGTGGTGCGCCGAAATTGAGGAATTAAACGCATTGAAAATAGAGAGGTACTACTTTCCAGAAGTTCTAAGTAAAGGTCATTCGGTTGAAATTCATATTTTCAAATGATGCGTCAGTAGTGGCATATGGAGGGATGGTATATTTTAGATATTAAGAGAGGAGAGGTATTACGTTCGTTTATAAAGTCGAAGAGTAGGATAGCTCCGTTAAAAATGTTGTTCCTCCCTAAGTTGGAATTGATGGGGGCTGTAGTTGCAGCTAGGTTAGAAAAATATATATTGAAAATGTTTCAGGATTTGGTAGGTAGGCTAGTTCTGTGGACGGACTCAGAAATTTGCTTGTGGTGGATAAAGGGATCAGCGCGTGAGTGGAAGCAGTTCATGTCGAATAGAGTTTCCGAAATACAAGGCTGTACTTCGCATGATAAGTGGAAATATTGTCTAGGGTCGGAAAACCCAACGAAACAGCAAATGCATTGGTGAAGGATAATAATTGGTGGCATGGTCCATCATGGTTAAAAGATTCTGAAGATGAATGGCCTGAGCAGAAGTTTAAAGTAGAAACTGATACTCAAAATTGGGAACGTTTAAGCACTTATGTTCAGGTGACGGTTCCAGAAGGAGAAACTGCGTTAAACATTACCAAATTCAGCAGTCTGGAAAAATTATTGAGGGTTACAGCTTGGGTAAAAAGGTTTGTCGCCAAGCTAAGAAAATGTACCTGTGAAGAAGTTCCTCTTACTGTATTGGAGATCCGAGAAGCTGAGGAGTACTGGATAAAACAATTCCAGAGAGAGAAGTATTTTTCGGATATTCAACAACTAGAGAGGAATAAGCTAATAACACCAGATTCGAAGCTTTACAGTTTAGCACGATATCTGGACAGTAGAGGTATTTTGCGTGTCAGAGGCCGTTTGGAACAAGCAGAATTAATAGATGATGAAAAACATCATATTATTCTGCCGAAGTTCACCGAACTAGTGATATTTAGAGAACACATAAAAGTATTCCATTCAGGAGTCATGGCAACGTTGTCCAAAGTCAGGAATAAAATTTGGATACCTAAAGGAAGACAGATAGTAAAGAAAGTTATTAACGCTTGCCTGGTGTGTAAAACGTTCGCAGTGAAGTCGACGAAACAATTAACGGGTCAGTTACCAAGAGATCATGTAGTCCAAAGTAATCCTTTCACAGTTGTAGGCATTGACTTAACAATTTACTACTAGTTACTATTAGAGAAAAAGCAGATATCCACAAAAATGTGTACATAGTCTTATTTACATGCGCCGTCACAAGTGCTGTACACATTGAAGTTGTTTCAGATATGTCAGCAAAAAGTTTCATTTTTTCATTACGACGTTTTTTAGCAAGATGGAACTGCAAAGTGATTTATTCAGATAATGCCAAGAATTTCCACAGCACATGCGAAATAATTAAAGGATTTAAAAGAATCAGAGCCGAGCCAAGTGTACGAGATTTCTTGACATCCAAAGAGATAACATGGAAATTCATACCTGAGCATTTCCCATGGTGGGGAGCGTTCTGGGAGCGTCTGATGAGAAGCATCAAGGAACTCCTGAAGAAAATTTTAGGGAAACATTACTGACTTTCGAAGAGCTCTCTACAAACTCGAGTGTGAGCTAAATAATAGACCTTTAACATACGAGAGCAACGAGCTGGGTGAACCTCGACCGCTCACACCCACCTTCAAAGTTTTTATTGCCAGGACGTGATACATTTAACTTTCCCGAGCATTTCTTGGAAATTTTTAACAAGGTGTCCGACAAAGAGACTTTAACTAGGAGGAAGCTTTACCAATCTAAGCTCTTAAAATTAACATGGATCAAATGGAAAGAGCAATATTTACTCCATCTTAGAAATGCACATAATTTTGCTAAACCTAAAACTGAGCGGAACCTTAAGACTGGGGACGTTGTATTGGTAGAAGGACCAAAACAATCCAAACTACTTTGGGACATGAGTGTAATTGAAAACGTGATTATAGGAAAAGATGAACATGTTCGAGCGTGCCTCGTTCGCACGCCCAAGGGACAATTCAGAAGATCGATCCAGATGTTATATCCTTTCGAGATTTAATTTAGAACTTTTGATATTATTGAGTTTTTATTATTATTTTATTAATTATTATGTTCATTTGTGGCTTTGATATATACTAGTATAGATTATTCGTTTATATTATTCATTTATATATGTCGTACTATTTAGCATCAATGCATTATTAATTAATGTTAATATTGTTATGTAAGTAAGTTTGTGTACTCTTATTAAAGAGTACCGGTGGGGAGTGATGTAGAAAAAAGAGATAGAGGGCGCTGCGCCGCCCGTATAGCTAATTAAGAGTTTTTCACTAGAGTTGAGAGTTTGATGAGAGTGGTATAAACCAGATAGTCTGTAGTCTGTATATAATAATTGTACATAGTCTTTGATTCATAAATAGATTTAGTTAAAGGAAAGTGTCTTTGTTTGGGCCAATAGGACACAAGAACCACCGATAATGAAAGATTAAGTAAGTTATTACAAGTCACGGTATTGATTGGATGAAGTCTGTTGGGCTAAGTAGCGACGGAGCACGTGCAATGGCAGGCTGTCATGAAGGTTTGTTTAAAAAAATTCAAGAATTACCAATTAATTGTGTATGGGTGCACTGTAGTATCTATAAACAAGCGTTGGCGGTAAAACGAATGCCTTTACATTTAAACATGATTTTGGAAGAATGTGTCAAGTTTGTAAACTACATAAAGTCTCGTCCATTAAATAGCAAACATTTTATCGAATTATGAAAGGAAATGGGGAGTGATCATAAACACCTCCTTTTGTATTGTAATTCACGATGGGTTTCAAAAGGAAGGGTTTTAAAACGTCTGTTTGAGCTAAAAGACGAAGCCTTGGTATTTTTGAATGAACACCCACCATCTAAAAAAGATACTGTTTTTCCATTTAAGGATAGATTCCACGATTTCGAGTGGTTAATAAAAGTAGCTTATTTGTGCGACATATTTGCTACATTCAATGAATTGAATTTAAATTTGCAAAGCTTTGGTTTAAATATTTTCAAAATAACGGAAAAAGTCGCTGCAATAATTAAAAAAATGACTCTGTGGAAACAACGACTTTCAAAAGGAAATTTTAAATCTTTTGAAACATTACATAAATTTATTGAAAGCCATTCAAACTACGATGAAGAAGATTTACATCTTGAACACTATCAGTTTCAATTCAAGAACATCTTTCGGAGCTAATAGTTTTAAAGACTACTTTCCAGATATTCCTTCAAATAGTATGTGGATTAAAGATCCTTTTTCTGTCGATATTGAAAAGGAAGAAATGCTTAATCTTAGTGAACAAGAATTTGATAATTTAATTGAAATTTCATGTGACACCGATCTAAAAAAATATGTTTGAAACTATACCACTAATTAATTTTTGGTTGCGCTGTCAAAAGGAATATCCAAGCGTAAGCGAAAAAGCGATACAATTTTTAATGCCTTTTGTCACTACTTATACGTGTGAAACTGCGTTTTCAGCCTTGGTGTAGTTAAAACATAAATATCGAAACAGATGGATGTTGAACGAACCTAATTTAAGAATAAAATTAACATCACTAAGTCCTAATTTAAAATTACTATGTGATGAAAAACAACATCATATTTCGCATTAAGGTCAAAATATGTAAAACAAAATTTACTTTAAGTTTTAAATGAAGATAATGGATTGTCTTTAATTACTTATGTTTATGCTATATAATTATTTTGCAATTTTTGTGTATGAAATAAACAAACAAATAACTTGAATTTTGATTTTTATTAAAAAATAAAATTTGTTTTCTAAATAAATGTTTTTTTTATAAGATGGGTCGCGAAAAAATTTAAAATCTCGTATCGGGCCGCGGTCAAAAAAGTTTGGGGAACGCTGGACTAGACGCCTGAATATCGACAACTCGGTCTCTTTAGCTGAACTGACAGCACTGAAAACAGCCATCAAGCTAGCTATCAACCTAAGAAACGATAGTGCAGAGATATATAGCGATTCAGCCTTGCGGCAATAGAAGGCCAAAATAATAAAAGCGAGCTAGTTAATAGCAGAAAGCATCTGCTAACAAACTGTCCTCTGCACGAAAGACTGCTTTGCTGGGTGCCAGCACACGTTGGTATTCAGGAGAGTGAGCAAGCAGACGAATTAGAGAAACAAACTGCGAACAGTATCTTACAGCAGAAATAAAAGATAAAACTACCAGTGGCTCATCTGAAAAAAATCACATATGCAAAATTCAAAAGAATGTGGCAGAACAGATGGTCTAAGGACACAACAGGACGCAGAACATTTAAGCTTTACCCAAAAGTTAACTTCCAGCTTAAAACTCACAACTGCTATATAACTTAATTTCTAGCGAGGCACGGTTCTTTTCCGTATTACCTTAAAAGATTTAATTTTCGCACCTCGGATAATTGCAGCTGTGGTGAAATGGGAGATCCAGATCCTTTACTGTGCGCATCACAGACAATAAAATTTTGGGCAGCACAAATATGCCGGTTGGGACTAAACTTTTCCTATTGTTTGCGCATGTTCTAATAGCAGCAGCGCCCCCCCCGAGCGGAGAGCAGCAGAGAGGAAATGAAGAGAATGGCGGAGAACCGTTATGTGAGTGATATGTGAATTCAGTTTGAAGTTATCAATAAACAGTTATAGCTGTGAAAGAGTAAATGTGATTATTTTGTGCAAGAGTATCATTAACATGGTCCGTCATGAAGAAGCCAGAGGTCTGTGGATGATGTGAAAAATTGTTGGATTACGAAGTGCGTATGAGTGAGGGTGATTTCCATCGAGTCCGTATAGCGAGTGAGCGATCCCAGTGATTTTAGGTAAGAGGAATTACCTTATTTAGCTTTACTTATAATTAAAGGATGTCTTTGCATGTCTTTTAAATTAAGGAAAGACGAGTTAAAGCTTGTCGCTGCAGAGTTAGGTCTAACCGTTGCGGAAGACGTGAAAATTGTTGACTTAAAAAATTTGATAGAGAATAGTAAGGTTTTAAAAACCGATCCAGAGTTAGTTAAAAGTTAGTTAAACACGATTGTATTGTATATTTTAAAAACAAACCAGTTGTGTGTAAACAAATAACGGGAAATTTCCCATCAGACAGAGTTGTACCAGATTATCCTTTTAATTTTAGCGGAGTGGACTTCTGTGGTTCATTTTTTATAAGATATCGTAACCAAAGAAAAGGAATTTTACATAAAATATATATTTGCATATTTGTAGGTTTTGTGTCAAAGGCAGAAGTGAAGTGACGCCATGATCGAATGAATATGTAACTAGAGTGATCTGGCAACCACGAGGAGAGAAAACTGAACAACGTGGACAGCTAGCGGACATTGATTGTTTGCGTGCTGGTAGGTGCATGTATGTGGATGACAAGAGTGTCCATCCAAGTAAGACTATGTAAGTTCTCATGTGTTTTATATTTGCTAACAGAAGTAAAACAAAAATCTATGGTCCATTAAATTCAGTGTTTATATTTCATGAATAATTGTGTGAGTAAATTTCTATTCTCGAACATTGTGGTCCGTCAAGCCAGAGGAAGATTAGTGCTTGCGTATATAAAGTGCTGGTTAAAAAGCTTAAAGGTGAAGTGTTAAATTGATAAAAAAGTGCGATACGTTACTTCGCATTCGTCAAGATAATTAAAAACTAGTGTGTTGATTGGACTTAGAAATTTCGGTTTCATTTGGATTACCTCAAAAGGAGGTAAGTGAATTTGCTCATATATGTTCGGTAATTTTTAATTAGGTATTATTAATTAACGTTAATTATGGAAGCATTTTTAATTAAAAGAATTTTGAAGTCGAGTATAACGATAGGAAGTTCAGATTTCGAAAAATATACTTGTGATGAATTTCAGTTACAACTTTTTGAAAATAAATGTGCAAAATTTAATGCGTGTTCAAAGATTTTTGATAAATTATTTGAAGTAGTTGATGAAAAAGAATTTGACAAATATGTAACTGAACAGCAAACTGTTCAAGAGAGCATTGATACTTTGTGGATTAAGGTTAAACGGCAAATGTCAAAATTTAATGTTAAAGATGCAAGTAATGTAAAGATTGAAAATACCAGTGCACAAGATATGAAATTACCTAAATTAAACTTGTCATCTTTTAGGAGAAATATTCAAGATTGGTTAAGCTTTCGGGATCTGTTCATTTCAAGCATTCATAATAATAATGTATTATCTATCGGATTCCCAAAAGCTCTCGTATTTGAAGTTATCGCTTCATGGTGAAGCAGCTAGAATTATTCAATCAGTCACAACTTGTGACACTAACTATAAAATCGCTTGGGATTTTTTAGAAGAGAGATACTCCAATAAACGTGATCAGGTTTTCGCCCAGATAAAGGCCCGTCCACACGAGGACGCTACCGACGTAGTTGACGTAACTTTTTTGACGCCGGCGTAAATTCGCAGGGCGCAGAAGACGTAAAACTGAGTACGCTCCTGTTCAGCTTTTTCGCCCGCGACGCGCGCGTATAGCCAATAGCCGACCGAGTTCTTATCAAGTGTCATAATCAGAAAACCTTCTTGCTTACCCGTTTCAATATGGCGTCAGAGCCACACAGAGATGAGTTTTTGCTTAGAAATATAACTGTATACAGCAATAAAATAATCAGCATTGTTCACGCCATCTTCAGATTTCTCAAACCGTACATATTGGTATACATTTAAAAATTCTCATTAAAGGGGAAAACTGTATACTTATAAAGCAATGATCCGACCAGTATATCCATATGTTTCACCAATTTATAACACCGTAAGTAATAGGAACCTAAATAAATTAGTTTCTACGAAATCAAAATTTCTACCTTACAAAATTGTCCTTAATTATTATAAATATTGGATATATCATGTGTAATAAAAAGCTCTATAAATATCCCAATATTAAATACACCAAAAACTAACTTCAGCAATATAATAACTTCTAAAATAAAGCAGTTGACTGTGAAAGAGTATTCAATAAAATACAATTACGAAATTTTGGAGGAAAGTAACAACTTGTGTCATACAGTAATCATTTATTGAAGTTTAATTAAAGTACCTTTGCAGTGACTTCTACTTGTTACATTATTTTTCATAAACACTGCTATCACAGATAGCTGAGTGGTCAGCGCGCCTTCGAACCTCACCAGTAGACGGTATACAATTCAGTTAGCTTTTCTCATTTTTAAACGTGTTTCTTATATTTAATCATGAATCATTATATTCTTATTTTACCTATTATTATTGTTTTCATTTCTTATTTTATTCATTATTATTACTGTTTTAATTTAGTTTAAAAATGTGCAGTGCAAATAGAAATCCTTATGTAATAATATATCTGCATCTCTTTATCATATATCATCTATAAATTCTCTCTTTAGTTTTGCATATTTTATCATGCACATAATTTCTCATAAACTGTCCAAAGTTTGAACCTCATTCTAAATTCAAAAATAAATAAAAAGAAAAACAAAAGACCAAGGGAGAGCGAGTTAAAAAAATATGAAGTTGGTTTTATTATACGGTGGATGGTGTATATAAAGAGAATTAAGTAATTTAATTCTCTTTATATACTGTATTCCAAACCAATTTTATAAATCCTAATTTTCGTACGATATAGAATCTGCAAGTCTGTCAAACTGGTTGATACTCATACTGAAGGAATTAAAAAACAAGTAATATACCCCACCCCCCGAAAAAAAAAATTAAGTCAATTCCTACTTAGGTCCACAAAGAAAAGTTTAAAAATACAAAAATAAATAAATAAAAATACAAACAGAATTTTTTAAAATTAAAAATTAAAAAAATTTTAATATGTGAAAAAGCTGTATTAACATCAAGTGTCATTCACTACAAGTTTAAAAAATTGTATTTGAACTTGAGTGGATGAATGAAAAGCATTTTATGTACTGAAAATTTGAACAAGATATAAGGTTATTCATTTCGCAAACAAGGCAGTAAAAAAAAAAAAAAAATCTCTTTGAACAGGTCGCTCTAAATAAATCTTTCGGACGCATTCTTGCCATTTTTTGCGGTTTTGCCTTTGCTTAATAATTGCACATAATAGTAAAATTTCAGCTATAAAAAAAATCATCTGATTCGAACAACTTGCCGCAAACATACAGAAGAACAGCGAAGTAATAAGATACAGCTCTGTTGACGCTATATTACAGCGTCATGTGATTTTTGCACAAAATGATTCTATTGGTTAAACGCACTGTTCGCAAGCGTACTCGTTTGGACGCTTTTTTTTACGCTGGTAACGTAAAAGCGCGTTCGTCAGCTACGTTTCGAGCGTACTCGTGTGGACGGGCCTTAAAGCGTTTCATGTCAATTTCTCCCATACAAAATGAAAGCCCGTCTTCTGTTTTAAAATTAGTAGACAGTGAATGAAAGTGTAAGGTCTCTGGAAATATTAGACCAAAAAATAGAGGGATTCGCAGAAACATTTCTTGCATACATTTTTTGCTGCAAAAATTGGATGCTTCCACTCGTCATTGGTGGGAAAGAAAACCAAAAACAAGTGAGCTACCTAAATTATCTGAGCTTATTACATTTCTAAAAAATCATGCTAGAACTTTGCAGTCGTCAAAGTCCTCTAATGTATTTAATGCAAAAAAATGTTATTCAAAAGGTGACTGCCTTGGTGTCAAATTTTAAAAGTCAAGATTTTAAATGTATTTGTTGTAAAGGTAACAATTTTCACAAGTTGCATAAATGTAATTCTTTCTTGAAAATGACTGTAAGTGAACGTCTTGAATTTGTTGAGAAACATAAATTATGTTTAAATTTAATCTGGCTTTTAATCCGACTCATTCTGCAAAGAAATGTTCAGAATTCAGCTGTTCAAAATGCATAAAAAAACATCATAGTTTACGGCATTTTCCCAATCAAGACATTTCGCAATCACCTGCTACCATAGCGAGTTGTGTGGGGAGGGTCGAAGCACCGGCTAATAATTCTGACACCCCTGCAGTAGACAATTCGAAGCTAAACGCTGACGCCAGATGTTTTGAAATATTATCTAATTGCAACCAAATAAACAATTCGGAATTTATTGGTTCGTCTGTAACTGCTTCACAAGTAATTTCGAAGGAGGTATTATTATCTACTGCTATTATTTATGTTAAAGCTTCTTGCGGGAATTTTATTGCTTGTCGAGCTTTACTTGACTGGGAAGTCAGTGTTCGTGTTTTACCTATGATTTCGCTAATAGGCTTGGAATAAAAGGGAATAAAATGGAATCTGCATAAAGAAGATTTCCCTCCTCTCAGCACAAATCTAGAAAACAATCAAAATGTGCACATCGCTGAACCCCAAGAAGCAAATAATTCGCTCTCGGAAATTTCCAATTTTGGATCTTTAAAAACTATATGGACTACAATAACCGAAGGCCTAAAAGAAATGAAAAAACAAAAATCTGCTATTGACAAAATCAGCATCATAGTTAACATCATTGATAAAGTCTGCAGTTACATTTAATATGCCTAAAAACGTCAATATGAGAAGCTTTAAAATTATTTCCTGAAATGCAAATGGCTTAAATAACAAAAAGAATGAATTGGGTGATCTTATTCTGGATGTTCTGTTAATACAAGAGTCTCACTTACAACCTGCAAACAAAGTACTTAATGCAAATTATGCTACTTTCAGATCTGACAGAACTACAGGGCGAGAAGGTGGAATTATTACTTTCGTTAATCTCCATTGCTTTAGTCTAGGAGTCTAAACAGCCCGCGGGCCGTATATTGTTTCAAAGTTTCAAAAGCTAAGAACTAGTTATTTCATCACATCATGGTGATGTAATTATGATGAATAGCATACACATGCTTTCAAGACAGCAAGATTTTTGCGACTGGGTCTATACCACTATGATAACAGAGACACTTAGACATGCTTACAGTTTCATATAACATAAGTTTCTTAAAACTTTAAATATTTGCAAAAATGTTCTTGTCGCATTACATCAGAGATTTCTTCGGCTTACAATGTAACTTTACCTCCTCCTTGTAACAATTTATCAGCATAGAGCTGTAATGTATTAGAGAGAGAAACGGCAACCCTGAAGGGGAACAGGAATGCGAACCACGTGACATTTGGAACATTTCCCAGATCGTATTTCCCGCGGATCTTCCTTCCCATTACAGTTCTATGGAGAATTTGTGAGAAGCAAATGCTTTGCGTGTACGCGCATTGTTTCGGACTTCAAAAATGATACCTTCGTGCTCCACATATAGATGAAATTCCAGATACGTGAAAGGTGGAGGAGTAACATTTCACAGCTGAGCTTTTTCTAATGTTTTAAAACGTAATTATATAAAATGTAGAGGTTTTTTTATCCACTCTACTTGCCGTTTTCTAACAAAAAATGGATTTCTAATTTTATATAATATATGCATACATGAAATAACATTTAAATAAAAGTATCTTAATATATATGTATGCTTCTAATAACTGTGTTCCGAAAAAAATGTTAAAATTTTAGTAATACCATATAATTTTAATTAGTCTAGTATTCTGCTTTGGCGACATGTTTCATTCGCCAACAGACTGCTTTGAATGCGTTTGTTTATATATTCTTTGTATGCGTTTGCTTATGCGGACATGTGCGAAGTAATAATGTATGTATTTAATACTTGGTAATGTTGATGTAACACTGTGTAAGAACTGCATAAAATTATGTTTTTTTTTGGGGGGGGGACATGAATGACTTTATTTTATCCCCTTTTCTTGCATCCAAATATAACAAATATGTTTACTTTCAATCACGTATTTTCTTTCTTATATCATGTTTCTGGCATTTATTCCAATATTAAGAATTTGTTATGTATTAAGAAAATAGAAATTATATAGCAGTTAAATTTCAAAACTTTAATAGTTTTAAGTTTCTTTTAAAAATAATGAACATTATTTAAATTTTACCTTCTAAAATTATTTAAAATAAGTGCGACTACGTTGTGCAACGTGCATAATATATATATATATATATATATATATATATTTGCTAGTAAAAGGGAGTCTTAATTTACCACTTTTCAGTTTCATAATTTCATTATTTACCACTCTCTCTTCCTTTTAACTTATATCTGCTATACTGACATTCATTTTTAGTTCAATTAATCTAATATCTTTCTCACTTTGATTCGCCTACTCCGTAGTTCTCTGTAATACACCGTATTAACATTAAATTTCCTTTTCGTATTAATATTAAATTTCCTTTTTGTACTATTTTCTGTTTTCACTCATTTTTCTTATGTTATCTATTTTTTTTTTTTTTAATTTATTATTCTGTCCTAAGTACTAAAAAACCTTCTTTTTTATTTATTTATTTTACTTATTTATTTTTTAGTTTGTTATTAGTTTATTATTTATTATTTAGTTATTAGTTTATTATTTAGTTTGTTCTCTCCAGTTTTTTTTTTATTTTATTTTAAATTTTATAGACGCCGAGGAACATATTACAAAATATTATTCTACAGCATGAAAATTATTTAAATTTTAAAAATTAAAATTTAAAATAAAGTTAAATTTTAAAATAAAGTGTCCAATTTTAGGGAAATTAATAATTTTGGCTGGTGTTTATCGATCTAACCTCTTCTGCAAATTCAACGGCAGCTTCTGCGAAATGACATCTTTCCAAGTTCGCATTTCGAACTAAGAGAAAAGAGAGGAAAAAATCGCCAGCCATGGCGATAAGTACGCCAAAGTCTGGGTTCAGTTCCATTTCATGCCCAAACTCCTGCAGCTCATTCCTGTGCCGCTTTTTCACCCGGTTTTGAATGGCGATACTCCGTCTAGTATATAACAGGTCTATGTTTATCAGCGCACTTTGTGTACATTTTGATCAGGTGCAAAAGTTCAATCACAGGAATTTCATATTTTGTCCAAGTTTTGTGTGAAAAAAAATCTCCAAAATTAAAAAAATTGGAACATATATAGAACAAAAATTAATATCAAACAACATTTTTGCTGAAAATTTCTGTGAACATACCTATACTTCTGTGAAAGGAGATAAATATAGCACATGGAACCTTTATTCTCGTAAAAATTACGAAGTAAAGTAGGTATTGTAATCAGGAAAAACTTCTGTTATCACATATAAAAAAATGTCCATTTTGACCACTCCCAAATCGATTTCGACGATTTTTGCGTTACATCTCTTCGTACAGACAGAATAAATATTCATTTCTCTAAAATGGATTCAGAAGGGATCTTTTCATGACATCTATACGTATGTCTACGTACCTATGTATGTATCTCAGATAACTCAAACACGATTAGCCGCAGAACTTTTGTATATGGAACTGCTATAACATGTAGTAGTAGACAGAATATACCACTTTTGAGCCACAGGGATCCGAGGGATCCCAGAGCGCGTGCCTCCTGAGGCGCAGAGCGGGGTGAGGGAATTGAGCACGTGAGGGTTGCTACGTCATCAACCCTGTGGCTCAAGCACGGATGCGTTGCATTCTGTTCCTGACGTCATCACGCTTTATCAGCTCGGATTATCTTGCTGCGTTAGCCACATGTTTTATCCTGTTTGTGTTGTAATCCGGTTTCATGTCCACGCTTATCTATTAAAGAAAATCCACCACGTGATTGTAGCATGCAGATATATGTTAGAATTTCTAGAACATTTTATTTAGTTCAGCAATCACCGCTAGAGGGCAGTAGTCTTACCCATAGCGCTTTCTGATTAGTTCTCGTGGATCCTGACCAAGGCTTATATAAAGAGACGCTGGACCCTTTCATATCATTTCCGCTGTGTTGCTGCTTCGCTCCTGCTTTTGCCCTTCCTGTTTGAATCAAGACTTGTTATTCGAGGTATGTATTACTTTTATGTTTTTTTTTTCGTGTCTGTATTTATAGATTCTATGTTAATATTTAGTTTATTTTCAATAGCTGTTAATATTTATTTTTTATTATATATTATACATAGTTTTTATAATGTCTACTTTATTTTTCTTTCATATTTTTCCTTGTGATTACTTTAGTTGAACCCACTGCGTTTTAATGTAAGTCATTTATTTTCGAGACCTCTTTATATTAATTTTATTCTATATCTTTTCACTATTATTTATAGATTACATTTATTGAGATTCTAGCAAAATATGATACCTAAGGTAAATTTTCTTCGTTAAATTAACTATACTTCGTATTTTCATGTAAATATTAATCGCATTTCTGAAATTATCTGTAGCATGGTTTCTCTTTCCTATTGTAATTCTTCCTAGCTAAATTAATGATACTTCGTGTCTTTATGTCAACATTATCGCATTTATTAAACTGATGATTTACATGTTAATTAACAATCAAATATATTTTTTTTATTAGTTTGAGTTTGTTTTCTTTTTACTATTGTAAGTAGGTTTATTTTAAGTTAATATTATTATTTTAACTTTCCTGTACTTGTTTAATAATTCATGAACATTCAAGTTTTTTCTTTATGTTTTCAGATGGATCATACATCAGAGGCTATGCTTTTAAATCATGAGGCTGCTCAGTCACAAGCCAACGTAAGTATCTTTCTTTTTCAAAAATTGTATGTTCGAGAATTTTTGAGTTATAATACTTATTTTTGTCCTCTTATAATTTTAGATGGATCCCGAATACGTTTTTGAACATGAAGACATCATGCCTTTGGACGATCAAACCATTGCTATTATGGATTTTGGTGATCTGAGACCCTCCCAACTAAATATTTTAAAAGTGTTGGCGAACACCTCCTGGGGTGCAGAGCGTTGCTCCATGCTTCGCATTTACAGAGCGCTTATCCGCTCTAGACTGGACTATGGCTCAGTTGTACATGGATCCGCTCGCACATCTGTTTTGTTAAAACTGGATCCTGTTCACCATCAAGCTCTGCGGATTTGTTCAGGAGCTTTCAGGACTTCTCCTGTCCAGAGCCTATATGTTGACTCTAACGAACCATCACTTTATCTGAGCCGTGAGCAATAGTCCCTTTTGCAATATTTTAATATTCTATCTCAACCTGAACATCCTAATAAGCTGTGCTTACTTGATAATGAGTGTAATACATTACTTGAAACACGTCCATCCTGTATTCCTTTCCTTTAACAGTTCGCCCTATTATTGAGGAACATTTCCTCTCTGATATGGGCCCCCAAGCAGTACAGAATTTTGAAATTCCACCAGGAAAAATTCACGGATTCAGCTTCCTGATGTTTTCAAACATCACGTGAAGGCAAGCACTAACGAGATCGTTTACAGACAACTCTTCGCTGAACACAGGCACATATATAGCAGTTATTATCCGATATATACAGATGGATCAAAGTCAAAAGATCATGTCGGGATGGCATTTGTATTTGAGGATTACATAGAGGGCAGATGCCTGCACCATGCTTTCTCAGTCCTAACATCTGAACTAACTGCAATATATTATGGTCTTTTGTACATCTCGAAGCTCTGCCACAAAATGTTCATAGTTTATACAGACTCGTATGGTGCTCTTAAATCTTTGGAAGCTTTTCCCAACACTCAGAATCCTGTGGTAGTGGATGTTCTCAAAATTCATATAAACTTAACGATTCGAGGATATGAAATCCTGTACTGCTGGGTTCCTGGACATGCTGGAATAAAGGGAAATGAGCTTGCAGATATCGCAGCAAAATCTGCTGTTGAACTGTCTAGTCGCCTTATTCCTTTTAGAGACATCTGCTGTGTCCATCAAAGGAAAGGTCCGAAAAAAATGGCAGCAAATTTGGGACGTTCAGCATCACAACAAGTTGAGAAATGTCAAGTCTAGAATAGAGCATTGGGATTTTGCTGGAAAACGTAAGGAGGAAGTTCTTTTCACTCGCCTCAGAATTGGTCATACTAGAGTTACACATAACTATCTCCTCAAAGCTGAAAACGAGCCTGTTTGTTTTAATTGTAATGTTGGTTTATCTGTTCATATTTTAATTGAGTGTCCATTTTTTAATAGGCTTCGCCAGAAATATTTTAATAGCTGTGACTTGGCTCTCGACCGTTTAATCGGAAGAGAGGTCAATTGTAATTTAGTTTATTATTTAAAAGAGACTGGCTTTTATTACCAAATGTAATTTGTTTTGAAGACTGTGTCTTTTGAATTTTAATGTATGCTTTTAACTTGTTTTTATATGACTTCATCCTCTGGATTTGGTACATTTCTCTACTTGTTTTTATTTATTTAATTTTAATGTTATCAATTGTAATCATCCCATCTCGTGTTTGGCGCGGTATAATCATCTTTGGTTTTTGCGCCATATCTCTCACTTACTCACTCCCATACAGATGCACCCCCTACTTTCGACCGCGTCTAAGCACAAGGATGACCAGACATAACTCTCACTTCCCACCACCTAGCAAATTCTATCCAGAAATGGCAAGTAGAAGACCAAGATAGCTTGTCGGACCACAAGTATATTACTTTCAACATCGCGCAGCCCACCTCCATTACCTACATAAAAAGATACTACCTCCCAAGTAATAAACGACGAGTTTTTACCAGACTGATCAAAACAAAAGTACAGTCTTTGGAGCCTCAGTTAGCCCGTGCCACTACAAGGGATGACCTTGAGCACCTTACAACAAAACTCATGTCTATTCTCATAAAAACCTGTGAAGACCTACTTCCACTACGTTCCACTAAGAAAATGCAAATAATCAATTGGTGGAGTTCAGAATTAAACATTCAAAAGAAAAAATGCAGAGCTTTACGAAGAAGACTCAAAACGGAACGCATGCTTAACTTAGAGACCAATACTCTGCAACTATTTCAACGTGAACGGGCTATCTACAAGAGACTTATAGTTCAGAGTAAAATACGCTCCTGGAGAAATTACTGCTCGAATAAAAAGATGTATACGGTGCCACGCATAAGATAGCAACAGGCAAAGTGTTTAAACCGACGCAATTTCAGGTTCTGAATTCACTCAACCTCATAGATCCCACTAATGCCAGCACTCTCCGAGTCATTCTCGATGCTGTCATACAACAAGACCACCCAGAAGAAGATGACGAACAACAAGTTGAAATACGCG
This sequence comes from Stegodyphus dumicola, assembly GCF_044657685.1. Classification (NCBI taxonomy): domain Eukaryota; kingdom Metazoa; phylum Arthropoda; class Arachnida; order Araneae; family Eresidae; genus Stegodyphus; species Stegodyphus dumicola. The sequence continues at coordinate 14,747,717 of NC_140775.1, read as the reverse complement.
AAAACAATCCTCCACTATATACGCCTAATGATGTAAGCTTCACGGTGCAAGAGCTTTTGAATACTCTCAGAAAATTACCAAAGAATATAGCACCGGGTCCAGACGGCCTGAACTATCCTATTATAACTACAGTCATAAACTCCAACCTTCTATTTTTCATTAACTACTTCAATAAGCTTCTGGAAACAGGTACCTTCCCTCGTCCGTTTAAAATAGGCCAAATTGTCCTTTTTTATAAGAAAAACAGAAATTCACAAGATCCAGCTGCATACAGGCCAATCTGCCTACTTTCTTCATTGGGCAAAACCTATGAGAAGATGTTAATAAACAGGCTGCGTTTCCACATCTCACAGAATAACCTACTGCACCCACGTCAGTATGGCTTCAAGGCAGGTTCTTCCACCATACACGCATCAATAACTGATAATAGGCACCATGGCTATCATATGGCATTGGTCAGTATTGATCTTAAAAGTGCTTTTGATATGCTGTGGTGGCCTTCCGTTAAAAAGGCATTGAGGGAAATGAAGTGCCCGCTCAATTTATATGCTACCTTATGCCATTACCTATCTGATAGGACACTCATCATGCCGCACAACAGCAGGATTATCGAAAAATTACAAACAAGAGGTTGCCCTCAAGGGTCATGTGCGGGACCCTTTCTTTGGAACGTCACTTTTAACACCATTCTTGCTGATTAATGGCCGGATCATACACTAATTTTTGCGTATGCAGACAATGCAGCTTTCGTGGTACGTGGACGTACACGAGAAGAATTACAAAACCATAGTAATGAAATTTGTAGTCTTTTCACTCCCGCTGCCAAAAGATAAAACTTGAAATCGCCCACAACAAATCCCATATCATGCTATTTCTAAAGAAAGGAGGTTCCCTGAACAGGCAGCCACGTATTTGCATAAATAATCAAAGAATTAAAATAGTTAAAACCCTCAGATACCTGGGATTAACTTTTGACACTAAGCTCAACTGGATAGCGCACGTCTTAGAGCTTAAAAAGAGAACAGTACAAATTGCAAATCTACTACGATCATTCCAAGGTTACAATTGGGGTTTAAGTGCGCATATTCAGAAAATACTGTACCTTACAGTAATAGAAAAAATTGTCACGTATGGTGCAGCAGTGTGGGCCTTCCCGATGCAGGGCAGGAAAGTACGCCATCTCGCTACCATACAGAGGCCTTTTGCGCTCTTAATTACACGAGCATTTCGGACCACCTCTACGGCCGCCATCAATGTTATGTCTGGGTTGCTCCCACTCCATATCAGAATTGAAGAGGAGGCAATCATCCAAACTGTCAAACAGCTTCGTAAACAGCTTACCTATGATGATTTTACTTATCAAGCGGATCAATACGAACAATTAGTCCTTCCTACTGCCCTGCATCCCGCGCTGAAAGGCATCGGAGTCAAAGTTCTCTCCAATACTGCCGATGAGCCAGCAAGCAATGTAAAAATCTATACAGATGGTTCCAGAATAGAAGATAATGTGGGCTGCTCATTCATTGTTACCACTGAAAATTCATTGTTACCACTGAAAAAATCCATACCTGGCAAGCACATTTGCAATCTAACAATAGTGTTTTCCAGAGCGAGGTCGTAGCAATAAAGCATGCAATAGATTACCTAATTAATATGAAAATACCCACAGGCATCATTCTCACAGACAGCTTGTCCTCTTTACATGCACTAGTCAGTCCCGACCACCGATCAACCATTACCCAAGACATTCAGCGCACTCTTAGGGATCATCAAAGCAAAAATTATTATTTCAAATGGGTTAAGGCTCATGTCGGCAATGCTGGTAATGAGCTTGCTGATAAGATGGCTAAGGAAGCAGCTGTCAACTCAAATGTTCTCAATCTTACCATACCATGGCCATATTCCCATCTCAAGAGAATTACCAGACTACGTGCCATATCGAAGTGGCAACAAGAGTTGGACTCCAGTCCTACTGGACGAAGAACAGCATACCACATTGCATATGTCGACCCAGACAGAAATATAGGTAACCCTTTGTTGATTAGATACATAAGTGGCCACGGACCTTTTTCGCGCGACATGGAATCAGTAACTCAGATATGTGTGTTTGTGGCTTACAAGGCACACCCGAACACTATGTTACCAGCTGCCAGCTCACTGCTGGACAACATCTCTTAATTCCATCTACAAATACACAAGCCTATTGTAAATATTTAATAAAACAAAGGCATCTGGTTCGTAAAATTTGTGTTATAATGTCAAAGCTCTCCTCATTGGGTACTGATCTATGCCAGAGTGCTTAACGGGTCAGTACAACAACTGCTTATATGTATTATATGTAGTTGCAACATTTACATGGAATGACACTATACGCTACATGCTTTATGGTGGAACATTAAAGCATGATCTATGCAGTCTTGCAATTATTTGCACCTTATATATATATATATATGTAATGTTTTCAGTTATTCCATCACATCGTGGGCGAATGGTGAGGCTATTCCATTATACGTTCTGGCAGATGGTTGACGAAGCTGGGATGATTGAAGTACGGAGAAAAATGACGACTCAGGACTTTTCACTTTTAACAGCAAGCATATCTTTATTTTAATTTATAGCAGATGACTTTTTCCAGATGAAGTTAATCAAATAACTTATTCAGTAGTTGAACTATTAGATACGACTGACTTTAAACTTTAATACGTCATAACGTTCTAACAAAGAAAGAGGAGCATAGCGGAAGCGTTAGCAGGACGAAGGCGAGAAAGCATCTGTCTAGGAGAACTTATGACTCAGCATTTATATGAATGGTTATGTAACAGAGTAGCTTCTAGAAAAATGTAGAAAACTTCGCCCACGATGTGATGGAATAACTGAAAACATTACAGTTATTAATTAGCCGGTAGGATTTATCCTCTACGTGGGAAAAAAGCTCCTGGATTTATTTATAACGCGCTTCTAAATTCAACAGTGGGTCAAGGACAGTGTGTGATCGCCTGATGCTTGTGCTTCTTTTCCGGCGATTCTTAAGTACTTTCCCTCGTCTCCAAAGTTATGCGTTTTATCAAGTGCTTCTAAAGTTATTGATTTTAGTGTTCAAATTGATGTGTATGCGAACTCTTAAATTCAAGATTTTGTGATTGGAATGTTAACACACTCAAAAACGGCAAAAATGTCAACTGATAAGAAAGAATCCGTAGCTATTGTGGATACAATGAAATTCCAATTCCCTATTTTTGATGGCACAAGTACAAATTTTCCAATAGACAAATATCTTCTATTGTTTGAAGAGAAATGTGCCGCAAAGAACATTCCAGAAAAGGAAAAGAAATTTGTTTTCTCAGAGTGTATTAGAGGAGAGGCTTTAGCCCTCTATTTACGTGATTGTTTAGATAAAGACTGGGACAACATAAAGGCTATTTTCGAGACATACTTCACAACATCGGAATCTGTTACTTTTAGTGATTTTTGTGTCTTTAAAATACGAGAAATTTAATAATATTGATGTTTATTTTCGTAATAAGTTGAAATTAGGAGCCAGCTTGAAACTAACAGATTCCACAATGGTAGAAGCACTTACGGAAGGACTTCCTGAATCTCAAAGAATGCTGTTAACAGTGCAAAACATAGACACACCGAAAGACTGGATTACTCTTGCTAGGAAACTGTTTCCAGTTCAGATGCCGTTGGATGGTCTAGGAAATAATAATTATCAATTTGTTTCTCCAAGGCAAACTGTTCCGAGGTGCTATTATCCCAGACAAGTGCAAGCCACTCCTTATCAAAGTTTTCGTAGTGTGAGACCTTTTAATTATCAACAAGTGCAATACCGACCTCTACAGTATGCGTATCGGCCAATTCGATATCCACAATTACCTGCTATTAATTATAACACGGTTCCTAAAAGAGAAGTTAAAAAATGATATTACTTTAAAGTGAATGTCCAAATTGGACAGGAAAAAATTCCCAGTATTATTGATACGGGATCGCAAATTAACGTTTTACCGTTAAAATATTTTAACAAAATTGGTGATAAATTTAGAGAAAAGTTTTGGTTTACAATTCGGTGATTGGTTGTCAAGAGGCATCTGGTATTAACGGTTACGTAAGATCGCATGATTAATCTGAATGACGCAATGCAGATAAGTTATTACGATTTTAGAATAGAGAGGAAGAATTAATGTTTATAGTTATATTATAATTCTGATTCATACATTTTTATCTTACATATATATATATATATATATGCATATACATATATATATATATATATATATATATATATATACATATATATATGCATATATATATATATATATATGTATATGCATGCATATATATATATATATATATATACATATATATATGCATATATATATATATATATATGTATATGCATGCATATATATATATATATATATATACATATATATATGCATATATATATATATATATATGTATATGCATGCATATATATATATATATATATATACATATATATATACATATATATATATATATACATATATATATATGCATATATATATATATATATGTATATGCATGCATATATATATATATATATATATATATACATATATATATATGCATATATATATATATATATGTATATGCATGCATATATATATATATATGTATGTATATATGATAAGGAACAGTATGCTACATATACGTGCCCATGCATAGACAATATAAAAACTTAAGTATATATTATATACAATTGTAATGCCAAGCCATGCATTCTAATACGTACTAAGGTACTATGTAAACTAATATGATGCAAATATATTTAGTAAAAGTTCCATACTATATGTATATAATATACCTATGCAGTATCATGTTTCATTTGACAATGGATGTATATTTGGAACAACGTTAAAGCACTTGTAACACTGTAAAGCAATATCAGTATGTCTAACTTTAAAGTAGTTTTATTGTGACAATTTTCTTATGTAGTAATGGAATTACGTAACAGCATATCAGTCCAGTGTATGAAAAGCTATTAAGTGGCACTACGTTTTAATTGAACAATTTTAGATATTAAGTTGTTCTATGTTTAATTGAATATTTGCATAGTTATGTAATATTATGTTCTAATTGAGTTCAAAAGAATAATTGTAATGTGCAATGAATGTAATGTATTTAAGTTATGCGATATTACGTTCTAATTGCGTAATATAACTATGTAGTATTTTATGATACAGTATTATTTAACAGTAACAATTTCTATTAGCAGTAATATAATGAAAAAAGTAAGTGTTTTGCTTTTAGGAAACTAATGTTGCAATTGAGAATAATATGTGTATGAATATTTCAACTATGTTTTGCTTGAGTATTATGTTCCTTTTAAGTAGTAACTGGTATGGTGCATGAATAACCTTGCGCATTATATTAAGAGGTAATGATTAAGTAACATGTTTTATAAAGATTTAACGTGCAATTTTTGTGTATAGCCAATGTTCTATGTTTTCGTATGTCCAATGTTTCTATGCAAACTCATGTTAAAATTAAGTATATATGTATACTCAATTAATGTAAAAGCTCTGTATGGTATAGCATGCAAATATATAAATAATTGTATCTGTGAAAAGGTTTGAAAATTTATGAGTAAGCACATCGTCTTAGCCCAATTACAAAAGTCCATTTCAATGTGTGCGGTATATATGAGTGGTATTTCGTATTTTCAGTCATTATAATGTAATATTGCCGTGTGGCGGTGGTGCTATGAAGTATCACAAAGCACTCTCTTGCTCTACTTAGCAAAACGTTAACATATGTATTGGTATATGGATATGGAATGACTGATTATGTCGTTATTCATTATCAATGTTTACATTTTTGTATAATATTTTCTTAATTAATTTGTATGACACAAATTAGTGTCCTTGTAAGATTTTTACCTGTAAGGTAAAATGTCAAATACGAATAGCCCATTATCTGTACAAATTGTCCCTAGACTTAGTAAAAAGTTAACACATGATTTGTTATATGTATATGCAATGACTGATTAAGTAACTGTAATATTTCTATGTAGCATTTTGTGCGTTTTGAATTTACAAAGCATGAATGTACCCGAAGGATTTAAACTTAAAACATGTAAAAATGAGTAACATGTAAAAGAGTAGCCCATAATCAGCAGAATAATGTATAAAACTGCTGCTACTCATTATCAATAACTGCAATTTGTATTTTGTAATCTTTTACCATTTTGTATGACATAATTAAGTGTAATTGTAAGACTTATTTTTAAAAATAAGTAATACGCCAAACACGCGTAGCCCATAATCTGTACAAATTGTCAATACTCTTAACAGGAGTTTACATGTGTATGTGTTTGTGTATATGTAATGGTAAGTTAAGTATTTGTAATGTATCCTTGCAGCATCAAGTATGTTTTGAATACATAATGCATAAGCGTACTTGTAGGATTTAAATTTCAAACACTAATATGTACAAAGTGAATAGCACTTAATTTGCAGAATAATGTATTAATTGTTATAACTCATATTCAATGTCTGCATATTTGTATTTTGTAATCTATATCTAAACAACATGACATATATAAGTGCAATTGTAAGATTTATATTTAAAAAGTAATTTGTCAAATACGAGTAGCCGCAGAAATTGTTACTACTCTTAACCAAATTTTGCATATGTATGTTATTGTAATATACCTACTGTTTGGCGGATAACCAGGTATCTTTAATGTCATAATTCTATAATCTTATTGTGATCAACTATGTAATTGTATGTTAACCTATGTAAAGATTCTGCCCTTTTTTGGCCCTTTACTTTTTATTCCTGGAAACAAATTAACACTGGACCCGGCATTTTGGCTTAGAGTATTCCTTGGGAGCACTTTGGTTGGCTGGACTGCTATCCGGATGAATAGGGTGCTGGGTCTGGGCGTCTGGTGCGAGTCTCACGTGTGGCCTTATTCTGGCCTTGCTCTGAATTTTGGAGGACGTGGCGCTAAACTAATTAACCTTAACGGTAAAGGGATGGTGCCCACGTCCCCCGTTCCTAATCCTAATCCTACCTGTTCATCATATTTTAATTGAGTGTACATGTTTTAATAGTCTTCGCCAGAAATATTTTAATAGCTGTGACTTACCTCTCGACCGTTTAATCGGAAGAGAGGTCAATTGTAATTTATTTTATTATTTAAAAGAGACTGGCTTTTATTACCTAATGTAATTTATTTTGAAGACTGTGTCTTGAATTTTAATGTGTGCTTTTTAACTTGTGTTTATATGACTTGATCCTCTGGATTTGGTACATTTGTCTACTTGTTTTTATTTATTGAATTTTAATGCCATCAATTGTAATCATCCCATCTTGCGTTTGGCGCGTTATAATCATCTTTGGTTTTTGCGCCATAATCACTCACTCACTCTTTATGCGATTACGGCAAAACCCTGACGGCTATCTGCCTAAGGGGAGGGATACCGTCATGGAGGAATTTCTAAGGGAAACTGGCTCTTAAACACTTCACATATCGAGAAAAACCAAGAAAACACCCACGCAGCGAGCCCGAACTACCAGTGTTCAGCGATTTTACCGCTCGGCTACTGGAGGGCCCCAGCCTAGAAGATTGTAATGCATAAACCTCCAGGTGAGAGCAAATATTACCCCACTTAAAAAATAAGTGGGTCAGAAAAAACCTCTTCGTCAGAAAAACCTCCGACGCAGAGAAAAATATTCAAGTTACGAATTGGAGGTCTTCGAAATCACAGAAAGGCTGAAAAGGTTTCGCGTTTGCCTTTTGGGAATTTAATTCAAGATAATGACAAACTGTTCAGCGTTTTAACGGACAATGGAAAAACGAGATTTAGCAAAGCTTGTCGTATATTGGGCTCTATTACCACACGATTTCGATTATGTTATCGAGCATCGTGTGGATATCAGAATGCCGCATATCGATGCCTTGAGTAGAGCTCCTATAAACATGTTATGCGTTTCTGTTGAAAACGTTCTACCTAAATTTAAACTTGCATAAGAAAATCATACCGAAATAAAACCATTACGAAATTATAGAAAACTTCTAGTTATGAAAATTATTGTAATAGAAATGGCGTATTATACAAGTTTATTGACGGTAGAGAATTGATAGTCGTATCAGAAAGCCTGCAGACCATAAAAAGATGCTCAAGAAAAAGAACATAAACACCTTGAGGAATATTATTTCATCCCCAAACTTTGGCAGAAGATTGAAAGAGTTATCGCCAACTGCGTTCATTGCATTCTAATAAATCTCAAAGCGGGGAAAAAAGGATTTTACACCCGCGATTCAAGGAGAACATTCCGTTGCATACATGTGTTAAATATTTGCATAATCGCCTGTAGTAATGGCAACCGCCGTCAATAAAAGGAGGTGCTTTCCTTAGTGGCACCGCAGTTCATTTTAGTTCGAGCCAGAGTGGACCTGCCCGGGGGAGAAGCCAGGGGATGATAGGTTTCGGTTCCAGTCCTGTTCCGGTTCCCGTCTTGTTCCAGTTCCCTTCCGGTTCCCGTCTTGTTCCGGATCCAGTCCGGCCGTTTAAGTCCAAAACACGTAGGAGCGGAAGTCTGGATCCAGCGAATGGAGATATATGCCGAAAAAGCTAGATGGATTTTGTCTTTTAAAAGAAAGTGTTCTTCACCGTGCCGGCATAGCTGTTACTTTAAAGCACTTTGAATGTTTTCCACCTAAGATGTTAAGTGGGATGCCGGGGAGATGCCGTTGCGATCGGACGTGTTTCTTGTGCTCCGTGCTTTCGTGTAATAACAGCGAAAAAAATCATTGGATCTTCTCAGAAGCTACTAACAGCTTATGCAATAAGGAATACGTCGATATAAGTTTTATGTTCGTACGATGATTAGAAAATTACTTATGGAATTTACAAATTTTTACTAATTGTAACTACAGTAAAGAGCCATTTTCGTTGCTCTGTCCGTCTTTGTGGCCTTCTACAGAAGCCGTCGCGGGTTGGATCAGCCTCATTCTGGTATCTACCTGTAGCTTGAAATCTTCACTTCAACCAGTACAAGTTCGACGTCGCGACGATAAGAACATAATTAATTATGAATTAATTACTGTTTCAAAACGTGTATCAGAACAGGCTTCGACGGTTCGACCGTTAAAAAAACGACCGTTGAATGTTTCAAATTCCCCAAGGAATTCACTTCCTGCGAAAAATTTGGTAGTGGACTAATTAACACCATTCATCAATCTCGGCTTCTAACCAAGGGATTTAGTTAGTTCCAACGTCGTTCTTCATTAAAACATTCCAGGAGTGCAGGATTGAAATTTTGTGCCAATCGGACAATTAGAACCGGAATTACAAATTTGTGTTTTAATTTTTGGACTTAGCATTTCCTTCAATTTTGTGTGTGTGTCATACTGCAATTAGTTTAACGGATTACCTTGGATTAATTCTGGACTGCCTAGCTATAAACAGATGAATAACAGATGAAGCTATGTATCCAAGGTAGGATTCTCAATAACTAATTAACCAATTAATTGCCTCACTCATTAACGACAATAGTGCTCATTTTTTTTCCTCTATGAGAATTTGATTCTGTGATTCTATGTCTTAGAAATACAATAATAATTGAAGCGCAATTACTGTTTTAATTGATCTAGTAATTAATAATTCTTCAATGACTTCCGCATTTTCTTTCCCGTTCGGGACTTCTTCCTATCCTATTTAGTTAGAAGTTCAGATGGTCTTGCGGCAACATCTTTGCAATATCACAATCTTCACGGAGTTTTATGTTACCAAGTATTAGGTATAACAGTGTAGGTTTGTGCATAATGTAAGCCTGTCACCTAGCTGTTAATTGTGCAAATATTAGCGCAGCGAAATCAAGTGATTTTAGTGAAGTGTTTCAATATTAGTGTAGTGATATCAGGTGATTTTGGTGAAGTGTTTCAACAAAAGTGCAGTGATATCAAGTGATAGTACAATAATATCAAGTAATTTTAGTGAAGTATTTCAAATAATAGTGTAGTGATATGAAGTGATTTCAGTGAAATGTTTCAGTAATATCAAGTGATAGTGCAGTGCAAATTATAGTTCAGAGATATCAAGTGGTTTTAGTGAAGTGTCTCAAAACCGGAGACCTCAGTGTCACGGTCAACCTATTTGGATTGCCAAGCACCATCTATAGCACACACGGAATTTACAGCGAATCTGAGTAAGTTCCACAAAGCCATGACACGTCCCTCGGTTTTGCCAACTGACGGCGACGATTCCAACACACAGAGCACCATCCATGCCTCAGATATTCTGACTTCGGATCTACCGCACGTCGAAAAGGTCTCACTTCTTTACAAAGAAATCAAGCAAGCGGCAACTACAACCAGGAGAACTAAATATCTCCTCCCATCCGATCTACGTGTCAGACTCTTGGACTCACTAGCTGCGTTGCTGACACTAGCCCTGGAAGGGCCAGCATACGTTCCTAAGCCACCAAAATTTGACACCGGGGTTCACACGTCCACCGTTCTCTGCTGCGCAATAGCGCATTCACAGCAACAACAAGCAGAAGGTCTAAGCCACCCAGCCTATCATAGCAGCACACAACAACCTACAGTTACGAGTCAGAGGATTCCACAGAATCATACGTACGCGGAAGCCACCCGAAGGGCTCCAAAGCCAAGTCTCCTAATCCAACCAGCAGGGGAGACAACATCGTCAACACTCAAGGAGCAACTTAAGGATAAGTTTCCTATCTCAAAGCTACCTGCGCGCATCAACAAGATTGTATCCACACGTAAGGGTGGATATTAAGTATTCTGCGACACAGACGAAGATGTCGGCACACTGGAAAAAGAACTACAAAAAGCCGCCATGCCGGCCGAGGTTAAGCGACCTGAAAAACGACTACCAAGATGCGTCGTGCACAACGTCCCTGCCAACATGCAGCCAGAGGACATCATTAGTGAAATCAGTGCCATCACCAATGCTTAAGACAACCACTTGAAGGCACTCTAGAGGCGATAGAGTAAAATGGGTATTTGAATGCCAACAAGCTGGATTTGCAGCAACAATCAAGGCACGAAGACTCTACTTGGGATGGGCCGCCCACACCATTACTGAATATCACGGCATCACCAGATGCTACAGGTGTCAGAGATTGGGCCACACACAGGCCAACTGCAGAAGCCCAAGGCAGTACTGCGCCTACTGTGGTGAAGAACACGGTACTCGAGAATGCCGGGCAGAATTCCCCTCTTGTATCAACTGTGGTGATGCAATCCATCGCATCGGTGCCAGACGGGATCATAAGCACCCTTCCTACCACAGAGACTGTCCAGAATTTAAATTGGCAGTGCAGAGATACCGGGATTCAGTCCAATATTAGCATGGGCACCACCGCACCTCATGAGGAGCCAGCAAGCAGCAATATAAGACCACAGATGCCTAAAAGCATAATGAATGATGTCAGACTACAAGAGTACACACCAATTAGTTGTATGCAGATAAACTTGCAACGGGCACACGCAGCAAGCGCCCATGCCACAGCATACGATATCTAGAACAAAATAGACATTAAATTTATCCAGGAACCGTACACTAAACAAGGAAAAGTGGTAGGGTTCCCCCTCAAGTGGGGTTTATTTCAGATAGAGAATACGGAATTCGCTCCACGTATTGCCATCATCAACTGCAATCCGGCGTGGTCGCTCAGTGTCATCAGCCAAGAGAGATCACATCGCAGTGCTCCTGGAGACGCATGAACTGCATTTAGTCCTCGTTACAATCTACTCCGCACCCACAGCTGCGATAGAACCAACAACGACATTCATGGCACCCCTCCTCAGAGACTATGGCAAGTTCAATATCATCTTTACAGGAGACTTTAATGCCCACAATGTGTGCTGGGGCTATGCGGATACGGAGCCCAAGGGCAGACACCTGGAAGAGTTCTTCTCGGCTCATAACCTGGTTCTCCATAATTCCGCAGATGCTCCACCCACATTTGATAGGGTACACGCAAAAGGCTGGCTAGACTTAACAATATCCACCCCTAGTATTGCCCCCATGTTACAGGACTGAGAAGTAATAGAGGGAATAAGTCTGTTCGATCACAATTATGTGACATTCAAAATTGCGCACCGGACAACTACTTCTATTATAAGAAGGTACAATCTGCCCGCCAACAAGCTGAAGCGATTCGTCCAGCGCTGTCAACACCATCTAGGCGAGTTGCGCCCCAGGATAGAGTTAGCAGCAACACAAGCAGAGCTCGAAGAACTTACTGAAAATGTCGTCACGGTCATACAAGAAGCCTGCGAAGCAATTCTGCCGGTCAGAACCACCAAAAAACCGCAAAGTCTGAGCTGGTGGACAAGCGACCTTAAAGTACAGCAAAAAAAGTGCCGTGCACTGCGACGCCGGCTTAAGCGAGATCGCCAAAGGAACGACACCGCTGAGTCAACTCTCTTGATAGCTTTCCAGCGAGAAAGAGCCCATTATAAAAGGATGGTCCTACAGGCAAAGCTCACCTCCTGGAGGGCTTTCTGCACAGAGAACACAGCTCCCTTTGGCATACATCACAAGCTGGCGACCGGGAAGATGTGTGCACCTACTAAGTTTCATCTCCTCCATGCAATGACAGAAGATGAAAGCCCCACGGTCAGCTCACTGAATACGATACTAGATGCAGTGTTCCCGCAAGATGATATGACAGGAGATACAGCTGAGCAACAACAACAAAGGACTACGGCAACAGATACTTCCATCCCAGATGACAAAGATATCACAGCACAGGAATTGATACAAATACTACGCTGCTGAAAAAAGCTCCGGGGCCGGACGAAGTAAATTATAACATCGACCCCTAATCCAGACCCCTCTAATCCAGACTCGTACAGACCCATCTGCCTCTTGTCTGCGTTGGGGAAGGTGTACGAAAAGATCATTATGAATCGGCTGAGGCATCACTTGCACCTCACTAATTACTTAAGCCCTAACCAGTATGGCTTCAGAACCGGTACATCAACGGTTCACGCACTGGCAGAAATCAAAAACGAAATTTATAAAAATCAAGGGAACGGTCACCACACGGCGTTTATCAGCCTCGATCTAAAAAGCGCCTTCGACACGCTGTGGTGGCTAGCCATACTCAATGCGTTGGCAGAAGCCAAGTGCCCATCGAACATGTACAGAACAATCCAGCACTACCTGTCAGACCGGCCCATCAGCGGCCGAGCGGTAAAATCGCTGAACACTGGTAGTTCGGTCCGAGGTTCGAATCCCGCGAATGGGCTGGCTGCATGGGCGTTTTCGTGGTTTTCCCCATGTGTAACGTGTATACGAGCCAGTTTCCCTTAGAAAGTCCTCCACGAAGGCATCCCTCCTCTTAGGCAGATAGCCCTCTTTGCCATACTCACACACACACACACACACACTACCTGTCAGACCGAAGCGTCATAGTCGTCCACAACGGAGGTATACTCCAGAGGAGGCAGTCCCGCGAATGCCCACAAGGCTCATGCGCAGGCCCCCAACTCTGGAACTTAACTTTCAACAGTATTCTCTCTGCACAGTGGCCGGAGCATACAAGGGTTATAGCTTACGCGGACGACGCGGCCTTTATAGTAAAAGGTCGAACGAGAGAGGAACTACAAGTGAACAGCAATCAGACCTGCTCCCTGTTCCGCGAAAGATGCCAGAAGAAAAAATTAATAATAGCGGAAAGCAAGTCACAAATTCTGCTTTTCCCCAAAAAAGGAGGAACGCTGGTCAGACAACCTCGCATTACCATCAATGGCCAGCGGATAAAAATAGTTAAGCAATTAAAATATCTGGGTCTACTGTTTGATAATAAATTGAACTGGATCCCACATATAATTCATCTCAAAAAACGTACCGCGACCATTGCTAAGAACATGCGGTTAATGCAGGGTCACAGTTGGGGCCTCAATCCGCATATTCATAAGATCATCTATCAGACAGTTGCAGAAAAGATTGTAACGTATGCGGCGGCTGTATGGGCCCAGCCGATGCAAAGCCGTAAAGTGCGGCATCTTTCAAGTATACAAAGGCAATTTATGTTAAACATCACGAGGGCCAACCGCACGACAGCTACTAGCGCACTGAACATTTTAGCAGGTCTCGTTCCACTTCACATCAGCGCCGAAAGGGAGTGTTGAAACTAAATAACGTTTGCATAATCCGAGTTCCGAAAACAAAACATTTATTTTACATATTTTAAAGAAATAACGTTCTGAAACAACATGTTTCATCTACACAATCAATCGACGCTCTCTCCAGAGCATTACGCCATCAAACTTGGCACACATCCAAAAGTTCAAATTGAAGAATTACAGAAGCGTTGTTGCCACACAAGAAAAGACATATAGTTACAACTTCACACAATAATAAAACAAAAACACACTTTTGAAAAATAGACAATAATAATAAAAAATAGTAATAATAAAATTCTTAACAATATTTTCTCGATTATGCAACAGGGAGGCAGTCCTGCAACAAGTTAAGCAACTGCAGCAACCAGCCACTTTATATGAAGAAACTTACTGGCCCAGAGATTATGAAATTCCAGCCAATCCACCTGAGTTTCCCCCAGCACAGCAGAGCGTAGGAGTACGAATAAACCTCAAAGGGCGACCTGAAGATATGAACAGGTACAATACCCGTATCTTTACTGATGGGTCAAAAATGGATGACAACGTCGGATGTGCGTACGTAATGTTTCAAGGCCAAGAACAGGTCGCGCAATGGAAGGGCCATCTGAACAAAAACAACAGCGTCTTTCAAGGGGAGGCACTGTCAATTCAAAAGGCAGTACAACATATTGCTTACCATAACATCAGTGTGATGTATGGGTGACGCCAACCAACAAGATGTATAGAGGGCGCTAACTCTCAGTCTGGAGAGGCGCTAAAAGTTTAGTTTCCAAGAGGGAGACCGACAAAGAGGTCATGCGGAAGGCTCGTGGGAGCCATTAATGAGACCGAAATTCACTTTTATTACTTTATATATTTCAGTTATTAGTACTGTAGTTTAGTATTAGTTTTGTGTTTATAAAATAAATGTTTAAAAATACAAGAAGGTGGAGTTATTTCTCTATGAGGCGGTGGATGAAGAAGGGATGATATCACACGCTCTCTTACGAGAACCAGAGCTTCAGATGACGGTAGAGAAACTTCAAGAGAAGCAGGTAGGAAGCTTTTGATTTTATTTACTCAAAGTATAGATGTATTGAAGATATATATATATATATATGTGTAAGATATATATAAATTAAAATGTATAAGAATACTAAGAAAGAAGACTTAGTAAACCTTCTTGGTGAAATTGAAGATAAACAAACTGTTGGTTTAACAGTGGTTCAACTAAAAGGTAAAACTGAGGACAGTAAAATATTTAAAGATGATCCAGAATTTGTAATTGGATTATTAAACTCAATAGTTGAAAGAAAAATTAGAGAAGAAAATGAAATAAAAGCTAGGGATACACAGTTAGCCTTAGAAGCTCAAAAGGTTGAACTTGAAAAATTAAAATTAGCGCAGCTAGAGAAAGAATTAGAATTAGAAAAAGTTAGAAGTCAGAATACAGTTAAAGATGGATCTCGCGCAGATAAAGACATGATTACAGGTTCGGGAAATTATTTAGAAAATTTGATAAAGAGTGTTAAAACGTTAACTATTCCTGTTCCGGGAAGATCGGAAAATTTCAATTTGTTTTTTCAAACATTAGAGAGAGCATTCATAACTAAAAATGTACCACAGGAGCTCAAATCCGAAATTTTGATTAACATTTTAGGGGATAAGGCAATTAATATATTATTTTACACTAATGATGAAGAACTAAAATGTTATGAAACCATTAAAAAACTAGTATTAAAAGAATATCAGCCAACTGCTTATGAATGTTTAATGAATTTCCGAAGAGCACGACGCGATCCTAAAGAGTCACATGTTCAGTTCGCTTCTAGACTGTCTGCAAATTTCCAGTATTACTGTCAGTTACGTGAAGTTAATAACTTTGATGCACTTTGTCAACTAATGATTTCCGACAAACTTTTCCAAACGTTAGACAAAGAAACGGCAACTTACATTAATATTAAAACCGGAGAAAATTGGTTAAAACCTAAGGATTTAGCTAAAGAAGTTGACTTGTATTTTGTAAACAAAGGCAAATCGTTAAACGAAACCACTTTTAACACTAATGAAAACATAGCTAAATCGTCTTCAAGAGAATCGAAATATATTCCGCCTCATATGAGAAGCAACATAAATAAAAATAAATATCCACCCAAAGACTGTTACATATGTGGAAAATTAACGCATATCGCTAAATCTTGTCCAATAAGAAACAAATCGGTAACACAAAACCCTCCTCTAAAAAAAGAAAACACCAGAGAAAAATACTAGTGATAAAGTAATAGCAAAAATCGGATCTTCATGCTTGTCAAATGAAAGTTTTACGCAACCATTGCAAAAAGTAAATATTTGCGTTGCAGGTAACGAAATCCAAGCCATAATTGATTCAGGTGCTGAAATTTCTGTTATAAATCCGAAACACATATCAAATTTCTCTATTGAGAACAACTGTAATATTGACTTAATTTCTGCATTCGGAGAAACCACATCAAAAATACTGATAATCTTAATTTATTGAAACCTGTCGAAGTATTAGTAGCTTTACCAGAAAAACTTCATATTCCCTGCGTAATTACTCCAAATGTTTATGATTTATTGACCTCTGAATCTCATCTGCTTAGCGCGAATCGTGATTGCGACACAGTGTCTCCATCGCAGATACCGGAAACGAGGAGTCATGAGTCAAAGCAATTCGAAGGCGAAAGCCGCGCTGATTTATTTATGACAGGAGGAGAGCAAGATTTAGTCATAAGTTGCATTCAGGGCGAAAACGAAAGTGGGGTGGGTCAACATTCGGATGCCAGTATTTTTAAACAACAGCAAAGGGAATGTGAGACATTACGCAGTATCTATAAAAACGCGCAAAGAAATAAAAATAAATATTTTTTAATGGATGACTTGATTTATCATACTGAAAGAATTTCCGGAGAACAAGTTAGTCAATTGGTATTACCTAAAGTTAGAAGGGAACAAATTTTAAAATTGGCTCACGAATCTATTTTTGCAAATCATTTAGGGATGAGAAAAACAAAAGAAAGGATTCGTTATTCATTTTATTGGCCAAACATGTCACGAGATATTGAAGAATATTGTAAAACTTGTAAGGAATGTCAATTACAAAGTAGAGAAAGAACTAACGATCATATACCCATAGTTCCAGTTCAGAGGCCTGAATTTCCATTTGACACAGTGAATGTAGATATAATCGGTCCATTTGAACCTCCATCAGCACGTAAACACAAGACCAACATTTTAGGTGGCCAGAAGCTGTCCCTTTGAGAACTATTACAGCAAAATCAACATGCGACACATTATTAGAAATCTTTATGAGAACGGGCATACCTCGGGTAATAGCTAGCGATCAAGGTACCAATTTTGTTGCAGAATTAACACAAGAATTCCATGCCAGATTAGGAGCAAGTCCTAGATTTGCAACACCAGGACATCCACAAAGTTCGGGATTAGTTGAACGGTATAACCAAGTTCTAAAACGTATGCTTCATCATATCATAAGAAACGACTCATTAGAAACGAAAAATTGGGACGAACATATACCATACCTGTTATTCGCTTACCGCGAAATTCCAAATTGTACTACGGGAGTATCCGCATTTAAATTAATGTATGGAAGAGAGGCCAGAGGTCCGTTGTCAGTATTAAAATCGTCATGGTCAGGAGAAATTCCATTACCAATAAAATTGGGTAAAAGTGCTGTTGATTATCTACAGGAGCTAAAGATGAATTTAGAAACAGCAGCAGAGCAAGCATCTATAACTGCAGAATTGAAACAAGGTGTATATGCAAGATATGCTAATCGAAGGGCTATATATAAAGAATTCAACCCTGGAGATCAAGTGTACCTGCTGATTCCAGATTCCAGTAATAAATTATATGCCAGATGGGTAGGACCTGCAGAAATAGTATCTCGTTGTAATCCAGATTCTCACATAGTCAGACTGACAGATGGTACAATAAGAAGAGTACATGTAAATAAAATTCGAAAATTTAATCCAAAAGTACAGGCAGTAGGTGTAATATTTGAGAACGAAGAAGAACTAAGAAAAGTCCATCCCACACCAAGTGTGAGTGACAAGTCCGATCATTTTCATCTTAGCGAAGTAAATTTAAGCCATTTAGATGATGATAAAAGGAATGAAATGATGAACTTGTTAAGAAAATATGAAAACTTATTTATAAATAAGGTACAAATTGCCAAAGTAGCAGAACATAAAATAAGATTAAGTGACAATGAAAGAGAGTGAGTGAGTGAGTGAGTGATTATGGCGCAAAACCAGAGATGATTATGACGCGCCAAACAAAAGATAAGATGATTACAATTGATGACATTAAAATTCAATAAATAAAAACAAGTAGATAAATGTACCAAATCCAGAGGATGAAGTCATATAAACACAGGTTAAAAGCACATATTAAAATTCAAGAGACAGTCTTCAAAACAAATTACATTTGGTAATAAAAGCCAATATCTTTTAAATAATAAAATAAATTAGAATTGACCTCTCTTCCGATTAAACGGTCGAGAGGTAAGTCACAGCTATTAAAATATTTCTGGCGAAGACTATTAAAACATGGACACTCAATTAAAATATGACGAACAGATAAACAAACATTACAGTTAAAACAAACAGGCTCATTTTCAGCTTTTAAAAGGTAGTTATGTGTCACTCTAGTGTGACCAATTCTGAGGCGAGTCAAAAGAACTTCCTCCTTACGATTTTTGGTTAATTCCCAGTGCTCAATTCTAGGTTTTACATGTCTTAATTTATTTTGAAGCTGAACATCCCAAAGTTGTTGCCATTTTTTTCGGATCTTTTGTTTCACAACACAACAAATGTCTGCAAAAGGGATGAGACGACTGGACAGTTCAACAGCACATTTTGCTGTGATATCTGCCAGCTCATTCCCTTTTATTCCCACATGGCCGGGAACCCAGCAGTACAGGATATCATACCCACGATTCATTAAGTTTATATGTATTTTGAGAATATCCACTATTACTGGATTTTGAGTATTAGGAAAAGCTTCTATTGATTTAAGAGCACTATACGAATCTGTATAAATTATAAACTTTTTGTAGCAGAGCCTTGAGATGTATAAAAGACTATAATATATCGCAGTTAATTCGGATGTTAAGACAGAGAAAGCATTGTGCAAGCGTCTGCCCTCCATGTGGTCTTTAATTACATATGCCATCCCCACATGATCTTTTGACTTGGACCCATCTGTATAAACTGGAAGATAACTGCTATATTTGTTCCTGTGCTCAGCGAAGAGTTGTCTGTATATAATCTCGTTAGTGCTTGCCTTCACATGATACTTAAAAACATCAAGAAGCTGAATCCGTGCATTTTCCCAAGGTGGGATTTCAAAATTCTGTACTGCTTGGGGGTGCATATCAGAGAGGGAAAGTTCCTCAATGACAGGGCGAACTCTTAAAAGAAATGTAGGAACACAAGATGGACGTGTTTCAAATAACGCGTTACTCACATCATCAAGTAAGCACAGCTTATTGGGATGTTCAGGTTGGGATAGTATATTAAAATATTGCAAAAGGGACAATTGTTCACGCCTCAGATAAAGTGATGGTTCATTACAGTCAACATACAGGCTCTGGACAGGAGAAGTCCTGAAGGCTCCTGAACATATCCTCAAACCTTGATGGTGAACAGGATCCAGTTTTAACAAAACAGATGACCGAGCGGATCCATAAACAACTGAGCCATAGTCCAGTCTAGAGCGGATAAGCGCTCTGTAAATGCGAAGCATGGAGCAACGCTCTGCACCCCAGGAGGTGTTCGCCAACACTTTTAACATATTTAGTGTTTTGAGACACTTCTTTCTCAGGTTTAAAACATGATAAAGGAAAGTCAATTTCTGGTCGAACGTTACTCCTAAAAATTTTACTTCGGGCGCAACTGGAATAATTGTACCATTTAGATATAACTCAGGTTCAGGATGGAGACCTCGCTTCCTACAAAAGTGCACGCACACAGTTTTCTGTTTCGAAAAAGTAAATCCCTGTTTGTCTGACCATTCTTGGATCTTATTCAGAGCCATCTGCAATTGCCTCTCTATGTATCTCATGTCTGCTCCTCGACAGCTAATCTGTAAATCATCTACATATAGTGATCCTAAGATGGTGTGAGGAAGTTCTTTTAATACAGAATTTATTTTTAAACTGAACAGCGTTACACTAAGCACACAGCCTTGAGGCACACCCTCTTCCTGTTGAAAAACATCCGAAAAAACAGAGCCAATCCTTACTTGAAAAGTTCTAGCGTTCAAGAAATTCTGTATGAAAATTGGTAGGTTGCCGCGCAAGCCACTCTCGTGAAGATCCCGGAGTATACCGTATCTCCATGCCTTATCATAAGCTTTCTCAATGTCGAAGAATATTGAGACAAGGTGACTTCTTCTGACAAAGGCTTTCCGAATAGATGTCTCTAATAGAAGCATATTGTCTACGGTCGTTCTCCCCTGTCGAAAACCGCTCTGATAAGGCGATATAATATTATTCTTTTCCAAGAAGTAGACTAGGCGGCTGTTTACCATCTTTTCAAACAGTTTGCAAACACAACTGGTAAGGGCAATTGGCCGATAGTTCGAGGGATTCCTCGGGTCTTTCCCTGGCTTCGCAATAGGAATGACAACAGCTCTCCTCCATGCACTGGGAAATGTACGCTCCTTCCACACTCTATTGTAAAGTGTGAGAAGGGCACTCAGTGACTTATAGGACAGATGCTTTAGCATTTCATAATACACGCCATCCAGACCCGGACAAGACCTATGTGTCTGCAACAAAGCTCTCTTTAATTCAACCATAGTAAAGTCTCTATTGTACGGCTCAAAGTTGGAAGAGTTGAAAGCGATGGGATTTTTCTCAGAGCGTTGCTTGATAGAAAGAAATGCAGGTGAGTAATTTCGGCTGGAAGAAACGGCAGCAAATGTCTCACCAATTGTATTTGCAATTTCTTCTATGGAGCTAATCACTCGGCCATCTTTTTCCAGAAAGGAAAGTGAGTGGTCTTTATACATTCCGCATGCTTTTCGAACTCTTTCCCAAACCCGCTTACTAGGCGTAGAGGATGTTATTGAGGACACATATGAAATCCAGGAATCCCTCTGGCTCTGCCTTCTTACTTTCCGTGCATTTGCTTTGGATCTTTTAAAAGCTATGAGGTTTCGCAGAGTAGGATATCTACGAAAAATACCCCATGCTTTTTTCTGTTTTTTCAGTGCTTCATGACAGTCGCGATTCCACCATGGTTTTGAATATTTTAGTAGTTTTCCTGATGTTCTAGGAATGGAGAGCATAGCTGCCTGAATAATAGTATTAGTAACAGCTTCAACAGCGTCATCGATATGCGCATCTTCTACCATTTCATCTGTGAGCTCTGCAATGGAAGAGAAGAGTTCCCAGTCTGCCCTGTCCAGTATGAATCGAGGGGATCTCGACATGGGGTTTGCTCCTCTTCGTGCAAGAGACACAAAAATAGGATAATGATCGCTGTTGTACAGGTCATTTCCGACACTAAAAGTGCAAAATGGCAACAGAGATGGTGAACAGATGGCAAGATCGAGAGCGTGGAATGTCCTTGAAGGTTCATGGAAGTATGTATCTTGCCCATTATTTAGGAGACAAAGGCTGTGATCTTCGATCATCTGCTCAATTTGTCTTCCTCGGCAATTTGTATCTTTGCTACCCCAGAGTGGACTATGGCCGTTAAAATCTCCTATTATAATATAATGCTCAGGCAGCTGCTCTATTAGATTATTTAAATCTTGCTGATAAATGTGCTCATTTGGAGGCAAATACAAAGAAACAAATGAAACAACAATATCAAAATTTATTTGAGTAGCGACAACTTGGAGGGATGTCGTCAAAGGAAGTACATTTGAGGGATAATCCAGTGAGGAGAGGAGACCTACTCCTCCACTGGCACGCTCACCTGCAAGGTTATCCTTCCTGACGAAAGAAAACCTCCGAAGTTTTGCATGGTGTTCTGGTTTCAGATTTGTTTCCTGTATTGCGAAGCACACAGGATGGTACACATTTATTATAGATTTGATGTCAAGCAAATTTCGGTGGAAACCGCGACAGTTCCATGACACGAGGGTGGCCATTATGAATGGTTTTTGTTTTTCCTGTGCTGTTCTTTTGTTTTTCGTGGAAGTAGATGCCTGGGAAATTCCAGACCCTCTTCCACTTCCATAAAGTCTGAATCCGCAGATTCAGAAATCATGTCATCAAGAGAGCTATTGCTGCGACTTCTATTTTTATTTGATATTTTTTGTGTGGCAGTTTTCGGCTTACTTTGAATAATTGTTTCTTTCTTTTGTACTATATGAGTTGCATTTTCTTTTTTCTTGTTGGATGTAGACGGTTGGGTTTTATTTGGTAGGGTCTGTGTGCCTATTGATGTTTGGGTGGCGACTGTACGATATGATTTAACAGCACTGGCGTATGATGAATTTGGTCGAAGCTGTGTGCTCTGGACTAGTCTTCTGGCTTCGGCGTAAGAGATGTTCCTAGTAACTTTTGCAGTCTGGATTTCTTTTTCCGATTTCCATTTTGGGCACAAGCGAGAAAATGCTGGGTGGTCACCCTTGCAATTTATACACAAAGGCGCAGCGGTACAATTATCAGAATCGTGGCCAATCTGTGAGCATCGGGCGCATGTGAGGCTGCCACGACAAGACGTCTTAGAATGGCCGAAACGCTGGCATTGGAAACATCGAATAGGGTTTGGAATATAAGGTCTTACAGGAATATTTAGATATCCGGCCTTAATATTCTTAGGCAGATCAGGCGTGTTGAAGGTAAGGATCACGTGTTTCGTGTCTATCAACTTACCTTCTTTACGCATTTTGATCCGCCTTACACCGCACACATTTTGGTCGGATACCTCAGAAGCGATCTCTTCTTCAGAAACATACAGAAGGTCGAATTCTGAGATTACACCACGACAATAGTTCAGTGACTTATGGGGTGTTACAGTGACATTCGCTTGCCCAAGTTGAGTAATCTGAAGTAAAGAAGCAGACTGGGTGGCTGAGTGTGTATCAATAAGCAAGTCTCCGGAGCGGAGACGCTTTATGTTTCTCGGCTCACCAATACAAGACTGGATGTATTTGTTTATTACGAAAGGAGACATCTTATGCATTTCGCCAGAAGGACTAGAGATTACTAGGAAACGGGGACTATTGTTATGATTTTTTTTATTTGCATCTGTCCGTAATTTTTTTGCAGAAATTTCAGAACTAGGTTGAGCGACAGGTTGAGTGACTGGTTTAGTAGGAGACGTTTCAGAACTAGGTTGAATGATTGGTTTATTAGTAGATGTTTCAGAACTAGGTTGAGTGACTGGTTTAGTAGGAGATGTTTCAGAACTAGGTTGAATGATTGGTTTAGTAGTAGATGTTTCAGAACTAGGTTGAGAGACTGGAGTGACTTCAAAGTTTTTTAATAAAAAAATATGTGTATTTGCCATATTGAAAATAGAAAAGATTCGGGTCCGACGGCCCCGCCCACCACGGAGCCCAACAAGGGAACACAGATTCCTGTGTTAGGGCTAGCCGGACCTATACGCAAACTGAAGCCCCACAGTCGGCTTTCCCGAAAGCAGGTACTCCCGAGAGCTTGACCCCAAGCCACTGACACAAGGACTAGTGACCAGCCGATTGACACCCGTGAGGACGACTAAGGTGCCTCCCGTTTAGCTGAAGCAGAGGCCAAAGCAGTGTGTTGGGGACAGTACCTCGCCCCTCAACTACCAGGACCCTCCTTTCCAGCGACACGGGTCTCCACGCACGGCAAACACGTGGGCAGTTTTCTCGCCACTTGAAAACTAGAAACAAGGTCTGTTCTAGCCTCTCGTGACGAGCCCCAAACTCCGTAGAGAGAAACCACAAGGGAGAAGGGAAGGGAAAAAGATCCAGCCAAGAGGAGAGGAGACGGAAAAGAGGATAGATCACTGGGGCTCCAGGATCGTGACACCCGTCTCACCAAGAAGATGATCCCCTGAAGGGCTAGGGTACCTCGGGATTGCCACACCCGTACTCACAAAAGTGAGCCCCCTGAGGGAGACAATGAAAGAAAGAAGCCATATGTTTATCGAATTCCAGAAGCATTGAAGCCTCAAGTAGATAAACAAATCGAAGAAATGTTATCAATGGGATTGATTGAAGAAACCAACGCTGAAAGTTCGTACCCTATTGTATGCGTTATGAAGAAAGACGGTAATATTCGCCTTTGCGTTGACTTTAGATCATTTAATGCAGTAACCAAACCAGATGACTTCCCTATGGAAAATCCTAAAGAGCTCTTATTCTACATTGGAAAAGCTATATAAGTGATATACAGCATTGATTTACTCAAAGGCTATTGGGCCATACCATTAGAAAGAGAGAGTCAAGAATTAGCATGTTTCAAGACACATCGAGCTCAGTATCAATTTAAAGTCATGCCTTTCGGGCTACGCAATGCCGCTGCAACATTTCAGAGAGTCATGAACCAGGCCCTTGCTAAATACAAAGATTTTGCTCGAGCCTACGTCGATGACATAGCTTTTTATTCAAATAATTGGAATGAACATTTAGTACATCTTGACACCATTTTTTCAAAACTGTTAGAACTACAATTTTCCGTAAATCTCAAGAAATGTTCCTTCGCTAAAACTCATATTAAGTATCTAGGACATATCATCGGTTCCGGCAGTCATCGTACAGATCCAGAGAAGGTGGAGGCTATCCAGAAATTAGCTAGACCTCAAACAAAAAAAAAACAATTGAAAAGCAATCTAGGCCTATGTAATTGTCACAGAGACTACATTCCACATTATGCCGAAACAGCTTATCCATTAACCGAGCTCACCAAAAGAAGAAGTCCTGAAGAGCTGTGCTGGACAGAAAAACACGACGAAGCATTCATTAAATTAAATGCCTAATGGAAGCATCTAGTCTTTTGGAGCTTGAAAAAGTTTGAAACTTGGATTTTTGGATCACCTGTGGAACTGATAACTGATCACAATCCGTTAACTTTCATCACAAAGAACGCACCACAATCTTCTAAGTTACAGAGATGGGCTTTAGCATTACAAAAGTATGATACTACAATTTCACATTGTCCAGGTGCTAAGTTAAGCAATGCTGATGCGTTGTCCAGACTAGAGACTATTGAGTGACTTGTGTGAAAGAAAGAACTTTTCATAGACATTTATAAACTCTTAATATAATTATTTTTTTATGTGTGTGTTTCTTTTTCAGCTACTCTCCTAGAGACTTTTAAGTATATCATAGACACTTTAAGTATTCTATTGCATTAGAATTGTTTGAATACTAGTGGTAGTAGTAGTGGTAGTAGTAGTTTTATGGCGCAAAGCTCAATAGGCCATATGCGCCAAACACAGGATTCTTTTTTTAACATACAAACTAAAGGAACAAAAAATATAAAGAGAACAGCACACTTTTAAAATCGAGGCAAGTAAAAAGATATTTAAATGATGGGATGAAAATGCTGATTATAACTTTGATAATGAGAGATGCAGTATTGATATAAAATCCTAAAACATCTGATTAATTAAAATTCCAACATAAAATCTCAGGACAAAAATCAAATTAAATAATAGAAACCTGTTTCCTTGAGGTAGTGAAACAAATTATTATTGACCTCTCTTCCGATTAAACGGTCGAGAGGCAGGTCGCAGCTATTAAAATACTTCTCACGAAGATTATTAAAGTGAGTGAGTGAGTGATTATGGCGCAAAAACCAGAGATGGTTATGACGCGCCAAACACAAGATGGGATGATTACAATTGATGACATTAAAATTCAATCAATAAAAACAAGTAGATAAATGTACCAAATCCAGAGGATGAAGTCATATAAACACAAGTTAAAAAGCACATATTAAAATTCAAGACAGTCTTCAAAACAAATTACATTTGGTAATAAAAGCCAATCTCTGTTAAATAATAAAATAAATTACAATTCACCTCTCTTCCGATTAAACGGTCGAGAGGTAAGTCACAGCTATTAAAATATTTCTGGCGAAGACTATTAAAACATGGACACTCAATTAAAATATGACGAACAGATAAACAAACATTACAATTAAAACAAACAGGCTCATTTTCAGCTTTGAGAAGATAGTTATGTGTGACTCGAGTGTGACCAATTCTGAGGCGAGTCAAAAGAACGTCCTCCTTACGATTTCCAACAATATCCCAATGCTCAATTCTAGGCTTGACGTTTCTCAACTTGTTGTGATGCTGAACATCCCAAAATTGCTGCCATTTTTTTCGGACCTTTCCCTTGATGACATTGCAGATATCTCTAAAATGGATAAGGCGACTGGACAGTTCAACAGCAGATTTGGCTGCGATATCTGCAAGCTCATTTCCTTTTATTCCAGCATGTCCAGGAACCCAGCAGTACAGGACTTCATAACCTCGAATCGTTAAATTTATATGAATTTTGAGAACATCCACTACCACAGGATTCTGAGTGTTGGGAAAAGCTTCCAAGGATTTAAGAGCACTATACGAGTCTGTGTAAACTATGAACTTTTTGTGGCAGAGCTTTGAGATGTACAAAAGACCATAATATATAGCAGTCAGTTCAGATGTTAGGACTGAGAAAGCATGGTGCAGGCATCTGCCCTCTATGTAATTTTCAAATACAAAAGCCATCCCAACATGATCATTTGTCTTTGATCCATCAGTGTATATCGGATAATAACTGCTATATTTGTGCCTGTGCTCAGCAAAGAGTTGTCTATAAACGATCTCGTTAGTGCTCGCCTTCACGTAATGTTTGAAAACATCAAGAAGCTGAATCCGTGAATTTTCCCAAGGTGGAATTTGAAAATTCTGTACTGCTTGGGGGTGCATATCAGAGAGAAAAAGTTCCTCAATGACCAGGCGAACTCTTAAAGGAAAAGTAGGAACACAGGATGGACGTGTTTCAAATAATGTGTTACACTCATTATCAAGTAAGCACAGCTTATTGGGATGTTCAGGTTGGGATAGTATATTAAAATATTGCAAAAGGGACAATTGTTCACGCCTCAGATAAAGTGATGGTTCATTACAGTCAACATACAGGCTCTGGACAGGAGAAGTCCTGAAGGCTCCTGAACATATCCTCAAACCTTGATGGTGAACAGGATCCAGTTTTAACAAAACAGATGACCGAGCGGATCCATAAACAACTGAGCCATAGTCCAGTCTAGAGCGGATAAGCGCTCTGTAAATGCGAAGCATGGAGCAACGCTCTGCACCCCAGGAGGTGTTCGCCAACACTTTTAACATATTTAGTGTTTTGAGACACTTCTTTCTCAGGTTTAAAACATGAGAAAGGAAAGTCAATTTCTGGTCGAACGTTACTCCTAAAAATTTTACTTCGGGCGCAACTGGAATAATTGTACCATTTAGATATAACTCAGGTTCAGGATGGAGACCTCGCTTCCTACAAAAGTGCACGCACACAGTTTTCTGTTTCGAAAAAGTAAATCCCTGTTTGTCTGACCATTCTTGGATCTTATTCAGAGCCATCTGCAATTGCCTCTCTATGTATCTCATGTCTGCTCCTCGACAGCTAATCTGTAAATCATCTACATATAGTGATCCTAAGATGGTGTGAGGAAGTTCTTTTAATACAGAATTTATTTTTAAACTGAACAGCGTTACACTAAGCACACAGCCTTGAGGCACACCCTCTTCCTGTTGAAAAACATCCGAAAAAACAGAGCCAATCCTTACTTGAAAAGTTCTAGCGTTCAAGAAATTCTGTATGAAAATTGGTAGGTTGCCGCGCAAGCCACTCTCGTGAAGATCCCGGAGTATACCGTATCTCCATGCCTTATCATAAGCTTTCTCAATGTCGAAGAATATTGAGACAAGGTGACTTCTTCTGACAAAGGCTTTTCGAATAGATGTCTCTAATAGAAGCATATTGTCTACGGTCGTTCTCCCCTGTCGAAAACCGCTCTGATAAGGCGATATAATATTATTCTTTTCCAAGAAGTAGACTAGGCGGCTGTTTACCATCTTTTCAAACAGTTTGCAAACACAACTGGTAAGGGCAATTGGGCGATAGTTCGAGGGATTCCTCGGGTCTTTCCCTGGCTTCGCAATAGGAATGACAACAGCTCTCCTCCATGCACTGGGAAATGTACGCTCCTTCCACACTCTATTGTAAAGTGTGAGAAGGGCACTCAGTGACTTATAGGACAGATGCTTTAGCATTTCATAATACACGCCATCCAGACCCGGACAAGACCTATGTGTCTGCAACAAAGCTCTCTTTAATTCAACCATAGTAAAGTCTCTATTGTACGGCTCAAAGTTGGAAGAGTTGAAAGCGATGGGATTTTTCTCAGAGCGTTGCTTGATAGAAAGAAATGCAGGTGAGTAATTTCGGCTGGAAGAAACGGCAGCAAATGTCTCACCAATTGTATTTGCAATTTCTTCTATGGAGCTAATCACTCAGCCATCTTTTTCCAGAAAGGAAAGTGAGTGGTCTTTATACATTCCGCATGCTTTTCGAACTCTTTCCCAAACCCGCTTACTAGGCGTAGAGGATGTTATTGAGGACACATATGAAATCCAGGAATCCCTGTGGCTCTGCCTTCTTACTTTCCGTGCATTTGCTTTGGATCTTTTAAAAGCTATGAGGTTTCGCAGAGTAGGATATCTACGAAAAATACCCCATGCTTTTTTCTGTTTTTTCAGTGCTTCATGACAGTCGCGATTCCACCATGGTTTTGAATATTTTAGTAGTTTTCCTGATGTTCTAGGAATGGAGAGCATAGCTGCCTGAATAATAGTATTAGTAACAGCTTCAACAGCGTCATCGATATGCGCATCTTCTACCATTTCATCTGTGAGCTCTGCAATGGAAGAGAAGAGTTCCCAGTCTGCCCTGTCCAGTATGAATCGAGGGGATCTCGACATGGGGTTTGCTCCTCTTCGTGCAAGAGACACAAAAATAGGATAATGATCGCTGTTGTACAGGTCATTTCCGACACTAAAAGTGCAAAATGGCAACAGAGATGGTGAACAGATGGCAAGATCGAGAGCGTGGAATGTCCTTGAAGGCTCATGGAAGTATGTATCTTGCCCATTATTTAGGAGACAAAGGCTGTGATCTTCGATCATCTGCTCAATTTGTCTTCCTCGGCAATTTGTATCTTTGCTACCCCAGAGTGGACTATGGCCGTTAAAATCTCCTATTATAATAAAATGCTCAGGCAGCTGCTCTATTAGATTATTTAAATCTTGCTGATAAATGTGCTCATTTGGAGGCAAATACAAAGAAACAAATGAAACAATAATATCAAAATTTATTTGAGTAGCGACAACTTGGAGGGATGTCGTCAAAGGAAGTACATTTGAGGGATAATCCAGTGAGGAGAGGAGACCTACTCCTCCACTGGCACGCTCACCTGCAAGGTTATCCTTCCTGATGAAAGAAAACCTCCGAAGTTTCGCATGGTGTTCTGGTTTCAGATTTGTTTCCTGTATTGCTAAGCACACAGGAAGGTACGCATTTATTATAGATTTGATGTCAAGCAAATTTCGGTGGAAACCGCGACAGTTCCATGACACGAGGGTGGCCATTATGAATGGTTTTTGTTTTTCCTGTGCTGTTCTTTTGTTTTTCGTGGAAGTAGATGCCTGGGAAATTCCAGACCCTCTTCCACTTCCATAAAGTCTGAATCCGCAGATTCAGAAATCATGTCATCAAGAGAGCTATTGCTGCGACTTCTATTTTTATTTGATATTTTTTGTGTGGCAGTTTTCGGCTTACTTTGAATAATTGTTTCTTTCTTTTGTACTATATGAGTTGCATTTTCTTTTTTCTTGTTGGATGTAGACGGTTGGGTTTTATTTGGTAGGGTCTGTGTGCCTATTGATGTTTGGGTTGCAACTGTACGATATGATTTAACAGCACTGGCGTATGATGAATTTGGTCGAAGCTGTGTGCTCTGGACTAGTCTTCTGGCTTTGGCGTAAGAGATGTTCCTAGTAACTTTTGTAGTCTGGATTTCTTTTTCCGATTTCCATTTTGGGCACAAGCGAGAAAATGCTGGGTGGTCACCCTTGCAATTTATACACAAAGGCGCAGCGGTACAATTATCAGAATCGTGGCCAATCTGTGAGCATCGGGCGCATGTGAGGCTGCCACGACAAGACGTCTTAGAATGGCCGAAACGCTGGCATTGGAAACATCGCATAGGGTTTGGAATATAAGGTCTTACAGGAATATTTAGATATCCGGCCTTAATATTCTTAGGCAGATCAGGCGTGTTTAAGGTAAAGATCACGTGTTTCGTGTCTATCAACTTACCTTCTTTACGCATCTTGATCCGCCTTACACCGCAGACATTTTGTTCGGATAACTCAGAAGCGATCTCTTCTTCAGAAACATACAGAAGGTCGAATTCTGAGATTACACCACGACAATAGTTCAGTGACTTATGGGGTGTTACAGTGACATTCGCTTGCCCAAGTTTAGTAATCTGAAGTAAAGAAGCAGACTGGGTGGCTGAGTTTGTATCAATAAGCAAGTCTCCGGAGCGGAGACGCTTTATGTTTCTCGGCTCACCAATAGAAGACTGGATGTATTTATTTATTACGAAAGGAGACATCTTATGCATTTCGCCAGAAGGACTAGAGATGACTAGGAAACGGGGACTATTCTGATGATTTTTTTTATTTGCATCTGTCCGTAATTTTTTTGCAGAATTTTCAGAACTAGGTTGAGTGACTGGTTTAGTAGTAGACGTTTCAGAGCTAGGTTGAATGATTGGTTTATTAGTAGATGGTTCAGAGCTAGGTTGAGTGACTGGTTTAGCAGTATACGTTTCAGAACTAGGTTGAGTGACTGGTTTAGCTGTAGACGTTTCAGAACTAGTTTGAATGACTGGAGTTACCTCGAAATCTTTAATTAAGTAGATATGAGAAGAAGCCATAGTGAAAGAATAAAGATTCGGGTCCGACGGGCCCGCCCACCACGGAGCCCAACAAGGGAACACAGATTCCTGTGTTAGGGCTAGCTGGACCTATACGCAAACTGAAGCCCCACAGTCGGCTTTCCCGAAAGCAGGTACTCCCGAGAGCTTGACCCCAAGCCACTGACACAAGGACTAGTGACCAGCCGATTGACACCCGTGAGGACGACTAAGGTGCCTCCCGTTTAGCTGAAGAAGAGGCCAAAGTAGTGTGTTGGGGACAGTACCTCGCCCCTCAACTACCAGGACCCTCCTTTCCAGCGACACGGGTCTCCACGCACGGCAAACACGTGGGCAGTTTTCTCGCCACTCGAAGACTAGAGACAAGGGCTGTTCCAGTCTCTCGTGACGAGCCCCAAACTCCGTAGAGAGAAACCACGAGGGAGAAGAGAAGGGAAAAAGTTCCAGCAAAGAGGAGAGGAGACGGAAAAGAGGATAGATCACTGGGGCTCCAGGAGCGTGACACCCGTCTCATCAAGAAGATGATCCCCTGAAGGGCTAGGGTACCTCGGGATTGCCACACCCGTACTCACAGAAGTGAGCCCCCTGAGGGGGTTTGAATACTAATTTTTAATCATTTATATATTACAGTTTTAGAAGAAGTCTTGTAGTAGGTGTAGAACTAACCTGTATAAGTATCGTGTTATATATCTTTCAACTTCAGTATCGATTGATTTGTAGACTTTAGTAGGTAAGTAACTCTTTCGTTTGACGTCACCATAATTTGTCATATTTCAATAGGCTTTCACCCAATTTCAATCTTGGATGGGGGGTGTGATGTATGGGTGAATGAGTGAGTGAGTGAGAGATTATGGCGCAAAACCAAAGTTGATTATAGTGCGCCAAACGCGAGATGGGGTGAGTACAATTGATGAAATTAAAATAGTACAATAAATAAAAACTAGTAGACAAATGTATCAAATCCAGAGGATGAAGTCATATAAAAACAAGTTAAAACCACACATTTAAAATTCAAGACACAATTTTCAAAACAAATTACATTAGGTGATAAAAGCCAGTCTCTTTTAAATAATAAAATAAATTACAATTCACCTCCCTTCCGATTAAACGGTCGAGAGGTAAGTCACAGCTATTAAAATACTTCTGACGAAGATTATTAAAATATGGACACTCAATTAAAATATGACGGACAGATAGACAAACATTACAATTTGAACAAACAGGCTCATTCTTTGCTTTTAAAAGGTAGCCATGTGTCACTCTTGTGTGACCAATTCTGAGGCGAGTCAAAAGAACTTCTACTTTACGATTTCCAAGTCAAAGCAAAATCCCAATGCTCAATTCTAGGCATTACATGTCTTGTTTTGACGCTGAACATCCCAAAATTGCTGCCATTTTTTCGTATCTTCTCTTTCACAACACAACAGATGTCTCCAAAAGGGATGAGGCGACTCGACAGTTCAACAGCACATTTCGCTGTGATATCTGCCAGCTCATTCCCTTTAATTCCCACATGACCG
Source organism: Stegodyphus dumicola (assembly GCF_044657685.1). Classification (NCBI taxonomy): domain Eukaryota; kingdom Metazoa; phylum Arthropoda; class Arachnida; order Araneae; family Eresidae; genus Stegodyphus; species Stegodyphus dumicola. The sequence continues at coordinate 14,715,064 of NC_140775.1, read as the reverse complement.
GGAACGCAGCAGTACAGGATTTCATATCCACGACTCGTTAGGTTTATATGTATCTTGAGAACATCCACTATGACTGGGTTTTGAGTGTTAGAAAAGGCTTCTAAAGATTTCAGTGCACTATAGGAGCCTGTATAAACTATAAACGTTTTGTGGCAGAGCCTTGAGATGTACAAAAGACAATAATATATTGCAGTTAATTCAGATGTTAAGACAGAGAAGGCATGGTGCAAGCGTCTGCCTTCCATGTGGACTTCAATTACAAATGCCATCCCGACATGATCTTTTGACTTGGATCCATCTGTATAAACTGGAAGATAACTGCTATATTTGTCCCTGTGCTCAGCGAAGAGTTGTCTATAAATGATGTCATTGGTGCTTGCCTTGACGTGATGCTTGAAAACATCAAGAAGCTGAATCCGTGCATTTTCCCAAAGTGGGAATTCAAAATTCTGTACTGCTTGGGGGCGCATATCAGAGAGGGAATGTTCCTCAATGATATTGCGAACTCTTAAGGGAAAGGTAGGAACACAGGATGGACGTGTTTCAAGTAAAGTGTTACACACATCATCAAGTAAGTACAGCTTATTGGGATGTTCAGGTTGTGATAGAATATTAAAATATTGCAATAGGGACAATTGCTCACGCCTCAGATAAAGTGATGGTTCCTTAGAGTCAACATACAGGCTCTGGACAGGAGAAGTTCTGAAAGCTCCTGAACAAATCCGCAGAGCTTGATGGTGAACAGGATCGAGTTTTAACAAAACTGATGACCGAGCGGATCCGTAAACAGCTGAGCCATAGTCCAGTCTAGGCTCTGTAACAAGGGCTCTGTAAATGCGAAGCATGGAGCAACGCTCTGCACCCCAGGAGGTGTTCGACAACTTTTAAAATATTTAGTGTTTTTAGACACTTCTTTCTCAGGTTTAAAACATGAGGAAGGAAAGTCAATTTCTCGTCGAACGTCACTCCTAAAAATTTTACTTCGGGCGCAACTGGAATAATTGAAACATTGAGATATAACTCAGGTTCAGGATGGAGACCTCGCTTCCTACAAAAGTGCACGCACACAGTTTTTTGTTTGGAAAAAGTTAATCCCTGTTTGTTTGACCGTTCATGGATCTTATTCAGAGCTATCTGCAACTGCCTCTCTACGTATCTCTTGTCTGCCCTTCGACAGCTAATCTGCAGATCATGAACATATAGAGATCCCAAGATGGTGGAAGGAAGTTCTTTTAGTACTGAGTTTATTTTTAAACTAAACAGGGTTACACTAAGCACACAGCCTTGAGGCACACCCTCTTCCTGTTGTAAAACATCCGAAAAAACAGAGCCAATTCTTACTTGAAAAGTTCTAGCGTTCAGGAAATTCTGAATGAAAATTGGTAGGTTGCCGCGCAAGCCACTCTCGTGAAGATCGCGAAGTATACCGTATCTCCATGCCTTATCATAAGCTTTCTCTATATCGAAGAAAATTGAGACAAGGAGATTTTTTGTTACAAAAGCTTTTCGAATGGATGTCTCTAAGAGGAGCATGTTATCTACGGTTGTTCTCCCTTTTCGAAAACCACTTTGATAAGGCGATATAATATTATTCTTTTCCAAGAAGTAGACTAGGCGGCTGTTTACTATCTTTTCAAACAGTTTGCATACGCAACTGGTAAGTGCAACTGGCCGATAGTTGGAAGGATTCCTTGGATCTTTCCCTGGCTTAGCAATAGGAATGACAACAGCTCTCCTCCATGCACTGGGAAAGGCACGCTCCTTCCACACCCTATTGTAAAGAGTGAGAAGGGCATTCAGTGACTTATAGGATATATGCTTTAGCATTTCGTAATTCACGCCATCAAGACCCGAAAAGACCTATGTGTCTGCAATAAAGTATTCCTTAATTCAAGCATAGTAAAGTCTCTATTGTAAGGCTCAGATTTGGAAGAGTCGAATGCGATGGGATTTATTTCAGAGTGCTGCTTCATAGAGAGAAATGCAGGTGAATAGTTTCTGCTGGAAGAAACGGCAGCAAATGTCTTACCAATAGTATTCGCAATTTCTTCTATGGAGCTAATCCCTCGGCCATCTTTTTCCAAAAAGGAAAGTGAGTGGTCTTTATATATGCGCATGCTTTTCGAACTCTTTCCCAAACTCGCTTACTAGGCGTGGAAGATGTTATTGACGACACATATGAAATCCAGGAATCCCTCTGGCTCTGCCTTCTTACTTTTCGTGCATTTGCTTTGGCTCTTTTAAACGCTATGAGGTTTCGCAGAGTAGGATATCTACGAAAATTACCCCATGCTTTTTTCCGTTTTTTCAGTGCTTCATGACAGTCGCGATTCCACCATGGTTTTGAATATTTTAGTAGTTTTCCTGATGTTCTAGGAATGGAGAGCATAGCTGCCTGAATAATAGTATTAGTAACAGCTTCAAGAGCGTCATCGATATGCCCATCTTCTACCATTTGATCTCTGAGATCTGCAATGGAAGAGAAGAGTTCCCAGTCTGCCCTGTCCAGTATAAACCGAGGGAGTCTCGTCATGGGATTTGCTCCTCTTCGTGCAAGAGACACAAGAATGGGATAATGATCACTGTTGTAAAGATCTTTTCCCACATTAAAAGTGCAAAAAGGCAAGAGAGATGGTGAACAGATGGCAATGTCGAGAGCATGGAATGTCTTTGAAGGCTCATGGAAGTAAGTATCTTGCCCATTATTGAGGAGACAAAGGCTATGATCTTCGATCATCTGCTCAATTTGTCTTCCTCAGCAATTTGTATCTTTACTACCCCAGAGCGGACTATGGCCGTTAAAATCTCCTATTATGATGAAAGGCTCAGGCAGCTGCTCTAAAAGACCATTTAAATCTTGCTGATCAATATGTTCATTTGGAGGCAAATACAGAGAAACGACTGTAACAACAATATCAAAATTTGCTTGAGTAGCGACGACTTGGAGGGATGTCGTCAAAGAAAGCACATTTGAGGGATAATCCAGTGAGGTGAGGAGACCTGCACCTCCACTGGCACGCTCACCTGCAATTTTATCTTTCCTAACGAAAGAAAACCTCCGAAGTTTTGCCTGTTGTTCTGGTTTTAGATTTGTTTCCTGTATTGCGAAGCATACAAGATGATAAGCATTAATAATGGCTTTGATGTCGAGCAAATTTCGGTGGAAACCGCCACAGTTCTATGACATGAGGGTGGCCATTATGAATGGTTTTTGTTTTTTCTGTGCTGCTCTTTTGTTTTTCGTGGAAGTAGATGCCTGGGAACTTCTAGACCCTCTTCTACTTCCATAAAATCTGAATCCGCAGATTCAGAAATCATCTCATCAAAAGAGCTATTGCTGTGACTTCTATTTTTATTGGATATTTTATGTGTAGTAGTTTTGGGCTTACTTTGAATAATTTCTTTCTTTTGTACTATATGGTTGCATTTTCTTTTTTCTTGTTGGATGTAGACGGTTGGGTTTTATTTGTTAGGGTCTGTGTGCCTATTGATGTTTGGGTGGCGACTGTACGAGATGATTTTACAGCACTGGCGTATGATGTATTTGGTCGAAGCTGTGTGCTCTGGACTAATCTTCTGGCTTCGGCATATGAGATGTTCCTCGTAACCTTTGCAGTCTGCACTTCTTTTTCCAATTTCCATTTTGGGCAGACGCGTGAAAATGCTGGGTGCTCACCCTTGCAATTTATACAAAGAGGCACAGCGGTACAATTTTCAGAATCGTGGCCAATCTGTGAGCATCGGGCGCATGTGAGGTTGCCACGACAAGACGTCTTAGAATGGCCGAAACGCTGGCATTGGAAACATCGCATAGGGTTTGGAATATAAGGTCTTACACGAATATTTAGATATCCGGCCTTAATATTCTTAGGCAGATCAGGCGTGTTGAAGGTAAGGATCACGTGTTTCGTGTCTATCAACTTACCATCTTTACGCATCTTGATCTGCCTTAGACCGCAGACATTTTGTTCGGATAGCTGAGAAGCGATCTCTTCTTCAGAAACATACAGAAGGTCGAATTCTGAGATTACACCACGACAATAGTTCAGTGACTTATGGGGTGTTACAGTGACATTCACTTGCCCAAGTTTAGTAATCTGAAGTAAAGAAGCAGACTGGGTGGCTGAGGTTGTATCAATAAGCAAGTCTCCGTAGCGGAGACGTTTTATATTTCTCGGCTCACCAATACAAGACTGGATATATTTGTTTATTACGAAAGGAGACATCTTATGCATTTCGCAAGAAGGACTAGAGATCACTAGGAAACGGGGACTATTCTTATGATTCTTTTCACTCGTATGTGTACGTAATTTTTTTGCAGTAGACTTTTCAGAACTAGGTTGAGTGACTGGTTTAGCAGTAGACGTTTCAGAACTAGGTTGAGTGACTGGTTTAGCAGTAGAAGTTTCAGAACTGGGTTGATTGACTGGAGTGCCTGGAGTTACCTCGAAATCTTTAATTAAGTAGATATGAGAAACCATAGTGAAAGAATAAAGATTCGGGTCCGACGGCCCCGCCCACCACGGAGCCCAACAAGGGAACACAGATTCCTGTGTTAGGGCTAGCCGGACCTATACGCAAACTGAAGCCCCACTGTCGGCTTTCCTGAAAGCAGGTACTCTCGAGAGCTTGACCCCAAGCCACTGACACAAGGACTAGTGACCAGCCGATTGACATCCGTGAGGACGACTAAGGTGCCTCCCGTTTAGCTGAAGCAGAGGCCAAAGCAGTGTGTTGGGGACAGTACCTCGCCCCTCAACTACCAGGACCCTCCTTTCCAGCGACACGGGTCTCCACGCACTGCAAACACGTGGGCAGTTTTCTCGCCACTCGAGAACTAGAGACAAGGGCTGTTCCAGTTTCTCCAGGATCGTGACACCCGTCTCATCAAGAAGATGATCCCCTGAAGGGCTAGGGTACCTCGGGATTGCCACACCCGTACTCACAAAAGTGAGTCATGGGAGCCATTAATGAGACCGAAATTCACTTTTATTACTTTATATATTTCAGTTATTAGTATTGTAGTTTAGTATTAGTTTTGTGTTTATAAAATAAATGTTTAAAAATACAAGAAGGTGGAGTTGGACGAAAGCCCACGCAGGAAACACCTGTAACGAGGCAGCCGACCTCCTCGCGAAAGACGCAGCCCTCAACATAGAAGCAGAGGAATTGGTAATTCCATGGCCACACTCTACTTTGAAACGACATCTCCATCTGCAGGCTCTCGCTAAGTGGCAGGAAAAATGGGACACTGCACAAACAGGCAGGCGTACACACTACCATCTAATGTACGTAAACCCTGCCCGGCTATGTTCTAATACGCACTTGGTGCGCTATATCACGGGCCATGGGCCATTCCCGGAGTACTTTGCCAGGCATGGCGTGACTGACACAGATTAGTGCAGTTGTGGCCACCTGGGTACTCCGGAGCATTATGTCACAACCTGCCCACTTACCAGCGAACTGCACATACGTATTCCAACTGTCAATACGCAGGCCTTCTGTAAATTCATGATTAAGCAGAAGCACCTGTGTCGACAGATCATTAAAATTATGAATTTACTTGCCAGACACGGAACTGACCTTTGCGCAGTCGAATAATTAGTGCAAGGCCACATATACCATGTATACGCAAGGCTAAGTATACCGCGTATGTGTACATGTACTGTTTATGCGAAGCGTACCGCAACATCTCAGCAGTACTAATTAAGTTCCAGTTAAATAAACCTTTAAGTTTTAGACAAGGTTTTTGTGTTCTCTAGAAATTTTAGATTCGAAGTCAGATAAATTACATAGGATTTACCGGAAAAATCAATATTTGGCGGTCGCGACAGGACATTGTCTGCAAGGTAAGCAACTTTTTTATTTTTGAAACATGGAAGCCTTAAAGTTAGCACGAACTCAATACAGAAGATTATTTAGCAAAGCGTGTAATGAATTTGACAATGAAGAAACTAAATTTAATCAGGAAGAAAAATTAATAAAAATAAAAGTTATTGCCGAGAAAGCTAAAGTTTTGTTTGATACTGAAATGAAAATACGAGAATTAAACGTTTAAAGAAATTACAGATGAGACTTTACTTATTAAGGAAATAGATGAATCTGAATTATATTTTGATAGGTGGAGACTCATGGAAAGTAAACTAAAAGATCTTACTTCTGGTACCCCGAATGTAACTTTAATTGATCCGTCCTTTATTCAGAATAAAACGTTACATTATCCGAAAATTAAATTGCCTATCTTTGACGGCAACGTGAAGAAATGGCTAGGATTTTGGGGGCAATTCCAAAAGATTGATGAAGATCCTACATTAGATAATAATGATAAGTTTGCTTATTTGGCACAGGCTATGGAGAAGAATTCTCCCGCAGAGGAAATAGTTCAAAGCTCTCCGCCAACACTTCTTCAGGGGCTAGAACTTGGCGATCAACGCCCTTCACAATTACTTTGCCGTATACAAAACATCGCTGGTTGGTTTGGTTTATTTATTTATGGCAAAGCACACTAGGGCTAACTGCCTAAAGGGAGGGATGCCTTCGTGGAGGACTTTCTGAGGGAACTGGCTCATATACACGTTACACATGGGGAAAACCACGAAAACGCCCATGCAGCCAGCCCGTTCGCAGGATTCGAACCTCAGACTGAACTACCAGTGTTCAGCGACTTTACCGCTCGGCCGCTGGTGCGAAACCTCGCTGGAGAGACTGTTGGAGAACCCTTGTTGAAATCTCTATGGATATCCCGCTCCCAAAAAATACAGAGTATTCTTGCTGCCTTAAGTGATGATCTCCCAAACCTCGCAAACTAATAAAATTACAGATCTCACAACTCTCCGTAACATAAATAGTGCTGCTACCGGCATCTACCTCTCCCATTGAACAGCAAGTTGCAGAGCTGACGAAGCAAGTAAATGAACTTTCGCTAGCCATCAAAAACCGCCGTCAGCGTTCCTGTGAACGAAGAGACAATAATTCCCAACGCAACAGAAGGCGCAATAGATCCAATGAACGCTATCGACAGTATGAAGAACCGTACAACATTTGTTTCTACCATACTAATTTTGGTTCCAATGCACGGAAGTGTGTTTCTCCATGCAATTTTCGGCAGTCGGAAAACTAGATCGGCGATCGCTTGTCGGCCAAAGTTGCGACCGCCACATAAATCGAATTCTTTTGGCTGATCCATCGTCAAAAACTCACCTTTTTAATCGACAGGGGAGCCGATTTATCTGTCATTCCCAGTCTCAGCATGCCAAAAACGCAGCTGCATTGCTACTCTTTGCTGCTAACGGCACCAAAATAGCAACGTATGCACCAAACATTTGACCATCAATTTAAACTTACGTCGTTCATTTACTTGGTCTTTTGTCCTGGCAGAGGTGAATCAACCCATCATAGGTGTTGACTTTCTCACGAAGTTCAACTTACTTATAGATGTTAAAAACAACCGCTTAATTGATGGGCAAACAAAACTATATTCTTGCGGTAGACTTCCCAATGTGAACCCGATCAGTACTAACATTCATATTTTGATGGGTAACTCAAAATTTGACAAAATTCTTTCCGATTACACCAGCTTGACAAATCCTTCGTAAACTTTTGAGAGGGCACCAATGTCAACAATTTTCCACCACAGTGAAACTAAAGGACCCCCTATTTTCTCAAAGCCTAGACGACTAGCTCCAGAATTACTTCAAGCTGTACGTCAAGAGTTTGACTTTCTCCTGTCAAAAGGCATCATTCAGCCTTCAAAAGTCCCTGGGCAAGCCCCCTGCATATGGTTCGTAAGGTAAATGGCGACTGGCGACCATGCGGGGATCATCATCGCTTAAACGCCGTTACTATTCCGGATCGTTATCCCGTACCCCCATATTCAGGATTGCACTCAAATGTTTTTAGGAACATATTCTCAACGCTTGATTTAGCCCTTGCCTATCATCAAATCAATGTTAACCCTGCACATTCCGAAAACGGCCGTCACTATCCCTTTTGGTCTTTTTGAATTTTTGGCTATGCCGTTTGTTAAGTCCCTTTGAAACCAGATGGCGCTACTGTTTACAAAAAATGTTAATTAGTTGGAGAGTTTGCTTCAATGGCGAAGCAGAGAGTGAATGTGGAAGCCTGAGTGTCTTTCACAAATTAGTAAAATAAAGATAATGATATAGTTTAATTAAGAGTTATTGTCCATTTAGAATTTAGTCGGACCATTTGAGTGGTCCTGTAGAGCCCGAGCGATATCGGCTAGGTAAATAAATCTAGTGTAAAACTGTAATTTTGCCATTTTTGTTTTAATGGAATTTGTGATTGTGGATTATAGCCAATTGCTGAAAGAAAGGGGTAAGTAAAAAAACCATTGAAACTCTATACATTATTAACTGTTGCATTTAGTAAATTCTGAATTAAGTTTGTGTGATAATTTGTTATTATTGATAAGTGTAGCGAAAATGGCTACGAAATTAAAAGATGTTCTCACTAAAAAGAGAACTCGGAAAAGTATCTTATCGAAGTTGCAAAAGAAACTTTGTGAGACAGATTTAAGTGTTAGTGATTTAGAATTGTTAAAAACAAAATTTTAGAATCTGCAAAATGAATTTGACAATATCTTTGATTCTATTAACAATTTTAGCGGTGAAGAAAATATCGAAAATCTTCAGTGAGCAAGATCAAATCAATAGTAGTATTATTGATACAGAATTTGAAATAAATAATAGATTGTCGAACGTTGTTAAAAGAGAATAAAGTAGAAAATACAGTAATTTCTGAAAATACTGTTGTGCGGTTACCTAAGATTTCGTTACCGATATTTTCAGGAGAAATGCATTCTTGACTTTCCTTTAAGGATATTTTTAAAGCGAGTATTGATCAAAACTCAAATTCATCAGATGCTGTAAAATTGCAATATTTGAAATCAGCATTGAGATGCCTTTAGAATAATCCAAAAATAGCTATAGCGGATAGTAATTATAAGTTAGCGTGGTCTCTCCTTGAAGAAAGATACTCAAACCCTAGAGAACAAGTGTATGCTCAGCTTACAAGATTTATGAGTATTCCCGTTATTCAAAACGAGTCAGCTTCTGCAATTCTAAATTTAATTGATGTTACAAGTGAAGTTGTAAGATCGTTAGAATGTTTAGAACAAAAGTTAGATGGGGTTTCATCCGCTATATTTGCCTTTAGCTAGAAAATTGATCAGAATACTAAGTTATGGTGGGAGAGGAATTTAAACAAAGAAAAAATACCGAACATCACAGAGTTATTAAAATTTCTAAAGAATCACGGGAGGACATTAAACGCTTCTAGAATACCAGTAATGCCTAAACGAAGTCAACCAAAGGTTTTTTCAATGGTTTCATGTGTGACTGAGAAACGCGCTTTTATTTGTAAACTGTGTAATGTGGAACATAAATTATTTAAATGTCCTAAATTTCAAAAATTCAGCTTAAAGGATAGAGTCGAATATGTTAAAAAGCACAACTTATGTTTCTGTTGTTTTGGAAATCATGGAGTGAGAAATTGCCCTTCAAATTACTCTTGTAGGTTACGCAGAAAAAAGCACAATTTAATTAATTAGTTGTTAATGTGCTATGAGCGAGAAAAAGTTTCCATTTCCCGAAATAGACAGTTGTGAAATCGCGTCTCTGTCGGATCAAAATTCAGACGACACTTCGTTTACGGAAGTAGCGAAACTGAACGCTCACGCAGAGCCATTCATAAATAAGAACAACGAGTGTTTTATGACAGCTTAAAGTAAATAAAAATTGTAATTCAGTTAATAAAGTCCTACTATTGACAGTGATTGTTTTAATATAAGCAATCGCTGTCGATAGTAGGACTGTCGATAATAGGGGAATGAATAATCGCTGTCGACAGTAGGGAAATGAAGGAGAAATATTTCCAGCCAGAACTTTCCTTGACAGTGGAAGTATGATTCATCTTTGTTCATCGGAATTAGCTGAAAAGCTTCATTTGCAAAGAGAAAATGTAAACGTATCAATAGGATGTTTATCTGAGATTTCAACAACGGTGAAATCAAAAATAAGTGCGGTTATTTTAATTAGAGGAAACACATACAGTCGTAAACTAGATTTTTTTCGTAATTCCGAAAATTACTCATTTGATGCCTTCTAGACAAATTGATGTCTGTAATATTGAGATTCCACAAGGAGTTACGTTAGCTGATCCAGACTTTCACAAACCGGGTAAAATTCAGTTACTTCTAGGATCTGAAATATTTTTCGATTTCATAAGATCCGGGCAAATTTATGTACCAAATACAAATTTAGTGTTACAAAACTCAGCATTTGGGTATTTAGTGAGCGGAAGCATTGAAGATTTACCACATAAGAGCAATTAATGCATTCTGGGTTAATTTATGACAATGCCGAAGCACAGTTGAAAAAAGTTTTTGATTTGGAATCAATTGGTATCAGAGATGATCCAGATTCTTATGATGAAGATAAAGCATTAGACATGTTCAACAAAACTGTTAGTTTCAAAAATGGTCGGTATATTCTTAGCGAAGTAACTTAGTAACGATTAATGAAGCTAGAACCGCCAGTTTATTCTTATGTAACTAATAAAAATTTCATTGTTTTATCATCCTAGTATCTTTCTTCTTCCATACTAAAGCTCACATTTAAGCTTTAGAAAATAATCATATTTCTTTCAATTACCATCCCTCAGTGGAAACTGATGAATAATAGTTTTTATGCATAACAAAGGTGTTTTACTGGGTATTCGGATAGAAAAAAAATTTTCGAATAATCTGAGTTGTTAATACATTTTTGGATAACATCCTGAGAGGAATTCATTAATAATAGTAAAGCCATGAAACAGGTAAACTCAAAACGTCCTTGGAAGGATCAAAATCATAATCGATTCAGTTATTTAAATAACGCAAAACTGCGAGGGCTACCTGCCTATGAGGAAGGATGCCTTCGTGGAGGACATTCTGAGAGTAACTAGCATATTATACAGGGGAAAACCACAAGAACCAACCATGCAGCCGGTCAGTTCGCTTGTGATCGAACCCAAAACAAGTCGAACTGCCAGTATTCAGAGGTGTATCTTAACCACTGATGAGGCTTGGATCACAATCATGAATCTTCAAACTTATTCATCTAGACGTGCTGTCAATTTACCTTAAAAAGGGCACAAAAAAAAAAAAAAAAAAAAAAAAAAAGATCATTCCTTATATTCTTCTCCCTTAAGGACCGGGATTCGAACCACAGATCTTCCAATTTTACTAGCTGGATCTGCTACTACTTGCACCACCACAGGACGGAAGGTAAACCAGTAAGTTTTTATAAATGTACTAGCACGACAGCATTAATTATATGAATTGTTGGGCATTTTAACTTCGAAAATTAGATAGAATAGTATTTGAAAATGAATATTATGTTCAATTATTTTTAAGTTTGTTTGTAAACTGATCGTTGCCTTTCCAATTCAAAAAAATTTCGAATCATATCTAGATGCTAGATATATCATTAAAACATTTACTTGATTTGACCACCCACTTAACTTACACGTTGACCATTTAAATAGAGCACTACCAATTGGCACATTCGCATCTCTTTTCTGTTTCGCATCTCTTTCTCGGAAACAAATCTACCTCTGTAGTAAATTAATGTATAGATAGCAGACATTCTGTCACTGTCAGCCGAGCGGTAAAGTCGCTGAATAGTCGCAGAATACCGAGTTCTGACTTAAGTTCGATTCTAGGAGAACGGGCTGGCTGCATGGGCGTTTTCATAGTTTTCCGCATATATAACATATATACGAGCAGTTTTTTTAAAAAGTCCTGGGGCCCACCAGCGGCCGAGCGGTAAAGTCGCTGAACAACAATGGTAGTTCGGTCCGAGGTTCGAATCCCGCGAACGGGCTGGCTGCATGGCTGATTTCGTGGTTTTCACCATGTGTAATGTGTATACGAGCCAGTTTCCCTTAGGAAGTCCTCCACGAAGCCATCCCTCCCCTTAGGCAGATAGCCCTCGAGGCTTTGTCGTAATTAAATAACCTAACCTTTAAAAAGTCCTCCACGAAGGGACCCTCTTCTTAGGCAGACAGCTCTAGTATGCTTTGATGTAGTCAAATAAGCCAAAACATTCTGTTGGCGAAAAAGCAAGATTGCATTTATCGTGAATAATTTCTAATGCCAAAGTTATACTTGTTACTAAGGAAAGAATTTATTTTTGTGTAAAATTCAGATTGCCTGAATTGTAACAATTCTCAGAAACGAAACACAAATAACAAGAAACTAAAAAAATATTCATAATTAATTAGGATATATAAACGATGTAATCATTAAGCATATTTTTAGTAAGAAAGAATATTTTGTAATAAATAAATGAAAAATGTATTTAATATTAAAGAATCCTCTATATATCTCTACAAAGTATAAAAATTACAAATATTTTTCAAGGTGCATGTGTATATGTACCTGATAAAAAGATTTACATTGTTTATTATTCTAGCGATATTTTTAACCAGATGCATATTTTCCGTGAGGCATTTTCCGGAGATCTTTTTCACCGATATACATTTTCAGGATATTTTCTTGGCATTCGTTTTACTCAAGTGGTTAGATTTAAATTTTCGATTTCATGTAATATTCAGTTTCATAATGGCATTTTGAGATTTACTATACTTTTCAGTTTTTTTTTATTAAATGTCGTCTACAACTACTTTCAATAAAATACTGATATATAATAGGGAAATATAATATACACGCGCACTCATGCTCACAAACATACATCACCATATGTATACACAGTGTTTTGTTATGTGTGTTTACATATATATATATATATAGTTTACATACAAAACCGTTTTAATAATTCCTACGAAAAATGCGATAAATTTTCACGAAATAAACTGCTTGCGCTTTGTATAGTTTAACATAGATGAAGATTTTAAAGTCTGAATTTAAATAATGATATTGTGTTTATATGTACTGTAATTACTGATGAAAGAATGTTTCTGAATCCAGGGTAGTTTAAATTACTAACAGACGACAAATACACAACTTGAAATCAGAGTCTTTGGAAGAAGCAATAATTTTCAATTTACGGCAGCTCCATTTCTCGTCATAGTTAACAAAAGGAACAAACTGAGAAAGATGAGAGTTATAGATAGCGGATGCTTTTTTGTCCTTGCACAAAGGTAATGGTCTCCCATACAAAGTAGAAAATGTACAAAAGTGGTAAGCTTTTAGTTCAGTACCTCCTGGAGGTATATTTACGTTGAAGTCAACTTGGAGATTCCGCTATTAGGTGTTTTCTTTGAAAAGGGTAATATCTTTTTCAGCACATAACCAGAAACAAGAGTTTGTTTTCATTACTTAATCATCAAAGCTGTATAATTTGGAGCATCTGCTCGGAAAACTGTTAACTTATTTTTCATCATTCATGAAAAGAATACACACGTGCGTAAATGTCTTGGAGAAATAATATCGTTAACAATTTTGCTACAAAGAATTTTTTTTTTTTTTTTTTGGTTTCTATTAACATCTCGATAATGCACGTAGTATATAAATACTTGCATTGTAACTCTTATATAGTTAATTACAAGGAAATTGCATTGTAACTCGAAAATACATTTATTTTCTCAAGAAGCTCCTTTGACCAAGCTATTTACTTGTTTTCTACCCCCAAAGTGATTTTACTCTATAAAAGCCGAACTGCCTGATCTCATTCATCACTCACTTCATCTATTCTGCTGTTCTGTTATCTGCTGCTGCTATTTCGTACTGTTTTGAAAAGAAGCATATATGGCTAGTGAACCTGAAGAAGAAAGTTTACTATCTAGCTCAGAAAGCGAGTTTTTATCTTCATCTGAAACTGAAAGTGATTCAGATGAAGAACAATTAAGAAAAGTGCGGGATATGTGCAAGATAGACACTTCTAAAACTCAACCTGTTCCTCCTAAATTTCCATTCAGCGCTTGCCCAGGTTTAAAAATGATCATAAAGGATGCGAATGATCCTTTACAATTCCTCCTTCTCTTTATCGATGACGAAGTTGTAAACATTGTAGTTGAAGTGAGTGAGTGAGAGAGATTATGGCGCAAAACCAAAGATGATTATAATGAGCCAAACACGAGATGGGGTGAGTACAATTGATGAAATTAAAATACAATAAATAAAAACAAGTAGACAAATGTATCAAATCCAGAGGATGAAGTCATATAAAAACAAGATAAAACCACACATTTAAAATTCAAGACACAATCTTCAAAACAAATTACATTAGGTGATAAAAGCCAGACTCTTTTAAATAATAAAATATATTACAATTCACCTCCCTTCCGATTAAACGGTCGAGAGGTAAGTCACAGCTATTAAAATACTTCTGACGAAGATTATTAAAATATGGACACTCAATTAAAATATGACGGATAGACAAACATTACAATTTGAACAAACAGGCTCATTCTCTGCTTTTAAAAGGTAGCCATGTGTCACTCTTGTGTGACCAATTCTGAGGCGAGTCAAAAGAACTTCTTCTTTACGATTTCCGGCAAAATCCCAATGCTCAATTCTAGGCTTTACATGTCTTAACTTGTTTTGACGCTGAACATCCCAAAATTGCTGCCATTTTTTTCGGACCTTTCAATTGATGACACAGCAGATATCTCTAAAAGGGATAAGGCGACTGGACAGTTCAACAGCAGATTTGGGTGCGATATCTGCAAGCTCATTTCCCTTTATTTCAGCATGTCAAGGAACCCAGCAGTACAGGACTTCATATCCTCGAATCGTTAGGCTAATATGAATTTTCAGAACATCCACTACCAAAGGATTATGAGTGTTGGGATAAGCTTCCAAAGATTTAAGCGCACTATACGAGTCTGTTTAAACTATGAACTTTTTGTGGCAGAGCTTTGAGATGTACAAAAGACCATAACATATTGCAGTTAGTTCAGATTAGTTAAGCATTTTTCCTGATGTTCTAGGGATGGACAGCATAGCTGCCTGAGTAATAGTATTAGTAACAGCTTCAACAGCAACATCGATATGCGCATCTTCTACCATTTCATCTGTCAGCTCTTCAACGGAAGACAAAAGTTCCCAGTCTGCCCTGTCCAGTATAAACCGAGGGAGTCTCGACATGGATTTGCTCGTCTTCGTGCAAGAGACACAAAAATGGGATAATGATCGCTGTTGTACAGATCATTTCCAACATTAAAGGTGCAAAATGGTAACAGAGATGGTGAACAGATGGCAAGATCGAGAGCGTGGAATGTCCTTGAAGGCTCATGGAAGTAAGTATCCTGCCCATTATTCAGGAGACAAAGGCTATTTTGTATCTTTACTACCCCAGAGCGGACCGTGGCCGTTAAAATCTCCTATTATGATAAAAGGCTCAGGCAGCTGCTCTATTAGATTATTTAAATCTTGCTGATAAATGTGGAAACAAATGACCCAACAATATCAAAATTTATTTGAGTAGCGACAACTTGGAGGGATGTCGTCAAAGAAAGAACATTTGAGGGATAATCCAGTGAGGAGAGGAGACCTACACCTCCACTGGCGCGTTCACCTGCAAAGTTATCCTTCCTGACGAAAGAAAACCTCCGAAGTTTTGCCTGTTGTTCTGGTTTCAGATTTGTTTCCTGTATTGCGAAGCATACAGGATGATACACGTTAATTATAGATTTGATGTCTAGCACATTTCGGTGGAAACCGCTACAGTTCCATGACACGAGGGTGGCCATTATGAATGGTTTTTGTTTTTCCTGTGCTGTTCTTTTGTTTTTCGTGGAAGTAGATGCCTCGGAACTTCTAGATCCTCTTCCACTTCCATAAAGTCTGAATCCGCAGGTTCAGATATCATCTCATAAAGAGAGCTATTGCTGCGACTTCTATTTTTATTTGATGTTTTTTGTACGGCAATTTTGGGCTTACTTTGAATAACTGTTTCTTTTTTTTACTATATGGGTTGCATTTTCTTTTTTCTTGTTGGATGTAGACGGTTGGGTTTTATTTGGTAGGGTCTGAGTGCCTATTGATGTTTGGGTGGCAACTGTACGAGATGATTTAACAGCACTGGCGTATGATGTATTTGGTCGAAGCTGTGTGCTCTGGACTAGTCTTCTGGCTTCGGCGTAAGAGATGTTCCTTGTAACTTTTGTAGTCTGGATTTCTTTTTCCGATTTCCACTTTGGGCACAAGGGAGAAAATGCTGGGTGGTCACCCTTGCAATTTATACACAAAGGCGCAGCGGTACAATTATCAGAATCGTGGCCAATCTGTGAGCATCGGGCGCATGTGAGGCTGCCACGACAAGACGTCTTAGAATGGCCGAAACGCTGGCATTGGAAACATCGAATAGGGTTTGGAATATAAGGTCTTACAGGAATATTTAGATATCCGGCCTTAATATTCTTAGGCAGATCAGGCGTGTTGAAGGTAAGGATCACGTGTTTCGTGTCTATCAACTTACCTTCTTTACGCATTTTGATCCGCCTTACACCGCACACATTTTGGTCGGATACCTCAGAAGCGATCTCTTCTTCAGAAACATACAGAAGGTCGAATTCTGAGATTACACCACGACAATAGTTCAGTGACTTATGTGGTGTTACGGTGACATTCGCTTGCCCAAGTTTAGTTATCTGAAGTAAAGAAGCAGACTGGGTGGCTGAGGTTGTATCAATAAGCAAGTCTCCGGAGGGGAGACGCTTTATATTTCCCGGCTCACCAATACAAGACTGGATGTATTTGTTTATTACGAAAGGAGACATCTTATGCATTTCGCCAGAAGGACTAGAGATGAGTAGGAAACGGAGACTATCGTTATGATTTTTTTCATTTGTATCTGTACGTAATTTTTTTGCAGTAGACTTTTCAGAACTAGGTTGAGTGACTGGTTTAGCAGTAGACGTTTCAGAAATAGGTTGAATGGTGTGGTGGTGTATTTAATTATGGCAAAGCACACTAGGGCTATCTGCCTGACTGGTTTTGCAGTAGATGTTTCAGAACTAGGTTGAGTGACTGGTTTAGCAGTAGACGTTTCAGAAGTAGTTTGAGTGACTGGAGTGACTTGAGTGACCTCGAAATCTTTAATTAGGTATATATGTGAAGAAGCCATAGTGAAAGAAAAATGATTCGGGTCCGACGGCCCCGCCCACCACGGAGCCCAACAAGGGAACACAGATTCCTGTGTTAGGGCTAGCCGGACCTATACGCAAACTGAAGCCCCACAGTCGGCTTTCCCGAAAGCAGGTACTCCCGAGAGCTTGACCCCAAGCCACTGACACAAGGACTAGTGACCAGCCGATTGACACCCGTGAGGACGACTAAGGTGCCTCCCGTTTAGCTGAAGCAGAGGCCAAAGCAGTGTGTTAGGGACAGTACCTAACCCCTCAACTACCGGGACCCTCCTTTCCAGCGACACGGGTCTCCACGCACGGCAAACACGTGGGCAGTTTTCTCGCCACTCGAAAACTAGAAATAAGGTCTGTTCCAGTCTCTCGTGACGAGCCCCAAACTCCGTAGAGAGAAATCACAAGGGAGAAGGGAAGGAAAAAAGTTTCAGCCAAGAGGAGAGGAGATGGAAAAGAGGATAGATCACTGGGTCTCCAGGATCGTGACACCCGTCTCATCAAGAAGATGATCCCCTGAAGGGGTAGGGTACCCATTTTAGTTGAAGAAACTAATAGATATGCCTCCCAGTATTTGGCCGCAACTATATTAAGTCCACGAGCAAGAACACGCGCATGGACTGAAACAAATCCAAGTGAAATAAAAGTGTTTTTTGCATTGCTGTTATTGCAAGGAATTATGCAGAAGCCAGTGGAGAAATGGTTTTGGACTCAAAGACCAATAATAAGCACTCCATCTATAGGCAAAATAATGACAGAGAGGCGATACAGTCTCCTTATGAAGGTCTTACATTTTGAAAATAACGAAACTTTCGACAAAAGTGTACATCCTCAGCCTAAACTAAAAAAAAAATTTTACCTTTTCCGAAAGGCTGCGACAAAAATTCAAAAACGCATATATCCCTGACAGGGATATAGCTATAGATGAATCTCTGCTGGGTTATAAAGGCCGCCTAGGTTGGAAACAATATATAGCGACTACAAGAGCTAGATTCGGAATTAAAATATTCCAATTATGCGAATCGTGAAGTGGATATATTTGGAATTTCGTACTTTATACTGGTAAAGGTACTAAATTTGATCAGCGATACGAATAATTTGGAGTTGCAACGAAAAGTGCAATGACGCTGATACATGATTTACTAAACAAAGGCTATAGCTTAACGCTAGACAACTTTTATACTTCACTTGCACTTTCGGAATTACTTATTGCGGGAAAAACAGATATATGTGGCACTTTGCGTGCAAATAGGAAAGGTCTTCCTCAAGAACTGAAATCAGAAAGATTGGAGAAGGGCGAAATTATGGCCTATCAGAAAGGCAAAATATGCGTTCTGAAATGGCAAGACAAAAAACCCATTTCATTTTTAAGTACCTACCATGGTACAGATTTCGAAACTTTTTCGAAAAATGATAAACTCATACGAAAACCTACTGCTATAATTGACTACAATAAAAAAAATGGGAGGAGTGGATAAAGCTGACCAGTGTCTAGCGTATTATCCAGTCATAAGAAACCAACAACGAAAGTATTATAAAAAGATTTTTCAGCATCTCTTAGATCAAGCCGTACGGAATGCTTTCGTCATTTATACGAAGTGTGGAGGCCTTAACAGGCATCTTTAATTTAGACTGAGACTGTTAGAGAGATTAATTGAAGAGCATTTAACACAGTTATCGCACCCAAATGACGTATCACAATATGGTAGCATCGTACGTTTAACTAGAAGACATTTTCCTTCTGTTATTCCTCATACTGGTGCTACTCGAAACAATCCTTCGCGTAGATGTGTTGTGTGCAATAAACAAAGAAATGATAAAGGAAAAAGAATTAGACGCGAAACCAGATACTGGTGCGAAGAATGTAATGTAGGACTATGTGTTCACCCATGTTTTAAAACATACCACACTGTTCAGGACTTCTAAATTATGATAGCGCGAAGTCTTAAAGAAAAGATAGGAACACAGGATGGACGTGTTTCAAATAAAGTGTTACATACATTATCGAGTAAGCACAGCTTATTGGGATGTTCAGGTTGTGATAGAATATTAAAATATTGCAAAAGGGACAATTGCTCACGCCTCAGATAAAGTGATGGTTCGTTAGAGTCAACATACAGGCTCTGGACAGGAGAAGTCCTGAAAGCTCCTGAACAAATCCGCAGAGCTTGATGGTGAACAGGATCGAGTTTTAACAAAACTGATGACCGAGCGGATCCATAAACAACTGAGCCATAGTCCAGTCTAGAGCGAACGAGGGCTCTGTAAATGCGAAGCATAGTGGAACGTTCTGCACCCCAGGGTGTTCGCCAACACTTTTAAAATATTTAGTGTTTTTAAACACTTCTTTCTCAGGTTCAAAACATGAGGAAGGAAAGTCAACTTCCGGTCGAACGTCAGTCCTAAAAATTTTACTTCGGGCGCAACTGGAATAATTGTACCATTTAGATATAACTCAGGTTCAGGATGGAGACCTCGCTTCCTACAAAAGTGCACGCACACAGTTTTTTGTTTGGAAAAGTAAATCCCTGTTTGTTTGACCATTCCTGGATCTTATCCAGAGCCATCTGCAGTTGCCTCTCTACATATCTCATGTCTGCCCCTCGACAGCTAATCTGCAGATCATCAACATATAGAGATCCCAAGATGGTGGGAGGAAGTTCTTTTAGTACAGAGTTTATTTTTAAACTAAACAGGGTTACACTAAGCACACAGCCTTGAGGCACACCCTCTTCCTGTTCAAAAACATCTGACAAAACAGAGCCAATTCTTACTTGAAAAGTTCTAGCGTTCAGGAAATTCTGAATGAAAATTGGTAGGTTGCCGCGCAAGCCACTCTCGTGAAGATCGCGAAGTATACCGTATCTCCATGCCTTATCATAATCTTTCTCTATATCGAAGAAAATTGAGACAAGGTGATTTCTTCTTACAAAAGCTTTTCGAATGAATGTCTCTAAGAGAAGCATGTTATCTACGGTCGTTCTTCCCTTTCGAAAACCGCTTTGATAAGGCGATATAACATTATTTTTTTCCAAGAAGTAGACTAGGGGGCTGTTTACCATCTTTTCAAACAGTTTGCAAGGCAACTCGTAAGGGCAATTGGCCGATAGTTGGAGGGATTCCTTGGATCTTTCCTTGGCTTAGCAATAGGAATGATAACAGCTCTCCTCCACGCACTGCGAAAAATACGCTCCTTTAAGACTCTATTGTAAAGAGTGAGAAGGGCTGTCAGTGACTTATAGGACAGATGCTTTAGCATTTCGTAATTTATGCCATCAAAACCCGGAGAAGACTTATGTGTCTGCAATAAAGCTCGCTTTAATTCCAGCATAGTAAATGCTCTATTGTAAGGCTCAGATTTGGTAGAGTTGAATGCGATGGGACTTATTCCAGAGTGCTGCTTGATAGAGAGAAATGCAGGTGAATAGTTTCTGCTGGAAGAAACGGCAGCAAATGTCTCACCAATAGTATTTGCAATTTCTTCTATGGACCTAATCAATCACGACGGTTTCGAATATTTTAGTATTTTTCCTGATGTACTAGGAATCGAAAGCATACCTGCCTGAATAATAGTATTAGTAACAGTTTCAATAGCGTCATCGATATGCATATCTTCTACCATTTCCTCTGTGAGCTTTGCGGAGGAAGAGAATTCCCAGTCTGCCCTGTCCAGTATAAACCGAGAGAGTCTCGACATGGGGTTTGCTCCTCTTCGTGCAAGAGATACAAAAATGGGATAATGATCGCTGTTGTACAGGTCATTTCCGACACTAAAAGTGCAAAATGGCAACAGAGATGGTGAACAGATGGCAAGGTCGAGAGCGTGGAATGTCCTTGAAGGCTCACGGAAGTACGTATCCTGCCCATTATTTAGGAGAAAAAGGCTATGATCTTCGATCATCTGCTCAATTTGTCTTCCTCGGCAATTTGTATCTTTACTAACCCAGAGCGGACTATGACCGTTAAAATCTATTAGGATGAAAGGCTCAGGCAGCTGCTTTAAAAGACCATTTAAATCTTGCTAATCAATGTGCTCATTAGGGGGTAAATAAATAGAAACGACTGAAACTACAACATGAAAATTTACTTGTACAGCGACAACTTGGAGAGATGTCGTCAAACGAAAGGAACTTCAGGGATAGTCCAGTGAGGTGAGGTGATCTACACCTCCACTGGCCCGCTCACCTGTAAGCTTATCCTTCCTGACGAAAGAAAACCTCCGAAGTTTTGCATGTTGTTCTGGTTTCAGATTTGTTTCCTGTATTGCTAAGCACACGGGATGATGAGCATCTGTTATAGATTTGATGTCGAGCAAATTTCGGTGGAAACCTCGACAGTTCCATGAGACGAGGGGGGCCATCATGAATGGTTTTTGTTCTTTCTGTGCTCTTGTTTGGGTTTTCGTGTTTGGTTTTTCGTTCCGATGGACTGGTGAATGGAGCGATGGGTATTCTGAGAAAAATTGAATACGCGAAGATTAAAAATTCAGAAACCCTAGGAAACCAAATCGATCTGCTCTATATATCAATAGAAAGGGTACGAAAATTAATAGACATATCGAACAAGAATAACGAAATATCAGTTTTCTGTACAAATGGCGGACTCGATCACTATTTCATAAATCTCAAGGGGTTACCTACAAAAACTGTGCGGTGCATTTATGTGAAAAATCGGTTAAGAGAGCAATGCAATATGTAGCCTTTTCAAGAGCGACGAAAGCGGAAGAATTATACATTATGAAACAATTCTTGCCACCATCGGAAGACGATCCGGTCGTTAGAGAACGTACTCGAAAATTCAGTTGTTCCAATATTCAGTTTTGTGCACGAAAATTATTATAGACATATCCAATTCATGTATCATAACATTCAATCGCTTCCAGCTCACTATGAAGATATAATGGCGGACCCGGCCTACATGCAAAACGATTTAATTCTCTTGGCGGAAACTTGGACTTTACTTTCCGATGATTTTTCAAATACTGGATTTTACCTTGATTTACTTCTTATTAATTTTAGTATTGCTATTTAGTATTTAGCCCTATTTTAGATATTATTCTTACTGTTTTATCAGTCACTTTGTTAATTGCTCATATATTGCACTGTACTCATTTATTGTTCACGTTGTGGATGTCTTTTGTAACCACCTATCCATAACTCTGTAAATATGTAACTGAAATCGTTCTTCTCACCCGCAATACACCCTTCTTCCATCACTGCACTGTCGTCTTCGTCTAGCATTTGTTTGCACTGCCCCCAGTAGTTGTCTTGAGCACAATATGTATACATACGTGTGTTATTTTGATCAAGTTATTTCCGTCAGCGGGGCTACCTGGCCAATATGCTAACTACCCAGTGGACCGGCTGCCTCGCTGTCGGTGGAAAGAAAGAAAGATTACGCAGTTCTCAACAACGAGAAAGAAAGCCTTCTGGAGTTATGATTTATATGAAAAACAAACTGGTTGGTAAAAACCAGAAACGTTTGAACACAAATTATAACGATGTACAAATGGCGGTGGTCTACCTGCAAGACAAAGTTAGATTTACTGTTTTGTACGCAGAACCAAACCTCAGTACTGATGATATACTCGATGTCATTTTCCGGACGTGATTGATTAATTTAGATTCTTCGGAAGGAAAGCAATTTGCTAAAGAACTTCAAGCCATGAATCTCGAGTTGCGTACAAATCCCAAATAATTTACTACCAGAGGATATACGACGATCCATGGAATCTTTTCAAATCAAAGCATAAGAACGGATGTATATATTAGTACATATAGTTACCATTGCCAGTTATATGGAAGACTAGAATAGTAATAATTGTCAATAAAACTTAAAAGGCGGCAGTAAAGAAACCACAATAAGAAACCATTGTAATAGACCATTATAAAAAAAAATTAAAGTAAGAAACTTTTGTATTAAACAATTATATCATTATTTAAAATTCTAACGGCAATTGGGCAAAACGCCCTTTTGAACGTATCCTAAGTTTTTAATTCTTCTAAAATTAACTACGTAAATACAAAATTCATAACACTGTTATCGGTGATCATTTAACGCTCAGACATCGTGGAGAATATTGATTTGGAGATAAGATTTTTGGCTACTTTGGAGGTGAGATTTTTGCATTTAGTTTATGGCTTGTTGTAAACCTGCTGTTAGTGATGTTGTAATTAATTATCAAAAGATTTTAAAGAAAATTTAAGGTGGGATTTTTCAAACAACCGTAAAAGTTTGGGAAAGCCGGGTATTCCAAACAAATACTTTATGTATGAATTAACAAGAGAGTATGAACTTTTTAGAGGATTTTTTAAGGATTGTGGATTATTGAAGGATAGAGTCTGTTATGAAAAATGCAAGATACCATGCGGGTTAGTTAGTCAGAAAAAGTCATCGAATGATAGCATTTGGAGATGCAAGAAATATAGGGCTGATAAAACGATTAGGCTAGGATCGTGGTTCGCTTGTAGTACGCAGGAAAGTTTAAAAAAAAAAAAAAAAAAAAAAAACCAAGGGAATTAAGAGTACGGCGTCTTGCGATACTGAAGAGTATTTTGGCTTTTCCTTCCCCGACTTTAGCAGATTGGTGTCAATTCATTAATGAACAAGTATTAGATCATGTTGAACTGACTTCATATAAAATTGGTGGCTTAGGCAAAGTTGTGGAAGTAGACGAATTAAAATTTGGTAAAAGGAAGTACAATAGGCACAATTGAGATGCGTTGAGATACCGTGTCATTCGAAAGTGAGATCCTGGCTATTTCACTTACAGTTTTTTTTATCTAACATACATTTTATCATCTCCATAGCGGAAGAAGGTTTAATAAGATTTACAGCTCAACGCGGGGTGGACTTCATCGCGTTGTGCTCCCTGATAGCTGATTAATTAAGAAGCCTCAGTTGATTTTTACTCACCGTTTCTGTGATTTGAACCGTAAATCTTTTTAGTTTTAAGAGTTCGTCACAGTCTCGAAAGAAGAATTAAATTTTTCCTCTCTAAAATTTGCTATGTACAGATTTCAAATAACGATATATTTTAACTGGAGTACTAAAACTATTTCAAAGAACTTTTTTCCATATAGCACACTGAAGATTAACATCATTGATCATGGATCCTAAAAAACATAACTTTCTTCATACCTTCTAAATTTTAACACCATTCCGGGTTATTTGTAGAAGTAACTTACCTAACATCTCTTTTGGAGCGATTACATTTCTATCACTTTCATTATTCCTATCATTATTTTTAGCAAAAACTCGTACCGTTTTGTTTATATGATTACGGCAAAGCCTCGAGGGCTCTCTGCCTAAGGGAAGAGATACCTTTGTAGAGGAATTTCTAAGGGAAACTGGTTCGGATACACCTTACACATGGGAAAAACTGCGAAAAGACCCATGCAACCAGCCCGTTCGCATGATTCGAATCTCGGATCGAACTACCAGTGTTCAGCCACTTTACCGCTCGGCCATTGAAGGGCTTTTAGCAAAAGAGACAGCTGTTTTATGCAAAGCAGAAGAGTCAATTTCAGCAGTAGAATGCTTTAGAGTGTCTTTTTTAAGCCAGCAACAAAATATTGAAGACAAAAAATTTACGACGAAAATTGAAGACAACTATTTAAGACAAAAAATCCAATGACAGTTACCTTTTAAAGTCGAATCAAGTTCAAATGGGTTTCTACATTGATAATATTGTTTTGTATGTAACGTAAAGTATTTTTTGTCTTTAACAGTGTAATATATGGCTACTGAAATTAAAATAAAATACGGTGAATAATTCCTCCAATTACATTTGCAGTCAATGCTTTCCTGACCTACACTCAAGGGGCATATTATCTAGGTTTTCTGAATAACTGAAAGGACTGTACCCTTAGTACTTCAAAAAGCAGCATTACAGTACTTCAAAAGTACTACGGTATTTCAAAAAGTAGCATTAAATAAAGCTAAGCCATGAACTATAAAAACTATGAACTTCCAATTAAAATTATTTCCTCATTCTACTTACAGGCCGATGTCGTTTGAGCAGATTCTTGTTTCTTAATGGAATGTGCAATGGCTTCGTAAAAGCACACTTAAGATGCATAATTTTTTTTGTTCCAAATCTTCATCTTAGCATCGCTGGATGGGTGCTGTTGTCCTTGGCCTGAAAGAAACTAGGTCTATGCCGTCATCTTGAAGGAATTGTTAGAGATAAAAAGAATTATTTTGCACGAAAGTAACCTATTAGCTTGCATGACCACACGCAACATAATTTCTTTTTATAATTTCCGTTATCATTCTACAGTGCATAACATATAATTTCCCTTCAGTTTTGTTATTTTGTATTAGCAAAAATCTGGACAAAATAGACTTGCCTTTATATTTCACTTACTTTTCCTTTTCTGGTCTTATGTTTTATTCCATAAAAGACAAAATAATTTCATTACATTTTGGCTATGAAACTGAATGAGAAGTAATATTAAAAATGGCATGTATGTGTTTTTGATGTTTTTAAAGTATGTTTGCTTCATTGGCTTTTATAAAGCATTATAGGTTTTAAATTTCAACCTCAGAGAAAAATACGAGTTCAAACGGGCGTTGATACAGAAGGGCTATTGGTCCCGAAACGGCATTTTGCATCGAATCAGTCAAAGCGTTGAATCATTTTTTTCAAATTATTGCCATCAAATATTATCGCCCTGTATTGTATTTAAAAAAAAATAAATAATGAAGAATGTGCACGAATGTGTGTATGTTTCTCGCATTGTCAAAAATAACGGTACCTAGAATCATCAGATTTTGAATAACGTTGTCCTCCATCCGAATACAGACACCTAGAAGCCGGAATTTTGAATTTCTAATTTGTTTTATCTTTTTCACATTTTCTAAAACATTAACGGATTTTGGATTAAAAAAATCAACGCTTTTGTTAGAATAAATTAGTGTCACTTTTGCATAATGAAACTCCACAACGTTAAATATAAACGAGCGCCAAACGATTTATTTGCAAGAGATCATGCTACCTATGTTTTTCAGATTGCAGACGTCTTAAGAAGATTTTGGATTTGCATTATACTTGTGCTTCATTCTTTTCAGCATGTTACCTTCCTTTATGGAAATACTCCTGATAATATTGCTTAATCGGTAAGCCTGAAGCTATTAAAAAATATAAATGAGTATTTTGTAAATTTTTTTTTTTTTATTTATTTTCAGTACTTCGATTTAGATGTTTATAAAGACTAACTTTGATTTGTATTCTATTTGCAAAACTAAGCAAACTCTCTAACGTATAAATAAAGATTTCATAGATATTCTAACTGTGCTGAATAGAGGCTAGTGTAGTCAAGCGTCTTAGGTATGTTGAATGCATGATACACCAAATTTCAAAACGAGCAGTAGCAACACTAAGCTGAGAAAAACATTTTTCTCTCCAGCCCGTCAGACTGTCTATCCGAAATTCTAAAGATATGTTTGTTTTTAAAAAGTTTTAAGCCTAAAGGCTCTCGAAACGTGTATGTGTCTGTAAAGCCCCGTTCACAAGAGCAGATTCGGCCGGTAGCGAAAATGGGTTCTTCTAACGTTTTCCATTCACATGGCGAACAAGTATTAACTGCCTCGCCGAATTGCAGGTAGAAAACTTGGTACAATATTCCTACCTTTCCCTGGAGATGGGCGAAAGGGGAAATTTTTCATACTGCACATCGAAAACCGCTTTGATAAGGCGATATAATATTATTCTTTTCCAAGTAGCCTAGCCGGCTGTTTACCATTTTTTCAAACAGTTTGCATACGCAACTCGTAAGGGCAATTGGCCGATAGTTTGAGGGATTCCTCGGATCTTTCCCTGGTTTAACAATAGGAATGACAACAGCTCTCCTCCATGCACTGGGAACGGTACGCTCCTTCCACACCCTATTGTAAAGAGTGAGAAGGGCAGTCAGTGACTTATAGGACAGATGCTTCAACATTTCATAATACACGCCATCCAGACCCTGACAAGACCTTTGAGTCTGTAACAAAGCTCTCTTTCACTCTAGCACACTAAAGTCTCTATTATGAGGCTCAAAGTTGGAAGAGTTGAAAGCGATGGGATTTCTCTCAGAGCGCTTCTTGACAGAAAGAAATGCCGGTGAGTAATTTCTGCTGGAAGAAACGGCAGCAAATGTCTCACCAATAGTATTCGCAATTATTTCTATGGAGCTAATAACTCGGCCATCTTTTTCCAAAAAGGAAAGTGAGTGGTTTTTATATATAACACATGCTTTTTTAACTCTTTCCTAAACCCGTTTACTAGGCGTAGAGGATGTTATTGATGACACATATGAAATCCAGGAATCCCACTGGCTCTGCCTTCTTACTATTCGTGCATTTGCTTTGGCTTTTTTAAATGCTATGAGGTTTCGCAGAGTAGGATATCTACGAAAAATTCCCCCATACATTTTCTGTTTTTTTTCAGTGGTTCATGACACTCGCGATTCCACCATGGTTTCGTATATTTTAGTGTTTTTCCTGATAGTCCAGGAATGGAAAGCATAGCTGCCGCAATAATAATATTAGTAACAGCTTCAACAGCATCATCGATATGCGCATCTTCTACCATGTTCTCTGTGAGCTCTGCGGTGGAAGACAAGAGTTCTCAGTTTGCCCTATCGAGTATAAATCGAGGGGATCTCGACATGGGGTTTGCTCCTCTTCGTGCAAGAGATATAAAAATGGGATAGTGATCGCTGTTGTAAAGATAATTTCCCACACTAAAAGTGCAGAATGGCAACAGAGATGGTGAACAGATGGCAAGGTCGAGAGCGTGGAATGTCCTTGAAGCTTCATGGAAGTACGTATTCTGCCCATTATTCAGGAGATAAAGGCTATGATCTTCGATCATTCGCTCAATTTGTCTTCGTCGGCAATTTGTATCTTTACTACCCTAGAGCGGACTATGGCCGTTAAAATCTCCTATTTTGATGAAAGGCGCATGCAGCTGCTCTATAAGACCATTTAAATCTTGCTGATCAATGTGTTCATTAGGAGGCAAATAAGGAGAAACGACTGAAACTACAATATGAAAATTTACTTGTACAGCGACAACTTGGAGAGATGTCGTGAAAGGAAAAAAACTTGAGGGATAGTCCAGTGAGTTGAGGAGACATACACCTCCACTGGCACACTCACCTGCAAGGTTATCCTTCCTGACGAGAGAAAACCTCCGAAGTTTTGCATGTTGATCAGGTTTCAGATTTGTCTCTTCTATTGCGAAGCACACAGGATGATAAGCATTAATCATACCTTTGATGTCAATGAAATTTCTGTGGAAACCGCGACAGTTCCATGAGACGAGGGTAGCCGTTATGATTCATGTTTGTTTTTCCTGTGTTGCTTTTTAGTTTTGCAGAAGCAGGTGTTCGGGAACTTCCAATCTTTCCTCCACTTCCATACTGTCTGAATTTAGAGATTCAGAAATAATATCGGTGTACTATGTTCGACGTTTATGCTACTATATGTATCGTGTTATATCTAATATGTGTATATTGTATCGAAACTGTATCATGACACTGTTTTGCCAAATCCTCATGTTACAAGTAAAAGCTGCATTAAGTGTTTTATATTTGACAACTGTATTAACGTTTGTATAGTATTCAACCTATTAAGGTAATATTAGTAAATATCCCCATTTGTATTGTGTTACACTTTTTATAATCAAGTCTCTTACTGTACTACTGCATAATCTTGTAATCATGCCACAATCTTGTACTTCTATTTAATCATACAACTGCTGTCGTATTCATAAAAAAAAAAAGAGGGAAGGAAGGGAAAAAATGAATTTAGAACTATACTTCATCTCATATGTGTTATTTATAAGATATAAGATCTTATAGATAAAATATATGAGATGACGCTGCAAACACAACAATGTTTGCGTACTTGTAAGCATGCGCATTTGTCAGCATTTTTGTATTTGCTTTTTAATGTGTATATGTATTTGTGTACTCATGCGTATTTGCATATCTGCGTTTGTATCACGTATTTGTAAGTGCACTTGTCAGCGTATCTGTAAATTTTATGTATTTGCCCCAGCCTGTATTGTAGCATATGGGGAATAAATGATTCGGATTGTTACATACTAGGAACTCTACTAACATCTCTCGGGTTGACCAGTTACGTTTATGATTCTGTCAAATCTTGTTTGGTTATTAACGATCATCATTACACCGGAATTTTCATTTTGTCACACATATGCCCTAATGCTAATATTTCGGTATATGTCAAGCTAACAGGTTTAATTACTGTCCCACGATTATTACCCACACATGGTATGCCTTCAACCTACGAGGACAGAGTTCTTAGGGGAGCTTTAAGGGCTGGTTTAATAGACTTTAAAAGTTCTACTACATGGTCTGGGTTACTGGAGGAATTGAGTGCCTTCCCAGACATTAGCATTGTCCGTAAAAGCCTCTCCAAGCACACTGATTTGTGGTTAGAATATTTCCAGTGTTTAATGTTTCTGAACACCCCTGACAAGAGAAATAGTCTCATCGTTCTAGAAACTTCTAAACAGTTCTTAACAAAGTTAGGGGGATAATCACAGGACTGCAATACTTATGTTTGAAAACCTTCATTGTCAAACTACCCCATGACACAGCAATAAATAGATACTGAATAGTTTGCTACGGACATAGGCGGTACGATGCCGCATTATCCATCAATATTAACAGAGCGCCACCGCCTTCAACCACTATGATCGTCTTGAACATGGCCCATAATCTAACCCAACGGTTCCCGTCAACAGTAATTCCTTACTATAAAATTACACATATAGCAGAGACTTTGCAGAAGCGGTTGAAAAACTTAAGTTCTCATGTACGGCCCAATGTTAGAGAAACTATCTCCGTGACCTTCAATATCACCATGAATCTTTTTCCAAGCGAGGAAAATCCAACAGCTCTACTATCTAGAATGCGCTTCCTGTTAACTAAAGAACAGCTAGAGAAAAAAGCTCTTTTTCTAAAAGGATCTGAAGGGTCTATCCTCCCAGCTGACGAGACTTTGAGGCATAAAATCCACGTGCTTGAAAGATACTTCATATTGGAATACAATACTCGTTGCTTATCATCAATAGATCAAGATAAGTTTAGGCTCAACGAACAGTTGTTATGCATAACAACCCCAGAAGACTATTGGAAAGAAATTCAAAGGAGACTGGCTGATTTTTGTATAACTTGGTTAAGTACTAAACCACTTGTGCTCAAAAAGAGCGCTTATGAAATACCAATTCGTGATCAACTACGACGAGTTCTACGCTACATGTATAATAGTTGTGGTTACTTATATTTGGGAAAAGAAGTCCACATCTGAAAACAACTTTAACTTAAAAATATATATATATATTAAAAAAAATACCACACCTTGTCTCCTTCGTGAAATTAACGTTCAGTAGCTCTTGCGTCGTATCGGGTCTTCATCTTCTCCGTCGCCAAGTTGACTCGCTCTCGTGCAAAGTTGTGCATCACTTCAAACCGGGCCTGGAGATCTTGAATATATTCCTCAGGCGATGCAGGAGCATCCGGAGGGCGACCAAAGAAGAGATCACAAGGCAGACGAAGGTCACGACCGAAGAGCACCTGTGATGGGGAATAGCCGGTAGTCTCGTGGACAGCACTGCGGTAAGCCAGTAAAAACAGTGATAATTTCTTGTCCCAGTCCTGCTGGTTTCTGGAAACCACTAATGAGAGGTTATTAAGGATGGTTCGATTGAACCTCTCTACTATGCCGTCTGACTGGGGATGTAATGGAGTCGTTTGGGTTTTGTCAATGCCGAGTAGTTTACATAATTCTTTGATTACTGCCGAGGTAAAATTCCTTCCCTGATCTGAATGTAACTGAAGAAGCACTCCGAACCTGGAAATCCAGTGCTGTATCATCACCTCAGCTACTGCGACAGCATCTTGATCAGGAATAGGATACGCTTCAGGCCACTTGGTGAAGTAATCAATGACAACGAGTATGTATTTGTTGCCATCTGCAGTTCGTGGCGTTGGTCCCAAGATGTCAAAGGCGATACGTTCAAACGGCGCACCTACGTTGTAACGTTGCAGCTTGCCTCGGCTGCGTTTCCTCGGTCCTTTCCGACCTGCACGGGCATCGCAAGATCGGCACCACTTTTGCACGTCATCCTTTGCATTATTCCAGTAAAAGCGCTCACGAACTCTCTGCAAGGACTTCATTATTCCAAAGTGACCTCCTGTAGGGCTGTTATGTAATTCTATAAGGACATCACGAATCCGGGATCTTGGAAGTATCAGTTGCCATCGTCTCTGTATCCACCTGGCTAGTTGACCCTCAGGATTCTTGAAATTTAAAAGCCAGGCCAATGAGGCATGGTCTGTGCGGAGAAGGAATTTTCTGCCGTATAGATAATGATGGAAATGCTCTACGGCTTTAACTATGGCGAGCAACTTTTTCCTAGTGACACAGTAATTTCTCTTCGGTTTAGACAGGCACTTGCTCCAGTAAGCTACTACACGTTCTTGGCCGTCTATTTCTTGGGACAAAACAGCACCGACTTTCGTTGCTCGTTTCCGTGTCAAGAATAAATGGTCTGTCGAGCTGAGGATACGTCAGGATTGGAGCAGATGTTAAAGTCACACAGTCCAAACGGCATCACCTTGAATTGCCAAAGCCCTTGTCCCGTAGTAAATGCCGTCTTTTCTCGGTCTTCAGGCTGTATTTCTACCTGCCAATACCCACTCTTTAAATTAAGTGTTGAGAACCACTTGCTTCCAGAAAGAGTGTCTAGAATGTCGTCAATTCTAGGAAGAGGGTAATTGTCTTTCTTCGTAATCAATTTTACAGTGATAAGAGGCTTCTTAATGCACAACTTTAAGTGTTTGCGTAGTTAATCATGAATTATTAAGTATGCTAAAAATGTAATTTTGGAAGTTCATCTTTTTAATAAGGTGAAAAATACTGCAATGCACTAGGCTCCTAATAGTCATTAATCTTCAAAATCTGAAAAGGACAGTTTGAATTTCCATAGTTTATAGATAACTGTAAGGCTATAAATTTTAAACATATCTCTGCAGAGTATAATTTTTAATAACTGTGTTTTGTAAATAAAAGTTTTCTTAGTTCATTTTGTTTTATTTAACTCCAGTGGACTTCAAAGAAGCGAGGAAGATGTTAAAAAAATCGGAATTTACTTCAGATGTGAGAAGCGATGTCGAGAAAAGTCCTAACCAATGCAAAAGAAAAAGGAGAAACATTCGAGAAGAAAATCATTCTGGGAGTGAAGACAATTCCACTGCTCACCTTTCCGTTATGAAACACCCGGGACAATTTTCATTTCTAAGAAAGCAAGAAGTTTTTTGTAGTCTACACCTTTCAACAGTACAAATCTGCAGCCTTTCGCAGAACATTTCAGCTCGCAAAGTTGTGCTCAATCAGCCGTCGCTAAAGCTTCCATTTCCGTTGATAAACGAGCAATGCTAAGTCCTTCAAATAATATCGCTCAATTCACTTCAGTAACAAGCCCTACATATGAACAGAATGTGACCAGTATTGAATTCATGGGTAAAGTTAATGATTTTATTTTGTTAATATATAAGTTCTATCCTTATTCAGAAATTAAGCCGTCAAACTTAAAAATTTAGATAAAATTCGATATCTAATTTTTAAACGGAAGTTATGCATTGGTAAAAGTTTAGCTTCACGGATTCAAACTGATTAAAAAAATAAATTTAAAGTTAGTTTAAAATACAATTAAACATATTGTTAATCGTCAAACAATGAAAAGATCATTAAGCTTATAAATTTAATATTCTTTTAAAACCTTTTCGAAATTTTTAGAAGCAGACTTATTAATGAAGTCAAGTCAACGTTTAAGGTCTAATATTAAGAACAGGCGTATGTGAATGCAGTAAGTTAAAAGCTACTTTATACCTTCTTGTGTTTTTAATATGAACAGGAAAGATTTCTTTTTAATTATTGATACACTTGACGCTAATTTTCAAACTAAATTTTGATCTTATTCCTCTCAGGCTGATTTTATTTTATTTCATTTCAGCATGTTCTCTGTTATAAAATTTTGATTCTGTAAATTCATTGCTATAATAAAGTATATAAATAGCAAGCAGATAACCCTTGTATTTGTTGCCGTAAACAACTGCAATGGTATATCCTAATGGCATGATTTCCTTATTTTCTGCTTTTCTTAGTTTTCTGAAAATATTTAATTAGGCGTTAAAACACTAATCCTAATGGCATGATTTCTTTATTTTCTGCTTTTCTTAGGTTTCTGAAAATATTTAATTAGGCGTTAAAACACTAATTTGTTAATATATATTTTGAGTAAAAAGGTAAACTGCTTATTGTCTTTCATAATTCATTAAAAGTATGATTAATGTAATTACAAACTAAGGTAAGAAACTAAAATACTAGCAAATTAACATTGGGAAAGAAATAGAATATGTGTAAAAAGATAAATAATATTATTGAAAAAGTAATGAAAAATAATATAATTAAAAATATAAAAGATTTTCACAAAGCTCATATTGTAAGGACGAAAACACAATATGTAGCAATTTTTTGCACCAGCTAGCCTCTAATGGCAGTTTTATTTGTAAACTGCCTTCGTTAAAAATTATCTCACAGTATTATGCCTTCTGTGAATCCTTTAGTAGCTTTGGCATTTTGTTAATGAGATTTTGTTAATGTTCTCATTTTTGTTAATGAGAAATTCATTGCGACGCATTTTTCAGCTTTTCAAGAAACTGTCTTTATGAAATTTACAGAAATAAAAAGTACAGAAGAAGAAAATAATAAGCTTCTAAAACAAATAATGTGTTCTGAATGCAGACCGGCAAGTAAGCAGGATTTGCCACAAGACATTTCTCAGCTACCGTTAAATTCTGTACTGGCTGTTGCTGAATTAGAGATATGGCTTTCTGTTGAAGGAAATAAACAGCGCTTAGTAAGTAATACTAATTTTTCTAATAAATAAAATTTTAGAATATTTGAATCAGCTGCTGCACACCAAAAAATAGTAAATGAAATTAATAATTTAAAAATGTCATTTAGCTATAAGATGTTTTACCGAGAATATTTATCTTTACAGGTAAATTATTTAGCTATTACTGGAGGGAAGAATATTCACGATGCCACGAGAAAGATAATGGCAAAATTAATTGGGAAAGAAGTGGCTATGCAACACAATTGGGCTGGTAGAGGAGACAAATTGCCTTTTTTCAACTGAAACTGAAAGATGTAGTATTAGGTATGTATGACAAACTAGAAGTTCTTACTAAGGCCTATTTTAAAGTACATAACGGTTTAAAATGTAGAAAATAGGAATGTTAAATGGTGCAATGAAAGTCATAGTCATAAACTATCTTACTATAAATTTCAAAGCAAAGAAATTTAACAATTATATATTATTTAAATATTAAACAGAATAAAACTATTGCATTTCAGAAACAACAACTTATAATGCAACATTAAATTATCTAATTCTGATTAAAGAAGACTAAAATATAGAAAATATAATTGGAAAGGCAAACGCAATGTAATTAATACAAAATTAAGTTTTTTTCTCATGTACATAAATACGAACGTAGCCATTAAAAACTCTCTTAAATTTGTAATTCTAAAGAAATATTTAAGTATTTTTTACTTGAAATTATAGGCATTGTGTAAGGTATACAATTGAAGTTTACTGTGTGATGGTATGAAATTAAATTTTTAATTACAGAAAAGTAAATTTTTAAATATGAAATACTCAGTGCATTTTATATGCGTCTTATAATATTTCAACTACATTTAAAAACTGAAAAATCTGAAGTGTGAAATTATTACAATTTTTCCTTTTTACTGTTTAGGAGCTGTTCTCATAATGTCTGGAGAGAAAGAATTCACTTTTACAAAAATCGAGCAGGATAATTAAAGACTGCGAAATATAGAACAACAAATACAGCGAAGACTAAAGCTGACTGAAATCGATGTTTGATTTTATTATTAAAGAAAATTATGCTATTAAGATTAGATTTAGGGTTAGTTTTTATTGTTTAACAGTAATTGCAGTTTTTTATTACTTGTAAAATAAACATAATTCTTAAATTAATTTTATGTGTATTTCTTTTGCAAGTATTACTGTTCATAATACTTCAAACAATTTGAAATTTGATACTTGTTAATTTAAGTGAGATATGTTCATATTAATTTTATAATATAAATAACTCATTGTCATCATATCAGCGTAATCCAAACTGCGGAGCATTTGACAACAAATTAATAAAAAATGAACCAACTTCTAATTGCGTCCTTTTTTAAATCATTTAATATCATAAAGCTATTTGATGAAAAAAATAATTGGTATGTCCACATTAACATGTACATTTATAATGATGTTAGAAAAAAAGTCACATGACATAAATATTTAAAAACTTCAAATTAACTTTTTAAAATTTCATGTGGTATGTAAGATAAAATAAAGAAACTATTCAGATAATTTTAAATTTGCATAATTTTATGAAGCTAATAAATTTTTTATGAAATTATAAGTTTCATTGTAAAAAGGAACTTTTGAAAGTGCCTCGATAAAGCATTTCTTTTGCAGAAGTGAACTTTTAGCACTAATATATTTATAAGATTTAAAAATGAGAACTATAATAATAATAGATTACAATGCAATGCAAGACTAACTGATAAATGTAAAATTTTTACATATCATAATTAGGTATGTTAATAATTATGCATAATTACATATTATAATTATGCCGAAAATTTTTAAAACAGAAGTTACTCGATTAACTTACAGATGATAATTAATAATATTTTCACTAACATGTTTTTGAGTGAGTGAGTGAGTTTTTTGGCGCAAAAAACAAATAATGATTATGATGCGCCAAATTTTGGGATGACCTAATTTAATGAAATGAAATATTTATTAATGAAAAATTTTAAAAAACTACACGTACCATTATCCAGAGGATGAAGTTATTTAAAAAACCTGGTAAAAGCACACATTAAAATATAATACAAAATCTGCTGAACAGATTACATTAAGTAATAAAAGCCAGTCTCTTTTAAATAATAAAATAAATTACAATTGACCTCTCTTCCGATTAAACGGTCAGGAGGTAAGTCACAGGTATTAAAATATTTCTGACGAAGACTGTTAAAACAGGGACACTCAATTAAAATATGACGAACAGACAGGTGACAGGTGACGGAGGACGGGGACGCCTGATGTTAAACAGGCATATGTCCCGCGCCCTCCCCTATCTAGTGGCAGCAACTCCCAGGAGCCTCATAAGGCCACCTCGGGAGTTTAATCAAAGGCCTTTGAAATATCAAATGAGACAACAGTTACATGATAATCTCTTTTTTTCTCAGAAATAATATTGATCAATTTATACAAAGCATCATTGGTTGATCTGCCTGCGACAAAGCCAAACTGTCTATCCGAAATAAAATTTTCTCTGTAGAAGGAATGATACAATCTATTGGTGGGAAGTCTATCCAGGACCTTACTAAAAAATTTTAACAAGCAAATTGGTCTAACCGCATGTTCATTTTTCGGTATAAATATAATTCTTGATATTTTCCACGCCATCGGGAAAACCAACAAGCGGAAACATGTATTATATAATAAAACAAAAAACTCTTCATAATACTTATAAAGGCACTTCACAACCACTGCAGAAATGTTGTCCAGTCCAGGAGCACTTTTATTTCTTAGATTATTAATTACATATCCGATCTCATTAGAAGTAAAAGGCAGATCATCAGCACAACAATTTGAAAATTTTAACAATTCATGATCAATAATACCATCCTCAAACTCACCACAGTCAAAATTCTTATTAAAATATTCCTCAATCACCTCAGTATATTCCTTATGTTCACTCTCCTGGACTCTACTTATAATCTGTGGTAGCCGACGCTTTCCCTGGGCAAAACGAAAGTAACAGTCATGATATACATTATTTTCCAACAAATGTTTAATTTTACCCTCATATTTACTCTTCTTAATCTGCTTTCTATAAAGTGTCATCTCTCTTTTATATAAAACTTTTCTCTTATTTCTTGTTTCTTCATCAGTATCTCTGAACTGAAAACTCTTTCTCAATGCTCTTGTCCGTCGCTTCATTTTTTGCAAACTCGTATTCCACCAATAGTTTTTTTTGATCTTATTTCCACGCATAGTCAGGTACCTCTTAGCCCTCTAGACAATCAACCTTTCAAGGTCATTCACAAAATTCTCCAAATTATTTTCATCATCTATTGATCTCAGTCTATCCGTCATTAATTCCATATCCAGTTTAAGTATTTTACACAATTTATTTATTCTAACAAGATTTTTTGTAAAAACAGTACTCTCATGTCTCACAGGTTGAACATCTTCAATATCAACAGCAACATATCTATGGTCACTAAGACTCTCCTCTTCATGTATCTTGAGTTCAATACGAAACGGGAGAGAGAGGCAGAACTGAGAATCAAGTCTCTCCAACCTTCCCCTACTGCGGAAACAAAAGTTGGTAATGAGTCTGATTGATTATATAAAATAATATTATTCTGTATTAAAAAATCCATGGTTAAAACACCTCTATCATCCACAGTCCTAGAACCCCAATTAAAATGTTTCGAATTAAAATCTCCAGCAATAAAATAAAATGTATACTTATTCAAAACATCTTCAAATGTAAATCTTGTCAAATGTAAATTCAAGTTTCCGCAGGGGAGAACTAT
The DNA here is from genome assembly GCF_044657685.1 of Stegodyphus dumicola. Taxonomy (NCBI): domain Eukaryota; kingdom Metazoa; phylum Arthropoda; class Arachnida; order Araneae; family Eresidae; genus Stegodyphus; species Stegodyphus dumicola. The sequence continues at coordinate 14,677,240 of NC_140775.1, read as the reverse complement.
ACCGACACAACATCCATTGTAAAGTTCTCCATTCTCAAGGAGATGGCTACTATCTCATTTGTTTTATAATCTATAATAAATTCAATCTCTTCTTTGGTAACAATTACGGCAGATCTTCCCCTTACATCATGCACCGCTCTCCAACCCTTTTTTATACGTGGGATTTCTGTATTTACATAATAGGGCTCCTGGACAGTTATCAAGTCAAACTTCTGTTCCAAAATATCCTCAACAGCAGCCAACTGGAGAGCTGCCACCGCACAGTGATTCAAGTTTATATTTAGCACTTTCATAATCAAGGGAACAGTGCAATAGCTAATAATAAAAAACAAAAAATTATACACCATAAGATAATGATCAGTATAAAATATAATAAAACAGCCCAATCGCAGTTCTAACCCTTAAAACCCAAAATAAATCATTCCACTAAACGTATATGTTCTGAAATAAATCTAACTTCACGTTTGTATAGTTCACAATCTCGTGATAAAACATGGTGATGAACATCCAAATGAGTACCATATTTCGAGTTAGAGTTCTTACAGTTTACACAAATCTCTACATCCATTTTACATTTTTTAAATTCATGCGGTTCAGAACATCTAAAACATACAATTTCATTTTTACAATTTTTGGTAGTATGTCCGAATCGAAAGCAACGCAGACACCTCTTCGGATTAAGATAGAGCTTAGCCGAATATGCCTTCCAACCTATACGAACTCTGCAGTCTTCCAGGACAACACTTTGACATCGAGGGTCTACACGGAAAACGCGATGAGAAATCTCGTCGGACTCTTTACATTTTTGTCTAAAGAGAGGACGAACACAACTTCCATCACAAACGCACTCCTCCTTCATTTTATCCATAATCTCCTTATCATCTATTAAATTGCATACGCCATATACAATAATCTTCGGTTGTATAAACCTTTTTTTCCTTGTAAAAAGTTTATCCCTTAAATTTTTTCTGGATTCAATAACATTTTGTACTGTGTCTACTTCTCTGCTATCTTTAAACCTCATCACCAAATCACCATTTTTTCTCGTATGGGAGCTCATTATTTTTATATCAACATCCTCTGGTCTAACATTAGCAATTAACTCATCGTATACATCAACGCCATTCGCAGCTGGTTTAACAATTAATTCACTTTCTCTCCATTTACATCCAATACTTTATTCTTTCTATCCCTCATTTCACATGTATCTCGATCTTTCTGCAAAATAACCTTAATTTCATCTATATCCTGTTTAATATCAAATAAAATATTGGTTCTTGATTGCACCATGTCCTCTTCAATAGTCTTTAAATTCTGTGAGACAAGCAAATCCAAAACTCTATCTATACCTCTAGCTAGGCCATCGGTAATTTCCCGTGAGACTCGTCTAGCTTTTAACTTGTCTACAAAATCATATAATGATCTAACAACAACGAATACACTCTCAATTTTTCCATCATCGTTAGGTCTATCATTACCACAGTCCATAATTTCTTTTATTTCATTCGAACTCTTCAAAATCTCTCCCTCAGCTTCCACAAGTTTACTCTCCCTATTACTCTTCAGTTGGTAGTAGTTGGTAGTGGTAGATTTATGGAGCAAAGCTCTATAGGCCATATGCGCTAAACGCAGGATACGTATTTCAGCATAAAAAGATAGTGAAATGATGGGATGAAAATGTAGATTATGATTCAGATAATGACATATGCATATAGATATAAAATCTTAAAAATATCTGATTCATTAAAATTCTAACATAAAATCTCAAGACAAAAAATCAAATAACAGAAACCTGTTTCTTTCAGGTAGTCAAACAAATTGGTATTGACCTCTCTTCCGATTAAACGGTCGAGAGGCAGGTCGCAGCTATTAAAATACTTCTCACGAAGATTATTAAAATATGGACATTCAATTAAAATGTGATATACTGAGAGACAAACATCACAGTTTGCACAAACAGGCTCGTTTTCAGCTTTCAAAAGGTAGTTATGTGTTACTCTAGTGTGACAAATTCTAAGGCGAGTTAAAAGAACTTGTTCCTTACGATTGCAAGTAGTGTGCCAATGCTCTATTTTAGCCTTCACCCTTCTCAACTTGTTATGTATCTGAATGTCCCAAAGTTGTTGCCATTTATATCTGATCTTCCCTTTGATGACACAACAGATATCTCTAAAAGGGATGAGGCGGCCAGACGTTTCAACAGCAGATTTTGCTGTGATGTCTGCCAGCTCATTGCCTTTTATTCCTGCATGTCCAGGGACCCAGCAGTACAGAATTTCATATCCACGACTTCTTAATTTAATATTTAGCTTCAATACATCCACTATCACAGGATTGTCGGGGTTTGAAATGGATTCTAAAGCTTTTAGTGCACTGTAGGAGCCTGTATATATAATGAAATATTTATAGTAAAGCGTTGAGATGTACAAAAGCGCATAATAGATAGTCAGTTTAGTGGTTAAGACCGAGGAGGCGTCGTGTAAACGTCTGCCCTCCAAGTGGTCACCAATTATACAGGACATCCCAGCGTGACAAGTTGACTTTGATCCATTCGTATATACGGCAAGATAACTCCTGCAATTATGCCTGTGCTCAGCAAAAATTTGTCTGTATATGATGTCATTTGTGGTTGTTTTTCTGTAATTGTGGAAAATGTCAAGCTGGATTTGTTCATTTTCCCAAGGTGGGATCTCAAAATTCTGTACTGCTTGTGGGGACATATCAGATAAGGAGAATTCTTCAATTAGAGGACGAATCCTGATAGGAAAATAAGGCACACAAGATGGACGTGCTTCAAATAAAATGTCACAGCTATCATCAAATAAACACAGTTTGTAAGGATGGTCAGGTTGAGACAATATATTAAAATACTGTAAAAGAGACAAATCCTCACGCCTCAAACGGAGTGATGGCTCGTGACAGTCAACATAAAGGCTCTGCACAGGAGATGTCCTGAAGGCTCCAGAACAAATCCGCAGAGCCTGATGATGAACAGGATCTAGTTTTAACAACACTGAAGACCGGGCAGATCCGTAAACAACTGAGCCGTAGTCCAGTTTAGAGCGAATTAGAGCTCTATAAATGCGAAGCATGGAGCAACGCTCTGCACCCCAGGAGGTGTTCGTCAAGACTTTTAAGATATTTAAAACTTTGGTACACTTTTTTCTAAAGTTTAAGACATGAGGAAGGAAAGTCAATTTTCGGTCGAACATCACCCCTAAAAATTTTACTTCAGGTGCAACTGGAATTACAGATCCATTGAGGTATAATTCAGGCTCAGGATGGAGACCTCGCTTTTTACAAAAATGCACGAAACAATTTTCGAAAACGTAAATCCGTCTTTTTGCCCATTCCTGGATCCTTTTCAAAGCGATCTGGAGCTGCCTCTCTACATGTCTCATATCCGCACCTCGACAGCTAATTTGTAGATCATCAACATATAAAGATCCTGAAATGGTGGGAGGAAGTTCTTTTAATACAGAATTTATTTTTAGGCTGAACAGAGTTACACTAAGCACAACGCCTTGAGGCACACTCTCTTCCTGTTTCAAAACATCCGACAAAACAGAGCAAATCCATATTTGAAAAGTTCTAGTGTTCAAGAAATTCTGTATGAAAATTGGTAGGTTGCCGCGCAAGGTACTCTCGTGAAGATCCCGAAGTATACCGTATCTCCATGACTTATAATAAGCTTTCTCTATATCGAAGAAAATTGAGACAAGGTGATTTCTTCTTACAAAAGCTTTTCGAATGGATGTCTGTAAGAGGAGCATATTATCTACGGTTGTTCTCCCCTTTCGAAAACCACTTTGATAAGGCGATATAATATTATTCTTTTCCAAGAAGTAGACTAGGCGGCTGTTTACCATCTTTTCAAACAGTTTGCAAACACAGCTGGTAAGGGCAATTGGCCGATACTTCGAGGGATTCCTCGGGTCTTTCCCTGGCTTCGCAACAGGAATGACAACAGCTCTCCTCCATGCACCGGGAAATGTACGCTCCTCCCACACTCTATTGTAAAGTGTGAGAAGGGCACTCAGTGACTTATAGGACAGATGCTTTAGCATTTCATAATACACGCCATCCAGACCCGGAGAAGACCTATGTGTCTGCAACAAAGCTCTCCTTAATTCAACCATAGTAAAGTCTCTATTGTACGGGTCAAAATTGGAAGAGTTGAAAGCGATGGGATTCTTCTCAGAGCGTTGCTTGATAGAAAGAAATGCAGGTGAGTAATTTCGGCTGGAAGAAACGGCAGCAAATGTCTCACCAATAGTATTTGCAATTTCTTCTATGGAGTTAATCACTCGGCCATCTTTTTCCAGAAAGGAAAGTGAGTGGTCTTTATACATTCCACATGCTTTTCGAACTCTTTCCCAAACCCGCTTACTAGGCGTAGAGGATGTTATTGAGGACACATATGAAATCCAGGAATCCCTCTGGCTCTGCCTTCTTACTTTTCGTGTATTTGCTTTGGCTCTTTTAAAAGCTATGAGGTTTCGCAGAGTAGGATATCTACGAAAAATACCCCATGCTTTTTTCTGTTTTTTCAGTGCTTCATGACAGTCACGATCCACCACGGTTTCGAATATTTTAGTGTTTTTCCTGATGTTCTAGGAATCGAAAGCATAGCTGCCTGAATAATAGTATTAGTAACAGCTTCAATAGCGTCATCGATATGCACATCTTCTACCATTTCCTATGTCAGCTCTGCAACGGAAGAGAAGAGTTCCCAGTCTGCCCTGTCCAGGAAAAACCGAGGGACTCTCGACACGGGGTTTGCTCCTCTTCGTGCAAGAGACACAAAAATGGGATAATGATCGCTGTTGTACAGGTTATTTCCGACACTAAAAGTGCAAAATGGCAACAGAGATGGTGAACAGATGGCAAGATCGAGAGCGTGGAATGTCCTTGAAGGCTCATGGAAGTACGTATCTTGCCCATTATTTATGAGACAAAGACTTGATCTTCGAACATCTGCTCAATTTGTCTTCCTAGGCAATTTGTATCTTTACTACCCCAGAGTGGACTATGGCCGTTAAAATCTCCTATTATGATAAAAGGCTCAGGCAGCTGCTCTATTAGATTATTTAAATCTTTCTGATAAATGTGCTCATTTGGAGGCAAATACAAAGAAACAAATGAAACTGCAATATCAAAATTTATTTGAGTAGCGACAACTTGGAAGGAGGTCGTCACAGGAAGTACATTTGAGGGATAATCGAGTGAGGAGAGGAGACCTACACCTCCACTGGCACGCTCACCTGGAAGGTTATCCTTCCTGACGAAAGAAAACCTCCGAAGTTTTGCATGGTGTTCGGGTTTCAAATTTGTTTCCTGTATTGCTAAGCACACAGGATGATACACATTTATTATAGATTTGATGTCAAGCAAATTTCGGTGGAAACCGCGACAGTTCCATGACATGAGGGTGGCCATTATGAATGGTTTTTGTTTTTTCTTTGCTGTTCTTTTGTTTTTCGTGGAAGTAGATGCCTGGGAACTTCTAGACCCTCTTCTACTTCAATAACGTCTGAATCCGCACATTCAGAAATCATCTCATCAAAAGAGCTATTGCTGTGACTTCTATTTTTATTGGATATTTTATGTGTAGTACATTTGGGCTTACTTTGAATAACTGTTTCTTTCTTGTGTACTATATGGGTTGCATTTTCTTTTTTCTTGTTGGATGTAGACGGTTGGGTTTTATTTGGTAGGGTCTGTGTGCCTATTGATGTTTGGGTGGCGACTGTACGAGATGATTTTACAGCACTGGCGTATGATGTATTTGGTCGAAGCTGTGTGCTCTGGACTAATCTTCTGGCTTCGGCATATGAGATGTTCCTCGTAACCTTTGCAGTCTGCACTTCTTTTTCCAATTTCCATTTTGGGCAGAGGTGTGAAAATGCTGGGTGCTCACCCTTGCAATTTATACAAAGAGGCGCAGCGGTACAATTTTCAGAATCGTGGCCAATCTGTGAGCATCGGGCGCATGTAAGGTTGCCACGACAAGACGTCTTAGAATGGCCGAAACGCTGGCATTGGAAACATCGCATAGGGTTTGGAATATAAGGTCTTACAGGAATATTTAGATATCCGGCCTTAATATTCTTAGGCAGATCAGGCGTGTTGAAGGTAAGGATCACGTGTTTCGTGTCTATCAACTTACCTTCTTTACGCATCTTGATCCGCCTTACACCGCAGACATTTTGCTCGGATAGCTCAGAAGCGATCTCTTCAGAAACATACAGAAGGTCGAATTCTGAGATAACACCACGACAATAGTTCAGTGACTTATGGCGTGTTACAGTGACATTCGCTTGCCCAAGTTTAGTAATCTGAAGTAAAGAAACAGACTGGGTGGCTGATGTTGTATCAATAAGCAAGTCTCCGGAGCGGAGACGCTTTATATTTCTCGGCTCACCAATACAAGACTGGATATATTTGTTTATTACGAAAGGAGACATCTTATGCATTTCGCCAGAAGGACGAGAGATGACTCGGAAACGGCGACTATTGTTATGATTTTTTTCATTTGAATCTGTACGTAATTTTTTTGCAGTAGACTTTTTAGAACTAGGTTGAGTGACTGGTTTAGCAGTAGACGTTTCAGAACTAGGTTGAGTGACTGGTTTAGCAGATGTTTCAGAACTACGTTGAGTGACTGGTTTAGGACTAGAAGTTTCAGAACTAGGTTGAGTGACAGGAGTTATTTGAGTGACAGGAATGACTTGAGTGACTGGAGTTACCTCGAAATATTGTATTAAGTAGATATGAGAAGCCATAGTGAAAGCATAAAGATTCGATTCCGACGGCCCCGCCCACCACGGAGCCCAACAAGGGAACACAGATTCCTGTGTTAGGGCTAGCCGGACCTATACGCAAACTGAAGCCCCACAGTCGGCTTTCCCGAAAGCAGGTACTCCCGAGAGCTTGACCCCAAGCCACTGACAGAAGGACTAGTGACCAGCCGATTGACACCCGTGAGGACGACTAAGGTGCCTCCCGTTTAGCTGAAGCAGAGGCCAAAGCAGTGTGTTGGGGACAGTACCTCATCCCTCAACTAACAGGACCCTCTTTTCCAGCGACACGGGTGTCCACGCACGGCAAACACGTGGGCAGTTTTCTCGCCACTAGAGAACTAGAGACAAGGTCCCTTCCAATTTCTCGTGACGAGCCCCAAACTCCGTAGAGAGAAACCACGAGGGAGAAGGGAAGGGAGAAAGTTCCAGCCAAGAAGTGAGGTGACGGAAAAGAGGATAGATAACTGGGGCTCCAGGATCGTGACACCCATCTCACCAAGAAGATGATCCCCTGAAGGGCTAGGGTACCTCGGGATTACCACACCCGTACTCACAAAAGTGAGCCCCTTAGGGTCGGAATAGAAAGGAAAATCTAAACTGGCTGATTCTTTTATTGATAAACCGCAGAATTAGGGATTACATTTAGAAGTAATGTGGAAACTTAATTCAGATGCAGCAGGCTGTACTAGCTGCTTGTTCCATTGTAGTTCTTCCTCAAAAGCCAATGCTCTCCTCAATCAATGAGTTGGAATGTGCGATTGCAGAAATCAGGAAAAAATCAGGCTAAAACCTCTGGTATATCAACATATATTTTGATTATACCTGCATATATGGAGTTGATTACATAAACAAGAGTTATTAAAAAGTGCGTACATGGCAAAACTCGAAATATCAGGAAACGTTTTAATGGCATTTTATTGCAAAATGTTCCGAAACATTCATAAACTTGCGAACATTAATGTTTGGAGCAAATATAAGTGTTGTGTTATTTAATGTTATTTAATGATGGATTTATAGGTTTGCTTGAAACATTTTCAAGATTATGTATGTATGCTGAATTTTACACTGAGCAGGGAATTCGAAAACTTGATAAAGTGCAAAATAATGACTCTTGGCTGCATTCCACAAATTTTACAAAAACCCAAATAAAAATTTACGCTTTGTTCGAAATAAAAAGTGCAAAGTGTGTGAAGAAAAATTAAGGTGTCAGTTACAAAGCAGGCGAATTTTAATTATCAGAGATGCTTCTTTCACTAAGAAATTGTTTTATGAAAACTTTAAACTCGTATTCTGAAAAAATGTTTTTTCTGTAAATATTGCCAATAGTAACAGCCATAACTCAAAATTTTATCGATAAAATTAAATAATGCTTTCTATACACGTTTCATATAATCTGATCCATGCTCTGAAGCAGAAGATTTTAGAAATATTAGTTAGAAGTTGATATGTTACTTTTCATTTTTAGATTTTGGATGCAATAATAGGAAAATATACAGTAAATACTATAAATTTTGACATATCTCAAGAATATATGAATATTTCTTAATTATTTTGCTTCATTGCATACAAAACAAGTGTAAATAAAGAAAAATTATCCTTTTTTTTTCATTATTTTTCAAAATTAAAACTACTCAGCCTTACGTTTTAAGCTGTTTTCATCAATTAATATGCTCATCTTCAAAGTAATATATTTATAGTTAAAATAAAAATCATTTTTAATTAAATACAGCGTGCATTTCAACAAGACTAAAATTTCGTATTACAACCAGGATTACCCTTTAACAAAATACTACAACAAGCCATCTCCATCCTACAGTACATTGCTGAGCCTCTCCTAAAGTTGTCACAGCAGGCTTCTATCTACAATGTTCATTCATTTTAACTGCAATTGACTCCAACGTTAGGCGGAGTCGCCATCCTTGTCCGAGATCTCCCTCAATGCGAAGTCTCACTGGGCCACCTTCTGCATGACTCCCGTACGGAAGCTATCGTTGTAAAAATCACTTTCAAACGAAAACTCCTTCTCCTGATTGAAGTCTACAATCCCCCTCAGCATCCGCTCTCTGAAAATTTCCTTTGGTCCCTCACTACCCTTTCCACTATCCCTAATATAATTCAAGGTGATTTCAACGCCCATTCACCCTTGTGGAGCTCCTCTAACACAAAAGCTAGTGGGATCTCACTTGAAAATATTCTTCTCCCATCCCAATTCACCCTGAGGAACAATCCTGCTCCTACCTACTTTCATCACTCAGGCACTGCCAGCTCCCAAGACCTTTCTCTCTTTTCATCAAACTTCCCAAACCGCCTTGCCTGGTACATCCACGATCACAGGATTCTCGGTGCTTGAAAAAGATTCTAATGCTTTCAGTGCACTGTAGGAGTCTGTATATATTATGAAATTTCTATAACATAGCGTTGACATGTACAAAAGCGCATAATAGATAGCAGTCAGTTCAGTGGTTAAGACCGAGGAGGCGTCGTGTAAACGTCTGCCCTCCAAGTGGTCACCAATTATACAGGACATCCCAGTGTGACAAGTTGACTTAGATCCATCCGTATATACAGGAAGATAACTGCTGTAATTACGCCTGTGCTCAGAAAAAATTTCTCTGCATATGATGTCATTAGTCGTTGTTTTTCCGTAACTCTGGAAAATGTCAAGAAGCTGGATTTGTGCATTTTCCCAAGGTGGGATCTGAAAATGCTGTACTGCTTGTGGGGACATATCAGATAAGGAGAATTCTTCAATTAGAGGACGAATCCTGATAGGAAAATAAGGCACACAAGATGGACGTGCTTCAAATAAAATGTCACAGCTATCATCAAATAAACACAGTTTGTAAGGATGGTCAGGTTGAGACAATATATTAAAATACTGTAAAAGAGACAAATCCTCACGCCTCAAACGGAGTGATGGCTCGTGACAGTCAACATAAAGGCTCTGCACAGGAGATGTCCTGAAGGCTCCAGAACAAATCCGCAGAGCCTGATGATGAACAGGATCGAGTTTTAACTACACTGAAGACCGGGCAGATACGTAAACAACTGAGCCGTAGTCCAGTTTAGAGCGAATTAGAGCTCTGTAAATGCGAAGCATGGAGCAACGCTCTGCACCCCAGGAGGTGTTCGCCAGGACTTTTAAAATATTTAAAACTTTGGTACACTTTTTTCTCAAGTTTACGACATGAGGAAAGTCAATTTTCGGTCGAACATCACCCCTAAAAATTTTACTTCAGGTGCAACTGGAATTACAGACCCATTGAGGTATAATTCAGGCTCAGGATGGAGACCTCGCTTTTTACAAAAATGCACGCACACAGTCTTCTGTTTTGAAAACGTAAATCCTTGTCTTTTTGCCCATTCCTGGATCCTGTTCAAAGCGATTTGGAGCTGCCTCACTACATGTCTCATATCCGCACCTCCACAGCTAATTTGCAGATCATCAACATATAAAGATCCTGTAATGGTGGGAGGAAGTTGTTTTAATACAGAATTTATTTTTAGGCTGAACAGAGTTACACTAAGCACACAGCCTTGAGGCACACCCTCTTCCTGTTCAAAAACATCCGACAAAACAGAGCCAATCCTTACTTGAAAAGTTCTAGTCTTCAAGAAATTCTGAATGAAAATTGGTAGGTTGCCGCGCAAGCCACTCTCGTGAAGATCCCGAAGTATACCGTATCTCCATGCCTTGTCATAAGCTTTCTCAATGTCAAAAAATACCGAAACAAGGTGACTCCTTCTTAGAAAAGCTTTACGAATGGATGTCTCCAAGAGGAGCATGTTATCTACGGTAGTTCTCCCCTTTCGAAATCGATAAGGCGACAAAATATTATTCTTTTCCAAGAAGTAGACTAGGCGGCTGTTTACCATCTTTTCAAACAGTTTGCAAACACAACTGGTAAGTGCAATTGGCCGGTAGTTGGAGGGATTCCTTGGATCTTTTCCTGGCTTAGCAATGGGAATTACAACAGCTCTCCTCCATGCAGTGGGAAAAGTGCGCTCCTTCCCCACTCTATTGTAAAGAATGAGAAGGGCAGTCAGTGACTTACAGGACAGATGCTTTAACATTTCATAATACACGCCATCCAGGCCCGGAGAAGACCTATGTGTCTGCAACAAAGCTTTCCTTAATTAAACATAGTAAAGTCTGTATTATAAGGCTCAGATTTGGACGAGTTGAATGCGATGGGATTTATTTCAGAGTGCTGCTTGATAGAGAGAAATACAGGTGAATAGTTTCTGCTGGAAGAAACGGCAGGAAATGTCTCACCAATAGTATTTGCAATTTTTTCTATGGAGCTAATCACTCGGCCATCTTTTTCCAGAAAGGAAAGTGAGTGGTCTTTATATATTCCGCATGCTTTTCGAACTCTTTCCCAAACCAGCTTACTAGGCGTAGAGGATGTTATTGATGACACGTATGAAATCCAGGAATCCCTCTGGCTCTGCCTTCTTACTTTTCGCGCATTTGCTTTGGCTCTTTTAAATGCTATAAGGTTTCGCAGAGTCGGATATCTACGAAAAATTCCCCATGCTTTTTTTGTTTCGTCAGTGCTTCATCACAGTCGCGATTCCACCATGGTTTCGTATACTTTAGTATTTTCCCTGATGTTCTAGGAATGGAGAGAATAGCTGCTTGAATAATAGTATTATACACAGCTTCTACAGCATCATCGATATGCACATCTACCATTTTCTCTGTGAGCTCAGCAGAAGAAGAGAAGAGTTCCCAGTCTGCCCTGTCCAGTATAAACCGAGGGAGTCTCGACATGGGGTTTGCTCCTCTTCGTGCAAGAGATACAAAAATGGGATAATGATCGCTGTTGTAAAGATCATTTGCGACACTAAAGGTGCAAAATGGCAACAGAGATTGTGAACAGATGGTAAGGTCGAGAGCGTGGAATGTCCTTGAAGGCTCATGGAAGTAAGTATCCTGCCCGTTATTCAGGAGACAAAGGCTATGATGTTCAATCATTCGCTCGATTTGTCTTCCTCGGCAATTTGTATCTTTACTACCCCAGAGTGGATTATGGCCGTTAAAATCTTCTATTATGATAAAAGGCTCAGACAGCTGCTCTATAAGACGATTTAAATCTTCCTGATCAATGTGCTCATTAGGAGGCAAATAAAGAGAAACGACTGAAACTACAATATGAAAATTTACTTGTATAGCGACAACTTGGAGGGATGTCGTCAGAGGAAGGGAACTTGAGGGATAGTCGAGTGAGGTGAGAAGACCTCCACTTCCACAGGCACGTTCACCTGCAAGGTAATCTTTCCTGACGAAAGAAAACCTCCGAAGTTTTGGTCGTTGATCTGGTTTCAGATTTGTTTCCTGTACTGCCAAGCACACAGGGTGATGAACATTGACTATACTTTTGATGTCAAGAAAATTTTGGTGGAATCCACGACAGTTCCACGAGATCAGAGAAGCTAGTATAATTTATGTTTGTTTTTTCTGTGCTGCTTTTTTGTTTTACGTGGAAGTAGATGCTCAGGAAGATCTAGCCCCTCTTCTACTTCCATACTATCTGAATCTAAAGATTCAGATTCAGATACCATATCCTCAAATGAACTATTACTATTGCTTCTGTTTTTTGTTTCTATTTTTGAAGGCTCATTTTTGGATTTGCTCTGGATTGCTATTTCTTGTTTTTGTACTACATGAGTCGGAGTTTCCTTTTTCTGGCTTGCATGCTCCTGGGTTTTATTTGGAGGAGTCTGTGCATTTATCAATGTTTGAGTTGCAACGGTCCGTGTTGCTTTAACGGCACTAGCATATGATCTATTTGGTTGAAGCTGTGTGCTTTGAACCAGCCTTCTGGCTTCTGCGTAGGAGATGTTTCTAGTGACTTTTGTCGTCTGTACTTCCTTTTCTGTTTTCCATTTTGGACAAGAACGAGAAAATGCCGGATGATCGCCTTTGCAATTTACACACAATGCCGCAGCAGTGCAATTTTCACTATCGTGACCAACCGACGAGCATCGAGCACACGTCAGGCTACGACAGGATGTTTTAGAGTGACCAAACCGCTGGCATTGGAAGCATTGCATTGGGTTGGGAATATACGGTCTTACGGGGTATTTCAGATACCCAGCCTTTATATTCTTTGGCAGATCAGGCGATTTGAAGGTCAGGATCACGTGTTTTGTGTCGATCAACTGACTTTCCTTACGCATCTTGATCCGCTTAGCAGCACAAACCTTTTGTTCAGCTAACTCAGAAACAAACTATTCTTCTGAAACAAGCATAAGGTCGATTTCCGAGATCACACCTTTACAGAAGTTAAGTATTTTGTGTGCTGACACAGTTATAGTTACTTGTCCAAAATTGGTTTGACTCAAAATTGAAGCAGACTGGGTGGCCGAAACGGTATCTCTAAGCAGGTCTCCAGAATGGAGACGCTTAATGTTCTTTGGCTCACCTATGCATGAGTTAATGTAAATTCTTACTAGAAAATGAGACATCTTTTGCATTTCACCAGAAGAGCTAGAGACAACTAGGAAGCGCGGATTTTCAATAGTTTCCTTTGCATTTGCATCGGTACGGATCTCTTTGTTAATGGATTTGTCAATAATTTCTATTTCTTGTTTAGTTTCGTTTGTATCAGTTTTTTTTAATATAAAAAGTGAAGCCATCTTTGAAAGATATAAGATTCGGGTCCGACGGCCCTGCCCACCATGGAGCCCAACAAGGGAACACAGATTTCTGTGTTAGGGCTAGCCGGACCTATACGCAAACTGAAGCCCCACAGTCGGCTTTCCCGAAAACAGGTACTAGCTTGACCCCAAGCCACTGACAGAAGGACTAGTGATCAGCCGATTGACAACCGTGAGGACGACCAAGGTGCCTCCCGTTTAGCTGAAGCAGAGGCCAAAGCAGTGTGTTAGGGACAGTACCTCGCCCCTCAACTACCAGGACCCTCCTTTCCAGCGACACGGGTCTCCACGCACGGCAAACACGTGGGCAGTTTTCCCGCCACTCGAAAACTAGAGACAAGGTCTGTTCCAGGCTCTTGTGAGGAGCCCCAAGCTCCGTAGAGAGAAACCACGAGGGAGAAGGGAAGGGAAAAAGTTACAGCTAAGAGGAGAGGAGACGGAAAAGAGGATAGATCACTGGGGCTCCAGGATCGTGACACCCGTCTCATCAAGATGATTCCCTGAAGGGCTAGGGTACCTCGGGATTGCCACACCCATCAAGAAGATGATCCCCTGAAGGGCTAGGGATTGCCACACCCGTACTCACAAAAGTGAGCCCCCTGAGGGGTTACTCTTCAGTTGACTCATCACAAAAATCACGAAAACGTTCACACTATTATTCACTAACATAACTGCGACGGGGCCGTATTAAAATTTTCAGAATAAAAACATATATACAAATGTTAGATTTACAATTTAAAGTTAGATAAAATGACAAGAACTCTCATATGTACAATAAAATTCAGTAAAATACAGAGTGGTTTGTATAACATAAACAGAAACACACACAAAAACATATACATTCTACAAAATTAAGATGATTGCAAAACGCATCAAAAATGTTTTTACAGCACAATGAAATCCATCCAGCTTTAGCATCCGAACAATCTAATTTTATAAATATCAGGAGTAAACAAAACTAAAGACGACTTAAAAGCTGAAAATATTGAGATTTACAAATTAAAATAATCAAAAATACTTAAAAACACCTCAAATCTCAAAAGCATTCATAGTAAAATATAAAATCAATCTTACGTGCGAAAAATCCAAAATTGAACGACGGGCTGAAAAACATACATATTCAATGCACCAACTTATATATAAGTCTCTTCTGCGATAACCTTTTAAAATACGAATTTTCAATATTTTCCAGTTGGCTAAAAGTTGACAAGCCCGCGGTGCAAAATCACAAAGACTCAAACGTAAACAAAACGTAGTATCAAATTTTCAAATATAAATAACTTTAAAAATATGCCATGAGATTGAATCAAATTCACCATACAGATAGCAAAAGATGTATAGAAACTAAATATCAAAACAAAAGTACTTCACCAAGTCGATGTAAAAGAATACAGGCCAAAACTTCAAAGTCACATGCAAATGAGCCCCTAAACACGCATGAATCCTAAAATGCCTGTAACTCGGTCAAAAATCCTCGAATCTTCAAAAGCAAGACATCTTCACAAACCGAAAGGCCTGTAGATTCAAAATACAGCACTTTTAGACACCAAAAATCAGTATGCACAAATATATAAGTCCTTCTACACAAGCGCAACAAACACCGTCTGCCTTGGGTAATTCAGTTTGAATTAACCATCTCGGAGGCGGTAGAGGATCTTGACTGTTGATTTCGTAGCATTGTGCTCCGATGCCAAAGCTCGTTCTGTTTCGTGTTCCTGGACTTCATATGGGACGCTGTGGATAGCAACTCTTGGAAGTCTTGTGGCGGAAAGCTTGGTCTCTACCAGTTCTTTTCCCTTTGCACTGTTTAGCGTGTTTTTTTAGCTTGTCAAGGTCTTCCTTCGTGTGACAGTCAACACCTAGACCTCGTTTTCGTATGTTTCTGACTGTGGATACCTTTACTCCTATCTTGGGGAGTGGGAATTCCTGGCTGAGTTTAGCCTTAAGGTCTTGACTGGTGGAGCAGGTGGCTTCCTTAGGATATAGTAAAAAATAGTGTGTGCCGGGGCGTAGTTATGTGACTAGTATCTTTAGCCTTAGCTGCGGCAGCTGCGTAGGATGGACCTCTGATCGGATTAGGCAGTGGTGCTTCAGCGAACACATTATGGCCCTGCTGGTCTGTTTGATACTGGTTATTTGTATGTGCTAATTCGCAGTAGAAGAGAGTGGAGGTATTGGTACTTGTGTCGGCTTTTGTTGGTTTTGCTGTGTATTCGGGGCCTTCTAGGGCTAGCTCCTGTAGAGTCTCTAGTGAGGTAAGAATACGTTCTCTGAGTTCTGTTCGGAGCAGAAGTTTACCACCTCGGTAGGTAGTTGATACTCTCTTGATTTCCTGGTAGAAGAGGTATTGAGTCATATAAACACAAGTTAAAAGCACAAATTAAAATTCAAGACTCAGTCTTCAAAACAAATTAGATTTGGTAATAAAAGCCAGTCTCTTTTAAATAATAAAATAAATTACAATTGACCTCTCTTCCGATTAAACGGTCGAGAGGTAAGTCACAGCTATTAAAATATTTCTGACAAAGACTGTTAAAACAGGGACACTCAATTAAAATATGACGAACAGATAGACAAACATTACAATATGAACAAACAGGTTCATTCTCAGCTTTTAAAAGGTAGTTGTGTGTCACTCTAGTGTGACCAATTCTGAGGCGAGTCAAAAGAACTTCCTCCTTACGATTTCTAGTTAATTCCCAATGCTCAATTCTAGGCTTTACATGTCTTAACTTGTTTTGAAGCTGAACATCCCAAAGTTGTTGCCATTTTTTTCGGATCTTCTCTTTGACTTCACAACAGATGTCTCCAAAAGGGAACAGCACATTTCGCTGTGATATCTGCCAGCTCATTCCCTTTTATTCCCACATGGCCGGGAACCCAGCAGTACAGGATATCATATCCACGACTCGTTAAGTTTATATGTAACTTCAGAATATCCACTATGACTGGATTTTGAGTGTGGGAAAAAGCTTCTAATGATTTAAGCGCGCTACAAGAGTCTGTATAAACTATAAACTTATTGTGGCAGAGCCTTGAGATGTACAAAAGACTATAATATATCGCAGTTAGTTCGGATGTTAAGACAGAGAAAGCATGGTTCAAGCGTCTGCCCTCCATGTGATCTTCAATTACAAATGCCATTCCGACATGATCTTTTGACTTTGAACCATCTGTATAGACTGGAAGATAACTGCTATATTTGTCCCTGTGCTCAGCGAAGAGTTGTCTGTAAATGACCTCGTTAGTGCTTGCCTTCGCATGATGCTTAAAAACATTAAGAAGCTGAATCCGTACATTTTCCCAAGGTGGGATTTCAAAATTCTGTACTGCGTGGGGGCGCATATCAGAGAGGGAAAGTTCCTCAATGGCAGGGCGAACTCTTAAGAGAAAGGTAGGAACACAGGATGGACGTGTTTCACATAATGTGTTACACTCATTATCAAGTAAGCACAGCTTATTGGGATGTTCAGGTTGGGATAGAATATTAAAATATTGCAGAAGGGACAATTGCTCACGCCTCAGATAAAGTGATGGTTCGTTAGAATCAACATATAGGTTCTGTACAGGAGAAGTCCTGAAAGCTCCTGAACAAATCCGCAAACCTTGATGGTGAACAGGGTCCAGTTTTAACAAACAGATGACCGAGCGACTGAGCCATAATCCAGTCTAGAGCGGATAAGCGCTCTGTAAACGCGAAGCATAGAGCAAAGCTCTGCACCCCAGGAGGTGTTCGCCAACACTTTTAAAATATTTAGTGTTTTTAGACACTTCTTTCTCAGGTTTAACACATGAGAAAGGAAAGTCAATTTCTGGTCGAACGTCACTCCTAAAAATTTTACTTCGGGCGCAACTGGAATAATTGTACCATTTAGATATAACTCAGGTTCAGGATGGAGACCTCGTTTCCTACAAAAGTGTACGCACACAGTTTTCTGTTTCGAAAAAGTAAATCCCTGTTTCTCTGACCATTCTTGGATCTTATTCAGAGCCATCTGCAATTGCCTCTCTATGTATCTCATGTCTGCTCCTCGACAGCTAATCTGTAAATCATCTACATATAGTGTTCCCAAGATGGTGGGAGGAAGTTGTTTTAGTACAGAGTTTATTTTTAAACTGAAAAGCGTTACACTAAGAACACAGCCTTGAGGCACACCCTCTTCCTGTTGAAAAACATCCGAAAAAACAGAGACAATTCTTACTTGAAAAGTTCTAGCGGTCAGGAAATTCTGAATGAAAATTGGTAGGTTGCCGCGCAAGCCACTCTCGTGAAGATCGCGAAGCATACCGTATCTCCATGCCTTATCATAAGCTTTCTCTATATCAAAGAAAATTGAGACAAGGTGATTTCTTCTGACAAAAGCTTTTCGAATGGATGTCTCTAAGAGGAGCATGTTATCTACGGTTGTTCTCCCCTTTCGAAAACCGCTTTGATAAGGCGATATAATATTATTCTTTTCCAAGAAGTAGACTAGGCGGCTGTTTACCATCTTTTCAAACAGTTTGCAAACACAACTGGTAAGAGCAATTGGCCGATAGTTCGAGGGATTCTTTGGGTCTTTCCTTGGCTTGGCAATAGGAATGACAACAGCTCTCCTCCATGCACTCGGAAAAGTACGCTCCTTCCGCACTCTATTGTAAAGAGCGAGAAGGGCTTTCAGTAACTTATAGGACAGATGCTTTAGCATTTCGTAATTTATGCCATCAAAACCCGGAGAAGACCTACGTGTCTGCAATAAAGCTCTCTTTAATTCCACCATAGTAAATGCTCTATTGTAAGGCTCAGATTTGGAAGAGTTGAATGCGATGGGATTTATTTCCGAGTGCTGCTTGATAGTTTGAAATGCAGGTGAATAGTTTCTGCTGGAAGAAACGGCAGCAAATGTCTCACCTATAGTATTTGCAATTTCTTCCATGGAGCTAATCACTCGCCCAACTTTTTCCAAAAAGGAAAGTGAGTGGTCCTTATATATTCCGCATGCTTTTCGAACTCTTTCCCAAACCCGCTTACTAGCCGTAGAGGATGTAATTGACGACACATAGGAAATCCAAGAATTCCTTTGGCTCTGCCTCCTTACTTTTCGTGCGTTTGCTTTGGGTCTTTTAAATGCAATGAGGTTTCGCAGAGTAGGATATCTACGAAAAATACCCCATGCGTTTTTCTGTTTTTTCAGTGCTTCATGACAATCGCGATTCCACCACGGTTTCGAATATTTCAGTATTTTTCCTGATGTTCTAGGAATGGAAAGCATAGCTGCCTCAATAATAGTATTTGTAACAGCTTCAACAGCATCATCGATATGCGGATCTTCTACCATTTCATCTGTGAGCTCTGCAATGGAAGAGAAGAGTTCCCAGTCTGCCCTATCGAGTATGAATCGAGGGGATCTCGACATGGGGTTTGCTCCTCTTCGTGCAAGAGATATAAAAATGGGATAGTGATCGCTGTTGTAAAGATCATTTCCCACACTAAAAGTGCAAAATGGCAGCAGAGATGGTGAACAGATGGCAAGGTCGAGAGCGTGGAATGTCCTTGAAGGCTCGTGGAAGTAAGTATTCTGCCCATTATTCAGGAGACAAAGGCTATGATCTTCGATCATCTGCTCAATTTGTCTTCCACGGCAATTTGTATTTTTACTACCCAGAGCGGACTATGGCCGTTAAAATCTCCTATTATTATAAAAGGCTCAGGCAGCTGCTGTAAAAGATCATTTAAATCTTGCTGATCAATGTGCTCATTAGGAGGCAAATAAAGAGAAACGACTGAAACTACAATATGAAAGTTTACTTGTACAGCGACAACTTGGAGAGAAGTCGTCAAAGGAAAGGAACTTGAGGGATAGTCCAGTGAGGTGAGGAGACATACGCCTCCACTGGCACGCTCACCTGCAAGGTTATCCTTCCTGACGAGAGAAAATCTCCGAAGTTTTGCATGTTGATCTTGTTTCAGATTTGTCTCTTGTATTGCGAAGCACATAGGATGATAAGTACTGATCATAGCTTTGATGTCAAGGAAATTTCGGTGGAAACCGCGACAGTTCCATGAGACGAGGGTGGCCATTATGATTGATGTTTGTTCTTCCTGTGTTCCTTTTTAGTTTTGCGCGGGAGCAGATGTTCAGGAATTTCCAATCCATCCTCCACTTCCATACTGTCTGAATCTGCGGATTCAGAAATCGTTTCATTTACAGAACTATTGCTGGGACTTCTATTTTTGTTAATTGGTTTTGGAGGGATATGTTTTGGTGTGCTTTGAATAACTATTTCTTTATTTTGTACGACATGTGTTGCATTTTCCTTTTTCTTGTTTGCAGATTGTTGGGTTTTATTTGGTGGAGTCTGTGTGCTTATGGATGATAAGTGATGGGAATTTATAAGTATTGTTCTAAACTGTATGTTAAGAGTTTAGGTGGGAAGTGTTACGAAACGCCTGTAGTGGGCGCTGTATCCCGCCTGTTTCTTCAGTGTAGATTTGGAATTTGTACTAATGAGATATGCTCAATTATGAGTAAGAATGTTTGTGAGAGAGTCGCCGGCGCTAACAGACCAGCTTCGAAAACGAATTAGAATTTAATATTTAGGAAAGTTGACAGAATATAACAAGACCGCAAGGGAATAGAAATTGGAGGAACATCCTCCCGGTGCTTAGCCAAACTGGTTAAAATGTATTCTGGTAAAGACGGAAAAATACGTGTTGCAATCGTCATGATAAAACATGGGGCATATTTGAGACCTGTCCAGAAATGATATCCATTAGAAGTCAAAGAAGATAGACTGTTAAAGAAGAACTATTACAATACAGTGACTGTAGTTCAATTCATGCTCCAAGTGATCCTGCGCGTCTTGTAAATGAGGAGGTTGTCATTAAAAAATATGATTTGGACGTCCTTTGAAAAAGAGACAACGAATGAACTTGTGACTTTGAAAATTGTTGAGCTTCAGTCATAAATCTCTGAATCTCGAAAGGGGGAGAATATCGCGAAGGTTCTCCTACGTCGCAAACCGTAACCTTGAAGACAACTCTAAGTTTTGATTTGAATGCAGCGCGTAGAAATTTTGGTGTATATACTGCATTCTGTAAAAACGGAAAAACTTGTTTGTAACGTTGTTTTATTAAATGTTTTCAAAATATTAAATCTGTCCTATGAATCTGGATGAACCTGAGATTTTAGTCCTTTAGGGGATAATATTCGCCATCCAAAGAATCCGGTCGTCAAAAATAAAACAGAAAGGTGAGTAATCTCCATTTATTTATTGAAATTTCTTTGAAAAAAAAGATAACTTCGGAGTTGCAGTATGGCTTTAGCAAGCAGCGTTCGACAGCTCATGCATTAGGTACTATTCAGAAAGAAATAAAGGCAGCGAAAGAATTATTGCGAACTCCATATTGCCACAGATAGGCTTAATTTAAAAAGCACACTTGACACTCTGTGGTGGCCAGCTATCTCGAGATTCTTCATAACGCACAAATCCCGAAAATCTGCAAGACCATAAGAACTATTTCTCAGACCGCATCTTTGTGGCAGTGCACGACAGAGAAGTAATTGAGAAGAAGCAAACCAGGGGCTGCCGCTAGGTGTCTTGCGCAGAAACTGATCTGTGGAACAGAATCTTTAATTCTATCCTTAAAGCACAGTGGCCTCCATATACAAAGTAACAGCCTTTGCGGATAACGAAAATTTGTAATCAAAGGAAGAGCGAGTCACGTGCTTCAGAAGTTTAGAAACCAAGCAATAGAGATATTCGACACTTCATGCAAACGAAAGCACCTTTCTATATCAAAGTCCATCGGGTGATTCACAAACCGGAACAGATCCGGTGATCAAACTGCGTGGAACGGTCAAAAAAGAGTAAAAGAACTCAAATTCCTGGTATTAACAATTGACGAAAAACTTACTTGGATCCTGCACTTACAAGCTGTAAAATTGAAAACTCAGGTAATAGCAAGAAATGTGCGGAGTATGCAGGACACGGATTGTGGACTCAGGCCACGATATCCTGAAAATTCTTCATTATATCATCATTCTTCAAATATATAATATAAAAATGTTTTAGCCTGGCATACATTTCCCCCTGTTTGATAAGAGCTATTATGTACTTATTGTCCTCTAATATCTTAATGGGTACTTTTTGGGGTAGTCCAAATTTTTAGGTTTAATATCCATTTGAGCTCTTGAGCCAGCAGTACCTGCAGAAATAAGCTCGGACTGAGTATATGATGAAGAAACACAATTTTCTCTTTGTGGACCAAAATATTAAGCTGTTTCGTAAGAAAAAAATATTTACCCGGCCGATCGTCTAGTGATAAAACCAGATGCATAGTCAGCATCCGTATAGTGTTGATGGGCTATTAGAGTCAATTTTTAGGTAAAATTGAATGTAGCGCGTAGAAATTTTGGTGTATATATTGCATTTTGTAAAAATAGAAAAATGTGTTTGTAAAGCTGTTTTATTAAATGTTTTCAAAATATTAAATCTCTCCTATAAATCTGGATGAGCATGAGATTTCAGCCCTTTAGAGGATAATATTCACTATCCTTTCTAAAGTTCAGATATTGAATCACACTTAGAACTGCTTTCCAGTCCTGCTCATTTGGAGATTCATTTTCCTTGCTTTATAGATTAACTGCTAGGGCGATGTCAGGTCTGATGCTTTTTTCTGTTTTTTCAGTGCTTCATGACAGTCGCGATTCCACCATGGTTCCGAATATTTAAATATTTTTCCTGATGTTCTAGGAATGGAGAGCATAGCTGCCTCAATAATATTATTTGTAACAGCATCAACAGCATCATCGATATGCGCATTGTCTACCATTTCATCTGTCAGCTCTGCAATGGAAGAGAAGAGTTTCCAGTCTGCCCTATCTAGTATAAACCGAGGGAGTCTAGACATGGGGTTTGCTCCTCTTCGTGCAAGAGACACAAAAATGGGATAATGATCGCTGTTGTAGAGATCACTTCCGACACTAAAAGTGCAAAATGGCAACAGAGATGGTGAACAGATGGCAAGGTCGAGAGCGTGGAATGTCCTTGAAGGCTCATGGAAGTACGTATCTTGCCCATTATTGAGGAGACAAAGGCTATGATCTTCGATCATCTGCTCAATTTGTCTTCCTCGGCAGTTTGTGTCTTTATTACCCCAGAGCGGACTATGGCCGTTAAAATCTCCTATTATGAAGAAAGGCGCAGGCAGCTGCTCTATGAGATCATTTAAATCTTGCTGATCAATGTGCTCGTTTGGAGGCAAATACAGAGAAACCACTGAGACAACAGTATGAAATCTGGCTTGAGTTGCGACAACTTGGAGGGATGTCGTCAAAGGAAGTGCATTTGATGGATAATCCAGTGAGGTGAGGAGGCCTACACCCCCACTGGCACGCTCACCTGCAAGGTTATCCTTCCTGACAAAAAAAAACCTCCGAAGTTTTGCTTGTTCCTGTTTGAGATTTGTTTCTTATATTGCTAAGCAGACAGGATTATAGGTATTGATTATAGCTTTGATGTCAGGGAAATTTCGATGGAATCCGCGACAGTTCCATGAGACGAGGGTGGTCATTACGTTTCATGTTTGTTCTTTCTGTGTTCCTTTTCTGTTTTGCGCGGAAGCAGATGTTCGGGAATTTCCATGCCCTCTTCCACTTCCATGCTATCTGAATCTCCCGATTCAGAAATCATTTCATCCGCAGAACTAATGTTGGGACTTTTATTTTTCTTAATTGATTTTTCAGACACATTTTTTGGCTTGCTTTGAATAAGTACTTCTTTATTTTGTACTACGTGTGTTGGTTTTTCCTTTTTTTTGCTTGCAGGTTGATGGGTTTTATTCTGTGCTGTCTGTGTACTTATTGAGGTTTGTGTGGCAATGGAACGTGTTGATTTAACGGCGCTAGCATATGACTTGTTTGATTGAGGCTGTGTGCTTTGCACTAGTTTTCTGGCTTCCGCATATGACATGTTCCTAGTGACTTTTAACGTTTGTATTTCCTTTTCTGTTTTCCATTTTGGGCATGATCGGGAAAATGCTGGATGGTCACCCTTGCAATTAATACACAGTGCTGCAGCGGTGCATTTATCACTGTCGTGGCCAACCGACGAGCATCGAGCGCACGTCAGGGTCCCACGACAGAACATCTTGGATTGGCCGAAAGGCTGGCACTGGAAGCATCGCATAGGATTTGGAATATACGGTCTCACGGGGCAATTAAGATATCCAGCCTTGATATTATTCGGCAGATCAGGCGACTTGAAGGTCAGGATGACGTGTTTAGTGTCAATCAACTGACCTTCCTTACGCATCTTGATCCGCTTTGCAGCACAAACCTTTTGATCAGCTAACTCGGAAACGAACTCTTCTTTAGGAACAGACAGAAGGTCGACTTCCGAGATTACGCCGCGAGAATAATTCAATGTCTTATGCCCTGTTACAGTGACCGTTACATTACCAAGTTTGGTTATTTGAAGTAAGGAAGCAGACTGGGTGGCCGAAATTGTATCAATCAGCAAGTCTCTAGAGCGGAAACGCTTAATATTTTTAGGCTCACCAATGCAAGAATAGATATATTTATTTATAACAAAAGGAGACATCTTTTGAAGCTCGCCAGAAGGACTAGAGACAACAAGGAAACGGGGACTATTAGGATTATTAGCAGTTGCATCTGTACATACTTTTTTAGCAGTTTTTTCTCAACTCGAGCTTAGAGTGACGGGACTGACTTTAATTAAGAAGTCTTTAATTAAGAAGATTTTAGAATTAGCCATATTTAAGAAGAAAAGATTCGGGTCCAACGGCCCCGCCCACCACGGAGCCCAACAAGGGAACACAGATTCCTGTGTTAGGGCTAGCCGGACCTATACGCAAACTGAAGCCCCACAGTCGGCCTTCCCGAAAGCAGGTACTCCCGAGAGCTTGACCCCAAGCCACTGACACAAGGACTAGTGACCAGCCGATTGACACCCGTGAGGACGACTAAGGTGCCTCCCGTTTAGCTGAAGCAGAGGCCAAAGCAGTGTGTTGGGGACAGCACCTCGCCCCTCAACTACCAGGACAAAGGCTATGATCTTCGATCATCTGCTCAATTTGTCTTCCACGGCAATTTGTATCTTTACTACCCCAGAGCGGACTATGGCCGTTAAAATCTCCCATTATTATGAAAGGCTCAGGCAGCTGCTCTAAAAGATCATTTAAATCTTTCTGATCAATGTGCTCATTAGGAGGCAAATAAAGAGAAACGACTGAAACTACAATATGAAAGTTTACTTGTACAGCGACAACTTGGAGAGAAGTCGTCAAAGGAAAGGAACTTGTGGGATAGTCCAGTGAGGTGAGGAGACATACACCTCCACTGGCACCCTCACCAGCAAGGTTATCCTTCCTGACGAGAGAAAATCTCCGAAGTTTTGCATGTTTATCTGGTTTCAGATTAGTCTCTTGTATTGCGAAGCACACAGGATGATAAGTATTGATCATAGCTTTGATGTCAAGGAAATTTCGGTGGAAACCGCGACAGTTCCATGAGACGAGAGTGGCCATTATGTTTGATGTTTGTTCTTTCTGTGTTCCTTTTTAGTTTTGCGCGGAAGCAGATGTTCAGGAATTTCCAATCCATCCTCCACGTCCATACTGTCTGAATCTAGAGATTCAGAATTCAAACAATCTACAGAACTATTGCTGCGGCTTCTATTTTTTGTTACTATTTTTTGGAGGCACAGTTTTGGGTTTGTTTGGGATAGCTATTTCTTTATTTTGTACGATATGTGTTGTATTTTCTTTTTTCTTGTTTGCAGGTTGCTGGGTTTTATTTGGTTGAGTCTGTGTACTTATGGAAGTTTGGGTGGCTATAATGCGTGTTGATTTAACGGCGCTGGCGTATCATTTGTTTGATTGAGGCTGTGTGCTTTGAACTTGTCTCCTGGCTTCGGCATATGAAATGTTCCTAGAAACTTTTATGGTCTGAACTTTCTTTTCAGATTTCCATTTTCGACAAGAGCGAGAAAATGCTGGGTGATCACCCTTGCAGTTAACAATGGCGCAGCGGTGCAATTCTCACTATCGTGGCCAACCGACGAGCCTCTGGCGCACGTAAGGGTGCCACGACAGGATGTCTTAGAGTGACCAAACCGCTGGCATTGGGAGCATCGCATTGGGTTTGGAATATATGGTCTTACGGGACAGTTAAGATACCCAGCCTTTATGTTCTTCGGTAGATCAGGCGATTTGAAGGTCAGGATCACGTGTTTCGTGTCAATCAACAGACCCTCCTTTCGCATCTTGATCCGCCTAGCACCAGACATTTTGTCAGCTAACTCGGAGACGAACTCTTCTGAAACACACAGAAGGTCGATCTCCGAGATCATGCCTCTACAGATATTAAGTTTTTTGTGTGCTGACACTGTTATAGCTACTTGTCCAAGTTTGGTTTGACGTAAAAGTGAAGCAGACTGGGTGGTAACAATGAGCAAGTCTCCAGAACGGAGACGCTTTATATTCCTTGGCTCACCTACGCAGGAATGAATGTATTTGCTGACCAGGAAAGGAGACATCTTTTGCAATTCTCCAGAGGCACTGGAAACAACAACAAAGCGCGGACAATCAACAGATTCTTTATCATTTGCATCGGTACGGATCTTTGTAATGGATTTGTCACAAACTTCAATATCTTTGGTATTTTCATCAGCACGGATCTGCTTGTTAATAGATTTATCGACAATTTGTATATCTTTGTTGGTATCATTTGACTCGGTTTTTTTTAAAATAAAAAGCGAAGCCATGATTGAAAAATATAAGATTCGGGTGCGACGGCCCCGCCCACCACGGAGCCCAACAAGGGAACACAGATTCCTGTGTTAGGGCTAGCCGGACCTATACGCAAACTGAAGCCCCACAGTCGGCTTTCCCGAAAGCAGGTACTCCCGAGAGCTTGACCCCAAGCCACTGACACAAGGACTAGTGACCAGCCGATTGACACCCGTGAGGACGACCAAGGTGCCTCCCGTTTAGCTGAAGCAGAGGCCAAAGCAGTGTGTTGGGGACAGTACCTCGCCCCTCAACTACCAGGACCCTCCTTTCCAGCGACACGGGTCTCCACGCACGGCAAACACGTAGGCAGTTTTCTCGCCACTCGAAAACTAGAGACAAAGTCTGTTCCAGTCTCTCGTGACGAGCCCCAAACTCCGTAGAGAGAAACCACGAGGGAGAAGGGAAGGGAGAAAGTTCCAGCCAAGAGGAGAGGAGATGGAAAAGAGGATAGATCACTGGGGCTCCAGGATCGTGACACCCGTCTCATCAAGATGATCCCCTGAAGGGCTAGGGTACCTCGGGATTGCCACACCCGTACTCACAGAAGTGAGACCCCTGAGGGGTCTTATATGTGGAAAGTAACGAGTCCTGCCTGCGGTTAAGACGTGAAAAAATCTTTGTTTTTAAGCATTATGTCAAAGTCTTATCATAAACCAAAAATTCTACGCGATCAAAATTGCTTAGTGACCAATACTCTCGTTTATAACAGGCACGACCATCATGTGCCCCATCTTTCGGCTTGCGGATGAGTGCTTTGGTGGAGGAGTATAATTTGTCCAATATAGATATACAGGTGGAGGATTTTTTTTTTGGAATTTCTCCCTGACAGCATTGGAGAATCCATTCTCTGGATACTTTTCGACACTGGAGTAAATCAACTGGAGTAAATCAACTGGAGTAAATCACAAACTAACGAAATCATCTACAAGCATAATTTTTTAACATAGAAACGAATATAGGAAATATATCCCTCTATATACAGACGGATCAAAATCCCAGGATCATGTTGGTGCCGCTTTCGTCACAGAGAAAACAATAGTAGGGGTTCGATTACAAACAGTTTGCTCTGTGCTTACTGCAGTCCATCTGGCTTTGACTTACCTTTCAAAACAAAAGTACATAAAGTTTATTATCTACACAGATTCCATGAGTGCCTTAATGTCATTGGAAAATCACGCTCAATTTACTCACCCAGTTGTAACCAGAATCCTGAAGTTGAATCATTCTTTAAAAATTCGGGGATACCAGATTCTTTATTCGTGGATCCCTGGACACATTGCCATTAAGGGTAATGAATTGGCGGATATTGCAGCTAAAACTGCAACCACAATGCACAATCTTCAGATTCCACTAGCAGACATCAAAGAGTTTGTCAAAAGCAAAATTCTCAGCAAATGGCAGAAGCAATGGGATGACAAAGTATATAACAAGCTGAGAAATGTAAAACCCACCATTGGATACTGGCCATGTATGGCTAATAGAAGGGAGGATGTCATCTTGACTCGACTGAGAATTGGCCATTGTCGCCTGACCCATGAGTATCTTCTGAAGGGAGAAGAGAATCCCAGCAGCCCAAACTGCAATGCAGATCTGACAGTCCAATCACATCTTGGTGGAATGCCAGAGTTTTAATTATTTTCGGCAAAAAATTTTAATTGTTCAGAACTGGACTTAGGAAATTTAATTGGAAAAACACATCATCGTAATTTGTTTCTGTTCTTAAAAGATATTGGCTTTTATAATAGACTTTAACCTGTTTTTAAAAGATATCAGCTTTTATCATAGATTGTAATCTGTCTCTTTTTACCTAAGCTGGACGTTTTTACAAATGACTAATTGCATTGTTACCATTTGCGTGGCGCAGATAACCTTGACAGGTTTTGTGCCAAATTACAATAATCGAATCCAATCGGAGCCTTACTCTGTCCCGAGAACCCTCAGGCCTTCTGTGATGTCTGTTATTACACCCAATTTATTATTCGACAACTACAGAAAAAAATTAAACATGAAGTCCTGCCATATAAATATTCAGCTGAGCTCAGGAAATTCGTCCTTACATTGCATTTCTATCCCACGCGAGCTTACAGCTATGTTAGAAAATGTTTCGGTTGCAATCTTTCACAACCCAAAACTATTTCAAAAATGCTAAACACATTGATGCTCACTTGACAACACAACTGAAGCTTTCAGTATGCCAGCTATAAAAAAAAAAAAAAAAAAAAAAAGTTTATATGCTTACTTATTGTTGACTGACGGTATGTCCATACGTCAACACGTTCAATACAGCAGTGAAAAAATGAATGGGTACGAGGATATGGTATGAGGTATGAGGTACGGGATATGGGTTTAAACACTCATGCAGCCAGCCCGTTCGCGGAACTGGAACCTCGGACCGAACTACCAGTGTTCTGTGACTTACCGCTCGGCCGTTGGTGGGCCGTTGCCCCTGGAAAAAGATCTATTTTTCATGGATGTAGGAATCAATCAAAGTTGAAATTACCTGTTGGGTATTTTTTAAATGATAGCCTGGATTTTAATCAGAAGGTTTTCTTACAATGCATTGTTTGTTCTTACTGCATTCTGCAAACGTGCATATTGCAGCAATAACGTTTGATGCTTTCCCTTCAAATTAAAGTATGGCACAAAATTCAGTCTGTGATTTGAAATACAAGCAGTTCAAAACATTATTTTAGCACCATACAGCTGACTACACCAGCAGCATACAGCTATTAGAAATACAGGTATTTCTAGATCCCTGTGACACTTGTACGAAATACGCTAGGAGATAAAAAAATCAATTGTCAAGTCTAAAGATAATTTTATTGGGTGCAGGTTATTTGGATCATTTGTAAGAGATGGAAGGCATGGATTTAGGAAGGGAACTAAGGGCTTTGCTTATAAATTTCTTTTAAAAAATGTAAGTAAACTTGGCAATAAAATTTCTAAGTAGGTCTGTAGCTGATGCAATTAGATTCTATGAAAACGAATTGAAAATAGAAAACTTGAAAGACTCTGAAGACACAGTTGTGTTCTCTAGGATAATTAATGACCACTTTGACATTTTAAACTCAAGAAGTATTCGCCAGATTGGTACAAATAGAGCGAGCATTATATTTGGAAATCTGAGAAGATACATTAAAGTTTCTTAATTATGCTGATCATTACATATCAAGACTAAAAATAGCAACAAATTTATCGTTATTATTAGATAAAAAAACTGGTTTTCTCGGTTTTAACGTATGCATCAAAAGATCAATCAATTTGTTTCCTTCACTAGTATTATTAAAAAAAGCACCTCTAAAATACATTTGAACTTACAAATTAAGCCAGGATCAGCGAGAGTTTTTTTTTTTTTTTTTTCTTTTCCTTGTGTTAAGACTTTACGGTAGGTTTAATAATAAATAAACTGCTCAACAATTTTCTTCAGTTTATAAAAATTATAAGAGAAATCGGAGTTAAAATGTTCCACCAGTAATTGCCTTCCTTAAACAAATATACCAATTCTCAATGTAAGCAGTTTCAACTCGCTTGAACAAACTATCAGTTTAACATCAATGCAACATCTACAAAATGATAATAATTTATCGCCTATATCTGTTACTCCTGAAGAACATGATTACATGTTTCACAAAGTTCTTTATGTGCAGAACAGATAGTTTATAACATATGTCGTTATGTGGTCCGAAAAGTTTCTCCAAAAATTAAATGTTCTCTTTATGTAAGTGCACCCTAATGCGCAGCAAGCCACTGTTTGTTACAAATTGCTTATTTGGCGTGAAAGTAAAGGTTACTTAATTTATACATCAACGATGTAGTAATGGGTTTTTCTGGCACAAAACTTTAACGGTTATATGCGCCGAACACATTACACTTTTTTAAACCGTCAGATTTTACACAACAGATAGTGACATATTACATATGGATGAATAAACGAACAGACAAGATTAAAACCACATGAAAAGTAAATTCCAAGATGATGAATTGAGATGGTGATACAAAGTAAAATCGTAAAACATGAGTTATATTAAAATGCATATTATTAAAACTGTATAATATCAAAAAACAAATCAAATTAAATAAGAGATGCCAGTCTCTTTCAGGTATTGAAACAAATTGGCATTGACCTCTTTCCCAACAATGCGTTCTAGAGGCAAGTCACATTCGTTAAAATATTTGAAACGAAGTTTATTAAAATATGGCCAGTCTATTAAAAAATGACGAACTGATATTACAGCATTACAATGTGAGCATACCAGTTCATTCTCCGCTTTTAATAAATAGCTGTAAGCAATGCGCGAGTGACCGATTCTCAGACGATTCAACAAAACATCCTCTTTTCGGTTCCTAGTGGGGTCCGAACATTCAACTTTATGTTTGATTTATCTTAGTTTATTATCTAGCTGGATATCCAGTTGCCATTTGATTAATACCCTCTACTTGATGACTTTACGGATGTTATTAAATGTAACAAGCTGATCTGATAGGTGAACTGCTGACTTCGCTGTAATGTGTGCTAGCTCATTACCTTTTATACCCACATATCCTGGAACCCAACAATAAAGGATGTCATAGCCAGGCTCAATCATTTTAAATTCAAACTTTAAAATGTCAAAGATGATGGGGTTATGAGCATTATAATATGATCCTAAAGATTTTAGAGCACTAAACGAGTCTGCATAATTTATAAATTGTCTTCGACGTAGCTTAGAAATAAATGAAAGCGCATAATAAATCGCATTTAATTCTGAGAAGACGAAGCACGCGTCATGCAGTCTTCTACCCTCCATGTGGTCTTCAATAACAAAGGATGCACCAACATGTCCTATTGCTTTCGAGCCATTTGTAAATACGGAAATGTAAGTACTGTATTTGAGTCCGTGGTCAGGCCGAATCTGAGCATCTTCCCAGGGTGTAATTTCGAAATGCTTTACTGCCTGGATGCTGATATCTGACATGTGGTATTTCTCGATTAATGAGTGAATCCTAAGAGAGAAATAAGGCACATAGGATGGACGGGCTTCAAACAAAAATTTTTAACTATCATGCACGAAAGAAACCTGATTTGGATGGTCACGAATTGACAAAGCATTAAAATAGTAGCAGAGAGACAACTGCTCACGTCTTAAGTGAAGCGATGCCTCATAACAATCAACGTACAGACTCTGGACTCCATCAACGATGTTTCCAATATTTGCAAAGGCCTGTGAAAAAACTTTTAGGTATATTTTCAACTTCAATTGTGGAAAAATTATTAAGCAGAGATATAGCACTTTAGTTGTAGAAATACAAGTATTAAATAAATTGGAATGGCAAAAACCTGTCTGTATCTTTAAATAAACATCTGCCTGAAATTGATCCAGTACATAAAAGCATTTTACATTTTACAGGAGCATCAAACAATATTTGTACATAAGGTACACCTGCTTTTGCAAAAAATATTGTTAAAAATTAATCTGTGGGTTAATTTTATAAAAAACTGATTTCTTGGTTAGTCCTTAACTGAGTTGTAAGGAAAAAATATGAAACTAAAACTCTCCCTTTCTTTCCCCCATTTTTTAAATTTTATCTAGAAACATGTTTAATTTATGACTAAATGTAATACAAAATTATGAGTGAAAAGTGTTTGGTATACATTATATGCAATGTTGAATGAACCGTAACCGATTTTTATAATCCTTAACCTTTTAAAAAACAATATTCCTTTTTTGGAACATCATGTTTAATATTTTTAAAAAATAAACTATGACATCTGTCAGTTTGAAAAAAATTACCTTTTATTATAGAAGGTACGATTGACTTTTTGGCATAAAATCTATTTTTCAAATATAAATATTTCAGCGTAGAAAAATTTCTAAAAATCAACCTTTTTTTTTTCTTCCCGATTTTTACAGTACTTAAGGGGAAAAATTCTATAAAATTCCTAAAAATTTCCCCATCGTACTTGCAAAGAACAAGTTTAATGAGTTAATAAAAGAAATTTAAATAATAACAAGAAATATTTCCTCAAGACTGCATAAAAATTCAATGTTAAAAAAAAGGATCAGATGCACATTGTATAGTTATATCATCACAAGGGCGTTGTGTAATTTACAAAAAAGAAACACTACAAACATGTGTTTTGAATGGAAAAAAAAAAAAAAAAAAGGGCTCCATGTACATTGCTTCCCACATTATTATGGACCCTGAGAAACTGCTAAAAAGGATTTAAAAAAAAATTAGTGTTTTACATTTATTGTGCTACTGGTTGAATCCCACGTGCCTCTAAGGGATAAAATACTTTACTTTTAATTGGAGAGGTATTTGACACTTCTAAAATTGCATTTATTCATATTATCTATATTGTTAGTCAAGCTTGTGTAAGTGTAAATCTGTTTTTATTGTACCTTTATACTTTTTACATCGCATTTCTTATATTATGCAAGTTTTATTTCTGTAATTACAAACTGTTCAGTAAACCTTCATTACAGCATTAAATTTTAAAAGATTCATCATATAACAGTTTGTTTTCATGAAGCGAGAAAAAAAAAAAAAAAAAAAAGAGAGAGAGAGAAAAGACAGCGTTACATGTTAATGTATTAAATATGGAACAACCCGGAAATCATTAACAGAATTTTTTACAGCAAATTTTTTATTTTTATTTTTTTAATATATATACACAGTGCTTATGGGTGTATTATAATGTGAATTTGATGAACCGCTCCCAACCATAGAATAGGGTTCAGAATCCCTGTCCTAGAAAGAGCATTAAAGAAAATAAACAGCAGCAGCTTCTGGAAAAAACTACACGCATAATTAAATTAACTGCTTTTTTTATTCGGGGGGGGGAGGTCTGTCTGCTAAACTTGTCCATACGCAATTATTATATTTTTTTGTTTTTTGTAAAAAGCAAAACTTGTACTTAGGATTTAATATATATCTAAAATGAAAATTAAATCTTAAATCATTAAAATTTGAGGCATCTCTTAAACATTTCATAGCTTTCCACCCTGTAATATTTGAAAAGTATTACAGTTTTAATATACACTTAAAATTGTAAGTTTAAGAAATTTAAGTTAAAAAATACATGATGAATGAAATACATTTCATATATTTAGGAAACTCTGATAACCTGTGTATAGCATAAAATAAAAACAGAATACACATTGTCCATTAAAATGTTAAATTATTTATGCAATAGATGGCAGCACAATATTAATGGATATTCTGTGGTGCCGTCTATCACACAAACACTGCATTAAATAAATATCAGCATATGCAGACAGATTTACAGTCATCCAAGGCAGAAATAGCACCCATCAAAAAATCTAATCTCGTGTTATAATCAGGGCCGCCGCTACCATGTGTGCGGTGTGTTCAAAACACACAGGCGGCCGATTAAGAGAGGCGGCCGCGGACCGCCGATCTTTAAGCAAAAAATCATACTCACCGAGTTTTATTGAAAATAAATCTTCCAAAACATAAACTCATCAAGCTTTAATAACGAAAATAAGCCGAACGTATTTCTTCGCAAATTTGTATTATGTTACAGTATTGTAATAACATAAGGAAATAAACACTTGAGTCGTCAAATTTTGTTCTTTATTGGGTTATGGAATATCCGCCGATGCAGCAAAGAATTGATGATTGAAAAATATTACAGCGGACCAAATTAATAATTAGTTCGCGAAAAGAACCAATTGTTGGTTAATACTTGCAGTGGCAAACAGATGGCATTCCCCCTATATGAGAAGGGCGTTCTCCCCCCCCCCGTCCTAGAGACTCGGCAGATGAAAAGGAGACATCACCAAGCGCATGCGCAGATATATTTAGCTATGCCTTAATTTTCTTGCAGTTGCGTTGTAAATTTGTAGTAGATGCGAAGAATGGACCACTGCAAGTGTGAGGTAACAAATTTTAATTTTAGTTTATACAACCCCGTGCGATCGCATAGTTTTGCCGATTTTGCCTGTGCGATGTGAAGATGTTATATTTTAATGAATATACTGACTTTTTGTACTTTGCACTTTAAAAAGTGTTACCGTTTTGTTACATTGATACTTACATACTTTTTACCAAAAACGTGCGTAGATTCAGTGCAGTTTTGTATACTACTATTTAGGTTTTCATTTTCGACCCTTAAAAATGTCTGACAGAAAAACTAAAAGACTGTCAGGTTATCAATATAAACAAAAGAGGAAAGCTAGGCTTGAAGAACAGCAACAACAAAGCGGTGCCTTAGAAAAATATTTGAAAACTGGAAGTGATAATAGTGATATTAAAAGTGACAATTCAACAACAGAAATTTCCAGAAATGCAAGTAATAATGACAATGTAAATATTGTAAATTTTGGTACATCAACTTCTGTGGGTACCGGGTGCCTAAGACATGAATATGTAGTGTGCTGCGAAGCAGGGAAAGACATTTCATTTACTGAAAAAAATCATGATGTTGATAATGACGAAAAAGAGAAAGGGAAGTATGGGAGAAGAAAAAAGTAGAGCAGACAACTGAAACAGGTATGGACATGGATGCTTTAACTACTTTTAAATCTTTAGAAAAAGACGACGCTCTTTGCCTAGTTTCTGACGATCCTGGTAAATGGCCAGTCAGGTACAATATATCAAGTTCAAAACATAGCATTTCCCAGAGATGAGCAAAATAAAAAATTTTCAGAGTCTTATTTTTTACCGTACTTTAAGCAATAGTGAAAAAATCCACTGTCCTTGGTTATTATATTCTTTATCTTTAAATAGTGTTTTCTGTGCTCCATGTAAACTATTTTGCACCGATGTCACAAAGAAAAAAGGAGCATTTATATGGTAAAGAAGGAGTGAACGATTGGCAACACTTATCTTTAATCTTGAAAAGGCATGAGAGCAAATTAATCCATATTAAATACACTAAACAAATGCATGATTTGAGTGTAGCACTGAAAAAGGGTACGACAATCGACTTGTCCAATCAGCGATTATACGAACTGGAAAAAAATCATTGGCGTGCCGTTATTGAAAGATTGACGCTTATTGTCAGATATTTATCTCGTCAGTGCTTGGCCTTTAGGGGTTCATCACAAAAACTGTTACAGCCAGATAACGGAAATTTCCTTCAATTGACTCAAATGATTTCCAAATTTGACGCAGTTCTTTCGGAACATTTACGTAGAATACAATCCAAAAATTACAAAAACGCGCCTCACTATCTAGGTTGGGAACACCAAAACGAAATGATTAAGTTATTGGCAACAACTATACAAGAACAAATATTTGACAGAATACGACAGGCAAAATATTTTTCTATAATTCTAGATTGTACCCCAGATATTTCACATACTAAACAAATAACTGTTATAATGCAATGTGTTCCTTGCGCCCCACCAGTTAAGATTTATGAACATTTCTTGGGATTCTGCCCAATTACAGATACAACTGGTCAAGGATTATATGAGTTTATAGTAAAAAACCTTCAAGAGCTAAAACTGGATATGATTAATTTACGAGGACAAGGTTATGACAATGGGGTTAATATGCGAGGAAAACACATGGGACTACAGAAAAAAATTTTCGACGCTTGTCCCCGTGCATTTTTTATTCCTTGTATAGCTCACAGTTTAAATCTTGTTGTGAACGACGCTCTAAAGTAAGCATTGAAACAGTTGATTTTTGTTACTTAATTCAGGAATTGTACGTTTACTTCTCAGCATCAAATTATAGATTGAGTATTTTATTAGCGCATATTCCGAAACTTACATTAAAGCCATTATCAGATACAAGATGGGAAAGTCGTATAGAAGCAATCACACCACTTAAAACACAATTAGGTGAAATATATGATGCTCTAGCAGAATTAAAAGATGATGCAACTAGGGATATAATTACAATAACTTTGGCAAATTCACTGGGTAAAAAAATCATTACCTTTAAATTTATATTTTCAACAATAATCTGGCATGCAATTCTTAATAAAGTCAACATAGTGAGTAAATTTTTACTACAAAGTCCAAAATTAAACATTAAATCTTCAGCCGGAGCCCTAGAAAATTTAAAAGACTACTTTGTTGAAATAAGATGTGACGAACATTTCAAAATATTTATGGATGCTGCAAAGCAAATTGTTGCCGAAGTTGAACTAGAAGCAGAATTTCCTCTTCCAGCAGCAAAACGCATTGGAAGAAGAAAAAGAAATTTTGATTACGAACACGAGGATGAAAGCATTTTAGATCCAGAGAGCTTTTACTTTAAATCAGAGCTTTACTTTATCAGAGAGCTTTTACTTTATCCAAAATTTTAAAGTAAATGTCAACTTTCACTTTAAAATTTTGGATGCAACAATTGGGGCTATAAATGAGAGATTTCAATTATTATACCAACATATTAACATCTTTAAAATTTTATATAATATACACGAATATGGCGACCTTAAATACAATGGACTGAAAGCCCACTGTGCCGAAGCGGAACTAGCCTTGACAGACAAGAAGCTAAATCATAGCGACATTAACGGGGCGGAATTATTCGAAGAAATTAAAGCTATGCAACCCCATCTTAAAACTAATATGAATACAATTGGAATTCTTGAATACATACTAGAAAATAATTTATCGTCATCTTTTCCCAATTTAACCGTACTAATTAGAATTTTCTTGACCTTACCGGTCACTGTTGCAACTGGAGAACGTTCATTCTCCAAGCTCAAGTTGATAAAAAACTCTCTTAGATCATCCATGAGTCAGGAAAGATTATCGGCTTTGGCAACTCGTTCTATTGAACACGAATTGCGCGATACCATAGACCTTAATAGTGTGCTAAAAAAATTTTCGGAAACAAAATCTCGGAGAGTGCAATTTTAACTTTTATCCTAAAAACAATTTGAGAAGTGTTTTAAAACTCCCAGGTTCTTTTTTTCACCATTATAAGGTAAGTTTTTTTTTTTTTTAAAATCCGTTTGATTTAGTTCCCACAATTTTACTAATTTTTCTTTATATTTTTAAAACGATTTCGTTAAAAATTAGGTCTATTTAATATAAAATACATATAAATAAAAATTTAATATAAAGACATTGACTTTTGAAGTTTTATAATTGAAAAAAAAAATTATTTTTAAGACAAATTTGCTGAAAAATTATTCTTTGAAAAAAGGTAGAAATTTACATAAATTGTATTCCATTCCAACGATCTTCATTTTGTACTCTAGAAAAGGGGAGAGGGACGGGGCGGCGAAAACTATGTGGGCACACAGGCGGCCCTGGTTATAATTGAAAACATAAGCATAGCAATAAAACAAAATCAAATGCAGTAATATCATCCAGTTAAACTTAATAGTAATGTGGTATTTGTATTCTGAATCATTAACTGATATTACTGCTTCTTGTCATACTACTGACTTAGATACTGACATACCGTCATACATACTGTCTTGCTCGTCATACCACTAAAATGAAACGAAATTAGTGAGATAATTTCAATTGCGGTTCAATCCACCTTTTTAAAAATCAGTCAGATGTATTAGTTTTGATGTTAATCTTCCCGCCTCCACGAAACAGTTTATATGTTTGTGTTATTAAATAATCCGTTTGTAGAAACATTACATGTATAATTTATTACGTATAAAGTTATCTCACGGAATAAGATAACTTTAGTGAGTTACCAACTTGTAAAAACATTTCAAATTAACAATAGAAGTTTTAACATATCTACAGAATCAAGAATTAAAAATGAAATCCACCAATTTTCTTTTGGCATTGTTTGAAATATTAATTTAAATAAATATTTCTGTTAGAAATTAATACGCTTAAATTATTATATGGGTTCTTCGGCTGTTTTCAAAATGAAACTGCAGTTTAAAGTTTAGGGTAATAAGAGATACAAGAATATCTTAAAATATCGATAATAGCAAAAGGACATATTTACACACATAAAAACAGGTCTATTCAAACAGAAATTGAATAAGGTTATCTCTACATATAATAAAACAAAGAGTCTGTCTGTGTGTGTGTCTTTCGTTCGCGCTGCGCGTAAGCTGATAGACACACGGCTACGAAATTTCGTACATAGGTACATCTAGACAAGAGCCAGTGCACCTCGAAGCGATTTTTTCGAAATTCGAATTCGAATTTTTTTATTTTATGTTTTGTGACGAAATCGCGTCATTCTGAAACACAGGAAAACGAGATTTAACTCTACACACTCCATTTTCACATCGTCATGAAACGTAGGCAATTAGCTATTTTACGAACTTAAAATAAATTTCGTGTTTCAATAAATCGATTAAATACGAATTTATTTAACAAAGTTAGCTTAACATTTTTTTCAACGGGATTTTTTCTAAAAAAGTTTATTTTTAAAAATGTACAGTTTACTTTTCTTTGATTTTTGGTTTCTTTGATTTTCTTTGATTTCTTTGACTTCTATCCTTGCGATTGCTTTTACAAAAGGAATTTTGGAAAAATAATATTTTGTACTTTTAAAAAAGTTTTTAAATGAAGCTTCCGACTACACTTCTCACATCTCACATCTTTAAAAATGTGATTTTGGCAACAATTTCCTTTCTCGTTGATAGATTTTTGATGAAATCGCAACGTTTTGAATAGTTTCATTCTTTCAGAAATATGGGTTTGGCAACAATTTTCCATCGTATTTCTTATATCACTCTTTTTAAGAGATTGGCATTATTGAGTTTCTTTCATGTTCTGTTCGTAAGATATTGAAAAGTTTTGCATGATTTTTTTCCTTCAACGTAGTCAATCCTAATAAAAAAGTAGGTTAACTTTTTTATTAGGATAATTAATATTTGTATTAAGGGATATAGCTTATTTCATTGTAATTTTTTTTCTCTTGAAAATTAAGATAAAATATCATTAATTATACTTTCCTTTTCAGAATTTTTTGTTTTTTTGTATTATTTTATGTTATTTATTGCTCATTTCACTGTTTTTAAGATATTGAAAAGTTTTGAGTGATATTTTTAGGAAACAAAGTTCTTAACCTCCTTTATACCATTTCAGTTCTTAGGATTTTGCAAAGGGAAGTTGGTTAATTTATTTATTAGGATAAATAATATTTGTATTAAGGGATTAGCTTATTTCATTGTAATTTTTTTCTCTTGAAAATATAAGATAAAATATCATTAATTATACTTTGCTTTTCAGAATTTTTTGTTTTTTGTATTCTTTTATGTTATCTATTGCTCATTTCACTGTTTTTAAGATATTGAAAAGTTTTGAGTGATTTTTTTAGGAAACAAAGTTCTTAACCTCCTTTATACCGTTTAAGTTCTTAAGATTTTGCAAAGGGGTGCTACTTTGGTAGACGGTTGCACGGATTTTGGCGATTTTTCTTTTGGCGAGTAATATGACTTGTAAACCCTGCTGGATAAGTTATTTATGGTGACCGATACTTTGTTGTCATTTTATTTAAAACATAATGTGTTTTATTTATTATGCATACATTCCGTATTTTAAATATTAATTATGGCTTCTAAATATATAAAAAATCAATTTAATTTTGCATTTTTATTTGAAATAAAAATTTTATTGTTTGATATTTTATGAAATTTTATGTTGTCGATGATTTAATCAATGACGTCACCTTACTTTAAAAGTAATTGGTTTTAATATCTATAAATTTAATCTAATGTTTTAAACATTATTTATGACTGTTAAATATCAAAATACAATTTAATGTTGCATATTTTTAAATGATTTTATTATGTATGATTATTTAAATAATTTTAATTCTAGGCGTGTACATCACGCCTAGAATCATCAGCTCTGTAATTGGTTATAGAATATCTGTGCATTAACGAGCTGTAATCAGCTCCCTGATAGGTTGCTGAAAATTTATGTATTACCGCGCTATTTTAAAATTTAATTCATATCTTCGAATTCATTTAAAAATGTCTCTTTCAAAGATGAATGTTGTTTTTGTTAAGTAATAAGAATTATTGGAATTGGAATCAAAAATTTTCCTTTGAGACCTTATTTTGGCCAGCCAAACTTTTCCAATGAAAGATTTATTTATAAATTGTTACAAGGGTCAGAGGAAATTTATTTTAAATTCTTGGAGAAAATCTCGCTAATTGCCTCTTCAATGAAGTGCGAAAATATAGATCACAGATGATGATGAGTTAGAAGTGCCGAATTCTGAGGACGGCCGTATATGGTATTGTAGTCATGTTGGAAGAGTGAGTGAGTGAGTTTTTTGGCGCAAAAACAAATGATGGTTATGATGCGCCAAACAAATGGTGGGATGACCTAATTTAGAAATGAGTGAGTGAGTGAGTGATTATGGCGCAAAAACCAAAGATGATTATAACGCGCCTAACAGAAGATGGGATGATTACAATTGACGACATTAAAATTCAATAAATAAAAACAAGTAGACAAATGTACCAAATCCAGAGGATGAAGTCATATAAACACAAGTTAAAAGCACACATTAAAATTCAAGACACAGTCTTCAAAACAAATTACATTAGGTAATAAAAGCCAGTCTCTTTTAAATAATAAAATAAAGTACAATTGAGCTCTCTTCCAAATAAACGGTCGAGAGGTAAGTCACAGCTATTAAAATATTTCTGGCGAAGACTATTAAAACATGGACACTCAATTAAAATATGACGAACAAATAAACAAACATTACAATTAAAACAAACAGGTCCATTTTCAGCTTTGAGAAGATAGTTATGTGTGACTAATCCTGAGGCGAGTCAAAAGAACGTCCTCCTTACGATTTCCAGAAAAATCTCAATGCTCAATTCTAGGCTTGACGTTTCTCAACTTGTTCTGATGCTGAACATCCCAAATTTGCTGCCATTTTTTTCGGACCTTTCCCTTGATGACACAGCAGATGTCTCTAAAAGGGATAAGGCGACTGGACGGTTCAATAGCAGATTTGGCTGCGATGTCTGCAAGCTCATTTCCCTTTATTCCAGCATGTCCAGGAACCCAGCAGTACAGGACTTCATATCCCCGAATCGTTAAATTTATATGAATTTTGAGAACATCCACTACCACAGGATTCTGAGTGTTCGGAAAAGCTTCCAAGGATTTAACATCACTATACCAGTCTGTATAAACTATGAACTTTCTATGGCAGAGCTTTGAGATGTACGAAAAACCATAATATATTGCAGTTAGTTCAGATGTTATGACTGAGCAAGCATGGTGCAGGCTTCTGCCCTCAATGTAATCTTCAAATACAAAAGCCATCCCGACATGATCATTTGACTTTGATCCATCTGTGTATATCGGATAATAACTGCTATATCTGTGCCTGTGCTCAGCGAAAAGTTGTCTGTAAACGATCTCGTTAGTGCTCGCCTTCACGTAATGTTTGAAAACATCAAGAAGCTGAATCCGTGAATTTTCCCAAGGTGGAATTTCAAAATTCTGTACTGCTTGGGGGTGCATATCAGAGAGAAAAAGTTCCTCAATGACCAGGCGAACTCTTAAAGGAAAAGTAGGAACACAGGATGGACGTGTTTCAAATAATGTGTTACACTCATTATCAAGTAAGCACAGCTTATTGGGATGTTCAGGTTGGGATAAAATATTAAACTATTGCAAAAGGGACAATTGCTCACGCCTCAGATAAAGTGACGGTTCGTTAGAGTCAACATATAGGCTCTGTACAGGAGAAGTCCTGAAAGCTCCTGAAGAAATCCGCAAACCTTGATGGTGAACAGGATCCAGTTTTAACAAAACAGATGAGCGAGCGGATCTATAAACAACTGAGCCATAGTCCAGTGTAGAGCGGATAAGCGCTCTGTAAATGTGAAGCATGGAGCAACGCTCTGCACCCCAGGTGTTCGCCAACACTTTTAAAATATTTACTGTTTTTAGACACTTCTTTCTCAGGTTTAAAACATGAGAAAGGAAAGTCAATTTTCGGTTGATCGTCACTCCTACAAATTTTACTTCGGGCGCAACTGGAATAATTGTACCGTTCAGATATAACTCAGGTTCAGGATGGAGACCACGCTTCCTACAAAAGTGCACGCACACAGTTTTCTGTTTTGAAAATGTAAATCCTGCCATTTCCTGCCATCTGCAGTTGCCTCTCTACGTATCTCATGTCTCCCCCTCGACAGCTAATCTGCAGATCATCAAGATATAGAGCTCCCAAGACGGTGGGAGGCAGTTCTTTTAATACAGAGTTTATTTTTAAACTAAACAGGGTTACACTAAGCACACAGCCTTGAGGCACACCATCTTCCTGTTCAAAAGCATCTGACAAAACAGAGCCAATTCTTACTTGAAAAGTTCTAGCGTTCAAGAAATTCTGAATGAAAATTGGTAGGTTGCCGCGCAAGCCACTCTCGTGAAGATCCCGAAGTATACCGTATCCCCGTGCCTTATCGTAAACT
Organism: Stegodyphus dumicola; assembly: GCF_044657685.1. NCBI lineage: Eukaryota > Metazoa > Arthropoda > Arachnida > Araneae > Eresidae > Stegodyphus > Stegodyphus dumicola. The sequence continues at coordinate 14,634,633 of NC_140775.1, read as the reverse complement.
TTCTCAATGTCAAAGAATATTGAGACAAGGTGACTACTTCTGACAAAGGCTTTTCGAATAGATGTATTTAGAAGAAGCATATTATCTCTTCCCTTTCAAAAACCGCTTTGATAAGGCGATATAATATTATTATTTTCCAAGAAGCAGACCAGGCGGCTGTTTACCATCTTTTCAAACAGTTTGCAAACACAACTGGTAAGGGTAATTGGCCGATAGTTCGAGGGATTCCTAGGGAATTTCCCTGGCTTAACAATAGGAATTGCAACAGCTCTCCTCCATGCACTGGGAAATATACGCTCCTTCCACACTCTATTGTAAAGTGCTAGAAGGGCAGTCAGTGTCTTATAAGACAGATGCTTGAGCATTTGATAATACACGCCATCGAGACCCGGACAAGACCTATGTGTCTGCAATAGAGCTCTCCTTAATTCAAGCATAGTAAAGTCACTATTGTAATGCTCAGATTAGGAAGAGTTAAATGCGATGGGATTTATTTCTGAGTGCTGCTTTATAGAGAGAAATGCAGGTGAACAGTTTCTGCTGGAAGAAAGGCGGCAAATGTCTCACCAATAGTATTTGCAATTTCTTCTATGGAGCTATTCACTCGGTCATCTTTTTCCAGAAAGGAATGTGAGTGGTCTTTATATATTCCGCATGCTTTTCGAACTCTTTCCCAAACCCGCTTACTAGTCGTAGAGGATGTTATTGAGGACACATATTTAATCCAGGAATCCCTCTGGCTCTGCCTTCTTACTTTTCGTGTATTTGCTTTGGCTCTTTTAAATGCTATGAGGTTTCGCAGACTAGGATATCTACGGAAAATTCCCCATGCTTTTTTTTTGTTTCTTCAGTGCTTCACGACAGTCGCGATTTCACCAAGGTTTGGTATATCTTAGTATTTTTCCTTACGTTCTATGAATAGAAAGTACAGCTGCCGCAATAATAGTATTAGTAACAGCTTCAACAGCAACATCGATATGCGCATCTTCTACCATTTCATCTGTCAGCTCTGCAACGGAAGAGAAAATTTCCCAGTCTGCCCTGTCCAGTATAAACCGAGTGAGTCTCGACATGGCGTTTGCTCGTCTTCGTGCAAGAGACACAAAAATGGGATAATGATCGCTGTTGTACAGATCATTTCCGACACTAAAGTTGCAAAATGGCAACAGACATGGTGAACAGATGGCAAGATCCAGAGCGTGGAATGTCCTTGAAGGCTCACGGGAGTAAGTATCCTGCCCATTATTCAGGAGGCAAAGGCTATGAACTTCGATAATCTGCTCTATTTGTCTTCCTCGGGAAGTTGTATCTTTACTATCCCAGAGCGAACTATGGCCGTTAAAATCTCGTATTATGATAAAAGGCTCAGGCAGCTGCTCTATTAGATTATTTAAATCTTGCTCATAAATGTGCTCATTTGGAGGCAAATATAAAGAAACAAATGAAACAATATCAAAATTTATTTGAGTAGCGACAACTAGGGATGTCGTCAAAGATAGAACATTTGAGGGATAATCCAGTGAGGAGACGAGACATACACCTCCACTGGCGAGTTCACCTGCAAGGTTATCCTTCCTGACGAAAGAAAACCTCCGAAGTTTGCCTGTTGTTCTGATTTTAGATTTTTTTCCTGTATTGCGAAGCATACCGGATGATACACATTTATTATAGATTTGCTGTCTAGCAAATTTCGGTGGAAACCGCGACAGTTCCATGACACGAGGGTGGCCATTATGAATGGTTTTTGTTTTTTCTTTGCTGTTCTTTTGTTTTTCGTGGAAGTAGATGCCTGGGAACTTCTAGACCCTCTTCTACTTCCATAACGTCTGAATCCGCAGATTCAGAAATCATCTCATCAAGAGAGCTATTGCTGTGACTTATATTTTTATTTGATATTTTATGTGTAGTAGTTTTGGGCTTACTTTGAATAACTGTTTCTTTTTTTTTTTGTACTATATGGGCTGCATTTTCTTTTTTCCTGTTGGATGTAGACGGTTGGGTTTTATTTGGTAGGGTCTGTGTGCCTATTGATGTTTGGGTGGCGACTGTACGAGATGATTTTACAGCACTGGCGTATAATGTATTTGGTCGAAGCAGTGTGCTCTGGACTAGTCTTCTGGCATCGGCGTAAGAGATGTTCCTCGTATTTTTTGTAGTCTGGATTTCTTTTTCCTATTTCCATTTTGGGCACAAGCGAGAAAATGCTGGGTGGTCACCCTTGCAATTTATACACAAAGGCGCAGCGGTACAATTATCAGAATCGTGGCCAATCTGTGAGCATCGGGCGCATGTGAGGCTACCACGACAAGACGTCTTAGAATGGCCGAAACGCTGGCATTGGAAACATCGCATAGGGTTTGGAATATAAGGTAAGGTCTTACAGGAATATTTAGATATCCGGCCGTAATATTCTTAGGCAGATCAGGCGTGTTGAAGGTAAGGATCACGTGTTTCGTGTCTATCAACTTACCTTCTTTACGCATCTTGATCTGCCTTACACCGCAGACATTTTGGTCGGATACCTCAGAAGCGATCTCTTCTTCAGAAACATACAGAAGGTCGAATTCTGAGATTACACCACGACAATAGTTCATTGACTTATGTGCTGTTACAGTGACATTCGCTTGCCCAAGTTTAGTTATCTGAAGTAAAGAAGCAGACTGGGTGGCTGAGGTTGTATCAATAAGCAAGTCTCCGGAGCAGAGACGCTTTATATTTCTCGGCTCAGCAATACAAGACTGGATGTATTTGTTTATTACGAAAGGAGACATCTTATGCATTTCGCCAGAAGGACTAGAGATGACTAGGAAACGGGGACTATTGTTATGATTTTTTTCATTTGTATCTGTACGTAATTTTTTTGCAGTAGACTTTTCAGAACTAGGCTGAGTGACTGGTTTAGCAGTAGACGTTTCAGAAATAGGTGGAAGGACTGGTTTTGCAGTAGACGTTTCAGAAGTAGGTTGAGTGACTGGAGTGACTTGAATAACTGGAGTGACCTCGAAATCTTTAATTAAATATATATGTGAAGAATCCATATTGAAGAAAAGAAAGATTCGGGTCCGACGGCCCCGCCCACCACGGAGCCCAAAAGGGAACACAGATTCCTGTGTTAGGGCTAGCCGGACCTATACGCAAACTGAAGCCCCACAGTCGGCTTTCCCGAAAGCAGGTACTCCCGAGTGCTTGACCCCAAGCCACTGACACAAGGACTAGTGACCAGCCGATTGACACCCGTGAGGACGACTTAGGTGCCTCCCGTTTAGCTGAAGCAGAGGCCAAAGCAGTGTGTTGGGGACAGTACCTCGCCGCTCAACTACCAGGACCCTCCTTTCCAGCGACACGGGTCTCCACGCACGGCAAACACGTGGGCAGTTTTCTCGCCACTCGAGAACTAGAAACAAGGTCTCTTCCAGTTTCTCGTGACGAGCCCCAAACTCCGTAGAGAGAAACCACGAGGGAGAAGGGAAGGGAATAAGTTCCAGCCAAGGGGAGAAGAGACGGAAAATAAGATAGATCACTGGGGTTCGAGGATCGTGAAACCCGTCTCACCAAGAAGATGATCCCCAGAAGGGCTAATTCAGAAATGAAAAACTTATTAATAAAATTGTTAAAAAGCTACACGTACCAAATCCAGAGGATGGAGTCATATAAATAACCTGGGAAAAGCACACGTTAAAATACAAAAGAAAATCTGCTGAACAGAAGGGGAGAAGAGACGGAAAAGAGGATAGATCACTGGGGTTCGAGGATCGTGACACCCGTCTCACCAAGAAGATGATCCCCAGAAGGGCTAATTTAGAAATGAAAAACTTATTAATAAAATTGTTAAAAAGCTACACGTACCAAATCCAGAGGATGGAGTCATATAAATAACCTGGGAAAAGCACACGTTAAAATACAAAACAAAATCTGCTGAACAGATTACATTAAATAATAAAAGCCAGTCTCTTTCAAATAATAAAATAAATTACAATTGACTCTCTTCCGATTAAACGGTCGAGAGGTAAGTCACAGCTATTAAAATATTTCTGACGAAGACTGTTAAAACAGGGACACTCAATTAAAATATGACGAACAGATAGACAAACATTAGAATATGAACAAACAGGTTCATTCTCAGCTTTTAAAAGGTAGTTATGTGTCACTCTAGTGTGACCAATTCTGAGGCGAGTCAAAAAAAACTTCCTCCTTACGATTTGTAGTTAATTCCCAATGCTCAATTCTAGGCTTTACATGTAATGAAACGAAACTTTAAAAAAATAAATATCGTTAAAAATAATGGATTAATTTTTTGTTGAAAACGTTGTTTTTTTAAGATGGCAGGCAAATATAAATAAATACATTTACTACGAATATAAAATACTAAAGAACGGTTAAATTATTACTTTCATATAGCACAGAAATAGAATAAAAATACCGCTATAAAAACATTGCGCCAACGTTTAATTGGATTAAAATATTACGTAAATTGCATATTGAATTAAAAATCCCCATACCAACGTTTAAAAGAATTAAAATATTACTTAAATTAAATACTTTATATCTAATACTTTTCTTACCGTTATCGCGGTTATTTCTTCCAAAATGGAGCGCTTGTTCGCTCCAGACTAGACTATGGCTCAGTTTTTTATGGATCCGCTCGGTTATCAGTTTTGTTAATACTAGACACATACGCAGTGCTGGAAAAGTTCACCTGCCTTTATTGATGGATCCTCCAGATATATTATGTAGGTTGTTGACCTCAGACTCCAGAGAAGCCAAATATTTTCAGGACAATATCCGACATTACAATTCCTGCTTCCAAATTACCTCTTTTGGGACTACAAAAGAAATTAGAGAACGTGGTTTCATGCCAACATTTAAGATCAGGGACAAGCCTATCATCGTATTGGAAGTGTAGATCCTTTACTAAGCGAGCAGCCTAAATTCTTGCAGATTTATTTTATAAGCGATGAAGGGAAGCAAGCAGAAGTTAGTTCGGATGCTAAGAGAGAGAAAGCATGGTTCAAGCGTCTGCCCTCCATGTGATCTTCAATTACAAATGCCATTCCGACATGATCTTTTGACTTTGAACCATCTGTATAGACTGGAAGATAACTGCTATATTTGTGCCTGTGCTCAGCGAAGAGTTGACTGTAAATGATCTCGTTAGTGCTTGCCTTCGCATGATGCTTAAAAACATTAAGAAGCTGAATCCGTACATTTTCCCAAGGTGGGATTTCAAAATTCTGTACTGCCTGTACAGAATTTGAAAGTTACATGGTGTCAGGAGCAAAATGGATTTCAGACCACCTGCTCCGCTAACGTTCTCCGTCGGAAATGTTAAAGAAAATGGAAAAATGGAAGCAAGAGCTAGAAAACTATGTACTTGCAACGGAAAAAATGCCAAGCGCCAGATAAGACTAAAATTGCAATCCTTTTGAATTTACTCGGTAGTGAAGGACTCGAAATTTTTAACACGATTTAAGCCACCTGAGAATAAAGAGAAATACGAAGAGGTCTTGAAGTCTTTTGAAGATTATTGTTCACCACGGCAGAATGTCGTATATGAACATTACGAATTCTTTTCGTGTAGCAAGCAAGAAGGACAAACAATTGAATGTTATGTCACTCAGTTAAAGACTTTAGCGTCAACTTGTGAGTTTGCTGAACAAGAAAATGGATTGATTCGCGACCGTATTGTACTAGGCATTCGGGATAGGAGTCTGACCGAACGTTTCTTCCGAGAATCTAACCTAGGATTAGAAAAAGCTATAGAAATAGTCCGTGCCGCTGAAACAAGCAAAGAGCAACTCCGGAACATGAAAGATGATCCAGCGACTGTGAACAGCGTGAAGAAATATAGAAAACAGTAGCATCAATCAAAACAGTCAATGCCACCTGAACATCATGGTGCCGAATGGACCACACAGGGAGGTCACTTTGTTAGAATATTTGCGATGGAAGCTCTCTGCACATCGGTCAAGTCCACAAATGAGTTGAATCAGCAGTACATCAAGGCTCGGTATGCAGCCTTTTGTGCTCAAATACACGTCTCCAATGCAACAACAATGGCTTTTATAGTTGATGATGTCTGGCTTTCAACAGTCTCAGCATCTCAAGTCTTCAAGAACAAAGTATGCGTCTATTTGGAAATTAATGATGAGACAAATCATCAGCTAGTTGCTTTTTTAGAATAAATCAAACTTGTGTGGAAAGGGCAAGGAATGGCGGCACCTATGGCAATGTATAACTTTATAATGGAAAGCAACACATCTGTCATACTAAGACATCAGGTTGTTAAAGAAGGATTCCAATTGAAGAAACTATATGAAACTGTAGAGAAGAAACTTGGTCCATATTTCCATTATGGAAAAGTAATGGCTAATAAAGAAGTCGAAGCTTTGAATCACAAGAACTTTCCCACTCTTTACCTTATAACCATGCGGTATGGGAAGAAAACGGGCCAATTGACAGATAATTTAGTAGTGACTAAGGGACTAGGGATAGGTCTCCCATTAGAGGTCGTGGATAAAGAATTAAGCAGCGAATTACCTCCAGGATCTAGAACTGTTGTTAGAGATATACTCATTAGTTGAGTCTTCTTTTAAAGTACAGAAGCAATTAAATTCAACAAACTACACAAGAAGTTACATGGTCATGAAGAGTACACATGAAGTACATGGTTATTACTACATAGAAGTTACATGAAAGTTACATTACTTCTGCACTGCCCCAAATGAACAGGATCTAGTTTTAGCCAAACTGATAACAGAGCGGGTGAGTGAGTAATTATGGCGCAAAACCAAAGATCGTTACAAAGCGCCAAACACGAAATGGGGTGTGTACAAATGATGAAATTAGAATACAATAAATAAAAACAAGTAGACAAATGTATCAAATCCAGAGGATGAAGTCATATAAGAAACAAGTTAAAACCACACATTTAAAATTCAAGACACAATCTTTAAAACAAGCTACATTAGGTGATAAAATCCACTCTCTTTTAAATAATAAAATAAATTACAATTGACCTCTCTTCCGATTAAACGGTCGAGAGGTAAGTCACAGCCATTAAAACATTTCTGACGAATATTATTAAAATATGGACACTCAATTAAAATATGACGGACAGATAGACAAACATTACAATTTGAAAAAACAGGCTCATTCTCAACTTTTAAAAGGTAGCTATGTGTCACTCTAGTGTGACCAATTCTGAGGCAAGTCAAAAGAACTTCCTCCTTACGATGTTTGGTAGATTCCCAATGCTCAATTCTAGGTTTTACTTGTCTTAACTTGGTTTGAAGCTGAACATCCCAAATTTGCTGCCATTTATTTCGGACCTTTCCCTTGAAGACACAGAAGATATCTCTAAAAGGGATAAGGCTACTGGACGTTTCAACAGTAGATTTGGCTGCGATATCTGCAAGCTCATTTCCCTTTATTCCAGAATGTCCAGGAAACCAGCAGTACAGGACTTCATATCCTCGAATCGTTAAGTTTATACGAATTTTGAGAACATCCTCTACCACAGGATTCTGAGTGTTGGGAAAAGCTTCCAAAGATTTCAGAGCACTATACGAGTCTGTATAAACTATGAACTTTTTGTGGCAGAGCTTCGAGATGTACAAAAGACCATAATATATTGCAGTTAATTCAGATGTTAGGACAGAAAAAGCATGGTGCAGGCTTCTGCCCTCTATGTAATCTTCGAATACAAACGCCATCCCATCTGTATATATCGGATAAAAACTGCTATATCTGTGCCTGTGTACAGCGAAGAGTTGTCTGTAAACGATCTCGTTAGTGCTTGCCTTCACGTGATGTTTGAAAACATCAACAAGCTGGATCCGTGAATTTTCTCAAGGTGGAATTTCGAAATTCTGTATTGCTTCGGTGCGCATATCAGAAAGGGAATGTTCCTCAATGACAGGGCGAACTCTTAAAAGAAAGGTAGGAAAGCAGGATGGACGCGTTTCAAATAAAACGTTACACGCATCATCGAGTAAGCACAGCTTATTGGGATGTTCAGGTTGGGATAGAATATTAAAATATTGCAAGAGGGACAATTGCTCACGCCTCAGATAAAGTGATGGTTCGTTACAGTCAACGTACAGGCTCTGGATGGGAGAGGTCCTGAAAGCTGCTGAGCAAATCCCCAGAGCTTGATGGTGAACAGGATACAGTTTTAACAATACTGATGGCCGAGCGGATTCATAAACAACTAAGGCATAGTCTAGTATAGAGCGGAGGAGCGCTCTGTAAATGCGAAGCATGGAGCAACGCTCTGCACCCCAGGAGGTGTTCGCCAACACTTTTAAAATATTTAGTGTTTTTAGACACTTCTTTCTCACGTTTAAAACATGAGAAAGCAAGGTCAATTTTCGGTCGAACGTCACTCTTAAAAATTTTCCTTCGGCCGTAACTGGAATAATTGTACCATTCAGATATAACTCAGGTTCAGGATAGAGACCTCGCTTCCTACAAAAGTGAACACACACAGTTTTCTGTTTGGAAAAAGTAAATCAGTGTTTGTTTGACCATTCTTGGATCTTATTCAGAGGCATCTGCAATTGCCTCTGTACGTATCTCATGTCTGCCCCTCGACAGCTAATCTGCAGATCGTCAACATATAGAGATCCCAAGATGGTCGGCGGAAGTTCTTTTAGTACAGAGTTTATTTTTAAACTAAACAGTGTTACACTGAGCACACAGCCTTAAGGCACACCCTCTTCCTGTTCAAAAACATCTGACAGAACAGAGCCAATTCTTACTTGAAAAGTTCTAGTGTTCAAGAAATTTTGAATGAAAATTGGTAGGTTGCCGCGCAAGCCATTCTCATGAAGATCGCGAAGTATACCGTATCTCCATGACTTATTATAAGCTTTTTCAATGTTGAAAAATATCGAGACAAGGTGGCTTCTTCTTACAAATGCTTTTCGAATAGATATCTCTAAGAGGAGAATGTTATCTACAGTTGTTCTTCCCTTTCGAAAACAGCTCTGACAAGGCGATATAATATCATTCTTTTCCAAAAAGTAGACTAGGCGGCTGTTTGCTATCTTTTCAAACAGTTTGCATACACAACTGGTAAGGGCAATTGGCCGAGAGTTGGAGGGATTTCTTGGGTCTTTCCCTGGCTTAGCAATAGGAATTACAATAGCTCTATTCCATTCACTGGGGAAAATATGCTCCTTCCACACTCTATTATAAAGAGAAGGGCATTCATTGACTTATAGGACAGATGTTTTAGCATTTCGTAATTTATGCCATCAAAACCCGGAGAAGACGTATGTGTCTGCAATAAAGCTCTCTTTAATTTTAGCATAGTAAATGCTATATTGTAAGGCTCAGATTTGGTAGAGTTGAATGCGATGGGATTTATTTCAGAGTGCTGCTTGATAGAGAGAAATGCAGGTGAATAGTTTCTGCTGGAAGGAACGGCAGCAAATGTCTCACCTATAGTAGCCCACCAGCGGCAGAGCGGTAAAATCGCTGAACATGGGTAGTTCGGTCCGAGGTTCGAATCCCGCGAACGGGCTGGCTGCATGGGCGTTTTCGTGGTTTTCCTCATGTGTAACGTGTATACGAGCCAGTTTCCCTTAGAAAGTCCTCTATGGAGGCATCCCTCCTCTTAGGCAGATAGCCCTCGCGGCTTTCCCATAATCACACACACATTTTCAGCTATAGTATTTGCAATTTCTTCTATGGAGCTAATCACTCGGCCATCTTTTTCCAGAAAAGAAAGTGAGTGGTCTTTATATATTCCGCATGCTTTTTGAACTCTTTCCCAAACCCGCTTACTAGGCGCAGAGGAAGTTATAGATGACACATATGAAATCCAGGAATCCCTCTGGATCTCCCTTCTTACTTTTCGTGCATTTGCTTTGGCTCTTTTAAATGCTATGAGGTTTCGCAGAGTAGGATATCTACGAAAAATACCCCATGCTTTTTTCTGTTTTTTCAGTGCTTCATGACAGTCGCGATTCCACCATGGTTTCGTATATTTTAACATTTTTCCTGATGTTCTCTTAATCGAAACCATAGCTGCCTGAATAATAGTATTAGTAACAGCTTCAACAGCGTCATCGATATGCACATCTTCTACCATTTCCTGTGTCAGCTCTGCAATGGAAGAGAAGAGTTCCCAGTCTGCCCTGTCCTGAATAAACCGAGAGACTCGACACGGGGTTTACTCCTCTTCGTGGAAGAGGCACAAAAATGGGATAATGATCGCTGTTGTAGAGGTCATTTCCAACACTAAAAGTGCAAAATGCAACAGAGATGGTGAACAGATGGCAAGGTCGAGAGCGTGGAATGTCCTTGAAGGCTCATGGAACTACGTATCCTGCCCATTATTTAGGAGACAAAGGCTATGATCTTCGATCATCTTCTCAATTTGTCTTCCTCGGCAATTTGTATCTTTACTATCCCAGAGCGGACTATGGCCGTTAAAATCTCCTATTATGATGAAAGGCTCAGGCAGCTGCTCTAAAAGATCATTTAAATCTTCCTTATCAATGTGCTCACTTGGAGGCAAATACAGAGAAACAACTGTAACAACAATATCAAGATTTGTTTGAGTAGCGACAACTTGGAAGGGTGTCTTCAAAGGAAAGGAACTTGAGGGATAATCCAGTGAGGTGAGTAGACATACAACTCCACTGGCACGCTCACCTGCAAGGTTATCCTTCCTGACGAGAGAAAACCTCCGACGTTTTGCATGCTGCTCTGGTTTTAGATTTGTTTCTTCTATTGCGAAGCATACAGGATGATACACATTTATTATAGATTTGATATCAAGCAAATTTCGGTGGAAGCCGCGACAGTTCCATGACACGAGGGTGGCCATTATGAATGGTTTTTGTTTTTTCCGTGCTGTTCTTTTGTTTTATGTGGAAGTAGATGCCTGGGAACTTCTAGACCCTCTTCTACTTCCATAAAGTCCTAATCCGCAGATTTAGAAATCATCTCACCGAGAGAGAGCTATTGCTGTGACTTATATTTTTATTTGATATTTTTTGTGTGGCAGTTTCTGGCTTACTTTGAATAACTGTTTCCTTTTTTTTTTGTACTATATGGGTTGCATTTTCTTTTTTCTTTTTGGATGTAGGCGGTTGGGTTTTATTTGGTAGGGTCTGTGTGCCTATTGATGTTTGGGTGGCAACTGTACGAGATGATTTAACAGCACTGGCGTATGATGTAATTTGGTGGAAGCTGTGTGCTCTGGACTAGTCTTCTGGCTTCGGCGTAAGAGATGTTCCTTGTAACTTTTGTAGTCTGGATTTCTTTTTCCGATTTCCATTTTGGGCACTAGCGAGAAAATGCTGGGTGGTCACCGTTGCAATTTATACACAAAGGCGCAGCGGTACAATTATCAGAATCGTGACCAATCTGTGAGCATTGGGCGCATGTGAGGCTGCCACGACAAGACGTCTTAGAATGGCCGAAACGCTGGCATTGGAAACATCGCATAGGGTTTGGAATATAAGGTCTTACAGGAATATTTAGATATTCGGCCTTAATATTCTTAGGCAGATCCGGCGTGTTGAAGGTAAGGATCACGTGTTTCGTGTCTATCAACTTACCTTCTTTGCGCATCTTGATCCGCCTTGCACCGCAGACATTTTGTCGGATAGCTCAGAAGCGATCTCATCTTCAGAAACATACAGAAGATCGAATTCTGAGATTACACCACGACAATAGTTCAGTGACTTATGTGCTGTTACAGTGACATTCGCTTGCCCAAGTTTAGTTATCTGAAGTAAAGAAGCAGACTGGGTGGCTAAGGTTGTATCAATCAGCAAGTCTCCGGAGCGGAGACGCTTTATATTTTTCGGCTCACCAATACAAGACTGGATGTATTTCTTTATTACAAAAGGAGACATCTTATGCATTTCGCCAGAAAGACTAGAAATGACTAGGAAACGGGGTCTATTGTTATGATATTTTTAATTTGTATCTGTACGTAATTTTTTGCAGTACACGTTTCAGAAGTAGGTTGAGTGACTGGTTTAGCAGTAGACGTTTCAGAACTAGGTTGAGCGACTGGTTTAGCAGTAGACTTTTCAGAACTATGTTGAGTGACTGTTTAGTAGTATACGTTTCAGAACTAGGTTGAGTGACAGGAGTGACCTCGAAATCTTTAATTAGGTATATATGTGAAGAAGCCATAGTGAAAGAAAAAATGATTCGGGTCCGAATGCCCCGCCCACCACGGAGCCCAACAAGGGAACACAGATTCCTGTGTTAGGGCTAGCCGGACCTATACGCAAACTGAAGCCCCACAGTCGGCTTTCCCGAAAGCAGGTACTCCCGAGAGCTTTACCTCAAGCCACTGACACAAGGACTATGTGTGTGTGTGTGTGTGTGAAATTATGGCAAAGCCTCGAGGGCTATCTGCCTAAGAGGAGGGATGCCTTCCTGGAGGACTTTCTAAGGGAAACTGGCTCGTATTCACGTTACACATGGAAAAAACCACGAAAACGCCCATGCAGCCAGGACACAAGGACTAGTGACCAGCCGATTGACACCCGTGAGGACGACTAAGGTGCCTCCCGTTTAGCTGAAGCAGAGGCCAAAGCAGTGTGTTGGGGACAGTACCACGCCCTTCAACTACCACGACCCTCCTTTCCAGCGACACGGGTCTCCACGCGCGGCAAACACGTCTGCAGTTTTCCCGCCACTCGAAAACTAGAGACAAGGTCTGTTCCAGTCTCTTGTGACGAGCTCCAAACTCCGTAGAGAGAAACCACGAGGGAGAAAGAAGGGAAAAATTTCCAGCCAAGAGGAGAGGAGAGGAAAAGAGGATAGATCACTGGGGCTCCAGGATCGTGACACCCGTCGCACCAAGATGATGATTCCCTGAAGGGCTAGGGTAGCTCGGGATTGCCACACCCGTACTGACAAAAGTGAGCCCCTGAGGGCAATTAGAAGAGAAGATATAGCCAATTAACCGCACCGGAAGTGAAAACAGACAGACCGAAAATGCCACTTAAAAGGCCCAACTTAAAGGTAAACAACGGTGTTATCCGTGTTTCCTGTACCTATTTGTTTGAAATTGCGTTAAACCATTTAATTTTAATTCTAGTTTTAATTTAATTTTAATTCTACTTTTTCTTTTTTCTGGCAATAATTATTCGGCCTAATTTTTCGAACTGGGACTGACAACATTGATGTGTTTGTTTACATTTCTTTTACGCATGTTCTTTGTTGCCTACACACAAATTCATGCATTATTTTTGTTTCATTTTTATATTTAGCTCTTTGATTCTTGTATTTATTTTCTTTTGAATATTTGTTGTATTATTTTCATTATTTCTAAGTTGCCAAAAGCAGAATCTAAGAAAAGTAAAAAGCGATCTCTTCACGGTAATCGCTATACAATTGGAACTGATAACTACAAACTCATCTAAATTAAAAGCTTTTGAATTTACAAATGTTATGACTGCAAACAATGTTCAAGACCTAAAAGGAAATATAACAGTTGACACTCCAACATTAACTTCTATCTGTTCTATCCTAACAAGTGTGTTTCGAAACTGGCTTGCAATCTGTAGAAGATTCGAAATTTGGGCTTTGCTCAAACTTTAACTTGGAATGCAAATATAGATTTATAGAAGCACTTTCTTCAACTCCCAAAAATTGAAATAAAAATATTTTTTTGGTGCTCGTATTAAGGCTTATTGGAAAAGGTTACACATCTGGTAAAAAGTTACTGTTTACTTTGAACTGGCCATTCATATCAAAAATACCATTTAGGCAGCCTGAAAGCAAATTGTTAGAAGCTGTACAATGTATCTGATCAGAACATGAGTGAAGCTGGCAAAGAAATTAGTACTTTATAGAAAAGTATAGCTTGAGGTGTTTCTCTGGATGGTACCAGGCACCGTCGTGGCCATGCATCACTGAATGGTTGTGTGTCTGTCATTTCTATTGACAAGGTAAAAATGTTGGGTGCATATAGAACAACAGTTTTAATTATTAATTAAGGATATCTTGGATTGCATCCTGTATTTGAACATTTAGGTATATCAGTTGAGCAAAAAATTATTAAAAATTATGAATTTTAAATGTGTAAACACAACAAAACAGTTTTTCTGCTAATGTGAAGCCTTCAAACGCGCTTTGTGGAAAAAATGAATTTTTTTGTATTTCTATATACAAGAAATGTAGCTACTCAAAATGTTTCAAAGATGTTTCTATGAAATTTCACTACAGTGTATTTATTCTATATTGTTCACTAGGTTTTAAACTAAAATCTATGTTCTATCTATTAATTTGATGGATTATATCATTTTAATATAAAATAATAAGAAATACTTCATAAAAAAAAGTTTTTTTTTTCTTTTTTTTTTTCATGCAATTTCACATATTTTAGTAAATTTTAAAAACATCGTAAAAATTTCAGCTAATGACACAGATGAATGTTGTAGTAGTATACAATATAAGTGGAATTAAAATATATACAGTGGGAAAAAGTATCATTAGTATTAAATTTTCCTAAAAATTTACTTATTTTCATGATTTAATATCATATTTCGACTAAATAAATATATATTTAATCAATATTCTACGTTTTTTTTTTAAAAAGTGCTCCGGAATTAGTCAGATACCTTAAGTTTTACATTACAAATTCAACAACTGCATTTTGAAAGTTAATACACACTTTCATAGCTTTAAGTGCACTAAACGAGTTATTCCAAATTATAACTTTCCCTGGCATTGTTTCAATATCAATGAGAGCTCAAAATACATAGCAGTTAATTCAGATATCAAGACTGAGCGAACGTTACCCAATCACCTGCCCTTCATATGGCTACCAATAGCGAAGGATGTTCCAACGTGACAAAGTCATTTTGTTTGATCTGTACATATGGGAGTGTAACTGTAGTATTTATATCTGTGATGTAGAAAAAGTTGCTCCTCTAATGATGTCGTTAGTACTTATTTTGCTAAAATGCAGAACACTAAGACACTCACTGGATTTCTCAGATTCCTGCGGTGGAATTTTAAAATACCTTATTACTTGGGCACACGCATCCGACATATGGTATTCTTCAATCAGACAGAGAACTTAACAGGAAGCCTCGCAAAATGGGCGTAATCAAAAAGTACTTAGAAGGTCACATATGTCATCCACCAAAGACAGTCTACTAGGATGGTTTGGATGGGATCATAGACGGAAATAATGATGCCTTAACCGAAGTGATGGTGTAAAACCACATATAGGTTCTAAACAGGAGATGTTCTGAGGGTTTCAGAATACATTCGTAGTGCTGGTGGTCAGAGGGATCTAGTTTAAAAAGAACAGAAGACCTTGCCGACTCGTAAGCAATTAAACTATGATTCAGTCTGGAGCTATCGAGCACCCAACAAGTGCGAAACAATCAACAACACTCCGCGCCCCAGGAAATGTTCCCCCAAGACTTTCAGAAGATTGAAAATTTTGAAAAACTTAAATCTTGAAAAACTTCTTCCTCAAGCATAGTACATACGGAAGGTGATCTTTCGGTCGACTCTTAAAAACTTTACTTTGGACGCGAATAGAATTTACAGTGGATGGACAAAAATATGGAAACACCTTGTGAAATGCATGTTTGAAAAGAAAGATCGATTTTAATGAAATATGTAGGTGGCGCTGGCGTTTTTGACTACTGACGCCACCTATACAACTTCGTAAATGTGCTAGACAGTTCAGTTGTTGTCGGAGTACTGTTATGTGAGGTTGTCATTGCATTATGTCAGAGTTAACAGACTTCGAACGTGGGCAAATTGTTGGAGCACGTATGGTAGGTGCTCCCGTAAGCAAGGTAGCCGAGGTGTTTAGTGTTTCAAGAGGTACTGTATCGAAGATTTATTCCGCATATTTGAAAAGCGGAAAAACATCATCTGCTAAATCGCAGCGCGGACAAAAGTGTGTCCTGAGTGATCGTGACAGACGATCATTAAGGGCAATTGTGACGAAAAATAAGACCACAGCTGCAAAAGTTACTGCTGAAATGAATGTTGTGTTACCGAACCCTGTGAGTACCAAAACAATTAGAAGGGAGCTTCATAAACAGGGAATTGCTGGCCGTGCTGCGATTGAGAAGCCACTCATCAGTGATGCTAATGACCGTAACAGGAAAAGGTGGTGTTTAAGTCATAAAGCCTGGACTATAGAGCAGTGGAAGCGAGTAATATGGTCTGACGAGTCTTCTTTCACATTGTTTCCCACTTGAGGATGAGTTGTCCCATCTCCCCTGGCCACCACAGTCACCAGACCTGAATATTATCGAACCTTTGTGGTCTACATTGGAACAGAAAGTGCGTTCTCGTTATCCACCGCCAACATCGTTATCTGAATTTGCCACCGTTTTGCAGGAAGAATGGTATAATATACCCTTGGCAAACATACAGGAACTGTATTTATCCATTCCGAGAAGACTGCAAGCTGCTTTGGATGCCGACGGGTTTCCTACACCATATTAAGCAAAGAAACGTGTTTTTTATAAAAGTGTTTCCATATTTTTGTCCAACCCCTGTATGTTCCTTGTGCTGATGAAGCTTAGAATGAAGATTATTAATCATGGAGGCACACAGTCTTCTGTCAAAAACGTTAGAGAATAGACCGTTTTCGAGTGTATTAAAAGAGTATTAGAAATAGTTTAAAATTCTACCAGGACAATGATCCAAAGCATAGTGCGTAAAATATTATACTGTGGCTGCTATAAGTGTCTAGAAGTAATTAATGCACCAACTCAATCACTAGATCTTAATCCTATTGAATACATTTGGCAGAAACTAGAATAAAATATTCGAAAACAGAGCATATCTTAGCGGCAGTACTTGAATTCTAGAGGAGTGCCATGAAATAAGTCCACAAAATACACAGAGGTGAACCAGGCCATGATAAATAGTATAAAATCCGTACAGTTATTGATTCTTTTCTTGAAACATTTTCATCTGTTCGTTTTAAAGTCATTATCTATTGAGTAACAAATGTGTGCCATTAAGGTTAGGCATCATTTACCACAATATATGATGATTGGTTTGGTTTATTTAATTATGGCAAAACACACTAGGGCTAGCTGCCTAAGGGGAGGAATGCCTTCGTGGAGGACTTTCTAAGGGAAACTGGCTCGTATACACGTTACACACGGGGAAAACCACGAAAACGCCCATGCAGCCAGCCCGTTCGCGGGATTCGAACCTCGGACCGAACTACCAGTGTTCAGCGACTTTACCGCTCTGCCGCTGGTGGGCCCTCAATATATGATGAATAAACCCCTCAAATGGGGTTACATATTCTTTGCCCTCTGTTTTACATCAGGATTTGCTTAAAATTTTGAAATCTATAGTCGTCAAGAAAACAGTCCTGAGTCGCGTTTGCCACCAGAAACAGATCTTGGTGCAAATTCAAATGTTGTTGTCAGACTTTGAAGGAACATCCCAAAGAATATGAATCACGAGTTATACTTCGATAATTACTATAACACCAATAAAGAAACAATAAGGAAAATGTCACAAAATTATGGTACCACCAAAAGATGTGATACAATACTTAGTCATCACTGGCCAAATTGGAATGCCAAAAGAAAGAGATGCAAAATGTCTAGTTGCAACGGATTCACCTATGTATCATGCAAAAGATGCCTTGTATTTTTATGCTTGAACAAAGACAAAAAAATGCTACAAAAATTTCCATAAGTAAACGCAACGTAGTTTGGCAATTGTTATTCATACATAATACACATTTATTAAAAAATAAACATCTCTAATGCACTTTTTCTTAAATTCGTAGAATGCAAGGAGAAGTGTCATTTTATACATATTGTAGCAGATATGCAACATAAGAAAAAATATAAACATACTGTACAAAATATTGATTTATGATTTTTTTTCATTATTTTTCTATTGTAATAAACTTATCATAGAATTAAAAATACGTTTTTTTAGAAATAAAATAAAAAATCATGGATTTAAGCCTTACAGGAAAAATACATCAGTTTTGAATTTTTTGTTATTCCTTTACTACTGCATTTGAGTTACGATGATAGCTGAGTAAAAATAATTACCTTAAGAGTTTCTATTTTTCATTTTTTTCTTTATATGAAGGGCAATACAAATTGCGCACTTTTAATTTATCTATTTCAGATAACACTTTTCTTTGCCCGATTCGACTGGAATCAATTCCTTTTTTGAGAATAGTGAAGGCTGGTTTTTTTCTATCTGGGCTTTCGATTTCATAATGCATGATGGAATAATAATCATACGGCCCAAGTCGTCTGCCGAAATTCCAGAATGCATCTTTCTCATAAGCTTGTCTCCAACCTGGAAAAGAGGAGGTTACAAATTCCGCTCTAAAAAGGAAAATTTCGATGAAAGTGTTCCAGTTAGAATAATTACATAAAAATAGTTCTATAAAACCCTGAAATAAATTTAAATAACGTTATTGATGCCAATTGAAATGGTGTCCCATAATGAATGCAATCTTTAAAATGCCCACCATTTCCAGCACTGAACCTTAAACAATTTTGATTTGTTGTCTTTATGGTTAACAGTCACAGAAAGTCGAATACAGAATGACGCAATCTATTTTCTCTACAGGTAGGAATGGCGCGCTTCAGGATGAATAAGTGTGCTGTCATAGTGGAAACTTATTACAAATATGGCGAATGTTGTGCAGACTGTCCACATACTCTACGGTTTGATTTGGTTTGGTAATGAATTTCCTAGCGCAAAACGTTTACGGTTATA
Organism: Stegodyphus dumicola; assembly: GCF_044657685.1. Lineage (NCBI taxonomy): Eukaryota > Metazoa > Arthropoda > Arachnida > Araneae > Eresidae > Stegodyphus > Stegodyphus dumicola. Next base: position 14,615,907 of record NC_140775.1, on the reverse strand, counting down.
GGCCCCCCAAAACATGACAAAAACATCCCAAATTAAATAGATCACAGGTACAAGACTGGCTCCTACTTCAATCTAAATCCGTTTTATCGGCTGCACACAACAATACCAAGTTTGGAATATCAATATAATTTAAAGTAAATGGTTAGCATAAAATACTCCGCAACAGAGCTGCTTGCAAAAACACGCGCCATAAACTCATAACTAATTCTTTTACAGTGAACTCTCAAATTCTGCTACTTAAATACTACACTGCTGGCCTTTAAAATTGCAACAACAGGAAGGAACAATTTGACGAACGCCAAAATCACACGAAAGGAAGAATAGGCAAATGATTAGTATTTCAGCGCATTTAGACGACGCAGGAGGGAAAAACGACATCTGAAGCACAGCATAAAAGAAGAATTGTGTGGTGGATTTCTAGTTCCGAAAGCGCTTTTTAAGGTCGAGGTTTGCTCAGAATATTGTGTTATGCCTAGAATAATAAAAAATGCTTACCAGCAAGTGTTGAATCGGTTAGGGTCGAAGTTTGCTCAGAATATCGTGTTATGCCTAGAATAATAAGAAATGCTTACCAGCAAGTGTTGGAATTGATAGAAGCAGGACCGTTGCCTAACGAGAGTGTGGATTATCGTTCCGTAATATCGCCCGTTGCACTAGTCGACATCCAGTTACTGTCATGAAAATATAGGATCAATGGTTTGCCAAGGGTTTACACTGAAGGTCATGCAGTATCTCAAGCCCCTTCCACAGGGTTGCCACTCAAACAGGAGAATGAAATTCTCTGACTTTTCCAGGTTTTCCAGGTATGTTTCGAGAAAATTCCAGTCTATCCGCGTAATGTACGTTGGCTGTGCTAAGAGGTAAATTAATTATGGTATTACTTGTACTGTGTAGCAAATTCACTTAATTATTCAATAAATCCCAGAGGACATTTATTCTTAATTATTCTTGGTACACTTTGTTTGATAATTTTGTTTACTTTTCCACTTAAGAAACTTAATAAAATTTAAGATATATACATTGGATAACAATTGTACGTTTTATTTAATTATTACTCATGATTATCACCAGTTCAACATGAGGCTGATCCGGTTCTTATAAATCACAACGCAATGCTAAAAGCTAGGTTAAATTTTAGGTAAATTTAATTTGTGTGAGGGGTCTTCTTAAAAGGCACCTTAACACTTGAAAACACAAATATAATTATAATAGGAGTTGTTTTCTCCACTGAAGATTGAGATTAGAATCTTCCCAATCTGGAATAAAATAAGGCTTTTTTTTGCAGACATTCTGCAGCTAAATGAAAGAAAGAAATCTATTTAATGATTTATTTAATTATTACTCATGATCATCACCAGTTCAACATGAGGCTAATCCGGTTCTTATAAATCACAACGCAATGCTAAAAGTTAGGTTAGATTTTACGTAAATTTAATTTGTGTGAGGTGTCTTCTTAAAAGGCACCTTAACACTTGAAAACACAAATATAATTATAATAGGAGTTGTTTTCTCCATTGAAGATTGAGATTAGAATCTTCCCAATCTGGAATAAAATAAGGCTTTTTTTTGCAGACATTCTGCAGCTAAATGAAAGAAAGAAATCTATTTAATGATATTTTTTTACTAAATTGAGGTATTTTATATTTATTTCGCAGCATACATAAGGGAAAAATATGTGCATTAAATTTCGTGATGTCATCATACTGCTAGAATTAATTTCAGGATTATGCCAGAGAAAATTTCCTGAAATTTGGAAATATTATTTACTAATGATAAATAAATTTACAGGGAAGAAGCAAGCAACATTAAATGATATGAATAACATAAAAATAAAGATAATTGCTTAAAAATTGAATTAGAATAATCAACGATATTTTAGCGAATATAGTTATATTACATGGTTAGTCTAGATGACTGATTACTATTTTTTTATTTTACTGCAAAATGACAAGGTATTTAATAAAAAGAAAAAAAAAATGATTTTGCGGTAAAATCCTAGCATACGGTACGGCCTTCGCACGATTTTGAAAATTGTCGCCAAGAACAAAATGGCTCGTTTACTGCTCATCATCATGTCGCCAAATCCCGCTGTACCGTACATGGAGATTATTCTAACCAAAGAACGTCTATGTAAAGAAGAAAAGGTTCCATACACGTAAATGCTATTACGCGGCTAGAAAGCGGAGGGAAAATTTGCCAAGGGATTTGGCGACGGAACCTGGCGGCCAGAATTTTCCTCTCCGCGATGTGTACAGGAAATTGAGAAACACGTGTTAAGAAGAAACGTTCTTTGACAAAAAAGAAAACTACGAAAATCCGTTTTTAAATTATTGCGAAAAATCCAAGAAGAAACGTTTTAACAAAGAACGTTTTTTCTTGGATTTTTCGCAATAATTTTAAAAACGGATTTTCGTAGTTTTTTTTTTTTTTTTTTCCCTCAAAATAACTAATCCATGAATTAATTTACTTGCGCCAAAAGTTTTCTTTTCCTTTAGAGTTTAAAGAAATTTTAAACGATATTCATTTTATGAATTCTTGATAACGTGACCTTCGAACTTCGACACCGGTTTCGAGCTTTGGCGACAGATATATCGCGCACGCACAGCTGTTTCCCTCTATGATAGAACGGAGCCACGTCTGTTGCAGAGAGGTTTTCTTTCTTTACAATACATATTTTTTCATTCTAACCTTTATGGTACCGTATACTAGGATTAAACCCATTTTGTTTTATACGAGAACAGGTACTTTCTTTAGTTCATGCACTGCACATGCGATTCTCGAGGTTACTGGAAACCAAAAGTTGCGGGAAACTTGATTTGCCTTTCTAAAAGACAATCAAATTAGAGCTACGAAAATTGGCTCTATGCCAGCTGCCCGAATGACATTCATGTGATACACAATTCGCCAAAAAAGTGATCTCTTCCGACGTCGGCGCAAAACTCGCCTTTTTTGGCGCGATCGTTGTATGAAATTCCCTGACTTTTCCCTGAATTTTTTGGTCAATTTCCGAATTCCCTGACTTTTTCCGGTTTTCCAGGTTGCGTGGCAACCCTGCTTCCATAATTAACGCCAGAGAGGGCAGGCATATGGTGAGGTTAGCCCTGCAAAACCATATAACCACATTAGTCAGGAAATGGGTAGCGCGGACTATCAGCACGGCGACCATTACTTCCGTCTTTCCTTGAAAATGCAGCAGAGAGAGACAGCGATTCTGGTGCGCCGAACGACAAAGCTGGATACAGGAGTGGCACAATGTCATCTTTTCAGACGAGTCCTGGTTCTGCGTGCAGTATTCTGACGGCCGTATACGTATCTGGAGGAGACCACACGTCGCTGTTTGCATTCGATATAGGCATAGAGGTCCTGAACCTGGTGTTTGGTTTGAGCAGCCAACGAGAGGTTTGGGCAGCCATTAGGTATACGACACGGACAACTCTTGTTCGGATCAGCGGTAATTTGAACGCAGATAAGTACACTTCTGACCTGTGACGTTCAGTGGTTGTGACCTATCTTCGAGGGTTGCCAAACGTTATCTTCCAACAAGATAATGCAAGACTACATATTGCACCTCGCGTTCTGACCTTCCTCGATACACAGGCTATTTGACTCTGTATTTTGAAAATATGCAAGGCATGACAAAATAAAGATCTTGTGTATGTTCTACGCTAGTAGCTACGAAATAATTCTAGTTACAGAAGTTTTGATATTTATTCCTTTAACTTTTTCTCACCAGTGTACTAAATATATTTAAAAAGTCAAGACACAATATGTAATTAAAAATATCAATTATTGGATAATACACCAAGTGTAAAAAAAGAACGAATAAAATTCATATTAAAAATTCACTTATGCAGTGTTCAAATTATTTTAAACAATTTATTTTTCAGAAGCAAGACAAGTCAATAATAATAGAGTAAAAAAAATGCTTTCCAAAATAGTACTAACAGTCTCACCTGAATGTTCGCAAGGGGTGAGTGAATGAGGTTTTTGGCGCGAAACCAAAGATGGTTATGACGCACCAGACACAGGATGGGATGATTACAAATGACGAAATTAAAATACAATAAATAAAAACAAGTAGAAAAATGTACCAAATCCAGAGGATGAAGTCATATAAAAACAAGGTAAAAGCACACGATAAAATCCAAGACACAATCTTCAAAATATATTACATTAGGTAGTAAAATCCAGTTTCTTTTAAATAATAAAATAAATTACAATTAGCCTCTCTTCCGATTAAACGGTCGAGAGGTAAGTCACAGCTTTTAAAATGTTTCTGACGAAGATTATTAAAATATGGACACTCAATTAAAATATGACGGACAGATAGACAAACATTACAATTTGAACAAACAGGCTCATTTTCAGCTTTTAAAAGGTAGCTATATGTCACTCTAGTGTGACCAATTCTGGGGCGAGTCAAAAGAACTTCCTCCTTACGATTTTTGGTTAATTCCCAGTGCTCAATTCTAGGTTTTATTTGTCTTAATTTATTTTGAAGCTGAACATCCCAAAGTTGCTGCCATTTTTTTCGCATCCTGTTTTTCACAACACAACAGATGTGTCCAAAAGGGATGAGGCGACTGGACAGTTCAACAGCACATTCCGCCGTGATATCTGCCAACTCATTCCCTTTTATTCCCACATGCCCGGGAACCCAGCAGTACACGATTTCATATCCACGAGTCATTAAGTTTATATGTAATTTGAGAATATCCACTATTACTGGATTTTGAGTATTAGGAAAAGCTTCTAATGTTTTAAGAGCACTATACGAATCTGTATAAACAATAAACATTTTGTAGCAGAGCCTTGAGATGTACAAAAGACTATAATATATCGCAGTTCGGATGTTAAGACAGAAAAAGCATGGTGCAAGCGTCTGCCCTCCATGAGGTCTTCAATTACAAATGCCATCCCGACATGATCTTTTGACTTGGATCCATCTGTATAAACTGGAAAATAACTGCTATATTTGTCCCTGTGCTCAGCAAAGAGTTGTCTGTAAATCATCTCGTTAGTACTTGCCTTCACATGATACTTAAAAACATCAAGAAGCTGAATCCGTGCATTTTCCCAAGGTGGGATTTCAAAATTCTGTACTGTTTGGGAGTGCACATCAGAGAGGAAAAGTTCCTCAATGACAGGGCGAACTCTTAAAAGAAATGTAGGAACACAGGATGGACGCGTTTCAAATAACGCGTTACACACTTCATCAAGTAAGCATAGCTTATTGGGATGTTCAGGTTGGGATAGAATATTAAAATATTGCAAAAGGGACAATTGTTCACGCCTCAGATAAAGTGATGGTTCATTAGAGTCAACATACAGGCTCTGGACAGAAGTCCTGAAAGCTCCTGAAAAGATCCGTAGAGCTTGATGATGAACAGGATCCAGTTTTAACAATACTGATGACCGGGCGGATCCGTAAACAACTGAGACATAGTCCAGTCTAGAGCGAATTAGAGCTCTGTAAATGCGAAACATGGAGCAACGCTCTGCACCCCAGGAGGTGTTCGCCAGGACTTTTAGAATATTTAAAACTTTGGTACACTTTTTTCTCAAGTTTAAGACATGAGGAAGGAAAGACAATTTTCGGTCGAACATCACCCCTAAAAATTTTACTTCAGGTGCAACTGGAATTACAGACCCATTGAGGTATAATTCAGGCTCAGGATGGAGACCGCGCTTTTTACAAAAATGCACGCACAGTCTTCTGTTTTGAAAATGTAAATCCTTGTCTTTTTGCCCATTCCTGGATCCTGTTCAAAGCGATCTGGAGCTGCCTCTCTACATATCTCATATCCGAACCCCGACAGCTAATTTGTAGATCATCAACATATAAAGATCCTGAAATGGTGGGAAGAAGTTGTTTTAATACAGAATTTATTTTTAGGCTGAACACAGTTACACTAAGTACACAGCCTTGAGGCACACCCTCTTCCTGTTCAAAAATATCTGAAAAAATAGAGCCAATCCTTACTTGAAGAGTCCTAGTATTCAAGAAATTCTGAATGAAAATTGGTAGGTTGCCGCGCAAGCCACTTTCGTGAAGATCCCGAAGTATACCGTATCTCCATGCCTTATCATAAGCTTTCTCAATATCAAAGAATACCGAGACTAGGTGATTTCTTCTTACAAAAGCTTTTCGAATGGATGTCTCTAAGAGGAGCATATTATCTACGGTAGTCCTCCCCTTTCGAAAACCACTTTGATAAGGCGATATATTATTATTCTTTTCCAAGAAGTAGACTAGGCGGCTTTACCATTTTTTCAAACAGCTTGCATAGGCAACTCGTAAGGGCAATTGGCCGATAGTTGGAGGGATTCCTTCGATCTTTCACTGGCTTGGCAATAGGAATTACAACAGCTCTCTTCCATGCACTAGGAAAAGTATGCTCCTTCCACACTCTATTGTAAAGCGTGAGAAGGGCATTCAGTGACTTATAGGACAGATGCTTTAGCATTTCGTAATTCACGCCATCGAGACCCGGAGACGACCTATGTATCTGTAGCAAAGCTCTTTTTAACTCTAGCACAGTAAAATCTCTATTATAAGGCTCAAATTTGGAAGAGTTGAAAGCGATGGGATTTTTCTCAGAACGTTGATTGATAAAAAGAAATGCAGGTGAATAATTTCGGCTGGAAGAAACGGCAGCAAATGTCTCACCAATAGTATTAGCAATTTCTTCTATAGAGCTAATCACTCGGCCATCTTTTTCCAAAAAGGAAAGTGAGTGGTCCTTATATATTCCGCATGCTTTTCGAACTCTTTCCCAAACCCGCTTACTAGGCGTAGAGGATGTTATTTACGACACGTAGGAAATCCAGGAATTCCTTTGGCTCTGCCTCCTTACTTTTCGTGCATTTTCTTTTAAATGCAATGAGGTTTCGCATAGTAGGATATCTACGAAAAATACCCCATGCTTTTTTCTGTTTTTTCAGTGCTTCATGACAATCGCGATTCCACCACGGTTTCGAATATTTCAGTATTTTTCCTGATGTTCTAGCAATGGAAAGCATAGCTGCCTCAATAATAGTATTTGTAACAGCTTCAACAGCATCATCGATATTCGCATCTTCTACCATTTCATCTGTGAGCTCTGCAGAGAAGGGAAGGGAAAAAAGTTCCAGCCAAGAGGAGAGGAGACGGAAAAGAGGATAGATCACTGGGACTTTAGGATCGTGACACCCGTCTCACCAAGAACATGATTTCCTGATGGGCTAGGTTACCTCGGGATTGCCATACCCGTACTCACAAAAGTGAGCCCCCGGGGCCTGAATGCTGGCAAGGAATAAACTTTTATTTATCGTAGAAACTTCTTACTTTAGTTTACGTGGTTTTCCCAATAACCTTTTTTTCGTAACCCCCCCTCCCCATTTTCGTAACATTTTCGTAACAAGCCAGTTTCTCTTAAAGGGGCTATCACTTCTAGCGACGCACGCGGCTAGGCGGGACATTTCTGAGAAACGAGATTCTAGTAGTACAGGTTTCCGAAAAATGTTTCGTCTAGCTAGGCGGAACATGTCCCGGCTACGCGAAACATTTTGAAACATTCTCGAAAATGTTGCGGCCTGAGTCGTCCTCAACGTAGAGACCAACCAATCAGATGAAAGTTCTCTCTCTGAAAGATCACGGGTAATTTCAATATGGCGATGGCTCTGCTTGTAAAATCAAGGACGATGGAAATAGAAGCCTATTTAACTGAAGAAATGCGGAAAAAGGCCATATATATATTCCTGTCTTGTAGTATAGTGTCTAAGTCATTTTTAAATGTTTATATATTCATTAAATTTATAATCGCGGAAATTTCAGAGTAGACAATATTTTAAGACATGCTATTTTTGGTGATTTGTTTACAAATTCTTCGCTGCCAAAAGTTCGCCAAATTTGTCGTATTTCGTGCTGATCGTGTGAAAAGAATCTTATATAATAATTTTTTTGTTTTTTTAAGGTATATATATTTTTAAAATGTCTGTATATGCGCGACTTTACTTTTCGGCTTATTACTTTTATTACTTTTAAACTGAAATTGCATAATCAGCGATTATGTATATTTATTAAAACATAGATTATGTAATAATGAGGATACATATTAAATTAGTATGCTATTATCTTCATGTTATTAATGAAATTCTTTTTACATTTTAAACACATTAAGAACTATATTTTTATTATATAAATGCTACATATTGAAACACTGGAAATTTATAGATTTATTATTAAGAAATGATAAAAAACATTTGTATATACATTTATTAATATAAATCTTATTAATTACATTAATACTAATAAACATACATGAACAAATTCTAAATCATAGTATCTGTTTATTCCATCCTTGAAATTATGTGTATACAAATATATGACTTATTAGACGTGTATATATATGTATGTATGAACACAAAAACGAACATTGTCAAAACGTTTATTTGAAGTTACTTTTAATTCATATAACGATCATGTAATTGGCAGCAACTGTAGTCATCAGTTCTTTGCACATTATTATGGATCTCAACTGTAAGTGAGAGAAGATGCCTAAGTGACAAGTATCTAAACCAAGCTTTAACTAATCATGGATATTTTCCCTTTTATTATAATAGGTTTTCGATTAAAAATTGTGCTTGTCCATGTGGCACGAGTAATGTCGATATTGAGCACCTGTTGTTTAGATGTTGTTCTATGAAAAATATTGTTCAAAGATTTATTCCAAATATTGCTAAATTTAATACTCTAAAGGATCTAAGTAAAAATACAGTGACTCAATTGAAATTGTCAAATTTCATAAAATATGTATCTGTAAATGAAATGAATTTATACATTGATTGTGTTTAAAATTTCCTTATCTGTTTAAAGGAAAACTAGAATGTTTACGATATTCTGTTATTTTATTTCTTTGTATACGTAAGTAACATATTTTTATGCATGCAAGCAACATGTGTTATATTTCACAAAGTATGTAATAATGTGCTTTTGTTGGTATATCTGGTAAATCTCACCAGCTCCTACATCTTAAGTTCATATTTTAGTTGATTATTCTATTTTAAGTTATTTCAGGTAGTAAGGGCCTGATTTAGGCCTTGTTTCAGATCTCAATGTTTCTTTAATTAAATAGCTCCACTAAGCCCTGTTAAGCCTCTAATGGCGGCACAGGAAGTTCAACTTGTCATCATCATGGATATGGAATACACAGTTGAAAAATAATTGAAGTGCAATTAGGCTAGTCATTAAAATTCACCCACTTACACAGAACCTTTGCATTTGCAATTTAGATGGGAATTTAAACAAAGAAACTGAGCAAGTAGCCTTTACGAAATATTTAAAATTTTGGGAATAAAATAAATATTTTTCAGTCATCACAAAACATATATCAGTAAATGACATCATTTATCAGTAAATGACATTATACTGTATACATAAATGTTATTAAATAAATATATGGATACAAAAGTACTGTTTACAATAATAAAATCAGAATTAATGGCAAACCATTGAATGTAAAAAGTATTTACAAAAATATATACAACAGATCATTACAAGAATCGGAGTAAAAAAGATGTACAATTTAAAAGTACCAATTAGTATAATAAACACATGTCATTTTGCCAAAGTATTGAGGCAATAGTATTAAAATAATTACAAAATATATTTTTTTGTATATACACGGAATTTGAAAACAAACGTCGCTTTCGCCAATCTGAGCAGTAGCTGATTCCTGTTTGGATTCCAAGTCTGTTTGGTACACAGTAAAGATGGTAACCCGTTTCGCGGAACTGTTTCTTTTGACGTCGTATTCCAGCAACAAATAGGGTATGTGATAACAGTTTAAGTCTTTCACGAAAGAATCCTTCAACTTGAGCTGATAGCCCTAGTGTGTTTTGCTATAATAAATTAAACCAAAATAAAAAAATCTCAGTTGTTTACGCAGTTTCCTTTAGTTTCGGTGCGTTTGGCACAGCAATCCATTAAGCATCCAATTCCAGCAGAAGAAAAAATTCATTATCTCAACCTTATCCTTATTCTGGAATGACACCCTTAAAATCACCATCTCAACCAATCTCTACAACTGCAATAGTTCGCTTGTGTGACTTCTGTTCGTTCTTGTTTCGTACACTTATTGTAATATTTAAATATATATGAAATCTTTCTTTTTAAAATTTCAGAAAATTTTTGAAATAAAGAAGACACGCTTCACGAGAAATATTCTAATTTACCAAATCCCAACGTCGAACTGACATTTACTTTCATGAATAGTCACAATCTACGATCTGTTGCTCGTTATCTGCTGCTACTTGCCTCTGCTGAGTTCGGATATGGATACTACTCTTCACTATCATGATTCAGTATCTCGTATTGGTAATCTATGCGTTTTGCGCTGCAGAGTACATCTTTCCCTCCCTCCCCACCTTATTTTCGGCCGCAACTTGATTACCGACGTTTGGCAACTGTATTATGAAATATACGTATACATAAATCTTGCGAATGTAGCTTATTTCCTTTAATTTATTACGAAGTCTTCTAATTTCATGTTATGGGAAATTATTACACACTATCTTATCCATTTTTTACAACTCGGATTGTTGTACATAATACTAAAAGTAAAGATTGAGCAAAACTAAAATAGTTTTCCTCTCTCCAATTCTTACCATAAGGAATGTTAAGAAAATGAATCTTGATATATTCATCTCTGTCTAACCTGTTATGCTCGTGGCTCAGTCCAAGGGTGTGAAGCATTTCATGTAATATAGAGCCACGGTCCTTACAGTTCACTTCGTTCAAACTAATCACCTGCTCCTTTTTTATCCTGCCGATTTCTGAATAGCACCTATTAACAAAATAAAGACGTAAAGTGTAACCCAGATAAAACTATTACTTTTAACAGCGATAAAATATAATTTTTAAAAATTATCTAATGTGGTGAAGTATGTACAAGAATACCACTAAGTTCAAAAGTAAGGACGAATCTTTAATATCCTGTTTATAGCATTTACTCTAATTACGAACCATTTAACTGTATTCCATCCTTTCTTACTCTCTCAAAGCCCATACAAATCCTTAGAGTGAAAAAAAAGTTTCTAAACATACATAACAGAAATCTGACGTGGACGCCACATGACTTCTACGGTCTATTAAATTATACACACTTTTTGCTGCATTTCATTTAACCTTATTTCATCAAATTTTATTAAAGAAATATTTCTCATTCAATTAATTTAGTTCTCACTTTTGAGCAAAGTTATACATATAAACACAAAACTCCTTCAGTAAAAATGATGAAAACTATACATGAAAACTAAACATAAAATGTCAAAACATCTTCATTAAAAATTGTAAAATACAGAAAAACATAAAACGTCAAATAATGTTTAAAATAGTTCAAAATCATTTTTGCTGTTAAAGTTTCTATACAAAAAACAAGCAATGCGACCAGCGGGCAAGAAAGCAGATTTTTCGGTGCACAAAACTAAGAGTTTACTTTCGGTCCCACTCGACAATAAGAACACTGAAATTGGTGCAGAAAAGTGACTTCATTATTCTACTAACAGTATCAAACATGCTTTCTTAGTAGCACTTAAACAACTTTTAAATTGTAGATAATGTGGAGGAATTAAAATCGAAAGCGATTAAGATGTATACCAGAGACATTACTCCCCCCCCCCCAGCTAACCGAAATTGGATTCAATTAAAAAGAAGAGAATTACAGTACATCACACCAATACAAAATATATCTGAAAAAAATACACAAAAAATACCCCTCAGAGATATTATTCTCCGCAGAAATCAAGCCAGAAAACAGTGGCAAAGATTAAGACACCCTGCTAAAAAAAATCTATTAAATATCTTACACCAAGAAGTCAGAACTAAAGCTATAGGGAAAGCACGAAAACGCTGGGCTAATTAACCTTGAAGGGCACGGAATCGATGATAACTCTACCTGGAAAGCCACTAGGCTTAAAAGATGCTACATGAATATTTCGACCCTTAACGTCCGTACCGGGATCGCATACACAAAACTTGAGAAAGCTTAATCTTTAGCAGATTACGACGTTACTCAGTTTAACAACATTTCCGACACACATACAGTACTGTCTCCGACACAATAACCCAATTCCTTACACAATCACACACAGACAACATCATCGTCGTTAATCCATTTCATGTTCTTAGCTATATCGATAAATGTAAAAAAAAAAAAATCCTGGCATGATAATATTACTAACACGAATAACAAAAAATGGGACTCCTGATGATTTGCAGACTAATCAAAATTATTCAACTGATTATTGATCTGAGATCCTTTTTACTGAAATTGAAAATTGCAATAATTTCACCAATTCCAAAACCAGGCAAATGTATTAATCAATTGGATTCCTATCGTCCAATCAGCTTTCGGCCCATATGCAGCAAAACTGCAGATTTTTTTAATTCTTAAAGCACTCAACTTCGCAGAAAATCAAGGAATCTTAATACCTCAACATTATGGATAAGAGTACTCTGGGTTTCCCACAGCACATCATTACACCACTTTATTCCTATCTCTCAGATAGATACTTTAATTGCTCATGTTAATAAAACACATTATACTAAGCAAAAACTATGCTTTTCGTCCCTCAGGGTTCGCTCTTAGCCCCTTTGCTTTTTGACATTTACGCGAACGATATTCCACAAATGCATGACACAAAATTCACTATATACGCAGATGATACTGCGATCATTTCCTAAAATGCATCGATTAGCTCAGTTGCGCAAGAGTTACAAAACCATATCCACTCACTTGAGTTCTGGGTAAAACAGTGGAAAATAAAAATCAACATTGATAAAATAGCTGTGTGTAAGAATGCTATTTTCTCACTGATGAAGTTTATCGGCATCTAGCCAATCATAAGTTGAAAAGTTCAATCGTAATCAAATAGCTGCACGGAGAATTAAATTCTCGCAAAACTGGTTTTCCTTTGTTTTTGACGACGAAGCACGGCAGGTGAGTGGGGTTTCGCCCATGCTCTTTCCCTAATGCAATGTAAAAGATCGGCGTAGCTGACGCTTAACGAAAGCATGAGATAATTCGGACAGGGAAAAAATATTCCAAGCTGCATTCTTCCTAAATTTCATTCACACACAAACACATATCATACAGAAGGAGATCTGGTGCTTAATCAGTTTTGTAGTAGGAAGAAATAATAACTGGTGTGTTAAGATTGATCTAGAACAATTGTATTTTCAATGTCTGATGTACTCTGGTAATCTGGAGTTTTATCTCTGCATTACAAAAATTATAATATGAGGGTTGAATTTTAATTACCTTTAAAATCTCTGTTCTTCTCTTACACTTGTTTTAAATTATCTTGGTTCTGAACTCTATCATTAATATATTGCAGCAAATTCATGCCTTGCTGTTACACTATTTCATTCTTTTCTGGAAAAGGCATGTGTACATACTAATTAGAAATAAGTGAGAGCAGCCTAGTGGCCCTTTATGAATCATAAATAAATGAGGCTTACAGGTGCTGCTATTTGTCTTATGTGTGGATAAATGGACTTTGGTAATAATATATATTAACCTTTCAGTATATAATATACATAGCACTAGCTGAAAAAGTGAGTGAGTGAGTGAGTGATTATTGCGCAAAAACCAGAGATCATCATAACGCGCCAAACACAAGATGGGATGATTACAATTGATGACATTAAAATTCAATAAATAAAAACAAGTATATAAATGTACCAAATCCAGAGGATGAAGTCATATAAACACAAGTTAAAATCACACATTAAAATTAAAGACATAGCCTTCAAAACAAATTGCATTAGGTAATAAAAGCCAGTCTCTTTTAAATAATAAAATAAATTACAATTGACCTCTCTTCCGATTAAACAGTCGAGAGGTAAGTCACAGCTATTAAAATATTTCTGGCGAAGACTATTAAAACATGGACACTCAATTAGAATATGACGAACAGATAAACAAACATTACAATTAAAACAAACAGGCTCATTTTCAGCTTTCACAAGATAGTTATGTGTGACTCTAGAGTGACAAATTCTGAGGCGAGTCAAAAGAACGTCCTCCTTACGATTTCCAGCAAAATCCCAATGCTCTATTCTAGGCTTGACGTTTCTCAACTTGTTGTGATGCTGAACATCCCAAATTTGCTGCCATTTTTTCCGGACCTTTTCCTTGATGACACAGCAGATGTCTCTCTAAAAGGGATAAGGCGAATGGACAGTTTAATAGCAGATTTGGCTGCGATGTCTGCAAGCTCATTTCCCTTTATTCCGGCATGTCCAGGAACCCAGCAGTACAGGACTTCATATCCTCGAATCGTTAAATTTATATGAATTTTGAGAACATTCACTACCACAGGATTCTGACTGTTGGGAAAAGCTTCCAAGGATTTAAGAGCACTATACGAGTCTGTATAAACAATGAACTTTTTGTGGCAGAGCTTTGAGATGTACAAAAGACCATAATATATTGCAGTTAGTTCAGATGTTAGGACTGAGCAAGCATGGTGCGGCATCTGCCCTCAATGTAATCTTCAAATACAAAAGCCATCCCGACATGATCATTTGACTTAGATCCATCTGTGTATATCGGATAATAACTGCTATATCTGTGCCTGTGCTCAGCGCAGAGTTGTCTGTAAACGATCTCGTTAGTGCTCGCCTTCACGTGATGTTTGAAAACATCTAGAAGCTGAATCCGTGAATTTTCCCAAGGTGGTGTGAGTGAGTGAGAGATTATAGCGCAAAACCAAAGATGATAATAGTGCGCCAAACACGAGATGGGGTGAGTACAATTGATGAAATTAAAATACAATAAATAAAAACAAGTAGACAAATGTATCAAATCCAGAGGATGAAGTCATATAAACACAAGTTAAAACCACACATTTAAAATTCAAGATACAATCTTTAAAACAAATTACATTAGGTGATAAAAGCCAGTTTCTTTCAAATAATAAAATAAATTACAATTGACCTCTCTTCCGATTAAACGGTCGAGAGGTAAGTCACAGCTATTAAAATATTTCTGGCGAAGACTATTAAAACATGGACACTCAATTAAAATATGACGAACAGATAAACAAACATTACAATTAAAACAAACAGGCTCATTTTCACCTTTGAGAAGATAGTTAGTTATGTGTGACTCAAGTGTGACCTTTTCTGAGGCGAGTCGAAAGAACTTCCTCCTTACGATTTTTGGTTGATTCCCAATGCTCAATTCTAGGTTTTACATGTCTTAACTTGTTTTGAAGCTGAACATCCCAAATTTGCTGCCATTTTTCACGGACTTTTCCCTTGACGAGACAGCAGATATCTCTAAAAGGGATAAGGCGACTAGTCACTTCATCAACTGATTTGGCTGCAATATCTGCAAGCTCACATCCCTTTATTCCAGCATGTCCAGGAACCCAGCAGTACAGGACTTCATATCCGCGAATCGTTAAATTTATATGAATTTTCAGGACATCTACTACCACAGGATTCTGAGTTTTGGGAAAAGCTTCCAAAGATTTAAGAGCACTATACGAGTCTGTATAAACTATGAACTTCTTGTGGCAGAGCTTCGAGATGTACAAAAGAGCATAATATATTGCAGTTAGTTCAGATGTTAGGACTGAGCAAGCATGGTGTAGGCATCTGCCCTCAATGTAATCTTCAAATACGAAAGCCATCCCGACATGATCATTTGACTTTGATCCGTCTGTGTATATCGGATAATAACTGCTATATCTGTGCCTGTGCTCAGCGAAAAGCTCTCTGTAAACGATCTCGTTAGTGCTCGCCTTCACGTGATGTTTGAAAACATCAAGGAGCTGAATCCGTGAATTTTCCCAAGGTGGAATTTCAAAATCCTGTACTGCTTGGGAGTGCATATCAGAGAGGGAAAATTTCTCAATGACAGGGCGAACTCTTAAAGGAAAAGTAGGAACAGTGGTTGGACGTGTTTCAAATAGTGTGTTACATTCATTATCAAGTAAGCACAGCTTATTGGGATGTTCAGGTTGGGATAAAATATTAAAATATTGTAAAAGGGACAATTGCTCACGCCTCAGATTAAAGTGATGCTTCGTTAGAGTCAACATATAGGCTGTGTACAGGAGAAGTCCTGAAAGCTCCTGAACAAATCCGAAAACCCTGATGGTGAACAGGATCCAGTTTTAACAAAACAGATGAGCGAGCGGATCCATAAACAGCTGAGCCATAGTCCAGTCTAGAGCGGATAAGCGCTCTGTAAATGCGAAGCATGGAGCAACGCTCTGCACCCCAGGAGGTGTTCGCCAACACTTTTAAAATATTTAGTGTTTTGAGACACTTCTTTCTCAGGTTTAAAACATGAGAAAGGAAAGTCAATTTCTGGTCGAACGTCACTCCTAAAAATTTTACTTCGCGTGCAACTGGAATAATTGTATCATTTAGATATAACTCAGGTTCAGGATGGAGACAAAAGTAGTAGGTACAAAGGTCTACAAAAGTAGACACTTTTGTAGGAGACTTCCTACAAAAGTGCACGCACACAGTTTTCTGTTTCGAAAAAGTAAATCCCTGTTTGTCTGACCATTCTTGGATCTTATTCAGAGCCATCTGCAATTGCCTCTCTATGTATCTCATGTCTGCTCCTCGACAGCTAATCTGTAAATCATCTACATATAGTGATCCCAAGATGGTATGAGGAAGTTCTTTTAATAGAGAATTTATTTTTAAACTGAACAGTGTTACACTAAGCACACAGCCCTGAGGCACACCCTTTTCCTGTTGAATAGCATCCGAAAAAACAGAGCCTATCCTTATTTGAAAAGTTCTAGCGTTCAAGAAATTCTGAATGAAAATTAATAGGTTGCCGCGCAAGCCACTCTCGTGAAGATCCCGGAGTATACCGTATCTCCATGCCTTATCATAAGCTTTCTCAATGTCGAAGAATATTGAGACAAGGTGACTTCTTCTGACAAAGGCTTTTCGAATAGATGTCTCTAATAGAAGCATATTCTCTACGGTCGTTCTCCCCTTTCGAAAACCGCTCTGATAAGGCGATATAATATTATTCTTTTCCAAGAAGTAGACTAGGCGGCTGTTTACCATCTTTTCAAACAGTTTGCAAATACAACTGGTAAGGGCAATTGGCCGATAGTTCGAGGGATTCCTCGGGTCTTTCCCTGGCTTCGCAATAGGAATGACAACAGCTCTCCTCCATGCACTGGGAAATGTACGCTCCTTCCACACTCTATTCTAAAGTGTGAGAAGGGCACTCAGTGACTTATAGGACAGATGCTTTAGCATTTCATAATACACGCCATCTAGACCAGGACAAGACCTATGTGTCTGCAACAAAGCTCTCCTTAATCCAACCATAGCAAAGTCTCAATTGTACGGCTCAGATTTGGAAGAGTTGAATGCGATGGGATTTATTTCAGAGTGTTGCTTGATAGAGAGAAATGCAGGTGAATAGTTTCTGCTTGAAGAAACGGCATCAAATGTCTCACCAATAGTATTTGCAATTTCTTCTATGGAGCTAATCACTCGGCCATCTTTTTCCAGAAAGGAAAGTGAGTGGTCTTTATACATTCCGCATGCTTTTCGAACTCTTTCCCAAACCCGCTTACTAGGCGTAGAGGATGTTATTGAGGACACATATGAAATCCAGGAATCCCTCTGGCTCTGCCTTCTTACTTTTCGTGCATTTGCTTTGGCTCTTTTAAAGGCTATGAGGTTTCGCAGAGTAGGATATCTACGAAAAATACCCCATGCTTTTTTCTGTTTTTTCAGTGCTTCATGACAGTCGCGATTCCACCATGGTTTCGTATATTTAAGAATTTTTCCTGATGTTCTAGGAATCAAAAGCATAGCTGCCTGAATAATAGTATTAGTAACAGCTTCCACAGCGTCATCGATATGCCGATCTTCTACCATTTGATCTCTGAGCTCTGCAATGGAAGAGAAGAGTTCCCAGTCTGCCCTGTCCAGTATAAACCGAGGGAGTCTCGACATGGGGTTTGCTCCTCTTCGTGCAAGAGATACAAAAATGGGGTAATGATCGCTGTTGTACAGGTCATTTCTGACACTAAAAGTGCAAAATGGCAACAGAGATGGTGAACAGATGGCAAGATCGAGAGCGTGGAATGTCCTTGAAGGCTCATGGAAGTACGTATCTTGCCCATTATTTAGGAGACAAAGGCTGTGATCTTCGATCATCTGCTCAATTTGTCTTCCTCGGCAATTTGTATCTTTGCTACCCCAGAGTGGACTATGGCCGTTAAAATCTCCTATTATGATAAAAGGCTCAGGCAGCTGCTCGATTAGATTATTTAAATCTTGCTGATAAATGCGCTCATTTGGAGGCAAATACAAAGAAACAAATGAAACAACAATATCAAAATTTATTTGAGTAGCGACAACTTGCAGGGATGTCGTCAAAGGAAGTACATTCGAGGGATAATCCAGTGAGGAGAGGAGACCCACTCCTCCACTGGCACGCTCACCTGCAAGGCTATCCTTCCTTACGAAAGAAAACCTCCGAAATTTTCCATGGTGTTCCGGTTTCAGATTTGTTTCCTGTATAGCTAAGCACACAGGATGATACGCATTTATAATAGATTTGATGTCAAGCAAATTTCGGTGGAAACCGCGACAGTTCCATGACATGAGGGTGGCCATTATGAATGATTTTTGTTTTTTCTGTGCTGTTCTTTTGTTTTTCGTGGAAGTAGATGCCTGGGAACTTCTAGACCCTCTTCTACTTCCATAACGTCTGAATCCGCACATTCAGAAATCATCTCATCAAAAGAGCTATTGCTGTGACTTCTATTTTTATTGGATATTTTATGTGTAGTACATTTGGGCTTACTTTGAATAACTGTTTCTTTCTTGTGTACTATGTGGGTTGCATTTTCTTTTTTCTTGTTGGATGTAGACGGTTGGGTTTTATTTGGTAGGGTCTGTGTGCCTATTGATGTTTGGGTGGCGACTGTACGAGATGATTTTACAGCACTGGCGTATGATGTATTTGGTCGAAGCTGTGCGCTCTGGACTAATCTTCTGGCTTCGGCATATGAGATGTTCCTCGTAACCTTTGCAGTCTGCACTTCTTTTTCCAATTTCCATTTTGAGCAGAGGCGTGAAAATGCTGAGTGCTCACCCTTGCAATTTATACAAAGAGGCGCAGCGGTACAATTTTCAGAATCGTGGCCAATCTGTGAGCATCGGGCGCATGTAAGGTTGCCACGACAAGACGTCTTAGAATGGCCGAAACGCTGGCATTGGAAACATCGCATAGGGTTTGGAATATAAGGTCTTACAGGAATATTTAGATATCCGGCCTTAATATTCTTAGGCAGATCAGGCGTGTTGAAGGTAAGGATCACGTGTTTCGTGTCTATCAACTTACCTTTTTTACGCATCTTGATCCGCCTTACACGGCAGACATTTTGCTCGGATAGCTCAGAAGCGATCTCTTCAGAAACATACAGAAGGTCGAATTCTGAGATAACACCACGACAATAGTTCAGTGACTTATGGCGTGTTACAGTGACATTCGCTTGCCCAAGTTTAGTAATCTGAAGTAAAGAAACAGACTGGGTGGCTGAGGTTGTATCAATAAGCAAGTCTCCGGAGCGGAGACGCTTTATATTTCTCGGCTCACCAATACAAGACTGGATATATTTGTTTATTACGAAAGGAGACATCTTATGCATTTCGCCAGAAGGACTAGAGATGACTCGGAAACGGCGACTATTGTTATGATTTTTTTCATTTGAATCTGTACGTAATTTTTTTGCAGTAGACTTTTTAGAACTAGGTTGAGTGACTGGTTTAGCAGTAGACGTTTCAGAACTAGGTTGAGTGACTGGTTTAGCAGATGTTTCAGAACTAGGTTGAGTGACAGGTTTAGGACTAGAAGTTTCAGAACTAGGTTGAGTGACAGGAGTTATTTGAGTGACTTGAGTGACAGGAATGACTTGAGTGACTGGAGTTACCTCGAAATCTTGTATTAAGTAGATATGAGAAGCCATAGTAAAAGCATAAAGATTCGGGTCCGACGGCCCCGCCCACCACGGAGCCCAACAAGGGAACACAGATTCCTGTGTTAGGGCTAGCCGGACCTATACGCAAACTGAAGCCCCACAGTCGGCTTTCCCGAAAGCAGGTACTCCCGAGAGCTTGATCCCAAGCCACTGACACAAGGACTAGTGACCAGCCGATTGACACCCGTGAGGACGACTAAGGTGCCTCCCGTTTAGCTGAAGCAGAGGCCAAAGCGGTGTGTTGGGGACAGTACCTCGCCCCTCAACTACCAGGACCCTCCTTTCCAGCGACACAGGTCTCCACGCACGGCAAACACGTGGGCAGTTTTCTCGCCACTCGAAGACTAGAGACAAGGGCTGTACCAGTCTTCCGTTACGAGCCCCAAACTCCGTAGAGAGAAACCACGAGGGAGAAGAGAAGGGAAAAAGTTCCAGCAAAGAGGAGAGGAGACGGAAAAGAGGATAGATCACTGGGGCTCCAGGATCGTGACACCCGTCTCACCAAGAAGATGATCCCCTGAAGGGCTAGGGTACCTCGGGATTGCCACACCCGTACTCACAAAAGTGAGCCCCCTGAGGGTTTTCCCAAAGTGGAATTTCAAAATTCTGTACTGCTTGGGGGTGCATATCAGAGAGGGAATGTTCCTCAATGACAGGGCGAACTCTTAAAGGAAAAGTAGGAACACAGGATGGACGTGTTTCAAATATTGTGTTACACTCATTATCAAGTAAGCACAGCTTATTGGGATGTTCAGGTTGGGATATAATATCAAAATATTGTAAAAGGGACAATTGCTCACGCCTCAGATAAAGTGATGGTTCGTTACAGTCAACATATAGGCTCTGTATAGGAGAAGTCCTGAAAGCTCCTGAACAAATCCGCAAACCTTGATGGTGAACAGGATACAGTTTTAACAAAACAGATGACCGAGCGAATCCATAAATAGCTGAGCCATAGTCCAGTCTAGAGCGGATAAGCGCTCTGTAAATGCGAAGCATGGAGCAACGCTTTGCACTCCAGGAGGTCTAGCTGATAAAGAGTGAGTGAGTGAGTAAGTGATTATGGCGCAAAAACCAGAGATGGTTATGACGCGCCAAACACAAGTTGGGATGATTACAATTGATGACATTAAAATTCAATCAATAAAAACAAGTAGATAAATGTACCAAATCCAGAGGATGAAGTCATATAAACACAAGTTTAAAAGCACATATTAAAATTCAAGACACAGTCTTCAAAACAAATTACATTTGATAATAAAAGCCAATCCCTTTTAAATAATAAAATAAATTACAATTCACCTCTCTTCCGATTAAACGGTCGAGAGGTAAGTCACAGCTATTAAAATATTTCTGGCGAAGACTATTAAAACATGGACATTCAATTAAAATATGACGAACAGATAAACAAACATTACAATTAATACAAACAGGCTCATTTTCAGCTTTGAGAAGATAGTTATGTGTGACTCGAGTGTGACCAATTCTGAGGCGAGTCAAAAGAACGTCCTCCTTACGATTTCCAACAATATCCCAATGCTCAATTCTAGGCTTGACGTTTCTCAACTTGTTGTGATGCTGAACATCCCAAAATTGCTGCCATTTTTTTCGGACCTTTCCCTTGATGACATTGCAGATATCTCTAAAAGGGATAAGGCGACTGGACAGTTCAACAGCAGATTTGGCTGCGATATCTGCAAGCTCATTTCCTTTTATTCCAGCATGTCCAGGAACCCAGCAGTACAGGACTTCATAACCTCGAATCGTTAAATTTATATGAATTTTGAGAACATCCACTACCACAGGATTCTGAGTGTTGGGAAAAGCTTCCAAGGATTTAAGAGCACTATACGAGTCTGTGTAAACTATGAACTTTTTGTGGCAGAGCTTTGAGATGTACAAAAGACCGTAATATATAGCAGTCAGTTCAGATGTTAGGACTGAGAAAGCATGGTGCAGGCATCTGCCCTCTATGTAATTTTCAAATACAAAAGCCATCCCAACATGAGCATTTGTCTTTGATCCATCTGTGTATATCGGATAATAACTGCTATATTTGTGCCTGTGCTCGGCAAAGAGTTGTCTATAAACGATCTCGTTAGTGCTTGCCTTCACGTGATGTTTGAAAACATCAAGAAGCTGAATCCGTGAATTTTCCCAAGGTGGGATTTCAAAGTTCTGTACTGCTTGGGGGCGCATATCAGAGAGGGAAAGTTTCTCAATGATAGGGCGAAGTCTTAAAGGAAAGGTAGGAACGCAGGATGGACGTGTTTCAAATAAAGTGTTACACTCATTATCAAGTAAGCACAGCTTATTGGGATGTTCAGGTTGGGATAAGATATTAAAATATTGTAAAAGGGACAATTGCTCACGCCTCAGATAAAGTGATGGTTCGTTAGAGTCAACATATAGGCTGTGTACAGGAGAAGTCCTGAAAGCTCCTGAACAAATCCGCAAACCCTGATGGTGAACAGGATCCAGTTTTAACAAAACAGATGAGCGAGCGGATCCATAAACAGCTGAGCCATAGTCCAGTCTAGAACGGATCAGCGTTCTGTAAATGCGAAGCATGGAGCAACGCTCTGCACCCCAAGAGGTGTTCGCCAACACTTTTAAAATATTTAGTGTTTTGAGACACTTCTTTCTCAGGTTTAAAACATGAGAAAGGAAAGTCAATTTTTGGTCGAACGTCACTCCTAAAAATTTTACTTCGGGCGCAACTGGAATAATTGTACCATTTAGATATAACTCAGGTTCAGGATGGAGACCTCGCTTCCTACAAAAGTGCACGCACACAGTTTTCTGTTTCGAAAAAGTAAATCCCTGTTTGTCTGACCATTCTTGGATCTTATTCAGAGCCATCTGCAATTGCCTCTCTATGTATCTCATGTCTGCTCCTCGACAGCTAATCTGTAAATCATCTACATATGGTGATCCCAAGATGGTATGAGGAAGTTCTTTTAATACAGAATTTATTTTTAAATTGAACAGCGTTACACTAAGCACACAGCCTTGAGGCACACCCTCTTCCTGCTGAAAAACATCCGAAAAAACAGAGCCAATCCTTACTTGAAAAGTTCTAGCGTTCAAGAAATTCTGTATGAAAATTGGTAGGTTGCCGCGCAAGCCACTCTCGTGAAGATCCCGGAGTATACCGTATCTCCATGCCTTATGATAAGCTTTCTCAATGTCGAAGAATATTGAGACAAGGTGACTTCTTCTGACAAAGGCTTTTCGAATAGATGTCTCTAATAGAAGCATATTGTCTACGGTCGTTCTCCCCTTTCGAAAACCGCTCTGATAAGGCGATATAATATTCTTTTCCAAGAAGTAGACTAGGCGGCTGTTTACCATCTTTTCAAACAGTTTGCAAACACAGCTGGTAAGGGCAATTGGCCGATAGTTCGAGGGATTCCTCGGGTCTTTCCCTGGCTTCGCAATAGGAATGACAATAGCTCTCCTCCATGCACTGGGAAATGTACGCTCCTTCCACACTCTATTCTAAAGTGTGAGAAGGGCACTCAGTGACTTATAGGACAGATGCTTTAGCATTTCATAATACACGCCATCTAGACCAGGACAAGACCTATGTGTCTGCAACAAAGCTCTCTTTAATTCAACCATAGCAAAGTCTCTATTGTACGGCTCAGATTTGGAAGACTTGAATGCGATGGGATTTATTTCAGAGTGTTGCTTGATAGAGAGAAATGCAGGTGAATAGTTTCTGCTTGAAGAAACGGCATCAAATGTCTCACCAATAGTATTTGCAATTTCTTCTATGGAGCTAATCACTCGGCCATCTTTTTCCAGAAAGGAAAGTGAGTGGTCTTTATACATTCCGCATGCTTTTCGAACTCTTTCCCAAACCCGCTTACTAGGCGTAGAGGGTGAGTGAGTGAGTGAGTGATTATGGCGCAAAAACCAGAGATGATTATGACGCGCCAAACAAAAGATGAGATGATTACAATTGATGACATTAAAATTCAATAAATAAAAACAAGTCATAAATGTACCAAATCCAGAGGATGAAGTCATATAAAAACAAGTTAAAAGCACATATTAACATTCAAGACACAGTCTTCAAAACAAATTACATTTGGTAATAAAAGCCAATCTCTTTTAAATAATAAAATAAATTAGAATTGACCTCTCTTCCTATTAAACGGTCGAGAGGTAAGTCACAGCTATTAAAATATTTCTGGCGAAGACTATTAAAACATTGACACTCAATTAAAATATGACGAACAGATAAACAAACATTACAATTAAAACAAACAGGCTCATTTTCAGCTTTAAGAAGATAGCTATGTGTGACTCTGGTATGACCAATTCTGAGTCGAGTCAAAAGAACGTCCTCTTTACGATTTCCAGCAAAATCCCAATGCTCAATTCTAGGTTTGATGTTTCTCAACTTGTTGTGATGCTGAACATCCCAAATTTGCTGCCATTTTTTTCGTATCTTTCCCTTGATGACACAGCAGATGTCTCTAAAAGGGATAAGGCGACTGGACAGTTCGACAGCAGATTTTGCCGCGATGTCTGCAAGCTCGTTTCCCTTTATTCCCGTATGCCCGGGAACCCAGCAGTACAGGATTTCATATCCTCGTATCATTAAATTTCTATGAATTTTGAGAACATCCACCACCACAGGATTCTGAGCGTTGGGAAAAGCTTCCAAGGATTTAAGAGCACTATACGAGTCTGTGTAAACTATGAACTTTTTGTGGCAGAGCTTTGGGATGTACAAAAGAGCATAATATATTGCAGTTAGTTCAGATGTTAGGAAAGAGAAAGCATGGTGCAGGCATCTGCCCTCTATGTAATTTTCAAATACAAAAGCCATCCCGACATGATCATTTGACTTTGATCCATCTGTGTATATCGGATAACTGCTATATTTGTGCCTGTGCTCAGCGAAAAGTTGTCTGTAAACGATCTCGTTAGTGCTCGCCTTTCCGTGATGTTTAAAAACATCAAGAAGCTGGATCCGTGAATTTTCCCAAGGTGGAATTTCAAAATTCTGTACTGCTTGGGGGTGCATATCAGAGAGGGAGAGTTCCTCAATGACAGGGCGAACTCTTAAAGGGAAAGTAGGAACACAGGATGGACGTGTTTCAAATAATGTGTTACACTCATTATCAAGTAAGCACAGCTTATTGGGATGTTCAGGTTGAGATAGAGTATTAAAATATTGCAAAAGGGACAATTGCTCACGCCTCAGATGAAGTGATGGTTCGTTACAGTCAACATATAGGCTCTGCACAGGAGAAGTCCTGAAAGCTCCTGAACAAATCCGCAGACCTTGATGGTGAACAGGATCCAGTTTTAACAAAACAGATGAGCGAGCGGATCCATAAACAACTGAGCCATAGTCCAGTTTAGAGCGGATAAGCGCTCTGTAAATGCGAAGCATGGAGCAACGCTCTGCACCCAGGAGGTGTTCGCCAACACTTTTAAAATATTTAGTGTTTTTAGACACTTCTTTCTCAGGTTTAAAACATGAGAAAGGAAAGTCAATTTTCGGTCGAACGTCACTCCTAAAAATTTTACTTCAGGCGCAACTGGAATAATTGTACCATTCAAGTATAACTCAGGTTCAGGATGGAGACCTCGCTTCCTACAAAAGTGCACGCAGACAGTTTTCTGTTTCGAAAATGTAAATCCCTGTTTGTCTGACCATTCTTGGATCTTAATCAGAGCCATCTGCAGTTGCCTCTCTACATATCTCATGTGTTCTCCTCGACAGCTAATCTGCAGATCATCAACATATAGAGATCCCAAGATGGTGGGAGGAAGTTCTTTTAGTACAGAATTTATTTTTAAACTAAACAGGGTTACACTGAGCACACAGCCTTGAGGCACACCCTCTTCCTGTTCAAAAACATCCGAAAAAACAGAGCCAATTCTTACTTGAAAAGTTCTAGTGTTCAAGAAATTTTGAATGAAAATTGGTAGGTTGCCGCGCAAGCCACTCTCGTGAAGATCCCGGAGTATACCGTATCTCCATGCCTTATCATAAGCTTTTTCAATGTCGAAGAATATCGAGACAAGGTGGCTTCTTCTTACAAATGCTTTTCGAATAGATGTCTCTAAGAGGAGCATGTTATCTACAGTTGTTCTTCCCTTTCGAAAACCACTCTGATAAGGCGATATAATATCATTCTTTTCCAAGAAGTAGACTAGGCGGCTGTTTACCATCTTTTCAAACAGTTTGCAAACACAGCTGGTAAGGGCAATTGGCCGATAGTTCGAGGGATTCCTCGGGTCTTTCCTGGCTTCGCAATAGGAATGACATAGCTCTCCTCCATGCACTGGAAATGTACGCTCCTTCCACACTCTATTGTAAAGTGTGAAAGGGCACTCAGTGACTTACAGGACAGATGCTTTAGCATTTCATAATACACGCCATCCAGACCCGGACAAGACCTATGTGTTTGCAACAAAGCTCTCTTTAGTTCAACCATAGTAAAGTCTCTATTGTACGGCTCAAAGTTGGAAGAGTTGAATGCGATGGGATTTTTCTCAGAGCGTTGCTTGATAGAAAGAAATGCAGGTGAGTAATTTCGGCTGGAAGAAACGGCAGCAAATGTCTCACCAATTGTATTTGCAATTTCTTCTATGGAGCTAATCACTCGGCCATCTTTTTCCAGAAAGGAAAGTGAGTGGTCTTTGTACATTCCGCATGCTTTTCGAACTCTTTCCCAAACCCGCTTACTAGGCGTAGAGGATGTTATTGAGGACACATATGAAATCCAGGAATCCCTCTGGCTCTGCCTTCTTACTTTCCGTGCATTTGCTTTGGCTCTTTTAAAAGCTATGAGGTTTCGCAGAGTAGGATATCTACGAAAAATACCCCATGCTTTTTTCTGTTTTTTCAGTGCTTCATGACAGTCGCGACTCCACCATGGTATCGAATATTTTAGAGTTTTTTCCTGATGTTCTAGGAATCGAAAGCATAGCTGCGTGAATAATAGTATTAGTAACAGCTTCAACAGCGTCATCGATATGCACACCTTCTACCATTTCCTCTGTCAGCTCTGCAACGGAAGAGAAGAGTTCCCAGTCTGCCCTGTCCAGGATAAAACGAGGGACTCTCGACACGGGGTTTGCTCCTCTTCGTGCAAGAGACACAAAAATAGGATAATGATCGCTGTTGTACAGGTCATTTCCGACACTAAAAGTGCAAAATGGCAACAGAGATGGTGAACAGATGGCAAGATCGAGAGCGTGGAATGTCCTTGAAGGCTCATGGAACTACGTATCTTGCCCCATTATTTAGGAGACAAAGGCTATGATCTTCGATCATCTGCTCTATTGTCTTCCTCGGCAATTTGTATCTTTACTTCCCCAGAGTGGGACTATGGCCGTTAAAATCTCCTATTATGATAAAAGGCTCAGGCAGCTGCTCTATTAGATTATTTAAATCTTGCTGATAAATGTGCTCATTTGGAGGCAAATACAAAGAAACAAATGAAACAATAATATCAAAATTTATTTGAGTAGCGACAACTTGGAGGGATGTCGTCAAAGGAAAGTACATTTGAGGGATAATCCAGTGAGGAGAGAAGACCTACACCTCCACTGGCACGCTCACCTGAAATGTTATCCTTCCTGACGAAAGAAAACCTCCGAAGTTTTGCATGGTGTTCAGGTTTCAAATTTGTTTCCTGTATTGCTAAGCACACAGGATGATACACATTTATTATAGATTTGATGTCAAGGAAATTTCGGTGGAAACCGCGACAGTTCCATGACATGAGGGTGGCCATTATGAATGGTTTTTGTTTTTTCTGTGCTGTTCTTTTGTTTTTCGTGGAATTAGATGCCTGGAACTTCTAGACCCTCTTCTACTTCCATAAAGTCTGAATCCGCAGATTCAGAAATCATCTCATCAAAAGAGCTATTGCTGTGACTTCTATTTTTATTGGATATTTTATGTGTAGAAGTTTTGGGCTTACTTTGAATAACTGTTTCTTTCTTTGTACTATATGGGTTGCATTTTCTTTTTGCTTGTTGGATGTAGACGGATGGGTTTTATTTGCTAGGGTCTGTGTGATTATTGATGTTTGGGTGGCGACTGTACGAGATGATTTTACAGCACTGGCGTATGATGTATTTGGTCGAAGCTGTGTGCTCTGGACTAATCTTCTGGCTTCGGCATATGAGATGTTCCTCGTAAACTTTGCAGTCTGCACTTCTTTTTCCCAATTTCCATTTTGGGCAGAGGCGTGAAAATGCTGGGTGCTCACCCTTGCAATTTATACAAAGAGGCGCAGCCGTACAATTTTCAGAATCGTGGCCCAATCTGTGAGCATCGGGCGCATGTAAGGCTGCCACGACAAGACGTCTTAGAATGGCCGAAACGCTGGCATTGGAAACATCGCATAGGGTTTGGAATATAAGGTCTTACAGGAATATTTAGATATCCGGCCTTAATATTCTTAGGCAGATCAGGCGTGTTGAAGGTAAGGATCACGTGTTTCGTGTCTATCAACTTACCTTCTTTACGCATCTTGATCCGCCTTACACCGCAGACATTTTATTCGGAGAGCTCAGAAGCGATCTCTTCTTCAGAAACATACAGAAGGTCGAATTCTGAGATTACACCCCGACAATAGTTGAGTGACTTATGTGGTGTTACAGTCACATTCGCTTGCCCAAGTTTAGTTATCTGAAGTAAAGAAGCAGACTGGGTGGCTGAGGTTGTATCAATAAGCAGGTCTCCGGAGCGGAGACGCTTTATATTTCTCGGCTCACCAATACAGGACTGGATGTATTTGTTTATTACGAAAGGAGACATCTTATGCATTTCGCCAGAAGGACTAGAGATGACTAGGAAACGGGGAATATTGTTATGATTTTTTTCATTTGTATCTGTACGTAATTTTTTTGCAGTAGACTTTTCAGAAGTAGGTTGAGTGAGAGGTTGAGTGAGTGGTTGAGTGAGTGGTTTAGCAGTAGACGTTTCAGAAATAGGTTGAATGACTGGTTTAACAGTAGATGTTTCAGAACTAGGTTGAGTGACTGGTTTAGGAGTAGAAGTTTCAGAACTAGGTTGAGTGACAGGATTGACTTGAGTGACTGGAGTTACCTCGAAATCTTTTATTAAGTAAATATGAGAAGCCATAGTGAAAGAATAAAGATTCGGGTCCGACGGCCCCGCCCACCACGGAGCCCAACAAGGGAACACAGATTCCTGTGTTAGGGCTAGCCGGACCTATACGCAAACTGAAGCCCCACAATCGGCTTTCCCGAAAGCAGGTACTCCCGAGAGCTTGACCCCAAGCCACTGACACAAGGACTAGTGACCAGCCGATTGACACCCGTGAGGACGACTAAGGTGCCTCCCGTTTAGCTGAAGCAGAGGCCAAAGCAGTGTGTTAGGGACAGTACCTCGCCCCTCAACTACCAGGACCCTCCTTTCCAGCGACACGGGTCTCCACGCACGGCAAACACGTGGGCAGTTTTCTCCCCACTTGAAAACTAGAAACAAGGTCTGTTCCAGCCTCTCGTGACGAGCCCCAAACTCCGTAGAGAGAAACCACAAGGGAGAAGGGAAGGGAAAAAGATCCAGCCAAGAGGAGAGGAGACGGAAAAGAGGATAGATCACTGGGGCTCCAGGATCGTGACACCCGTCTCACCAAGAAGATGATCCCCTGAAGGGCTAGGGTACCTCGGGATTGGCACACCCGTACTCACAAAAGTGAGCCCCCTGAGGGACTAGGCGTAGAGGATGTTATTGAGGACACATATGAAATCCAGGAATCCCTCTGGCTCTGCCTTCTTACTTTTCGTGCATTTGCTTTGGCTCTTTTAAAGGCTATGAGGTTTCGCAGAGTAGGATATCTACGAAAAATACCCCATGCTTTTTTCTGTTTTTTCAGTGCTTCATGACAGTCGCGATTCCACCATGGTTTCGTATATTTAAGAATTTTTCCTGATGTTCTAGGAATCAAAAGCATAGCTGCCTGAATAATAGTATTAGTAACAGCTTCCACAGCGTCATCGATATGCCGATCTTCTACCATTTGATCTCTGAGCTCTGCAATGGAAGAGAAGAGTTCCCAGTCTGCCCTGTCCAGTATAAACCGAGGGAGTCTCGACATGGGGTTTGCTCCTCTTCGTGCAAGAGATACAAAAATGGGGTAATGATCGCTGTTGTACAGGTCATTTCTGACACTAAAAGTGCAAAATGGCAACAGAGATGGTGAACAGATGGCAAGATCGAGAGCGTGGAATGTCCTTGAAGGCTCATGGAACTACGTATCTTGCCCATTATTTAGGAGACAAAGGCTGTGATCTTCGATCATCTGCTCAATTTGTCTTCCTCGGCAATTTGTATCTTTGCTACCCCAGAGTGGACTATGGCCGTTAAAATCTCCTATTATGATAAAAGGCTCAGGCAGCTGCTCGATTAGATTATTTAAATCTTGCTGATAAATGCGCTCATTTGGAGGCAAATACAAAGAAACAAATGAAACAACAATATCAAAATTTATTTGAGTAGCGACAACTTGGAGGGATGTCGTCAAAGGAAGTACATTCGAGGGATAATCCAGTGAGGAGAGGAGACCCACTCCTCCACTGGCACGCTCACCTGCAAGGTTATCCTTCCTTACGAAAGAAAACCTCCGAAATTTTCCATGGTGTTCCGGTTTCAGATTTGTTTCCTGTATAGCTAAGCACACAGGATGATACGCATTTATAATAGATTTGATGTCAAGCAAATTTCGGTGGAAACCGCGACAGTTCCATGACATGAGGCTGGCCATTATGAATGATTTTTGTTTTTTCTGTGCTGTTCTTTTGTTTTTCGTGGAAGTAGATGCCTGGGAACTTCTAGACCCTCTTCTACTTCCATAACGTCTGAATCCGCACATTCAGAAATCATCTCATCAAAAGAGCTATTGCTGTGACTTCTATTTTTATTGGATATTTTATGTGTAGTACATTTGGGCTTACTTTGAATAACTGTTTCTTTCTTGTGTACTATATGGGTTGCATTTTCTTTTTTCTTGTTGGATGTAGACGGATGGGTTTTATTTGGTAGGGTCTGTGTGCCTATTGATGTTTGGGTGGCGACTGTACGAGATGATTTTACAGCACTGGCGTATGATGTATTTGGTCGAAGCTGTGTGCTCTGGACTAATCTTCTGGCTTTGGCATATGAGATGTTCCTCGTAACCTTTGCAGTCTGCACTTCTTTTTCCAATTTCCATTTTGGGCAGAGGCGTGAAAATGCTGGGTGCTCACCCTTGCAATTTATACAAAGAGGCGCAGCGGTACAATTTTCAGAATCGTGGCCAATCTGTGAGCATCGGGCGCATGTAAGGTTGCCACGACAAGACGTCTTAGAATGGCCGAAACGCTGGCATTGGAAACATCGCATAGGGTTTGGAATATAAGGTCTTACAGGAATATTTAGATATCCGGCCTTAATATTCTTAGGCAGATCAGGCGTGTTGAAGGTAAGGATCACGTGTTTCGTGTCTATCAACTTACCTTCTTTACGCATCTTGATCCGCCTTACACCGCAGACATTTTGCTCGGATAGCTCAGAAGCGATCTCTTCAGAAACATACAGAAGGTCGAATTCTGAGATAACACCACGACAATAGTTCAGTGACTTATGGCGTGTTACAGTGACATTCGCTTGCCCAAGTTTAGTAATCTGAAGTAAAGAAACAGACTGGGTGGCTGAGGTTGTATCAATAAGCAAGTCTCCGGAGCGGAGACGCTTTATATTTCTCGGCTCACCAATACAAGACTGGATATATTTGTTTATTACGAAAGGAGACATCTTATGCATTTCGCCAGAAGGACTAGAGATGACTCGGAAACGGCGACTATTGTTATGATTTTTTTCATTTGAATCTGTACGTAATTTTTTTGCAGTAGACTTTTTAGAACTAGGTTGAGTGACTGGTTTAGCAGTAGACGTTTCAGAACTAGGTTGAGTGACTGGTTTAGCAGATGTTTCAGAACTAGGTTGAGTGACTGGTTTAGGACTAGAAGTTTCAGAACTAGGTTGAGTGACAGGAGTTATTTGAGTGACTTGAGTGACTGGAGTTACCTCGAAATCTTGTATTAAGTAGATATGAGAAGCCATAGTGAAAGCATAAAGATTCGGGTCCGACGGCCCCGCCCACCACGGAGCCCAACAAGGGAACACAGATTCCTGTGTTAGGGCTAGCCGGACCTATACGCAAACTGAAGCCCCACAGTCGGCTTTCCCGAAAGCAGGTACTCCCGAGAGCTTGACCCCAAGCCACTGACACAAGAACTAGTGACCAGCCGATTGACACCCGTGAGGACGACTAAGGTGCCTCCCGTTTAGCTGAAGCAGAGGCCAAACAGTGTGTTGGGGACAGTACCTCGCCCCTCAACTACCAGGACCCTCCTTTCCAGCGACACAGGTCTCCACGCACGGCAAACACGTGGGCAGTTTTCTCGCCACTCGAAGACTAGAGACAAGGGCTGTACCAGTCTTCCGTTACGAGCCCCAAACTCCGTAGAGAGAAACCACGAGGGAGAAGAGAAGGGAAAAAGTTCCAGCCAAGAGGAGAGGAGACGGAAAAGAGGATAGATCACTGGGGCTCCAGGATCGTGACACCCGTCTCACCAAGAAGATGATCCCCTGAAGGGCTAGGGTACCTCGGGATTGCCACACCCGTACTCACAAAAGTGAGCCCTCTGAGGGTTTTCCCAAAGTGGAATTTCAAAATTCTGTACTGCTTGGGGGTGCATATCAGAGAGGGAATGTTCCTCAATGACAGGGCGAACTCTTAAAGGAAAAGTAGGAACACAGGATGGACGTGTTTCAAATATTGTGTTACACTCATTATCAAGTAAGCACAGCTTATTGGGATGTTCAGGTTGGGATATAATATCAAAATATTGTAAAAGGGACAATTGCTCACGCCTCAGATAAAGTGATGGTTCGTTACAGTCAACATATAGGCTCTGTATAGGAGAAGTCCTGAAAGCTCCTGAACAAATCCGCAAACCTTGATGGTGAACAGGATACAGTTTTAACAAAACAGATGACCGAGCGAATCCATAAATAGCTGAGCCATAGTCCAGTCTAGAGCGGATAAGCGCTCTGTAAATGCGAAGCATGGAGCAACGCTTTGCACTCCAGGAGGTCTAGCTGATAAAGAGTGAGTGAGTGAGTGAGTGATTATGGCGCAAAAACCAGAGATGGTTATTACGCGCCAAACACAAGATGGGATGATTACAATTGATGACATTAAAATTCAATCAATAAAAACAAGTAGATAAATGTACCAAATCCAGAGGATGAAGTCATATAAACACAAGTTTAAAAGCACATATTAAAATTCAAGACACAGTCTTCAAAACAAATTACATTTGGTAATAAAAGCCAATCCCTTTTAAATAATAAAATAAATTACAATTCACCTCTCTTCCGATTAAACGGTCGAGAGGTAAGTCACAGCTATTAAAATATTTCTGGCGAAGACTATTAAAACATGGACACTCAATTAAAATATGACGAACAGATAAACAAACATTACAATTAATACAAACAGGCTCATTTTCTGCTTTGAGAAGATAGTTATGTGTGACTCGAGTGTGACCAATTCTGAGGCGAGTCAAAAGAACGTCCTCCTTACGATTTCCAACAATATCCCAATGCTCAATTCTAGGCTTGACGTTTCTCAACTTGTTGTGATGCTGAACATCCCAAAATTGCTGCCATTTTTTTCGGACCTTTCCCTTGATGACATTGCAGATATCTCTAAAAGGGATAAGGCGACTGGACAGTTCAACAGCAGATTTGGCTGCGATATCTGCAAGCTCATTTCCTTTTATTCCAGCATGTCCAGGAACCCAGCAGTACAGGACTTCATAACCTCGAATCGTTAAATTTATATGAATTTTGAGAACATCTACTACCACAGGATTCTGAGTTTTGGGAAAAGCTTCCAAAGATTTAAGAGCACTATACGAGTCTGTATAAACTATGAACTTCTTGTGGCAGAGCTTCGAGATGTACAAAAGAGCATAATATATTGCAGTTAGTTCAGATGTTAGGACTGAGCAAGCATGGTGTAGGCATCTGCCCTCAATGTAATCTTCAAATACGAAAGCCATCCCGACATGATCATTTGACTTTGATCCGTCTGTGTATATCGGATAATAACTGCTATATCTGTGCCTGTGCTCAGCGAAAAGCTCTCTGTAAACGATCTCGTTAGTGCTCGCCTTCACGTGATGTTTGAAAACATCAAGGAGCTGAATCCGTGAATTTTCCCAAGGTGGAATTTCAAAATCCTGTACTGCTTGGGAGTGCATATCAGAGAGGGAAAATTTCTCAATGACAGGGCGAACTCTTAAAGGAAAAGTAGGAACAGTGGTTGGACGTGTTTCAAATAGTGTGTTACATTCATTATCAAGTAAGCACAGCTTATTGGGATGTTCAGGTTGGGATAAAATATTAAAATATTGTAAAAGGGACAATTGCTCACGCCTCAGATAAAGTGATGCTTCGTTAGTCAACATATAGGCTGTGTACAGGAGAAGTCCTGAAAGCTCCTGAACAAATCCGAAAACCCTGATGGTGAACAGGATCCAGTTTTAACAAAACAGATGAGCGAGCGGATCCATAAACAGCTGAGCCATAGTCCAGTCTAGAACGGATCAGCGTTCTGTAAATGCGAAGCATGGAGCAACGCTCTGCACCCCAGGAGGTGTTCGCCAACACTTTTAAAATATTTAGTGTTTTGAGACACTTCTTTCTCAGGTTTAAAACATGAGAAAGGAAAGTCAATTTCTGGTCGAACGTCACTCCTAAAAATTTTACTTCGCGTGCAACTGGAATAATTGTATCATTTAGATATAACTCAGGTTCAGGATGGAGACAAAAGTAGTAGGTACAAAGGTCTACAAAAGTAGACACTTTTGTAGGAGACTTCCTACAAAAGTGCACGCACACAGTTTTCTGTTTCGAAAAAGTAAATCCCTGTTTGTCTGACCATTCTTGGATCTTATTCAGAGCCATCTGCAATTGCCTCTCTATGTATCTCATGTCTGCTCCTCGACAGCTAATCTGTAAATCATCTACATATAGTGATCCCAAGATGGTATGAGGAAGTTCTTTTAATAGAGAATTTATTTTTAAACTGAACAGTGTTACACTAAGCACACAGCCCTGAGGCACACCCTTTTCCTGTTGAATAGCATCCGAAAAAACAGAGCCTATCCTTATTTGAAAAGTTCTAGCGTTCAAGAAATTCTGAATGAAAATTAATAGGTTGCCGCGCAAGCCACTCTCGTGAAGATCCCGGAGTATACCGTATCTCCATGCCTTATCATAAGCTTTCTCAATGTCGAAGAATATTGAGACAAGGTGACTTCTTCTGACAAAGGCTTTTCGAATAGATGTCTCTAATAGAAGCATATTCTCTACGGTCGTTCTCCCCTTTCGAAAACCGCTCTGATAAGGCGATATAATATTATTCTTTTCCAAGAAGTAGACTAGGCGGCTGTTTACCATCTTTTCAAACAGTTTGCAAATACAACTGGTAAGGGCAATTGGCCGATAGTTCGAGGGATTCCTCGGGTCTTTCCCTGGCTTCGCAATAGGAATGACAACAGCTCTCCTCCATGCACTGGGAAATGTACGCTCCTTCCACACTCTATTGTAAAGTGTGAGAAGGGCACTCAGTGACTTATAGGACAGATGCTTTAGCATTTCATAATACACGCCATCCAGACCCGGACAAGACCTATGTGTCTGCAAAAAAGCTCTCCTTAATTCAACCATAGTAAAGTCGCTATTGTACGGCACAAAGTTGGAAGAGTTGAAAGCGATGGGATTTTTCTCAGAGCGTTGCTTGATAAAAAGAAATGCAGGTGAGTAATTTCGGCTGGAAGAAACGGCAGCAAATGTCTCACCAATTGTATTTGCAATTTCTTCTATGGAGCTAATCACTCGGCCATCTTTTTCCAGAAAGGAAAGTGAGTGGTCTTTATACATTCCGCATGCTTTTCGAACTCTTTCCCAAACCCGCTTACTAGGCGTAGAGGATGTTATTGAGGACACATATGAAATCCAGGAATCCCTCTGGCCCTGCCTTCTTACTTTCCGTGCATTTGCTTTGGCTCTTTTAAAGGCTATGAGGTTTCGCAGAGTAGGATATCTACGAAAAATACCCCATGCTTTTTTCTGTTTTTTCAGTGCTTCATGACAGTCGCGATTCCACCACCACGGTTTCGAATATTTTAGTGTTTTTCCTGATGTTTTAGGAATCGAAAGCATAGCTGCCTGAATAATAGTATTAGTAACAGCTTCCACAGCGTCATCGATATGCACATCTTCTACCATTTGCTCTGTGAGCTCTGCGGAGGAAGAGAAGAGTTCCCAGTCTGCCCTGTCCAGGATAAAACGAGGGACTCTGGACATGGGGTTTGCTCCTCTTCGTGCAAAAGACACAAAAATAGGATAATGATCGCTGTTGTACAGGTCATTTCTGACACTAAAAGTGCAAAATGGCAACAGAGATGGTGAACAGATGGCAAGATCGAGAGCGTGCAATGTCCTTGAAGCCTCATGGAAGTACGTATCTTGCCCATTATTTAGGAGACAAAGGCTGTGATCTTCGATCATCTGCTCAATTTGTCTTCCTCGGCAATTTGTATCTTTGCTACCCCAGAGTGGACTATGGCCGTTAAAATCTCCTATTATGATAAAAGGCTCAGGCAGCTGCTCTATTAGATTATTTAAATCTTGCTGATAAATGCGCTCATTTGGAGGCAAATACAAAGAAACAAATGAAACAACAATATCAAAATTTACTTGAGTAGCGACAACTTGGAGGGATGTCGTCAAAGGAAGTACATTTGAGGGATAATCCAGTGAGGAGAGGAGACCTACTCCTCCACTGGCACGCTCACCTGCAAGGTTATCCTTCCTGACGAAAGAAAACCTCCGAAGTTTTGCATGGTGTTCTGGTTTCAGATTTGTTTCCTGTATTGCTAAGCACACAGGATGGTACGCATTTATTATAGATTTGATGTCAAGCAAATTTCGGTGGAAACCGCGACAGTTCCATGACACGAGGGTGGCCATTATGAATGGTTTTTGTTTTTCCTGTGCTGTTCTTTTGTTTTTCGTGGAAGTAGATGCCTGGGAAATTCCAGACCCTCTTCCACTTCCATAAAGTCTGAATCCGCAGATTCAGAAATCATGTCATCAAGAGAGCTATTGCTGCGACTTCTATTTTTATTTGATATTTTTTGTGTGGCAGTTTTCGGCTTACTTTGAATAACTGTTTCTTTCTTTTGTACTATATGGGTTGCATTTTCTTTTTTCTTGTTGGATGTAGACGGTTGGGTTTTATTTGGTAGGGTCTGTGTGCCTATTGATGTTTGGGTGGCAACTGTACGATATGATTTAACAGCACTGGCGTATGATGAATTTGGTCGAAGCTGTGTGCTCTGGACTAGTCTTCTGGCTTCGGCGTAAGAGATGTTCCTAGTAACTTTTGTAGTCTGGATTTCTTTTTCCGATTTCCATTTTGGGCACAAGCGAGAAAATGCTGGGTGGTCACCCTTGCAATTTATACACAAAGGCGCAGCGGTACAATTATCAGAATCGTGGCCAATCTGTGAGCATCGGGCGCATGTGAGGCTGCCACGACAAGACGTCTTAGAATGGCCGAAACGCTGGCATTGGAAACATCGCATAGAGTTTGGAATATAAGGTCTTACAGGAATATTTAGATATCCGGCCTTAATATTCTTAGGCAGATCAGGCGTATTGAAGGTAAGGATCACGTGTTTCGTGTCTATCAACTTACCTTCTTTACGCATCTTGATCCGCCTTACACCGCAGACATTTTGTTCGGATAACTCAGAAGCGATCTCTTCTTCAGAAACATACAGAAGGTCGAATTCTTAGATTACACCACGACAATAATTCAGTGACTTATGGGGTGTTACAGTGACATTGGCTTGCCCAAGTTGAGTAATCTGAAGTAAAGAAGCAGACTGGGTGGCTGAGTTTGTATCAATAAGCAAGTCTCCGGAGCGGAGACGCTTTATGTTTCTCGGCTCACCAATACAAGACTGGATGTATTTGTTTATTACGAAAGGAGACATCTTATGGATTTCGCCAGAAGGACTAGAGATTACTAGGAAACGGGGACTATTGTTATGATTTTTTTTATTTGCATCTGTCCGTAATTTTTTTGCAGAATTTTCAGAACTAGGTTGAGCGACAGATTGAGTGACTGGTTTAGTAGGAGACGTTTCAGAACTAGGTTGAATGATTGGTTTATTAGTAGATGTTTCAGAACTAGGTTGAGTGACTGGTTTAGTAGGAGATGTTTCAGAACTAGGTTGAATGATTGGTTTAGTAGTAGATGTTTCAGAACTAGGTTGAGAGACTGGAGTGACTTCAAAGTTTTTTAATAAAAAAATATGTGTATTTGCCATATTGAAAATAGAAAAGATTCGGGTCCGACGGCCCCGCCCACCACGGAGCCCAACAAGGGAACACAGATTCCTGTGTTAGGGCTAGCCGGACCTATACGCAAACTGAAGCCCCACAGTCGGCTTTCCCAAAAGCAGGTACTCCCGAGAGCTTGACCCCAAGCCACTGACACAAGGACTAGTGACCAGCCGATTGACACCCGTGAGGACGACTAAGGTGCCTCCCGTTTAGCTGAAGCAGAGGCCAAAGTAGTGTGTTGGGGACAGTACCTCGCCCCTCAACTACCAGGACCCTCCTTTCCAGCGACACGGGTCTCCACGCACGGCAAACACGTGGGCAGTTTTCTCGCCACTCGAGAACTAGAGACAAGGTCTGTTCCAGTCTCTCGTGACGAGCCCCAAACTCCGTAGAGAGAAACCACGAGGGAGAAGGGAAGGGAAAAAGTACCAGCCAAGAGGAGAGGAGACGGAAAAGAGGATAGATCACTGGGGCTCCAGGATCGTGACACCCGTCTCACCAAGAAGATGATCCCCTGAAGGGCTAGGGTACCTCGGGATTGCCACACCCATACTCACAAAAGTGAGCCCCCTGAGGGCCTAGCTGATAAAGAATGATTTGAAACAATAATAATTATTTAACATAACTAATTTTTGTGCGTTATAGGTGCTCAAAGCTTTTATCTGACAGTTTCTTAGCCTAATGAATAAATAATTCAGTAATAAATAATATGAATGAAAAATTGAGTAACAAATATAATATTGCTACTGTGAACATAAAGAACCACTACATCATATTATTTAACCTAATTTCCTTATAATAAAGTTTGAAATTTTGTAACAAGTACTACAATGTGACATAGTAGCACAAATAATAAATATGGTTAATAAAAAAAGTGAATCTCCTGTATGTTTACAACATATTTATTTAAGACAGATTTGGTGTTTGTAATGAAATGCAATATGCCTGAAACACACAAATCAAAGCAAAATAAAAATGACACACGCTCGTATCATAAATACGGTTCTGTACAAATTAAAGACATGTTTTTGAAGCAAGCAAGGAAACAGCATCAAAAGTAATATTAATAAATTTCAGCAATTAAGAAACGAAATACTAAGCTAGCACTATTGTTACAGTAATTTCAAAACATTTTGAACATGAATTTAAATCATTAATAACATAAATATAGGTGTATACACTAGTATATTATTTACGGTATAGAAACAAAGGTTTATGAACGTTTCAGTCAATATACATGTTAAGCGCAAACATAAAGTAATATTATATGTGCATATAAAAAGTAAATTCAGGATTCTGCAAAAAATATAATTAATCAAGCTCACTTCAATTTCAATTACAATTACAATCGGCAAACTAAGGCATCATATACAAAAAGATTTAAAAGCTACAAAACAAGACATGTCTTTAATTTTTTTTCCATTGGTGATATTGCCGCCAAATATAGTTTCCGTATGCGTGATTTTAAACCAATCACAGCTCAGAAATACGTTGGAGCTTCCTACGTTTAACGATGTGTTGCTGAAATTGCAAGACAGGTGGGTGGTTCAGTGACTACACCTGGAGTCCGAAAGTTTTGTTTATGATATCAGTAGACAAATTCAATAAAAAAACAAAGGAAAAGGCCGAAAAAGGTGCATCACATCTATTCATCACAGAAGAATAAAAAGACTATGTCTCCAAGATAGAAAAATGTCATCAGCAGCCATCAGAAGTGATCTGAATAATGCTGGTGTTTCTGTTAGTTCAAGAACGATCAGGAAAAGATTAACAGATGTTGGACTGAGAGGTAGAATTCCACGAAAAAAGCCTTATCTTAGTTTTCAGCAAAGAAAAAAAAAAAAAAAAAAGACTACAGTGGGCAAAGGAATACATTAATTGGACAGATGATCAGTGGTCACAAGTCATATGAAGTGATGAAACTAAGATATCGTTATTCGGTAGTGACGGCCGAAAATATGTAAGACATAGAATAGAAGAGCTACATCCTGACTGCATTCAAGCAACTGTGAAGAACCCAGTTAGTGTTATGATTTGGTCATGCATGTCAGCAGATGGTATTGGTCGCCTTCTAAGCTCTTTTTTCGTTATTACATGATGCTAGGAAACAATTATAGTCTCAATTAGTTCCCTTTCATTTGATGGGCGCCTCTTTCGGCCAAGAGTTTTCAAACGGTGCCACAAATTTTCGATAGGATTGAGGTCAGGACTGTTTCTTGGCCATGACAACAATTTAATGCTCTTTGTACGAAACCACTCTTTCGATATTTTGGCCGTGTGGCAAGGAGCAGAATACTGCTGAAAAATAAACGAAGCATTGTTGAGAAGAAAATCTCCGATGGAAGCTAGATAAAAGTTTTGGTTATAGAATAGTGTCAATGTATTTTCTGGCATTCAGTGTTCCATCGATGACATCACTAATGGAACACTGAATGCACAGTATCTGACGCCCATCCAAAACATCACGAAGCTTACTCATTGTTGGTGACCATCTGCCAGTAACAACAAAAACACGACGGCGGTGCCGTAAATGTGCACAACAAAAGAAGGAATCCCGCACTAAAATAATGTGCACGATGTGTAATGTCGCATTGTGCATTGATTGTTTCAAACCATACCATTCGTAATTAAATTTTTATTACTAGAAAATCATTGGTTTTCTTCACAAAATTACTCATTGAAGACTACTGGGACACATATACCCCAGCGGTCAGGACTGATAGAACATATATATCCCGGTCCTAAATCAGTGTTCAAAATTTTTCTAAAAATATAACATCTTAATATTTAGCATTCTAGAGTGCCCTACTCATAGTTTATGTTATCAAAATTGTTCTGTTGTAAAAAAAAAACTCGTCGCGAAAGGGTTAAAGAAGTTGAATTCAGAAGAGGATTTTCCCATTCCTAAGATATGCAGTTAAGAAAAAGCAGTTGAGAAATAAAACTGCGAAAGTTACTGACATTTTGGCGGCTAGAAGTTGGTTAAGTATTAACAATATCTTGTGTCATGAAATGTAATTATTGTAAACTAATTATTGTAAAAACACACGAAATTGCATATAATGAACTGAGAAAAATAAGGTAACAATGTAGCAGAATAAGTATTCAGATGAAGCTAATAATTTTTTCTTTTTTAAAACTTATATATGCCGTGTGTATTATTACTTTAAATTCATTTTCACTTTTGATCCTTGATTGCGAATATTGACGTAAACAAGTCATGATTGTATGACCTATAAAACAGATGCAAGTTGCTTCTAGTCACTACAGTATATTATGCCATGACCTATCTTTATACGTGAATAACAAGGTACTGCTATATATAATATAATTTCTGTAAATCATTTGCACAAAAACATTCGTAACAGCACATAATGAATCGTCAAAATTGATATGCCATTAGTATAGTATCAGGTAGTCATAATTCTATGTGTTTAGGCCTCTCTAATTTTATAATAATCAAAGTACACAGTAACATGTAAACTTTATCTATGCTTGACTGTTGTTAAACTGAATGTAAATAAAAATATGTAGAGTAGAGATATGTATAAATAATATTATACAAAATACACATAGTCCCAAATATGCTCAAATAGTTTTAAATTATGTGTACGTAACTCACTGCATTAACTAAGTCGTGTTACGCATGGGGAAAAGGGTAAGTGAGTGAGTGAGTGATTATGGCGCAAAAACCAGACATGATTATGACGCGCCAAACACAAGATGGGATGATTGCAATTGATGACATTAAAATTCAATCAATAAAAACAAGTAGATAAATGTACCAAATCCAGAGGATGAAGTCATATAAACACAAGTTTAAAAGCACATATTAAAATTCAAGACACAGTGAACATCCACTATCACAGGATTCTGAGTGTTGGGAAAAGCTTCTAAGGATTTAAGAGCACTATACGAGTCTGTGTAAACAATGAACTTTTTGTGGCAGAGCTTTGAGATGTACAAAAGACCATAATATATTGCAGTTAGTTCAGATGTTAGGACTGAGAAAGCATGGTGCAGGCATCTGCCCTCTATGTACCGTATTTACGCGAATCTAATGCTCATCGTTTTTGGCCAAATGTAGTATTCAAAATTGGGGTGCGCATTAGATTCGATGGCGCATTAGATTCGAGTGCAAAGTTCGCCGATGACGTCAACCAAATTTCTCGACTACATTTACCGTTACATTTATCGTTGACACATTATTGCATAGAGGATACAAACTGCAGAGTAGGTTGTCACGAAATGGAGGGCAAACAGAGAATGACGCTACTTTCAAACGTAAAGTAATTCTTTATGCTGAAAAAAAATGGCAATAGAAAGGCAGGGAGAGAGTTAAACATAGCTGAGAGCAATGTTCGCTTGTGGCGGCAACAGAAATTGGCACTGTTTGCAACTAAAGCTAGTAGATAGAAATTCACTGGCCCTCGCAAAGGAAGACACCCTAAAATTAAAGAAAATGTTTTGGAATTTGTACGTGAAAGGAGGAAGAATCGACAACCTGTGACTAGTGACACCATAAGAAATAAAGCAAAAGAGGAGGCTGAAGTTCTTAGAATACCGAAACAAGAGTTTAAGGCTAGCCGTGGATGGGTGGATCGGTTTATGAAGCGGATGGGTTTATCTCTAAGACGCCGTACAACAATATGCCAAAAGGTTCCTGCAGATTATGAGGGAAAACTACTAACATTTCAGCGGTATGTCATCACACTTCGGAAGGAAAAGAATTTTTCAATGGGGAAAATTGGCAACGCTGACGAGACGGCAATTCGGTTTGATATGCCTCGTAACTACACCATTACGGAGAAGGGGACTAAGGAAGTTATCATCAAAACTTCGGGATGTGAAAAACAACGCGGCAGTGATGCTGGCAATAACAGTGATGCTGGCAATAACAGCAGACGGGTGCAAACTTCCCCCTTTCTTAATCTTCAAACGGAAAACATGCCCTAAAACCCCTAAGAATGAAAAGCTGTTCCCAGATGATGTCCTGATTCGAAACCAAGAGAAGGGGTGGATGACGGAATCATTAATGCTCGGATTGGCTCCGAAATGTATGGAAACGCCGTCCCGGTGGGCTCTCTAATCCACCATCAATGCTTTGTCTGGACGCATTTCGTGGTCATCTGACCGACGACGTAAAAAAGAAGATGCACAGCCTAGGCAGTGATCTTGTTATCATTCCTGGAGGGATGACGTCTGTGTTACAAACCCTGGACGTTAGTATAAATAAACCTTTTAAGGGGGACGTTCAGGCGGAGTACGAAAAATGGTTTTGTGAGCCAAACCGTGTATTGACCCCGAGAGGAAAAATTAAGCGTTCT
Source organism: Stegodyphus dumicola (assembly GCF_044657685.1). Taxonomy (NCBI): domain Eukaryota; kingdom Metazoa; phylum Arthropoda; class Arachnida; order Araneae; family Eresidae; genus Stegodyphus; species Stegodyphus dumicola. The sequence goes on along the minus strand of NC_140775.1, from coordinate 14,572,077 downwards.
GCACCGCACATTGTTGCACACTGGGTTTCTGCTGCCTGGAAAAGCATCGAAGCACCAATGATTGTGAAATCTTTCAAGAAATGCTGCATTTCAAATTCATTGAATGGCAGTGACGATGACGTGCTCTGGAGCGCCGAGAATGACGATGACGGTGAAGGAAAGAAGAAATGAATCTGCTTCTGACGAAGAGAACGGCGAGGATTCCAGTGATGAAAACATTAGTGAAAAAAGACGTTTACTATTAATCACTGATTGTAGAAACTGTTAGCTAGATAGAAATGTTACGATTTATTTCATGTTCATATTTTACTATAGATACCGTATATACGGTAGTGCTAATTAACAATGATTGTTTCACATGACAATAGCCCACTAAAAGGTTAATTCTATGTTCTGCTACTTTATGTATAAATCCATTGTTGTATAAAATATGGTATCTAAATTTAAATTGATGCGCATTACATTCGCCGAAAAACAATTTTTTTATTATTTAAAGTTTTAAAATGGGGATGCGCATTAGATTCCATGGCGCATTAGATTCGCATAAATACGGTAATTTTCAAATACAAAAGCCATCCCGACATGATCATTTGACTTTGATCCATCTGTGTATATCGGGTAATAACTGCTATATTTGTGCCTGTGCTCAGCGAAAAGTTGTCTGTAAACGATCTCGTTAGTGCTTGCCTTCACGTGATGTTTGAAAACATCAAGAAGCTGAATCCGTGAATTTTCCCAAGGTGGAATTTCAAAGTTCTGTGCTGCTTGGGGGCGCATATCAGAGAGGGAATGTTCCTCAATGACAGGGCGAACTCTTAAAGGAAAGGTAGGAACGCAGGATGGACGTGTTTCAAATAAAGTGTTACACACATTATCGAGTAAGTACAGCTTATTGGGATGGGGGTGAGTGAGTGAGTGATTATGGCGCAAAAACCAAAGATGATTATAACGCGCCAAACACAAGATGGGATGATTACAACTGATAACATTAAAATTGAATAAATAAAAACAAGTAGATAAATTTACCAAATCCAGAGGATGAAGTCATGTAAACAAAAGTTAAAAGCACACATTTAAATTCAAGACACAGTTTTCAAAACAAAATACATTTGGTAATAAAAGCCAGTTTCTTTTAAATAATAAAATAAATTACAATTGACCTCTCTTCCGATTAAACGGTCGAGAGTTAAGTCACAGCTATTAAAATATTTCTGGCGAAAACTATTAAAACATGGACACTCAATTAAAATATGACGAACAGATAAACAAACATTACAATTAAAACAAACAGGCTCATTTTCAGCTTTGAGAAGATAGTTATGTGTGACTCTAGTGTGACCAATTCTGAGGCGAGTCAAAAGAACGTCCTCCTTACGATTTCCAGTAAAATCCCAATGCTCAATTCTAGGCTTTACGTTTCTCAACTTGTTGTGATGCTGAACATCCCAAATTTGCTGCCATTTTTTTCAGACCTTTCCCTTGATGACACTGCAGATACCTCTAAAAGGGATAAGGCGACTGGACAGTTCAACAGCAGATTAGGCTGCGATATCTGCAAGCTCATTTCCTTTATTTCAGCATGTACAGGACTTCATAACCTCGAATCGTTAAATTTATATGAATTTTGAGAACATCCACTATCACAGGATTCTGAGTGTTGGGAAAAGCTTCTAAGGATTTAAGAGCACTATACGAGTCTGTGTAAACAATGAACTTTTTGTGGCAGAGCTTTGAGATGTACAAAAGACCATAATATATTGCAGTTAGTTCAGATGTTAGGACTGAGAAAGCATGGTGCAGGCATCTGCCCTCTATGTACCGTATTTACGCGAATCTAATGCTCATCGTTTTTGGCCAAATGTAGTATTCAAAATTGGGGTGCGCATTAGATTCGATGGCGCATTAGATTCGAGTGCAAAGTTCGCCGATGACGTCAACCAAATTTCTCGACTACATTTACCGTTACATTTATCGTTGACACATTATTGCATAGAGGATACAAACTGCAGAGTAGGTTGTCACGAAATGGAGGGCAAACAGAGAATGACGCTACTTTCAAACGTAAAGTAATTCTTTATGCTGAAAAAAAATGGCAATAGAAAGGCAGGGAGAGAGTTAAACATAGCTGAGAGCAATGTTCGCTTGTGGCGTCAACAGAAATTGGCACTGTTTGCAACTAAAGCTAGTAGATAGAAATTCACTGGCCCTCGCAAAGGAAGACACCCTAAAATTAAAGAAAATGTTTTGGAATTTGTACGTGAAAGGAGGAAGAATCGACAACCTGTGACTAGTGACACCATAAGAAATAAAGCAAAAGAGGAGGCTGAAGTTCTTAGAATACCGAAACAAGAGTTTAAGGCTAGCCGTGGATGGGTGGATCGGTTTATGAAGCGGATGGGTTTATCTCTAAGACGCCGTACAACAATATGCCAAAAGGTTCCTGCAGATTATGAGGGAAAACTACTAACATTTCAGCGGTATGTCATCACACTTCGGAAGGAAAAGAATTTTTCAATGGGGCAAATTGGCAACGCTGACGAGACGGCAATTCGGTTTGATATGCCTCGTAACTACACCATTACGGAGAAGGGGACTAAGGAAGTTATCATCAAAACTTCGGGATGTGAAAAACAACGCGGCAGTGATGCTGGCAATAACAGTGATGCTGGCAATAACAGCAGACGGGTGCAAACTTCCCCCTTTCTTAATCTTCAAACGGAAAACATGCCCTAAAACCCCTAAGAATGAAAAGCTGTTCCCAGATGATGTCCTGATTCGAAACCAAGAGAAGGGGTGGATGACGGAATCATTAATGCTCGGATTGGCTCCGAAATGTATGGAAACGCCGTCCCGGTGGGCTCTCTAATCCACCATCAATGCTTTGTCTGGACGCATTTCGTGGTCATCTGACCGACGACGTAAAAAAGAAGATGCACAGCCTAGGCAGTGATCTTGTTATCATTCCTGGAGGGATGACGTCTGTGTTACAAACCCTGGACGTTAGTATAAATAAACCTTTTAAGGGGGACGTTCAGGCGGAGTACGAAAAATGGTTTTGTGAGCCAAACCGTGTATTGACCCCGAGAGGAAAAATTAAGCGTTCTGCACCGCACATTGTTGCACACTGGGTTTCTGCTGCCTGGAAAAGCATCGAAGCACCAATGATTGTGAAATCTTTCAAGAAATGCTGCATTTCAAATTCATTGAATGGCAGTGACGATGACGTGCTCTGGAGCGCCGAGAATGACGATGACGGTGAAGGAAAGAAGAAATGAATCTGCTTCTGACGAAGAGAACGGCGAGGATTCCAGTGATGAAAACATTAGTGAAAAAAGACGTTTACTATTAATCACTGATTGTAGAAACTGTTAGCTAGATAGAAATGTTACGATTTATTTCATGTTCATATTTTACTATAGATACCGTATATACGGTAGTGCTAATTAACAATGATTGTTTCACATGACAATAGCCCACTAAAAGGTTAATTCTATGTTCTGCTACTTTATGTATAAATCCATTGTTGTATAAAATATGGTATCTAAATTTAAATTGATGCGCATTACATTCGCCGAAAAACAATTTTTTTATTATTTAAAGTTTTAAAATGGGGATGCGCATTAGATTCCATGGCGCATTAGATTCGCATAAATACGGTAATTTTCAAATACAAAAGCCATCCCGACATGATCATTTGACTTTGATCCATCTGTGTATATCGGGTAATAACTGCTATATTTGTGCCTGTGCTCAGCGAAAAGTTGTCTGTAAACGATCTCGTTAGTGCTTGCCTTCACGTGATGTTTGAAAACATCAAGAAGCTGAATCCGTGAATTTTCCCAAGGTGGAATTTCAAAGTTCTGTGCTGCTTGGGGGCGCATATCAGAGAGGGAATGTTCCTCAATGACAGGGCGAACTCTTAAAGGAAAGGTAGGAACGCAGGATGGACGTGTTTCAAATAAAGTGTTACACACATTATCGAGTAAGTACAGCTTATTGGGATGGGGGTGAGTGAGTGAGTGATTATGGCGCAAAAACCAAAGATGATTATAACGCGCCAAACACAAGATGGGATGATTACAACTGATAACATTAAAATTGAATAAATAAAAACAAGTAGATAAATTTACCAAATCCAGAGGATGAAGTCATGTAAACAAAAGTTAAAAGCACACATTTAAATTCAAGACACAGTTTTCAAAACAAAATACATTTGGTAATAAAAGCCAGTTTCTTTTAAATAATAAAATAAATTACAATTGACCTCTCTTCCGATTAAACGGTCGAGAGTTAAGTCACAGCTATTAAAATATTTCTGGCGAAAACTATTAAAACATGGACACTCAATTAAAATATGACGAACAGATAAACAAACATTACAATTAAAACAAACAGGCTCATTTTCAGCTTTGAGAAGATAGTTATGTGTGACTCTAGTGTGACCAATTCTGAGGCGAGTCAAAAGAACGTCCTCCTTACGATTTCCAGTAAAATCCCAATGCTCAATTCTAGGCTTTACGTTTCTCAACTTGTTGTGATGCTGAACATCCCAAATTTGCTGCCATTTTTTTCAGACCTTTCCCTTGATGACACTGCAGATACCTCTAAAAGGGATAAGGCGACTGGACAGTTCAACAGCAGATTAGGCTGCGATATCTGCAAGCTCATTTCCTTTATTTCAGCATGTACAGGACTTCATAACCTCGAATCGTTAAATTTATATGAATTTTGAGAACATCCACTATCACAGGATTCTGAGTGTTGGGAAAAGCTTCTAAGGATTTAAGAGCACTATACGAGTCTGTGTAAACAATGAACTTTTTGTGGCAGAGCTTTGAGATGTACAAAAGACCATAATATATTGCAGTTAGTTCAGATGTTAGGACTGAGAAAGCATGGTGCAGGCATCTGCCCTCTATGTACCGTATTTACGCGAATCTAATGCTCATCGTTTTTGGCCAAATGTAGTATTCAAAATTGGGGTGCGCATTAGATTCGATGGCGCATTAGATTCGAGTGCAAAGTTCGCCGATGACGTCAACCAAATTTCTCGACTACATTTACCGTTACATTTATCGTTGACACATTATTGCATAGAGGATACAAACTGCAGAGTAGGTTGTCACGAAATGGAGGGCAAACAGAGAATGACGCTACTTTCAAACGTAAAGTAATTCTTTATGCTGAAAAAAAATGGCAATAGAAAGGCAGGGAGAGAGTTAAACATAGCTGAGAGCAATGTTCGCTTGTGGCGTCAACAGAAATTGGCACTGTTTGCAACTAAAGCTAGTAGATAGAAATTCACTGGCCCTCGCAAAGGAAGACACCCTAAAATTAAAGAAAATGTTTTGGAATTTGTACGTGAAAGGAGGAAGAATCGACAACCTGTGACTAGTGACACCATAAGAAATAAAGCAAAAGAGGAGGCTGAAGTTCTTAGAATACCGAAACAAGAGTTTAAGGCTAGCCGTGGATGGGTGGATCGGTTTATGAAGCGGATGGGTTTATCTCTAAGACGCCGTACAACAATATGCCAAAAGGTTCCTGCAGATTATGAGGGAAAACTACTAACATTTCAGCGGTATGTCATCACACTTCGGAAGGAAAAGAATTTTTCAATGGGGCAAATTGGCAACGCTGACGAGACGGCAATTCGGTTTGATATGCCTCGTAACTACACCATTACGGAGAAGGGGACTAAGGAAGTTATCATCAAAACTTCGGGATGTGAAAAACAACGCGGCAGTGATGCTGGCAATAACAGTGATGCTGGCAATAACAGCAGACGGGTGCAAACTTCCCCCTTTCTTAATCTTCAAACGGAAAACATGCCCTAAAACCCCTAAGAATGAAAAGCTGTTCCCAGATGATGTCCTGATTCGAAACCAAGAGAAGGGGTGGATGACGGAATCATTAATGCTCGGATTGGCTCCGAAATGTATGGAAACGCCGTCCCGGTGGGCTCTCTAATCCACCATCAATGCTTTGTCTGGACGCATTTCGTGGTCATCTGACCGACGACGTAAAAAAGAAGATGCACAGCCTAGGCAGTGATCTTGTTATCATTCCTGGAGGGATGACGTCTGTGTTACAAACCCTGGACGTTAGTATAAATAAACCTTTTAAGGGGGACGTTCAGGCGGAGTACGAAAAATGGTTTTGTGAGCCAAACCGTGTATTGACCCCGAGAGGAAAAATTAAGCGTGCTGCACCGCACATTGTTGCACACTGGGTTTCTGCTGCCTGGAAAAGCATCGAAGCACCAATGATTGTGAAATCTTTCAAGAAATGCTGCATTTCAAATTCATTGAATGGCAGTGACGATGACGTGCTCTGGAGCGCCGAGAATGACGATGACGGTGAAGGAAAGAAGAAATGAATCTGCTTCTGACGAAGAGAACGGCGAGGATTCCAGTGATGAAAACATTAGTGAAAAAAGACGTTTACTATTAATCACTGATTGTAGAAACTGTTAGCTAGATAGAAATGTTACGATTTATTTCATGTTCATATTTTACTATAGATACCATATATACGGTAGTGCTAATTAACAATGATTGTTTCACATGACAATAGCCCACTAAAAGGTTAATTCTATGTTCTGCTACTTTATGTATAAATCCATTGTTGTATAAAATATGGTATCTAAATTTAAATTGATGCGCATTACATTCGCCGAAAAACAATTTTTTTATTATTTAAAGTTTTAAAATGGGGAAGCGCATTAGATTCCATGGCGCATTAGATTCGCATAAATACGGTAATTTTCAAATACAAAAGCCATCCCGACATGATCATTTGACTTTGATCCATCTGTGTATATCGGGTAATAACTGCTATATTTGTGCCTGTGCTCAGCGAAAAGTTGTCTGTAAACGATCTCGTTAGTGCTTGCCTTCACGTGATGTTTGAAAACATCAAGAAGCTGAATCCGTGAATTTTCCCAAGGTGGAATTTCAAAGTTCTGTGCTGCTTGGGGGCGCATATCAGAGAGGGAATGTTCCTCAATGACAGGGCGAACTCTTAAAGGAAAGGTAGGAACGCAGGATGGAAGTGTTTCAAATAAAGTGTTACACACATTATCGAGTAAGTACAGCTTATTGGGATGGGGGTGAGTGAGTGAGTGATTATGGCGCAAAAACCAAAGATGATTATAACGCGCCAAACACAAGATGGGATGATTACAACTGATAACATTAAAATTGAATAAATAAAAACAAGTAGATAAATTTACCAAATCCAGAGGATGAAGTCATGTAAACAGAAGTTAAAAGCACACATTTAAATTCAAGACACAGTTTTCAAAACAAAATACATTTGGTAATAAAAGCCAGTTTCTTTTAAATAGTAAAATAAATTACAATTGACCTCTCTTCCGATTAAACGGTCGAGAGGTAAATCACAGCTATTAAAATATTTCTGACGAAGACTGTTAAAACAGGGACACTCAATTAAAATATGACGAACAGATAGACAAACATTACAATATGAACAAACAGGTTCAATCTCAGCTTTTAAAAGGTACTTATGTGTCACTCTAGTGTGACCAATTCTGAGGCGAGTCAAAAGAGCTTCCTCCTTACGATTTCTAGTTAATTTCCAATGCTCAATTTTAGGCTTTACATGTCTTAACTTGTTTTGAAGCTGAACATCCCAAAGTTGCTGCCATTTTTTCCGCATCTTTCCCTTGATTACACAGCAGATGTCTCTAAAAGGAATAAGGCGAGTGGACGGTTCAACAGCATATTTGGCTGCGATGACTGCAAGCTCATTTCCCTTTATTCCTGCATGTCCAGGGACCAAGCACTACAGGACTTCATATCCTCGAATTGTTAAATTTCTATGAATTTTGAGAACATCCACTACCACAGGATTCTGCGTGTTGGGGAAAGCTTCCAAGGATTTCAGAGCACTATACGAGTCTGTATAAACTATAAATTTTTTGTGGCAGAGCTTTGAGATGTACAAAAGACCGTAATATATTGCAGTTAGTTCAGATGTTAGGACTGAGAAAGCATGGTGCAGGCATCGGCCCTCCATGTAATCTTGAAATACAAATGCCATGCCGACATGATCTTTTGACTTTGAACCATCTGTATAGACTAGAATATAACTGCTATATTTGTGCCTGTGCTCAGCGAAGAGTTGTCTGTAAATGATCTCGTTAGTGCTTGCCTTCGCATGATGCTTAAAAACATTAAGAAGCTGAATCCATACATTTTCCCAAGGTGGGATTTCAAAATTCTGTACTGCTTGGGGGCGCATATCACAGAGAGGGAAAGTTGCTCAATGATAGGGCGAAGTCTTAAAGGGAAAGTAGGAACACCGGATGGACGTGTTTCAAATAATGTGTTACACTCATTATCAAGTAAGCACAGCTTATTGGGATGTTCAGGTTGAGATAGAGTATTAAAATATATCAAAAGGGACAATTGCTCACGCCTCAGATAAAGTGATGGTTCGTTAGAGTCAACATATAGGCTCTGCGCAGGAGAAGTCCTTAAAGCTCCTGAACAAATCCGCAGACCTTGATGGTGAACAGGATCCAGTTTTAACAAAACAGATGACCGAGCGGATCCATAAACAGCTGAACCATAGTCCAGTCTAGAGCGGATAAGCGCTCTGTAAATGCGAAGCATGGAGCAACGCTCTGCACCCCAGGAGGTGTTCGCCAACACTTTTAAAATATTTAGTGGTTTAGACACTTCTTTCTCAGGTTTAAAACATGAGAAAGGAAAGTCAATTTTCGGTCGAACGTCACTCCTAAAAATTTTACTTTAGGCGCAACTGGAATAATTGTACCATTCAAATATAACTCAGGTTCAGGATGGAGACCACGCTTCCTACCACGCTTGAATGCGATGGGATTTATTTCAGAGTGCTGCTTCATAGAAAGAAATGCAGGTGTATAGTTTCTGCTGGAAGAAACGGAAGCAAATGTCTCACCAATAGTATTTGCAATTTCTTCTATGGAGCTAATCACTCGGCCATCTTTTTCCAAAAAGTAAAGTGAGTGGTCTTTATATATGCCGCATGCTTTTCGAACTCTTTCCCAAACCCGCTTACTAGGCGTGGAGGATGTTATTGACGACACATATGAAATCCAGGAATCCCTCTGGCTCTGCCTTCTTACTTTTCGTGCATTTGCTTTGGCTCTTTTAAAGGCTATGAGGTTTCGCAAAGTAGGATATCTACGAAAAATACCCCATGCTTTTTTCAGTGCTTCGTGACAGTCGCGATTCCACCATGGTTTTGAATATTTTAGTAGTTTTCCTGATGTTCTAGAAATGGAGAGCATAGCTGCCTGAATAATAGTATTAGTAACGGCTTCAACAGCATCATCGATATGCCCATCTTCTACCATTTGATCTCTGAGCTCTGCAATGGAAGAGAAGAGTTCCCAGTCTGCCCTATCCAGTATAAACCGAGGGAGTCTCGTCATGGGATTTGCTCCTCTTCGTGCAAGAGACACAAGAATGGGATAATGATCACTGTTGTAAAGATCTTTACCCACATTAAAAGTGCAAAAAGGCAACAGAGATGGTGAACAGATGGCAAGGTCGAGAGCATGGAATGTTTTTGAAGGCTCATGGAAGTAAATATCTTGCCCATTATTGAGAGACAAAGGCTCTGATCTTCGATCATCTGCTCAATTTGTCTTCCTCGGCAATTTGTATCTTTACTACCCCAGAGCGGACTATGGCCGTTAAAATCTCCTATTATGATGAAAGGCTCAGGCAGCTGCTCTAAAAGACCATTTAAATCTTGCTGATCAATATGCTCATTTGGAGGCAAATACAGAGAAACGACTGTAACAACAATATCAAAATTTGTTTGAGTAGCGACGACTTGGAGGGATGTCGTCAAAGAAAGCACATTTGAGGGATAATCCAGTGAGGTGAGGAGACCTACACCTCCACTGGCACGCTCACCTGCAATGTTATCTTTCCTGACGAAAGAAAACCTCCGAAGTTTTGCCTGTTGTTCTGGTTTTAGATTTGTTTCCTATATTGCGAAGCATACAGGATGATAAGCATTAATTATGGCTTTGATGTCGAGCAAATTTCGGTGGAAACCGCGACAGTTCCATGACATAAGGCTGGCCATTATGAATGGTTTTTGTTTTTTCTGTGCTGTTCTTTTGTTTTTCGTGAAAGTAGATGCCTGGGAACTTCTAGACCCTCTTCTACTTCCATAAAGTCTGAATCCGCAGATTCAGAAATCATCTCATCAAAAGAGCTATTGCTGTGACTTTATTGAGCTTTTATTGGATATTTTGTGTGTACTAGGTTTCGTCTTACTTTGAATAACTGTTTCTTTCTTTTGTACTATATGGGTTGCATTTTCTTTTTTCTTGTTGGATGAAGACGGTTGGGTTTTATTTGGTAGGGTCTGTGTGCCTATTGATGTTTGGGTGGCAACTGTACGAGATGATTTAACAGCACTGGCATATGATGTATTTGGTCGAAGCTGTGTGCTCTGGACTAATCTTCTGGCTTCGGCATATGAGATGTTCCTCGTAACCTTTGCAGTCAGCACTTCTTTTTCCAATTTCGATTTTGGGCAGAGGCGTGAAAATGCTGGGTGCTCACCCTTGCAGTTTATACAAAGAGGCGCAGCGGTACAATTTTCAGAATCGTGGCAAATCTGTGAGCATCGGGCGCATGTGAGGTTGCCACGACAAGACGTCTTAGAATGGCCGAAACGCTGGCATTGGAAACATCGCATAGGGTTTGGAATATAAGGTCTTACAGGAATATTTAGATATCCGGCCTTAATATTCTTAGGCAGATCAGGCGTATTGAAGGTAAGGATCACGTGTTTCGTGTCTATCAACTTACCTTCTTTACGCATCTTGATCCGCCTTACACCGCAGACATTTTGTTCGGAGAGCTCAGAAGCGATCTCTTCTTCAGAAACATACAGAAGGTCGAATTCTGAGATTACACCCCGACAATAGTTGAGTGACTTATGTGGTGTTACAGTCACATTCGCTTGCCCAAGTTTAGTTATCTGAAGTAAAGAAGCAGACTTGGCTGAGGTTGTATCAATAAGCAAGTCTCCGGAGCGGAGACGCTTTATATTTCTCGGCTCACCAATACAGGACTGGATGTATTTGTTTATTACGAAAGGAGACATCTTATGCATTTCGCCAGAAGGACTAGAGATGACTAGGAAACGGGGACTATTGTTATGATTTTTTTATTTGTATCTGTACGTAATTTTTTTGCAGTAGACTTTTCAGAACTGGGTTGAGGGAGTGGTTTAGTAGTAGACATTTCAGAAATAGGTTGAATGACTGGTTTAGCAGCAGATGTTTCAGAACTAGGTTGAGTGACTGGTTTAGGAGTAGAAGTTTCAGAACTAGGTTCAGTGACAGGAGTGATTTGAGTGACTTGAGTGACTGGAGTTACCTCGAAATCTTTTATTAAGTAGATATGAGAAGCCATAGTGAAAGAATAAAGATTCGGGTCCGACGGCCCCGCCCACCACGGAGCCCAACAAGGGAACACAGATTCCTGTGTTAGGGCTAGCCGGACCTATACGCAAACTGAAGCCCCACAGTCGGCTTTCCCGAAAGCAGGTACTCCCGAGAGCTTGACCCCAAGCCACTGACACAAGGACTAGTGACCAGCCGATTGACACCCGTGAGGACGACTAAGGTGCCTCCAGTTTAGCTGAAGCAGAGGCCAAAGCAGTGTGTTGGGAATAGTACCTCGCCCCTCAACTACCAGGACCCTCCTTTCCAGCGACACCGGTCTCCACGCACGGCAAACACGTGGGCAGTTTTCTCGCCACTCGAAAACTAGAAACAGGATCTGTTCCAGCCTCTCGTGACGAGCCCCAAACTCCGTAGAGAGAAACCACAAGGGAGAAGGGAAGGGAAAAAGTTCCAGCCAAGAGGAGAGGAGACGGAAAAGAGGATAGATCACTGGGGCTCCAGGATCGTGACACCCGTCTCATCAAGAACATGATCCCCTGAAGGGCTAGGGTACCTCGGGATTGGCACACCCGTACTCACAAAAGTGAGCCCCCTGAGGGCGCAAGAACAATCGAAATTAGGCATAACTTACTATCAAGCATTCTTCGTATTATGGAAGTTGGTGAAAATCTGGACAATTTTCAAAGGCTGACAGTTCTGTCATTTGATGAAATTAAAGTTGAAAAAACTATAGAATATGATTCAATCAATGATGAAATTGTTGGTCTTTTTCACAAATACAAATTGTACTGGCACATGGATTAAACAGTAAATAGAAACAGCCAGTTATTGTTTATTTTGATAAAAAAAAGACCCAAAAGATATTAAATATCATATCTACTTTGAATGATATAAATTACAAAGTTGTCGCATGTGTTAGTGATTGTGGAGGTCGGAACCTTGGTCTAGTTAAAGACCTTGGACTTACATACGAAAACCACAGTTTCATCCGCCAGGCATAGCTTGGAATATAGTATATTTTCCAGATGCTCCACATTTACTAAAACTTATATGTAACTGGTTACTGGACACTGGCTTTAATTTAGGAAATGGTTTAGAAAGTCTCTAGAAAACCGTTACATGTTTTAGTTGATGTGACTTCATCGGAATTAAATATATGCCATAAAATAAATAATTACCATAATACCTATGAAGGCAGTCAACGTCAAAACATTACAATGGCTGCACAGCTCTTATCACACAATATAGCAAGGGCCTTGCTTCATTTACAACCTGGCACAGATAAAGAACAGTATAAAAATACAGCATATTTCATCCAGCTTGTTAATGACTCTATACCATCCAGCTAAGGACATAACATCTCCAGCATTGAAATCAGGCTATGGCCATGATTTACTAACTCAAAATAAGTTCTTAAATTAATTTTATGACACAATTCAAAACATAAGATACCTTAAGAAGGCTAGATTACAAATATTTCAGAAAGGTGTTCAAATGTCAATAAGTGCACTAAAGTAAAAGAATTTGGTATGACATACATTTTAACATCAAAGCTGAATCAGGATGCACTGGAAACTTTATTTTTAAAAATTAGAAGTCGTGGAGGCCTTAATGATTATCCGTCTCCTCTTAATGCTTTATATCGGCTTCAAATGGTTATTTTCGGAAAAAATGCTGGTCTTGTGAATGTAAATACAAATACTGAAGACACAAACCAGGACGAATTTATTTTAGGATCTGCATTTAAATCAGAAAACATTGAAACTGAGGATGAAGGAGCAGAAGAATTACTATCACACAAATTAAATAGCATACCCGATTTCCACGAATCTAGTGAAACAGATACTACAAGTGAAACATCATCTCGAATAAATGAATCATCACCAGCGGCTGAAACATCTGCAGATGCTGTAATGTATGTAGCTGGATGGATTGCTAAAAAATTTAAAATCAAGTATCCTGATCTTGGGCAGATAACTGGCAGTAAACTAACAGACCATGACTATGCACCATCAGCTTGGATTGTTCATTTGTCCTATGGTGGCTTGACTATGCCAACACAAAATTTTAAACATAAAATTTTACGCTTAGAAATGCTGTTCAAGAAATTACGGAAGGATGAAATTCCTAAATGTAAAGATAAGGATACAATAAGAAAATTGGTTGAGCAGATGGAAGGAGAAGGATTACGAAGTTATGTAATTGAAGCATTTGTAAAGCAGAGAAGGTTCATTAGAAGGAAATATAAAAATATGATTGAAAATTATTTTTAAATGAAGCAAAAATTTAGGAAATGTACGATTTAAGAATATAGAATGTTTAAAAAATAAAGATGCAAAAATTATTGAAAAATATAAAATTTCATTTTCAGTCTGTACTTATAATTTGTAATGATTTGTATTATGAATGAATACTGTAACTTAAATATTTCATTTGTTATAGTTTAAAGATATGCATTCCATTATTATACAGTGCATCATGATATATTTCACACAAAATTTCATTTATAAGATTAAGATTCCATTTACTAAAATTTTGTTGAATATAGTGCTTACAATTTAGTATCAATTTTGAGTTTTTCTGAAACATTTTGTAGACTGATGGCCATATTCTTTAAATAGCATTAGCTTGTGACTGCGCCGCGATCCATCCAACATGCATCAACTGCGCAGATTTCAATCACAAGACAAAAGGCACAATCCCTTGTGGACACCCAGCGTACCACCCCAGCTGTCCAACCTGCCACAAGTACATCGAGAGGATTCGACGCAGCACCAACTACTAATCCTACCATTCCCCAACCAAGTCAGTCTTACCCAAATTCTGCACAAGCTTACAATCTCTCACTTCAGAGCTGCAGATCGTGTCACAATCTGCAACCAGGTCACTCCCCACCAGTTATATGCAATTTAACAGTCACAACTCCAGACAGCCTCCTCAAGTGCATTCAAATAAATTTGCAACGAGCAAAGGCGGCAACCATACAAGCAACAGATCAAACGATTCAAAACGATACCGACATCCTTCTCATTCAGGAGCCTTATTGCAAGAACGGCCAAGTAGCTTTCTTCCCGCTTTCCTGGCGAACAATCCAAGTGACCGAAAATACCCAAGCCCCACGAGCAGCCATCATAATATGCAACCCGATTTGGACTCCCGTAGTGGTAACAACAGAAAGAGACTGTGTCGCTATCCTCCTCGAAACTTCAGACATGAGTTTCATCCTCAGCTCCATCTACTCCTTCCCCGCGGACACCATCACAGAAGCAACTGCCGCAATGGACAGAATTCGTCTCAAATGCCCTTCCGCTCCCACCATCTTCAGCGGTGACTTTAATGCCCAGCACACAATCTGGGGCTATACCGACATCAATAGGAAAGGTCAAGAATTTGAAGACTACATAGCCGCCAACAACCTCCACCTTCACAATTCCATAGATGCCCCCCTACGTTTGACAACACCTACAACAAAGGATGGCCAGACCTGACCCTTACCAGCAACAATGCCAGCCACTTATTGCAAAACTGGGGGGTGTCAGACGATTGTAGCCTGTCGGATCACAAATACATCCACTTCAGTATCAGCACCAGCACCACCATCCCAATACTTAAACGCTACAGACTACCGAAAGCAAAAATCAAGACACTGAAAAGGCAACTTCACGACCTACTTAGCAGAGAACTTTCATCACTGCAGAGCTGCCACAACGCCGCAGACCTCGACCAGTACACAAACCATCTAACGCAGGAGCTACAAAAATGCTGTGACAGTACTCTCCAAATCCGCACAGCCAAGAAAATCCAAGGTCTTTCATGGTGGTCGAAGGACCTTCGCCAGCAACGCCAAAAATGCCGGGCACTAAGACGCCGCCTTACCAAAGCAGACACCCCAGAGGAACGCGCCTTCTTCCTAACACAGTTCAGAAAAGAGAGAGCTACATACAAACGAAGCATACTGACTGCAAAAATTACCACCTGGAAGAAATTCTGCAGCGAGAACTCTGATCCCTTCGGAATTCTCCACAAAATCTCAACAAGCAAAGTTTTTCGACCCCACCAAATCTACTTGGAGCAACAAACTGCCAACTCGAACACCAGCCTTACCTCAAACACTGCTGCAATTATCTTGAGCACCGTCTTTCCCTCAGATAACCCAGCTGATGATTCACCGGAACAAAAGCTTCTTAGAAACAACCACGCAGCACCGATGACCCAAGACGACATTCCCTTCACCAGGCAAGAAATCACACAAATCTATCGTACCCTGCCCAAGAAGAAAACACCAGGCCCTGACGGCCTAGACTATAGCATCCTCAAGGTCGCCTACAAATCACATCCCATCTTCTTTCTTCACTTCTTCAACAACCTTCTGAAACATGAGCTCTTCCCAAGCGCCTTTAAAACTGGTCATGTAGTCTTCTTCACTAAAAAGAACAAAGACCCCCAAAGCCCAAGCTCTCTCCGACCGATCTGCCTGTTGCCGGCTCTAGGGAAAGTCTACGAAAAACTAATAGTACAAAGACTCATCTTTCATCTGCAAGACAACCACATCCTAAGTAGCAGGCAGTTCGGCTTCCGCTCCGGCTTCTCCACACTGCATGCTCTGGAGGAAGTTCGACGGATAATTCATCATAACAAAGAACAACAGCTTCACACGGCCTTTGTCTCAATTGACCTTCAGAGTGCCTTTGACACCCTGTGGTGGCCGGCCATTAAACAAGCTCTCCGCTCATCTCGATGCCCCCGTAACATCTATGGCATATTTGACAGTTACCTCCAGAATCGTTTCCTCCTGGTCCCACACAACAACGGGACAACCATCAAACAGCAGGAGAGAGGATGCCCGCAAGGATCTTGCGCCGGCCCAGTGCTCTGGAATCTAACTTTCAACAGCATCATCTCCACCAACTGGCCACAGCATACACAACTAGTTGCCTATGCAGACGACGTTGCGTTCCTAATCCAGGGTCGCACCAGAAACGAATTGGAACACAGAAGCACTCAAATATTACAAAAATTCAGCTTCCTCTGTCAAGAACTCAACCATCTCCACTGCCAAATCAACCGCTCTTATCATTCCCAAGCCAGGCACCAACCCAAGCAGAAATCCATGTATCAAACTCCAACAGAAAAATCTAAAAATCGTCAAAGAGCTCAAGTATTTAGGCTTAATATGGGACAGAGGCCTTACATGGATCCCACATCTACAGCAACTCAAAATTAAGACACAAGCCATTGCACGCAAGGCCCGTCAATTTCAAGGTATAAATTGGGGACGAAACCCATATATTAACAAGATTTTGTACACGACAGTGATTGAACCCATAGTCCTGTACGCTGCCGCAATATGGGCGAAGCCGATGCAAAGCCGGAAACGTAAACAACTACAGACCATCCAAAGACCTTTCGCACTAATGATGTGCAAAGGTTTTCGCACCACAGCCACCTCTGCGGCCATCATCCTTGCAGGCATACCGCCACTATATCTTAGAGCCGAGCAAGAAGCTACAATAACCAGAGTCTTGCAACTACGCAAAGACGCCACCTTCCACGATACAACCCACAGTCCGACCTTATATGAAAACCCTCGCCTCACCCAACGCCCACACCCAGGCATTCAAGGAAGAAACTTCCGCATCACCATAGACAACACTAGCAATTCTAGTATTCCCAACGCTACGTACGTCTACTACACCGATGGATCCAAGATTGAAGACGGAGTTGGTAGCGCCTACATTTGCTACCACCAAAATGATGAACATACCAGTTGGAAGGCAGCACTTCGGCACTTCAATAGTGTGTTCCAGGCAGAAGCCTTGGCCATCCTCAACGCCACCAACGACATACTAAGTAACGGCTACCACCAAGCATGCATCTGTACAGACAGCCAATCTTCACTCCTCGCGATTCAAAACTTAAGCCACACCTCCCCAATTATCTCCGAAATCCAAAAGCTACTCTCTGTAAACCACCAGCAACGCATTCACCTCACCTGAGTCAAGGCGCATGCTGGTCTAGTTGGAAACGAGGCAGCAGACACCCTAGCCAAAGAAGCCGCCATCAGTTCTGAAGTTCAGCAAATCCGCATCCGTGCACCACCATCGCATCTAAAGAGGCTTCTCAAAGAAGACCTACTCAAAATATGGCAAGAGGAATGGAACGCGTGTGACACCGGACGACGGACCTACAATCTCCTACCCAAAGTCTCTCTATCACGCCTCATAGCTATACCCCAACTCACCCGGTTCATAACGGGACATGGCTCCTATCCAGCGTATTATTATAGGCACAACATCTCCACTACAGATGCTTGCGTGTGCGGCCAACTTGGATCACCAGACCACTATATCTACTCTTGCCCACTCACAGCAGACAACCACATTAAGCATCCCACTCCTCCTACAGACGCCTTTCAACGGTTCATTATTCAAAACAAACCTACAATCAATAAAATCTGTAAGGTCATTGACCAGCTCGCCGCTATGGGCCAAAATATATGCGACGCTGCATAATCCCACAACGTCCGCCACTAACAGAAGTCAACATGAATATCACCCTGTGCTGCTAACATGTCACCGCGCTCGGCATGCTCATATACTCAGCAACCTATGCGCTCCACAAATATATATTCGCCGGACCTCTACGTGTCCCCCATATCAATGTCCAGCAATCACATGTTATTCCCATCTTATGGACCCTCGTCTGTAAACACACCCCACAATGTACAGTATATGTGATCAATGAGGCCAAATATGTATCTGACATGTGGTATATGTGCATTATTATTTTTAAGTGTGCTTTATTTGTCATAAGTCTTCAGTGTTAATCAAGTGTATCACTCTCCCCCCTTTTTTTCCCCTCTGCGTGTGTGTTTTCTGTATATTTTCATGTTTTTGTGTTTTCATACATTTAGTACCTAGCTCTGAGCCCCTCACCTGTAAATCCGTCCCACAAGTCTCATACCTGTAATTATGTAATTAGTCAAGCAATGTTATTAAGTCGCCCCTGTTTGGCCATGTAAACTCCTGCACCCTTAATAAGCTCCCGGTGTGGACTCTTGAGGCCACAGGGAATTGTTGCCATTAGATAGTGGAAGGCGAGGGACACATGCCTGTTTATCTCTGGTAGCCACCAGGCGTCCCCGTCTTCCGTCACCTACCTACCTACCTACCTACCTACCTACTCTTGTACCTTATCAACTTAAGTGCCCTCATCCAAAAGCTGACAGCTGAAAAGGTTTATCAAAAGTGTTTGATTTCCTACATACAGCAGCAGCATATAGAATATGGATATAAGAATGGAACCTTAATCAACTCTTGCAGTTGTTGACATAATCAAGTTCGAGATAAATGTTCCAAAATTTTATTGCACTTGAGCTTATGATATATAAGTCAGATGTGCAAATGAATATGATAACTAAGATATGGGATTTAGACTTCCTCAGAAGACCAAAAGCATTTGTAACCTTAGGTATTTATTTTAGAGATAGTTCATTATATTTTCATTGAGATATCGATCATTTGACTGATATGGTGGTGGTGGTGGTGGTGGTGGTAGTAGATATATGGCGCAAAGCTCTAGAGGCCATATGCGCCAAACGCAGGGGTGAGTGAGTGAGTGAGAGATTATGGCGCAAAACCAAAGATGATTATAGTGCGCCAAACACGAGATGGGGTGAGTACAATTGATGAAATTAAAATACAATAAATAAAAACAAGTAGACAAATGTATCAAATCCAGAGGATGAAGTCATACAAGAACAAGTTAAAACCACGCATTTAAAATTTAAGATACAATCTTTAAAACAAATTACATAAGGTGATAAAAGCCAGTTTCTTTCAAATAATAAAATAAATTACAATTGACCTCTCTTCCGATTAAAGGGTCGAGAGGTAAGTCACAGCTATTAAAATATTTCTGGCGAAGACTATTAAAACATGGACACTCAATTAAAATATCACGAACAGATAAACAAACATTACAATTAAAACACACAGGCTCATTCTCAGCTTTTAAAAGGTAGTTATGTGTCACTCTAGTGTGACCAATACTGAGGCGAGTCAAAAGAACTTCCTCCTTACGATTTTTCGTTGATTCCCAATGCTTAATTCTAGGTTTTACTTGTCTTAACTTGTTTTGAAGCTGAACATCCCAAATTTGTTGCCATTTTTTTCGGACCTTTCCCTTGATGACACAGCAGATATCTCTAAAAGGGATAAGGCGACTAGACAGTTGAACAGTAGATTTGGCTGCGATATCTGCAAGCTCATTTCCCTTTATTCCAGCATGTCCAGGAACCCAGCAGTACTTCATATCCTCGAATCGTTAAGTTTATATGAATTTTGAGAACATCGAATACCACAGGATTCTGAGTGTTGGGAAAAGCTTCCAAAGGTTTTAGAGCACTATACGAGTCTGTATAAACTATGAACTTTTTGTGGCAGAGCTTCGAGATGTACAAAAGACCATAATATATTGCAGTTAATTCAGATGTTATGACTGAGCAAGCATGGTGCAGGCATCTGCCCTCAATGTAATCTTCAAATACAAAAGCCATCCCGACATGATCATTTGACTTTGATCCATCTGTGTAAATCGAATAATAACTGCTATATTTCTGCCTGTGCTCAGCAAAGAGTTGTCTGTAAACGATCTCGTTAATCCTCGCCTTCACGTGATGTTTGAAAACATCAAGAAGCTGAATCTGTGAATTTTCCCAAGGTGGAATTTCGAAATTCTGTACTGCTTGGGGGCGCATATCAGAGAGGGAATGTTCCTCAATGACAGGGCGAACTCTTAAAGGAAAGGTAGGAACGCAGGATGAACGCGTTTCAAATAAAACGTTACACGCATCATCGAGTAAGCACAGCTTATTGGGATGTTCAGGTTGGGATAGAATATTAAAATATTGCAAGAGGGACATTTGCTCACGCCTCAGATAAAGTGACGGTTCGTTACAGTCAACGTACAGGCTCTGGACGGGAGAGATCCTGAAAGCTCCTGAACAAATGCGCAGAGCTTCATGTTGAACAGGATCCAGTTTTAATAATACTGATGGCCGAGCGGATCCATAAACAACTGAGCAGTAGTCCAGTTTAGAGCGGACGATCGCTCTGTAAATGCGAAGCATGGAGCAACGCTCTGCACCCCAGGAGGTGTTCGCCAACACTTTTAAAATATTTAGTGTTCTTAGACACTTCTTTCTCAGGTTTAAACCATGAGAAAGGAAAGTCAATTTTCGGTCGAACGTCACTCCTAAAAATTTTACTTCGGGCGTAACTGGAATAATTGTACCATTCAGATATAACTCAGGCTCAGGATGGAGACCTCGCTTCCTACAAAAGTGAACACACACAGTTTTCTGTTTGGAAAAAGTAAATCCCTGTTTGTTTGACCATTCTTGGATCTTCTTCAGAGATATCTGCAATTGCCTCTGAACGTATCTCATGTCTGCTCCTCGACAGCTAATCTGCAGATCATCAACATATAGAGATCCCAAAATGATGGGAGGAAGTTCTTTTAGTACAGAGTTTATTTTTAAACTAAACAGGGTTACACTGAGCACACAGCCTTGAGGCACACCCTCTTCCTGTTCAAAAACATCCGAAAAAACAGAGCCAATTCTTACTTGAAAAGTTCTAGTGTTCAAGAAATTTTGAATGAAAATTGGTAGGTTGCCGCGCAAGCCACTCTCGTGAAGATCCCGGAGTATACCGTATCTCCATGCCTTATCATAAGCTTTTTCAATGTCGAAGAATATCGAGACAACGTGGCTTCTTCTTACAAATGCTTTTCGAATAGATGTCTCTAAGAGGAGCATGTTATCTACAGTTGTCCTTCCCTTTCAAAAACCGCTCTGATAATGCGATATAATATCATTCTTTTCCAAGAAGTAGACTAGGCGGCTGTTTAACATCTTTTCAAACAGTTTGCATACGCAACTCGTAAGGGCAATTGGCCGATAGTTCGATGGATTCCTTGGACCTTTTTCTGGCTTAGAAATAGGAATTACAACAGCTCTCCTCCACGCACTGGGAAAAATACGCTCCTTCCACACTCTATTGTAAAGAGTGAGGAGGGCAGTCAGTGACTTATAGGATAGATGTTTTAGCATTTCGTAATTCACGCCATCAAGACCCGGAGAAGCCCTATGTGTCTGCAATAAAGCTGTCTTTAATTCCAGCATAGTAAATGCTCTATTGTAAGGCTCAGATTTGGACGACTTGAATGAAATGGGATTTATTTCGGAATGCTGCTTCATAGAGAGAAATGCAGGTGAATAGTTTCTGCTGGAAGAAACGGCAGCAAATGTCTCACCGATAGTATTCGCAATTTCTTCTATGGAGCTAATCACTCGGCCATCTTTTTCCAAAAAGGAAAGTGAGTGGTCTTTATATATTCCGGATGCTTTTCGAACTCTTTCCCAAATACGCTTACTAGGCGTACAAGATGTAATTGATGACACATAGGAAATCCAAGAATTCCTTTGGCTCTGCCTCCTTACTTTTCGTGCGTTTGTTTTGGCTCTTTTAAATGCAATGAGGTTTCGCAGAGTAGGATATCTATGAAAAATACCCCATGCTTTTTCTGTTTTTTCTGTGCTTCATGACAATCGCGATTCCACCACGGTTTCGAATATTTCAGTATTTTTCCTGATGTTCTAGGAATGGAAAGCATAGCTGCCTCAATAATAGTATTTGTAACAGCTTCAACAGCATCATCGATATGCGCATCTTCTACCATTTCATCTGTGAGCTCTGCAATGGAAGAGAAGAGTTCCCAGTCTGCCCTGTCCAGTATAAACCGAGGGAGTCTCCACATGGGGTTTGCTCCTCTTCGTGCAAGAGACACAAAAATGGGATAATGATCGCCGTTGTAAAGATCATTACCGACACTAAAGGTGCAAAATGGCAACAGAGATGGTGAACAGATGGCAAGGTCGAGAGCGTGGAATGTCCTTGAAGGCTCATGGAAGTAAGTATCCTGCCCATTATTCAGGAGACAAAGGCTATGATCTTCAATCATTCGCTCAATTTGTCTTCCTCGGCAATTTGTATCTTTACTACCCCAGAGCGGACTATGGCCGTTAAAATCTCCTATTATGATGAAAGGCTCAGGCAGCTGCTCTATAAGACAATTTAAATCTTCCTGATCAATGTGCTCATTAGGAGGCAAATAAAGAGAAACAACTGAAACTACAATATGAAAATTTACTTGTATAGCGACAACTTGGAGGGATATCGTCAAAGGAAGGAAATTTGAGGGATAGTCGAGTGAGGTGAGAAGACCTACACCTCCACATGCACGTTCACCTGCAAGGTTATCTTTCCTGACGAAAGAAAACCTCCGAAGTTTTGCTGGTTGATCTGGTTTCAGATTTGTTTCCTGTACAGCCAATCACACAGGGTGATGAACTTTGACTATACTTTTGATGTCGAGAAAATTTTGGTGGAATCCGCGACAGTTCCAAGAGATCAGGGTAGCCATTATAATTCATGTTTGTTTTTTCTGTGTCGCTTTTTTGTTTTTCGTGGAAGTAGATGCTCGGGAAGATCTAGCGCCTCTTCTACTTCCATACCAGATACCATATCCTCAAATGAACTATTACTATTGCTTCTGTTTTTTGTTTCTATTTTTGAAGGCTCATTTTTGGATTTGCTCTGGATTGCTATTTCTTGTTTTTGTACTACATGAGTCGGAGTTTCCTTTTTCTGGCTTACATGCTTCTGGGTTTTATTTGGAGGAATCTGTGCATTTATCAATGTTTGAGTTGCAACGGTCAGTGTTACTTTAACGGCACTAGCATATGATCTATTTGGTTGAAGCTGTGTGCTTTGAATCAGCCTTCTGGCTTCTGCGTAGGAGATGTTTCTAGTGACTTTTGTCGTCTGTACTTCCTTTTCTGTTTTCCATTTCGGACAAGAACGAGAAAATGCCGGATGATCGCCTTTGAATTTACACACAATGCCGCAGCAGTGCAATTTTCACTATCGTGACCAACCGACGAGCATCGAGCACACGTCAGGCTGCCACGACAGGATGTTTTAGAGTGACCAAACCGCTGGCATCGGAAGCATCGCATTGGGTTGGGAATATACGGTCTTACGGGGCAGTTTACACACCCAGCTTTTATATTCTTTGGCAGATCAGGCGATTTGAAGGTCAGGATCACGTGTTTTGTGTCGATCAACTGACCTTCCTTACGCATCTTGATCCGCTTAGCAGCACAAACCTTTTGGTCAGCCAACTCAGAAACCAACTCTTCTTCTGAAACAAGCATAAGGTCGATTTCCGAGATCACACCTTTACAGAAGTTAAGTGTTTTGTGTGCTGACACAGTTATAGGTACTTGTCCAAAATTGGTTTGACTCAAAAGTGAAGCAGACTGGGTGGCCGAAACGGTATCTATAAGCAGGTCTCCAGAACGGAGACGCTTAATGTTCTTTGGCTCACCTATGCATGATTTAATGTATCTGCTTACTAGAAAAGGAGACATCTTTTGCAGTTCACCAGAAGGGCTAGAGACAACTAGAAAGCGCGGATTTTCAGTAGTTTCCTTTGCATTTGCATTTGCATCGGTACAGATCTTTTTGTTAATGGATTTGTCAATAATTCCTATTTCTTGTTTAGTTTCGTTTGAGTCAAGTTTTTTTAAGATAAAATGTAAAGCCATGTTTGAAAGAGATAAGATTCGGTTCCGACGGCCCCGCCCACCACGGTGCCCAACAAGGGAACACAGATTCCTGTGTTAAGGCTAGCCGGACTTATACGCAAACTGAAGCCCCACAGTCGGCTTTCCCGAAAGCAGGTACTTCCGAGAGCTTATCCCCAAGCCACTGACACAAGGACTAGTGACCAGCCGATTGTCTCCCGTGAGGACGACTAAGGTGCCTCCCGTTTAGTTGAAGCAAGAGTCCAAAGCAGTGTGTTGGGGACAGTACCTCGCCCCTCAACTACCAGGACCCTCCTTTCCAGCGACACGAGTCTCCACGCACGGCAAACACGTGGGCAGTTTTCTCGCCACTCGAAAAGTAGAGACAAGGGCTGTTCCAGTTCCTCGTGACGAGTCCCAAACTTCGAAGAGGGAAACCACAAGGGAGAAGTGAAGGGAAAAAGTTCCAGCCAAGAGGAGAGGAGACGGAAAAGAGGATAGATCACTGGGGCTCCAGGATCGTGACACCCGTCTCACCAAGAAGATGATCCCCTGAAGGGCTAGGGTACCTCGGGATTGCCACACCCGTACTAACAAAAGTGAGCCCCCTGAGGGGTTGACTGATATGGAATATTACAATGTCTTCTAATATAAATATAGTTTATTGTCTATTTACATTCTTTTGATGTGATGCTTTTAGTACAATTATGTAAACTGGATTATGGCATGGAGTATTTAAAGCTCTTTCATACAGTAGAGTATATCTTCCTCTAATATAATAAAATTATATGGCACGTATTATTAATTTTATAAATGTAAAATAAGTTTTATCATCTATATCAACTTGAAACGTGTCTGTATTTTCTTTCTCTCGAAAGTTAAATTTAGCATTTTATTTATAATCATTTTATGTTATATATATTTTTAGTTTTTTTTTTTTTTTTTTTTTTTTGCGTAGTTTTGTATCATAGCAAGATATGTTTACTTTCATGATATGTCCTGCGATTCATATATTATATTAGTTTACATTCGTATAAAATGTCCATTTCTTGTTTCTTTGAGTGATGTATTTGAATAGTATAATTTCTTTTGCATGCAATTAAGTAAACAATTCCGTTTTGTTAAATATTTTTCACACCTATATGTTTTTATACATATTAAGATCTTGCATTTTATTATATTAATTTACCTGCAAAATATACTTGCTACTATCTACGAATGTAATCATTATGTCTGTGGATATATTGTATACAGGTCATCATATTAAATAAACACGGCTCACAGGCTCACGGTTGGAAGAGATAAATGCCATCGGATTTCTCTCAGAGCGCTGCTGAATAGAAACAAATGCAGGTAAATATATAATGCTGGAAGAAACAGCAGCAAAAGTCTCACCAATAGTATTGGCAATTTCTTCTTTAGAGCTGATCAGTCGGCCATCTTTTTCCAAAAAGGAAAGTGAGGATACTCGCCCTTGCAATCCTTGCTCGTTTCAGAAGAGTTCGTTTCCGAGTTAGCTGACCAAATGGTTTGTTCTGTTAAGCGGATCAAGATGCGTAAGGAAGGTCAGTTGATCGACACAAAACACGTGATCCGGACCTTCAAATCGCCTGATCTGCCAAAGAATATAAAGGCTGCGTATCTGAACTGTCCCGTAAGACCATATATTACCAACCCAATGCGACGCTTCCAATGCCAGCGGTTTGGTCATTCTAAAACATCCTGTCGTGGCAACCTGACGTGTGCTCGATGCGCGTCGGTTGGTCACGATAGTGAAAATTGCACTGCTGCAGCATTGTGTGTAAATTGCAAGGGCGAGTATCCAGCATCTTTATATATTCCACATGCTTGTCTAACTCTTTCCAAACCCGCTTACTAAGCGTAGACCGATACCACTGCATCATCGATCTGCACATGTTTTACCATTTCCTCTGTGAGCTCTGCAACGGATGAGAAGAGTTCCCAGTCAGCTCTATCCAGCATAAACCGAGGGGATCTCGACATGGGTTTTGCTCCTCCTCGTACGAGATATACAGAAATTGGTTTATGATCGCAGTTATAAAGATCATTCTGCACACTGAAAGTGCAAAATGGCAACAGAGATTGTGAACAGATGACCAGATCGACGGCGTGAGATGTCCTTGTAAGTTCATGGAAGTATGTGCCCTGCCCATTATTGAGCAGACAAAGGAAATGATCTTGGATCATCTGCTCAATTTGGGAGGTCCAATTCCCTGTTTGGCAAGCTTTAGATTTACTGAGAGCAGGTTGTACCTTGATTTCAGCACATCTAGACTGCTATTAAGTATTGTTTTTCTGAATTCAAATGATGGGCATACCTAATGAGGATTATGGATAGGATTATGCGAACATGGCACTCTAAGATTTCTTAAGGCAAGAGGATTTCATTGAAAATCTCATTACTTAACTTTCTTAAGCCGGCGGTACAACTGCAGTACCACAAAATTTACTTGCCCTTAAGCCGGCTATGGTACAACTGCTGTACCAAGCTTTCCGTTCCCCCTTTTAGAGTAATTGTCATCTTTAGATTCTCTGGGTGGTCTAGTTTTCTCTTCAGAGCAGCCTCTGGCTATGTAATGTTTCCCACTTCTTATCTCTTTGGCTAGGTTTTGGCGAAGACCGTAGGTTTTGGCGTAGACCGTCTCGCGCCAGTGTGCTTGAGAAAAAAACAGATGCTATCTCTCTTTCAAACATTAGAGCTTTTTCTCGTGAATTCTGTGTAACTCGCGCTCTTATTCACTTCTTTATAATGGCACCTCGTTTCAAAGTCTCAGTCAGGACGAAATTAATAAGTTGCTAAGAGATTTAGAAGAGGAAACTTTTGCTGATACAGATTCGGACTGTTCAGATACAGAAGAAATATGTTTTAATCAATCTTTTAATGAAGATAAAGTTGCCGATAACTTCAAAAGCAACGCTAATAATTTATTTGAATGGAGACAGCCAAGTGAGCATGACAAAGCAAACATATTGACCTTTACTGGTAAACATGGCATAAAAACTGAATTTTCGGAAATTCATCTTGCTGTTGATTTTTTTAAGTTATACTTTTCAGATGAATTTTTAAAAATGCTAACCATAGAAACTAATCGATATGCTTCTCAAATCTTAGAGTTGCGGCCAGATATAAGCGGAAAAAGAAAACATGAAACCGACTGGACGCCAATTACATCTGATGAGCTTCAGAAATTTTTTGGATTAGTCTTACTGATGGGACATGTTGAAAAGGACAGCATTCGAGATTATTGGTCCACGGATGATTTAATTGACACATCAATTTTTCGTAAAGTAATGTCAAGAGGCAGATTTTTAATGATTTTAAAATTTTTGCATTTTGAAAACAATAAGGAAAAACCCGATAAAATTATGAATTATGACAGATTGTGGAAAATTCGAAAAGTTTTTGATAATTTAAAAGCAGCGTATAAACAGATTTACAGCCCCGCAGAAGAACTCGCGATAGACGAAATTATTGTCAAATTTAAAGGGCGAGTAATATTTAGACAATATATCCCAAAGAAACGCAAGCAGTGGGGTATAAAATTATACAAGATCGCTGATAAGGAAGGGTGCACCTACGATATGGAAGTTTACCTTCGGAAAGATAAATCTAAGGATCCCAACTTCTCAGCGTCTTATAATGTCGTTAAAGAAATGAGTGGGACTATTAGAGACAAAGGCCATAAATTATTTATGGACAATTTTTTTTTCCTCGCCAGAACTTTTCGTTTATTTATTAAATGAAAATAAAATAAATTCATGTGGAACTATTCGTCCGAATAGGAAGCATTTCCCAAAAGATGTAAGCAAATGAAAATTAAATAGAGTAGAAACCACTGTGCGTTTCACAAATGGGATGACAGCTCTACGCTGGAAAGATAAGCGTGACGTTTTCATGCTGTCAAATATGCACAATCCAATGATTATAGCCCAGGGCTTCTTAAACTTTTGTCATTCACGACCCCATTTATGATTGCGAGTTTCTTTACGACCCCATACAAATATAAAAGAAAAATAAATTAATATTTTTTGATGATTTATTTATTAGGTAACAATATACATATACATATGAAAATATATAAGTTTAGAATTTGTTTTGAAACATACAAAAATCTAAAATTAAAAACTGCACAAAAAATTATAAAATTGTATTTATTATAGTTTCAAAAATAAAAGTGGATTCTGACCGTTTAATTCTCTCGAATATATTCAAGTAGTTGCGTGGTAAGTATTAAATTAAAGTAAACGTAAAAAATTTAATGAGATGGATGTGCCTGTTTTTTATTGCATAACAAATCAAATCTTGGTGGAATGTTTGAAACTGCTGGATGTAAGACCTCTTCAACATTTTTTAACGCTGAACGATATTGGGATTTAATATGTGTTAAAGCTGAGAAAGTAACTTCACATAAATATGTGGTGTTGAATGGCAGAAGGACATTTAACGCCATATCAGCGATTGTGGGAAATTCAGTTCTAGTTCCGATCCAGAATTCAGTCAAGGGCTTTTTTTGAAATTGTAGTTTTAAGTTTGAGTCACTCGAAAGCTCAGCAAATTCCTTTTGAGCTTTAAGTGGCAGGTGATCAATCTCACTTAAGCCAATCCAAAACGGCTTTTAAATCCAAACTATTTTTTGGAAATCAATATTTAATTTAAAATATGTCCGGAACTGTATTTCTAGCGCTTTTAAGTGATCTAGAATAATTTTTGCAATAAAAGTTTTACAATGAATTTTCTCGATTACAAAATTGTCAACACTGGAAAACATTTCGAACGAATTTTTTTTTACCCTACTTTTCCAAATGTTGATCTTTTTAAAACTTTCAATTTTATCATTTGAAGTAAATATATCGCAATATTTTCCTTGAAGAGACAAGTTGAGATCGTTTAACTTCTCAAAAATATCTGACAAATAACACAGCTTGGATAGCCATAAGTCATTTTGAAAAAAATCAGCAAGTTCACATTTTCGTTCGGTTAAAAATATTTCGATCTCGTCCTTTAATAACAATAATCTTCTTAAACTTTGACCTCTTGACAACCATCTTACTTCTGCATGTAATAACAAAGTTGTGTAGTTGGAATCCGTATCCTTAGAGATTTGAAAATAAGCGACTGTTAAGGGCGTGGCTCTTAATAAAATTTATGATCTTAACAGCATCCTGAAGCACATCGTTCAATTCTGGTGCTAATTTTTTTGCTGCAAGAGCCTCTCGGTGAATAAGGCAGTGAGTAAAAGTAATATGATCATAATGAGCAGCTTGAAAAAATGATTTAAAACCAATATTTTTGCCCGTTATCGCTCTTGCACCATCTGTGCATATTCCACAGCAATTTTTCCATTCTAAACCTTCTGCTTTTAAAAATTCGTCAACTTTACAATATATGTCTTTCCCTGTAGTATGGTCTTCCATAGGACGACAAAATAACAATTCTTCCTCCACGCTTTCTTTATAAACGTACCTGACATATACTAACAACTGAGCCAATTTAGTAATATCAGTTGTTTCGTCCAACTGAATTGAAAATTTTGGGCTTTCTTTAATTCTTGTAATAAGTGGTATTAATTGATCCTTGTTAATATCAGAAATTCTATTCGAGACAGTGTCGTTCGACAAAGGAATTTTTCGAATATCATCGCCATATTTTCTTCCATGTAGTATTTCTACCATTTTAATAGCAGCAGGTAACACAAGATCTTCTCCAATGGTGAACGGCTTTTTATTTTTAGCAATACAGTATGAAACTTCATATGACGCTAGTAAATATTTTTCATTAACAGTTATAAGTTTTTCAAAGATTTTCTTTTCTTTATTTAAAGATTTCAACAGTCTTTCAAAATATTCTTTTGGTTTATTGACATACGAAACATGCTTTGATTCAAGATGTCTTTTTAATTTTGATGGTTTCATACTCTCCGAAGCCAATAATTCATTGCAGATCAAAGAGGTTGTTCATTACCCTCACAATTTTGAAATGTAAAGCCAAATTGAAGAAAAGACTCATCATATTTTCTTTTTCGCACATTAGATGCCTGTTTTCCAATACTTTGTCCTGCCTGAGAAGAGTTTGTAGCATTATCATCTGCGTCATTACCATTCTTCTTTAAGTTCAGCCATTTATCCATGGCTAAAAATTATTTTGATCCTAAAATAAAATATATATATAAAAATAACATATTGCAGATAATAATTGATTTATTAATTACCGAATAAATAAAAAGAAAAACTAAAATCTTGATACGGGGGACACTGACAATTGACCACACTAGAAGAGCGTCAACACTCCACTAATTCACATTACAGTCAGTGTAGGCTAGTTTACACAAGCGTTTTAGTCAATGCGAGTTACGGAATGTTATGAAAATTTGCTTAAAAAGCATAAAATTCACAAATTTTTCAACGGGTTTTACAAGTATTTATGCGCGCTTTTTTATAAGAGCCCCACAGACCAGTTTGGTTAATGCGTATTTGCCAGCGCGTGTATTGAATCATTGTTTAGCTGCAGGTTCCACGTGTGTACGCGCGCGCATTCCTCCCTTGTGGGAAGTCAGCGGCGCGCGGTTTATTCAACATGTATGATACCGACAAACGCACTAACAATATATAGCCACAGTATAACAATAGCGATCATCGATCGTTTACTGCTGTCGGTGGAGATAGCTCAAAACCTTCAACAAATGCGCGTGTCTAAGCGCTGCAAGTCCACTGTATTCCGCCAACTCTAGTGATGTTATAAAATGGTATATATATATTATATATAAATATTTGACATTAAAATCTCTCGCGACCCCAAATGAGGTCGCGACCCATAGTTTAAGAAGCCCTGTTATAGCCGATGAGCAGACAAAGCCCGAGATCATAACATGTTACAACAAAAATATGGGCTATGTTGATTTAAGCGATCGCACGGCCAATAGTTATACTTTTGGCAGAAGAACTTTGAAGTGGACGAAAAAACTATTTTTTCATCTACTTGACCTAACAGTGCTAATCGCGTACATTCTAAGCAAAATAAGTAATATCCAAAAGAATCACAAAGTTTTTCGCATGAATTTGATTAGAGAGCTGATTCACTATTCTGATCTACAAGCTCATACGCTGTCTCCATCAAGTCGAAAAAAACAATGCAAGTATCTATGCTCCCATTTCCCTTTTGATACAAAGAAAAGACGAAGATGTGCTGTTTGTTCTGCAAAAGGTTTACAGCGGAGATCAACTGTCATATGTAAAGCATGTGATGTAGCACTCTGCATAAACTGTTTTGAAGCTTATCACACGTCATTTCAGAAAAACAGTTAAAAAAAACAGCAATAGTTAATTAAATGAAAGCACCTTCCTATAACAGCAAAACAAAACAAAAAATTATTAATCTTACATCAGAAAACAAAATCAGAATTTAATAGAGCATGTCTCTATTAAAGGCCTTTTTATAAAGGCCAAAAATTGGAAAAAAAAAAAAAAAGAAATTACACTCAGATGATCACAACGAACGTAACATTGAATATATAACTCTGAATTTTTCATGTGAAAACAACTCGGTTTAGATACCGGTGAATGAGCTATCTGTATGATCCTTTTCGTAGTTTTCCCGTTAAAAACGTGAACGTGAGCCAGTTCTGTCAGTCTTTCACGAAACATCACTTTTCAGCAAATTGTACTATTATACTTAATTAAATAATCCGTTTGACGTTTAAGCTTCTTCCCTTACGACAGTAAATATGGGATTTAGTTACATCGCTACACTCAGTTGTTATGTAGATAAAACTATTGACGATTTCGTTTGGTAACAGATAGTTCAATATAGGTTCAACACAAGCGAATAAACAGGCTCCATAGGATTCGCCCCCCCCCCATGTGTAACGTGTTTATAAACCGCTTTCTCTCCAAATGTTTTCGACTAAGGTTATATTAATTAATTCAGAAAAGCAACTCGAGGGCTATCTCTCTATGGGTAGAGATGTTATCGTGGAAGACTTTCTAAGGGAAACTCTCTCGCATTCAAATTATACATTAAGAAAGAATCTCTCTTGTTCGTCTGGATTTTAATCAAGGTTGAACTACCAGTGTTTAGTGATTTTACTGCTCTTTCATCTGGTGGATTCCTCCACGAAGGCATTCATATTTTGAGGCAACTTATAAGATATTTTCTCCCTCCTTTCTGCATGCCTTCGTGGTGTAACGGTTAGCAGACTTTTCGAGTATTTCGAGAGATCCAGATTCCTGTCCCGACGAAAGCATTGCACATTTTTTCATGTCTTCTGCTTCAAAAAATAACCTAATGACTCTATAGTGATGTACGAACTAAAAGGTGATGGATGGTGATTCCTCACCACCGCGATTTAGCTATTGGGTCTCCTAATCACCTGTCGCCCTTTAAAAGGCAAGTATATAAGGTATTTTCTAACTCCTTCCAGTATGCCTTCGCGGTGTAATGGTTAGCACACTCGGCGCATATTTCGAGAGGTCCGGGTTCGAGTCCCGAGGAGGGCATTGCTCATTTTTCACGTCTCCAGTATCAAAATAACCTAATGACTCTAAAAATTAATCTTAGCTTGCTTTAACAATCTCGAGTAAGCAATAAGCATTTCTTTGTTATAATAAACTCCATAAAATAAATAAAAAGGTTTTTCACTTGGCTAATAACATTTGCTAAAAATGCATATATTTTTATATTATGCTTCAAATATCAGCGATCTTGCACTCTGTTCGAGATTTAATGTTTTTAAAGCTCCTTTTACAAAGTAGGCAAAACTACTTTTTTAGTGCCTGCTTTACACTTGAGGCTTAAATCTAATAAGATGTTACTTTGGCCTTTCTTGCTGCCGAGGTCATAAAACTGTTCAGTAACGTTAACTCCGTTCGAACTTCTACTATTATGCATGCAACTTTCTCTCATTTATCCTTTTGTGATTTTCATTCATTCTTAAGTAAATAAAATGGAAAAATCCACATGTAACCAACCTGTTCTCTGGGATTTGATTTGCATTATTTGGTTCGTTCACTGGATTACACCGAAGCACTCGACAGCTATCTGCTATAGCTCAGTAACGCTGGCTTATACCGACGTTACGACAAAAACCATGAAAGCGCCCATGAAGCCTGTGATTCTCGCTGTGATTCGAACCCGAGAAAACTACCAGTGTTCAGCCACTTTAGCGCTCTCCGCAGGTGGGCCCGTAAAAAATAGACCAAGAAAAATCATTGAAATAACAGATTTAATGTTCTAACCTATGTTTATCATTCGGCAATACATAAATTAAAAATTTTAGGTGATTGTGAATAAACTATATTGCAGTTTTCTCCAATGTTTCATATTACAGTTTTACATAAATTTTTCAATGTTTCATTTTACGATTTTACATGGAATTGCAGCACTATGGAATTATTTCTCGTGCATTTATTTCGCTCCGTTCATCATTCTGATTCTTTATTCTGCCAAAGAGAAGATTTCACACTTAAAAAAAAAAAAAAAAAAAAAAAAAAGAAGAAGACACATAAGGGGATATTTGTCGGAAACAATTTTCTTAATTTTGCTTTGAAAATATTCCTGGGTAATCGTTTTGATCACTGAAAGAAATATGAAAAACATATTTCCTACACTGTAAATGTCAATACCCTGCATGCCCTTATTCTTTTGAAAGTATGAAAGATTAATCTTTTTAAATTAAATTAGAAAATTTATTATGTTTATTTATTTTGTATTTATTATTTTATTATGTATATGTATATCCATTTCATTTAAAATCAAGGAAAAATCAAGCTTTGGATATAACGATGGTTTTGAACGAAATCCTCCTACTAAAGAAAATTGACGTAGAATTCTTTATACACATTTAAAACTGTTCCGAAAAATATTTTTGATAAATTTATATTTTCTAAAATTTTAAATCATACATTAAAATTCTACTCAACACATATTAAAAAGAAGTCTAAAAGTGCTTTCTCTCTCTCTCTTTCTACGGATACCACGAAAATGCAAAGATTTAAGAAATTATCTCTTCAGACTTCACTTCACATTGCAGCTATAAAATGGATTGCATATATGGGTATTCGGAGAATTTTTTAACTGCTAACATAAACAAAATCCAGTTTTATAAAGAAAATTCTCTCTACAGATATACCTCCTTTGCCCGATAGTCCGAAGTAATATTTGTTAAAATTATATAATCAAACGCAACTAATATATCTCTGATTATCTTTTTTATACTACAGTAACGTAATTATGAAAAAAAAGTTTTAAAGCTTTATTGGTATAAGTTAATCTCAAAATCTAGTAATGAATCATATTCTAAACATCTAACAGTAATGAATATTATTAATAAATTCATTATTATTATCTCATTAAATTATTCATTACTGTTATTTTATTAATGAAAATAAATTATCAAATATCGCATTTCGACCTGCAGACATACAAAGCTAGTTCATATTTGTTTTATTTTGTCATATTCTGTTCTCTTTTCCTAATTTCTCGTAAAAACAAAGAATTCACATAAAATTCACAAATTATTACCGAGATTGATCAGAATTAGTAAATGTTATATAAACATTGTATACATTTTGCTCTTAATAAATAAATGCAGTTTAGTTTAAATTAAATCAAAATAAACCTCGAAAAAGTCGCAAATATGGTAAACTATTCCAAACTATTGTCCAGCGTGCGACAAACATGTAAATTTTACTGCTTCTATGGAGGGGACAAATGACCACCCTAATGACTTTTCTCATTAGGGAACAGTAAAGGAGGGGGAAACAGTTTTCTGGATCGCGTCGTCCTAAAGGTTATATTATGAGAATTTAAGGCCGGTTTTAGAAGGTTAAAGGCACTCGTGAGGAGTTAGATGTACAAATTAATATTCTTTCAATTGAACGAAATATGATTTTAAATAGGGAAGTTCAGGTCGCAAACGAAATATGATTCTAAATACGGAAGTTCAGGTTCCTCAATTTACGATGAGCTTGATGCATTTCTTGCAAGACTCACAGCAAAGAAAGTTTTCTTAGAAGCGAAATACTCCGTAACAATAATGCCTTGGTCCTTGGCACGGAGCGTCCCGCCCTCCACAGCCTCAAATCCCGGCTATTCATATGAGAAGCAGTAAGAACTGGAAGACCCAGGTGTCTTTTGTAAGAGAGATTGTCGCGAATCTCAAGAGCACTCTCACTAGACCTTATTTAAAAATTTTTGTACAGACAAAACTGGAGTTCATTCGCTGGATGAAGCAAGCCGGCATCCAGTTCAAAACTTTTGATCTTAAGCAGGACCGGCCAGTCAAAATTGTCAACAGAGGCCTCCCTGTTGAAATGGACGTCAAGGACGTAAGGGAGGAAATCGTATTTGTAAATATTACTATATTTGTAAATTGTACTTATGTTGAAATTAAAACAATATATATTACAATACTATTTTTGCGTTCTATGAAAATTTGTGTTGCTCCATATAGACCAAATTTTTAATCAAGAATCTCCCCCCCCCCGGATTAATGGTGCCCCCTTTACCAGTGTTAAAATCTGGTCACCTTAATATATGCATAACAAAATTTTAGAACCTCTTGAAAATTGACAGTACAAAATATTTTCAACATCACATCCATTGTTTAACGCTCCTGATCGATATCTGAAACAACTGGATTTAATTCATTAGCGACAAAATTTTAAACACTTACTTTGCACCGGCAATGAAAATAACATAGTCATTCTCTTCATGCCGTGGCAGCCAAAGAATGCAGCTTGCAAACATTTCATTCCAAAAGGTAACTGTATCTTCTATAATCGAACGCATCTGCTTCGCTGAGGACATTTCATTATTGCAAGAAAATTAAATTAAAAGTACACTTATTCGCTATTTCCATTAACGGACAGCAGTCATTGCTAAACATAATTACATCATGAAGTATAACATTAAAAAGAAACGACAACCTTAATGACACATACAAAAATCAGTATTTCATGAAAATATAACTGAACAAGAATTTAAGAAAAATATTACAAACTATTGTTAAGTGAACTAATTTCATCGAAATAATTTTGAATTTACTGCACTTTCTTCTCACTGTATAACAGTTGACTGTAGCGCAAATTCGACATTTTGTTACTATTAAAATGTAACTTGTAATTTGAAGAAACTCTTTCAGTATAGATAATTCCTTTACCCGAGAAAGGCCTAAATAGTAGCTTCTTTATCATTTAGCAATAGCAAAATCGCAACAGCCATTTTTCGTCAGAAAGCCAGCAATGGATCAAACTCCCACACGAAAGAAAAAATGACAGCCCACATTATTTGTCGCGTTTACAATATAATGTCGTTACCAATATCATGTTTATGCACACTTTTGCTGCTGTCCCGTTAATGAAATAAATATCCTTTTGCAAGTAATATAAACAGGTAAAAATAGCTCAAAAAGGTACACAAAAAAAAGTACATCGAAATTCTTTTAATGACAAAAGAACATCGCAGATAGCTCAAACGCAAACCATGACTTTCTAATAATTGAAACAGTAATAAATTTTATGGATTGGTGGACTACTGCTTACAAGAAAATAAGCAATTGAATAATTAAGGATGATAAGGAGATATTTACTGTATATAAGCACGGAATGTACGTATACGATAGTGCAGTGCCGGGTTATGTTAAGAAATAGGATTTCATCGACTAGGTTTAAAACTAGAACATTCAAAATGGTCAAAAATAAAGTGAACCAAATTTTACGGTGAACCAAGTTCACAGAGAGCCTGTTGCAATAACGCAAAAAAATTCAAGATGTCAAGTTGATGAAGTACGCGCCTGACAAAGCATTTGCATTCTACAATGGAATATCCACTTGGAAAACTACCGAGGAAAATAAAGACGTCTAATTTTGTAACATTTTGTGTTTATCGAATTTTTGAAGTTTTTTACTTGTCTCAGTGCCCCGATATCGATTTTCTCACTAAGTAATTTTTCTATAGTTTTGCTTAATATCAAAGATGTTTAATGTATTTTCATAAATATAGTTTCTATATTGTTAGGTTGGTTTCTTATCGTTAACCGTGAAAAGGGAGCGAACGTTAGTGGAAAAATAGTACACGCCCAGCAATAATTAATATTTAAAAATTTTGACAAATGTGAAAAAACAATTAGGCAAATAAGGACATTCTTATCAGTCAGGCGAATAATTTAAAAAAGATTACATTATCATAATGTCGACTGTATTTGTTATATTTGAAAACAAAAGTGTTTTACAAATATCTTCGAATGAGTTTTTTTAGAGTAGTACTGTCTTTCCAATCACCGATTCAATTGTTCACTTCTTTCCCGATTATACGGGAAGAGGCAAGTAACAATAGCTAAAATGCTTAAATCTAAGTTTCTTAAAATATAGGTTCTCTAACTCCCCCCCCGAAAAAAAAAGAGAGAGAGAACAGCAAAAAATAAATATATAAAAAAAAAATCTGAAAGCTTTCAGATTTTACATTACGCCCAAGTGGCCGATTTTTCTAACGTTTTCAGTGTTACCTTCATTTATTAAATATCAAGTTCTTCGCATTTAAAACCCTAAAATTCAATGCAACAGCAATATCGCAAAATAATTTTAAAATGGGCATATCTTTAGAATTTCCGACACACAGTCTGGCACGCTGGAGAAACATTTTTTAACAGTGTTGCCATTCCTCGCTTTGAAATCGTTAAGAATTTTAATCAAAAATTCGTTAATTTTACAAAATCTGAAATAGCTAATAAAAAAAATTCCATATTCCAAATTGGGCTACCAGATGCCCATATTCGAGTGGAAACGTCAAAATTTGATGGCTCTAGGTACCGTCGTTTTATCACAATGCGAGAAACATACATACATTTATGCAGATGCTTCATTGTTTAATTTCTTTAAATTACCTACAGGAGTGTAATATTTAGTGGCAACAGTTTGTAAAGTGAACCGACATTTAAAGTTTTCAACACAAAATGCCAGAACGAAATTAATAGCCCTTCTGGGCTAATGTACTTTGGGCTAAAAAAAGCGCACTGACAGAAACGAATTACACTTGTAACAAACAGGGTCAACAACCGCCTTTAGAGAGCAATTATGAGTGATCGATTCTAGGGCGGGCTAAGAGGACTTCCGAATTCCTAGCAGCCTCCAAATATTTCACACTTCTTCTACATTCCAGAATTACTGTTGCTTTTTTAAGATTTTTTGTGTTTGATGAACCTGCTGGCACGCCAAAAGGAATAAGCTGACTAGACAAATAAATTGTAGAGTTTGTAATGTTGGCCAACTTCTTACTTTTCATACCTGCATGTCCGGGTATCCAGCAATAAAAGATGTCGTCGCACTTCTTAATTTCACACCTAGACTTAAATGTCAATTATAGCAGGACTTTCGATAACAGGAAAAGTATAAAGCTTTTAATGCCCTAGACCAGTCAGTATATATTATAAACTTTCTCCTGCAAAGCATGTATATGAATGAATTAGCTGAATAATGTACAGCAATTAACTCACGCGAAGTCTGAGCAAGTATCATGCAGTTGTCTGCATCATGCAGTTTTCCAATCATAAATGAGTCTTGCAATCCAATAATAAATGTCCACTTGCTTTCGACCCATCTCTAAATAAGGGAGTGCATGTATTGTATTTGTGACGTTTGTATAAGTGTATGTATACTGTAAGTATTTGTATGTTGTAAGTGTTGTATTTTTGTTTACGTTAAGCATTGTATTTATGTCTGTGCTCAAGGTAAAGCTGCTAATATATGAACTGGTTAGCATGTCAGTCGCCAAGATTTGTAACACGTCAAGAGGGAAAACTAAGCATTCTTCTCAAGGTGATATTTCGAAATGCTTTACTACTTAGTTGCTCAAATATGTCATCTGATATTCTTCAATGAACGAAAGACCCAAAAAAATAAGGTACACAAAAATATTGTGCTACAAATAAACGTTTAAACATATCATGAAACAAAACCCAAAACTGCTAAAAATCAATCTGTGATAATACATTGACAAAGAGCTCTTAAATGAAGTGATGGTTCGCAATAATCAGAATACAGACTATGGAGTGCAAGATTTTCTGAAAGCTTATAAACTTTCTCCTGCATAGCCTCCAAATCCGAGAGGCAAACTATGCATGACGATAAGCAAAATCCACTTCAACAACGAGGAAGTCCACGCAAAAACTTGAAACAACTAAGTTGTTATCTATAAATAGAAAGCAAATATGAGCTCCAGAAGGAGTTAAGACAGCCAGAAGTAGCATTAACTGCTGCCATTAGTTATTACCTGACCTGAACTATTTTTAGCACTGCTCAAAGAGGAAAGAATACACTACCAAAAATCCTCCATGTGCCCTCCAGCAGCACAGACAGATGATTTGCTTAACCGTTGAAATGCCGCATATATAACGAGAAGTGGTGGTGGTGGTAGTAGAAATATGACGCAAAGCTCTACAGGCCATATGCGCCAAAAAAAGAATTCGTTTTTAAACATATTAAACTATAGATTTTTTATATAAAGAAATTAAGTCTAAAGACAACAGCACACTTTTAAAATACAGGCAAGTAAAAGGATAATAAAATGATGGGATGAAAATGCTGATTATGATTCAGATAATGAGATATAGATATAAAATCCTAAAACATTTGATTCATTAAAATTCTAACATAAAATCTCAAGACAAAAATCAAATTAAATAATAGAAACCTGTTTCTCTCAGGTAGTGAAACAAATTGATATTGAACTCTCTTCCGATTAAACGGACGAGAGGCTGGTCACAGCTATTAAAATACTTCTCACGAAGACTATTAAAATATGGATATTCAATAAAAATGTGATGCACTGAAAGACAACCATCACAATTTGCAAAAACAGGCTCGTTCTCAGCTTTTAGAAGGTAGTTATGAGTCACTCTAGTGTGACCAATTCTAAGACGAGTCAAAAGAACTTCCTCCCTGCGATTGCTAGTAGTATCCCAATGCTCTATTTTAGGCTT
This sequence comes from Stegodyphus dumicola, assembly GCF_044657685.1. Taxonomy (NCBI): domain Eukaryota; kingdom Metazoa; phylum Arthropoda; class Arachnida; order Araneae; family Eresidae; genus Stegodyphus; species Stegodyphus dumicola. The sequence goes on along the minus strand of NC_140775.1, from coordinate 14,531,990 downwards.
CACCCTTCTCAACTTGTTATGAAGTTGAATGTCCCAAAGTTGCTGCCATTTCTTTCTGATCTTCTCTTTGATGACACAACGGATATCTCTAAAAGGGATGAGGCGGCCGGAGATTTCAACAGCAGATTTCGCTGCGATGTCCGCCAGCTCATTGCCCTTTATTCCTGTATGTCCGAGGACCCAGCAGTACAGAATTTCATATCCACAACTTGTCAATTTAATACTCAACTTGAGAAAATCAACTATCACACGATTCTCAGTGCTAGATGTCGTGGTGGTAGTAGATGTATGGCGCAAAGCTCTACAGGCCATATGTGCCAAACACAGCATTTGTGTTTAAACATATCAACTAAAGTATAGGCTTTATATAAAGAAAAAAGTCTAAAGGCAACAGCACACTTAAAATCGAGGCGAGTAAAATCTCAGTGCTAGAAAAGAATTCTAAAGCTTTCAGTGCACTGTAGGATTCTGTATATACAATGAATTTTCCATGGTGCAGCGTTGAGACGTACAAAAGCGCATGATATACGGCACTCAGTTCGGAGGTTAAGTCAGAGGAAGCGTCGTGTAAACGTCTGCCTTCCATGTGGTAACCAATTATAAATGACATGGCATGCTGACTTAGATCCATCCGTATATATGGAAAAATAACTCCTGTAAGTATGCCTGTGCTCAGCAAAAATTTGTCTGTACATGATGTCATTAGTGGCTGTTTTTCCGTAACTGTGGAAAATGTCAAGAAGCTGGATTTGTGCATTTTCCCAAGGTGGGATCTCAAAATGCTGTACTGCTTGTGGGGACATATCAGACAAGGAGAATTTTTCAATAAGAGGACGAACCCTTATAGGAAAATAAGGCACACAGGATGGAAGTGCTTCAAATAAATGGTCACAGCTATCATCAAATAAACACAGTTTGTAAGGATGGTAAGGTTCAGACAATATATTAAAATACTGTAAAAGAGACAACTCCTCACGCCTCAAACGAAGTGATGGTTCGTGACAGTCAACATAAAGGCTCTGCACTGGAGATGTCCTAAAGGCTCCAGAACAAATCCGCAGAGCCTCATGATGAACATGATATAGTTTCAACAACACTGAAGACCGAGCAAATCCAAAAACAGCTGAGCCGTAGTCCAGTCTAGAGCGAATTAGAGCTCTGTAAATGCGAAGCATAGAGCAACGCTCTGCACCCCAGGTGTTCGCAGGACTTTTAAAATATTTAAAACTTTAGTACCCTTTCTTCTCAAGTTTAGGACATGAGGAAGGAAAGTCAATTTTCGGTCGAACATCACCTTTAAAACTTTTACTTCAGATGCAACTGGAATCACAGACCCATTAAGGTATAAATTAGGCTCAGGATGGAGACCTCGCTTTCTACAAAAATGCACGCACAGTCTTCTGTTTTGAAAACGCAAATTCCTTGTCTTTTTGCCCATTCCTGGATCCTGTTCAAAGCGATCTGGAGCTGCCTCTCTGCATGTCTCACATCCGCACCTCGACAGCTAATTTGTAGGTCATCAACATATAAAGAACCTGTGAAATGGTGGGAGGAAGTTGTTTTAATACAGAATGTATTTTTAGGCTGAACAGAGTTACACTAAGCACACCGCCTTGAGGCACACCCTCTTCCTCTTTCAAAACATCCGACAAAACAGAGCAAATCCATATTTGAAATGTTCTAGTGTTCAAGACATTCTGTATGAAAATTGGTAGGTTGCCGAGCAAGCTACTCTCGTGAAGATCCCGAAGTATACCGTATCTCCGTGCCTTATAAGCTTTTCGAATGAGAGAGCTATTGCCGGAACTTCTCTTTTTATTTGATACTTTTTGTTTGCCAGTTTTGGGTTTGCCTTGAATGACTGTGTTTTTTTTTTTTTTTTTTTTTTTTTTTTTTTTTTTTTTTTTTTTTACTGTATGGGTTGGGTTTTCTTTCTTCCTGTTGTTTGTAGTCTGTAGACTTTTGTTTGGTGGAGTCTCATACCAACTGAGGTTTGGGTGGCCACTGTACGAGAACTTTTAAGAGCATTGGCGTAAGATGTATTTGGTCAAGGCTGTGTATTTGGAATAATTTTCTGGCTACGGCGTATGAGATGATCCTGGTAACTTTTACAGTCGGCACTTCTTTTTCTGATTTCCATTTTGGGCACAGGCGTAAAAATGCTGGGTGCTCACCCTTGCAATTTATACACAAAGGCGCAGCGGTACAATTTTCAGAATAGTGGCCAATTTGTGAGCATCGGGCGTATGTGAGGCTGCCACGACAAGAACGTCTTAGAATGGCCGAAACGCTGCATTGGAAGCATCGCATAGGGTTTGGACTATAAGGTCTTACAGGACAATTTAAATATCCGGCCTTAATATTCTTAGGCAGATCAGGCGTGTTGTAGATAAGGATCACGTGTTTTGTATCGATCAATTTACCTTCCTTACGCATCTTGATCCGCCTAACATCACAGACATTTTGGTCAGACAGCTCGGATGCGATCTCTTCAGAAGCATACAGAAGGTCGAATTCAGAGATTACACCGCGACAATAATTCAGTGTCTTATGTGCTGTTACTGTGACATTCGCTGGTCTAAGTTTGGTTATTGTAAGTAAAGATGCAGACTGAGTTGCCCAAACGGTATTCAATAAACAGGTCTCCACAGCGGAGACGCTTTATATTTTTCGGTTCACCAATACAAGACTGGATGTTTTTATTTATTAGGAAAGGAGACATCTTATGCAGTCCGCCAGAAGGTCTAGTGATAACCAGAAAACGGGGAGTGTTGTTTAGATTTTTTTTCATATGCACCTGTACGTAATTTTTAGCAGATTTTCCAGAGCTAGTGCTTTGACCGACTTGACTAACTTCGAAGTCCTTAGTTAGAAATATTTGAGAGTTTGCCATATTGAAGAAAGAAAAAATTCGGTTCCGACGGCCCCGCCCACCACGAAGCCCAACAAGGGAACAGATTCCTGTTTTTGGGCTAGCAGGGGTGAGTGAGTGAGTGAGTGAGTGATTATGGCGCAAAAACCAGAGATGATTATGACGCGCCAAACAAAAGATGGGATGATTACAACTGATGACATTAAAATTCAATAAATAAAAACAAGTAGACAAATGTGTCAAATCCAGAGGATGAAGTCATATAAACACAAGTTAAAAGCACACATTAAAATTCAAGACACAGTCTTCAAAACAAATTACATTTCGTAATAAAAGCCAGTCTCCTTTAAATAATAAAATTAATTACAATTGACCTCTCTTCCGATTAAACAGTCGAGAGGTAAGTCACAGCCATTAAAACATTTCTGACGAAGATTATTAAAATATGGACACTCAATAAAAATATGACGGACAAATAGACAAACATTACAATTTGAACAAACAGGCTCATTCTCAGCTTTTAAAAGGTAGTTATGTGTCACTCTAGTGTGACCAATTCTGAGGCGAGTCAAAAGAACTTCCTCTTTACAATTTTTGGTAGATTCCCAATGCTCAATTCTAGGTTTTACTTGTCTTAACTTGTTTTGAAGCTGAACATCCCAAATTTGTTGCCATTTTTTTCGGACCTTTCCCTTGATGACACAGCAGATATCTCTAAAAGGGATAAGGCGACTAGACAGTTGAACAGTAGATTTGGCTGCGATAACTGCAAGCTCATTTCCCTTTATTCCAGCATGTCCAGGAACCCAGCAGTACAGGACTTCATATCCTCGAATCGTTAAGTTTATATGAATTTTGAGAACATCGAATACCACAGGATTCTGAGTGTTGGGAAAAGCTTCCAAAGATTTAAGAGCACTATACGAGTCTGTATAAACTATGAACTTTTTGTGGCAGAGCTTCGAGATGTACAAAAGACCATAATATATTGCAGTTAATTCAGATGTTATTACTGAGCAAGCATGGTGCAGGCATCTGCCCTCAATGTAATCTTCAAATACAAAAGCCATCCCGACATGATCATTTGACTTTGATACATCTGTGTAAATCGGATAATAACTGCTATATTTCTGCCTGTGCTCAGCAAAGAGTTGTCTGTAAACGATCTCGTTAGTGCTCGCCTTCACGTGATGTTTGAAAACATCAAGAAGCTGAATCCATGAATTTTCCCAAGGTGGAATTTCGAAATTCTGTACTGCTTGGGGGCCCATATCAGAGAGGGAATGTTCCTCAATGACAGGGCGAACTCTTAAAGGAAAGGTAGGAACGCAGAATGGAGGCGTTTCAAATAAAACGTTACACGCATCATCAAGTAAGCACAGCTTATTGGGATGTTCAGGTTGGGATAGAATATTAAAATATTGCAAGAGGGACATTTGCTCACGCCTCAGATAAAGTGACGGTTCGTTACAATCAACGTACAGGCTCTGGACGGGAGAGGTCCTGAAAGCTCCTGAACAAATGCGCAGAGCTTGATGGTGAACATGATCGAGTTTTAACAATACTGATGGCCGATCGGATCCATAAACAACTGAGCCATAGTTCAGTCTAGAGCGGACGAGCGCTCTGTAAATGCGAAGCATGGAGCAACGCTCTGCACCCCAGGAGGTGTTCGCCAACACTTTTAAAATATTTACTGTTTTTAGACACTTCTTTCGCAGGTTTAAAAGATGAGGAAGGAAAGTCAATTTTCGGTCGAACGTCACTCCTAGAAATTTTACTTCGGGCGTAACTGGAATAATTGTACCATTCAGATACAACTCAGGCTCAGGATGTAGACCTCGCTTCCTACAAAAGTGAACACACACAGTTTTCTGTTTGGAAAAAGTAAGTTTGTTTGACCATTCTTGGATCTTATTAAGAGCCATCTGCAATTGCCTCTATACGTATCTCATGTCTGCTCCTCGACAGCTAATCAACATATAGAGATCCCAAGATAATGGGAGGAAGTTCGTTTAGAACAGAGTTTATTTTTAAACTAAACAGGGTTACACTGAGCACACAGCCTTGTGGCACACCCTCTTCCTGTTCAAAAACATCCGAAAAAACGGAGCCAATTCTTAGTTGAAAAGTTCTAGTGTTCAAGAAAATTTGAATGAAAATTGGTAGGTTGCCGCGCAAGCCACTCTCGTGAAGATCCCGGAGTATACCGTATCTCCATGCCTTATCATAAGCTTTTTCAATGTCGAAGAATATCGAGACAAGGTGGCTTCTTCTTACAAATGCTTTTCGAATAGATGTCTCTAAGAGGAGCATGTTATCTACAGTTGTTCTTACCTTTCGAAAACCGCTCTGATACGGCGATATATCATTCGTTTCCAAGAAGTAGACTAGGCGGCTCTTTACCATCTTTTCAAACAGTTTGCATACGCAACTCGTAAGGGCAATTGGCCGATAGTTCGATGGATTCCTTGGATCTTTCCCTGGCTTAGCAATAGGAATTACAACAGCTCTCCTCCACGCACTCGGAAAAATACGCTCCTTCCACACTCTATTGTAAAGAGTGAGGAGGGCAGTCAGTTACTTATAGGACAGATGTTTTAGTATTTCGTAATTCACGCCATCAACACCCGGAGAAGACCTATGTGTCTGCAATAAAGCTCTCTTTAATTCCAGCATAGTAAATGATCTATTGTAAGGCTCAGATTTGGACGAGTTGAATGCAATGGGATTTATTTCAGAGTGCTGCTTAATAGAGAGAAATGCAGGTGAATAGTTTCTGCTGGAAGAAACGGCAGCAAATGTCTCACCGATAGTATTCGCAATTTCTTCTATGGAGCTAATCACTCGGCCATCTTTTTCCAAAAAGGAAAGTGAGTGTCTTTATATATTCCGCATGCTTTTCGAACTCTTTCCCAAACCCGCTTACTAGGCGTAGAGGATGTAATTGATGACACATAGGAAATCCAAGAATTCCTTTGGCTCTGCCTCCTTACTTTTCGTGCGTTTGCTTTGGCTCTTTTAAATGCATTGAGGTTTCGCAGAGTAGGATATCTACGAAAAATACCCCATGCTTTTTTCTGTTTTTTCAGTGCTTCATGACAATCGCGATTCCACCACGGTTTCGAATATTTCAGTATTTTTCCTGATGTTCTAGGAATGGAAAGCATAGCTGCCTCAATAATAGTATTTGTAACAGCTTCAACAGCATCATCGATATGCGCATCTTCTACCATTTCATCTGTGAGCTCTGCAATGGAAGAGAAGAGTTCCCAGTCTGCCCTGTCCAGTATAAACGGAGGGAGTCTCGACATGGGGTTTGCTCCTCTTCGTGCAAGACACAAAAATGGGATAATGATCGCTGTTGTAAAGATCATTACCGACACTAAAGGTGCAAAATGGCAACAGAGATGGTGAACAGATGGCAAGGTCGAGAGCGTGGAATGTCCTTGAAGGCTCATGGAAGTAAGTATCCTGCCCATTATTCAGGACACAAAGGCTATGATCTTCGATCATTCGCTCAATTTGTCTTCCTTGGCAATTTGAATCTTTACTACCCCAGAGCGGATTATGGCCGTTAAAATCTCCTATTATGATGAAAGGCTCAGGCAGCTGCTCTATAAGACAATTTAAATCTTCCTGATCAATGTGCTCATTAGGAGGCAAATAAAGAGAAACAACTGAAACTACAATACGAAAATTTACTTGTATAGCGACAACTTGGAGGGATGTCGTCAAAGGAAGGAAACTTGAGGGATAGTCGAGTGAGGTGAGAAGACCTACACCTCCACATGCACGTTCACCTGCAAGGTTATCTTTCCTGACGAAAGAAAACCTCCGAAGTTTTGCTGGTTGATCTGGTTTCAGATTTGTTTCATGTACAGCCAATCACACAGGGTGATGAACCTTGACTATAGTTTTGATGTCGAGAAAATTTTGGTGGAATCCGCGACAGTTCCAAGAGATCAGGGTAGCCATTATATTTCATGTTTGTTTTTTCTGTGCTGCTTTTTTGTTTTTCGTGGAAGTAAATGCTCGGGAAGATCTAGCGCCTCTTCTACTTCCATACCAGATACCATATCCTCAAATGAACTATTATTATTGCTTCTGTATTTTGTTTCTATTTTTGAAGGCTCATTTTTGGATTTGCTCTGGATTGCTATTTCTTGTTTTTGTACTACATGAGTCGGAGTTTCCTTTTTCTGGCTTGCATGCTTCTGGGTTTTATTTGGAGGAATCTGTGCATTTATCAATGTTTGAGTTGCAACAGTCCGTGTTGTTTTAACGGCACTAGTTTATGATCTATTTGGTTGAAGCTGTATGCTTTGAACCAGCCTTCTGGCTTCTGCGTAGGAGATGTTTCTAGGGACTTTTGTCGTCTGTACTTCCTTTTCTGTTTTCCATTTTGGACAAGAACGAGAAAATGCCAGATGATCGCCTTTGCAATTTACACGCAATGCCGCAGAAGTGCAATTTTCACTATCGTGACCAACCGACGAGCATCGAGCACACGTCAGGCTGCCACGACAGGATGTTTTAGAGTGACCAAACCGCTGGCATTGGAAGCATCGCATTGGGTTGGGAATATACGGTCTTACGGGGTAGTTTAGATACCCAGCCTTTATATTCTTTGGCAGATCAGGCGATTTGAAGGTCAGGATCACGTGTTTTGTGTCGATCAACTGACCTTCATTACGCATCTTGATCCGCTTAGCAGCACAAACCTTTTGGTCAGCCAACTCAGAAACCAACTCTTCTTCTGAAACAAGCATAAGGTCGATTTCCGAGATCACACCTTTACAGAAGTTAAGTGTTTTGTGTGCTGACACAGTTATAGGTACTTGTACAAAATTGGTTTGACTCAAAAGTGAAGCAGACTGGGTGGCCGAAACGGTATCTATAAGCAGGTCTCCAGAACGGAGACGCTTAATGTTCTTTGGCTCACCTATGCATGATTTAATGTATTTGCTTACTAGAAAAGGAGACATCTTTTGCAGTTCACCAGAAGGGCTAGAGACAACTAGGAAGCGCGGATTTTCAGTAGTTTCCTTTGCATTTGCATTTGCATCGGTACGGATCTTTCTGTTAATGGATTTGTCAATAATTTCTATTTCTTGTTTAGTTTCGTTTGTATCAGTTTTTTTTAATATAAAAAGTGAAGCCATGTTTGAAAGACATAAGATTCGAGTCCGACGGCCCCGCCCACCACGGAGCCCAACAAGGAAACACAGATTCCTGTGTTAGGGCTAGCCGGACCTATACGCAAACTGAAGCCCCACAGTCGGCTTTCCCGAAAGCAGGTACTCCCGAGAGCTTGACCCCAAGCCACTGACACAAAGACTAGTGACCAGCCGATTGACACCCGTAAGGACGACTAAGGTGCCTCCCGTTTAGCTGAAGCAGAGGCCAAAGTATGTTGGGGACAGTACCTCGCCCCTCAACTACCAGGACCCTCCTTTCCAGCGACACGGGTCTCCACGCACGGCAAACACTTGGGCAGTTTTCTTGCCACTCGAAAACTAGAAACAAGATCTGTTCCAGCCTCTCGTGACGAGCCCCAAACTCCGTAGAGAGAAACCACAAGGGAGAAGGGAAGGGAAAAAGTTCCAGCCAAGAGGAGACGACACGGAAAAGAGGAAAGATCACTGGGGCTGCAGGATCGTGACACCCGTCTCACCAAGAAGATGATCCCTTGAAGGGCTAGGGTACCTCGGGATTGCCACACCCGTACTCACAAAAGTGAGGCCCCTGAGGGGTTGGGCTAGTAGGACCTATACGCAAACTGAAGTCGGCTTTCCCGAAAGCAGGTACACCCGTGAGTTTCTCCCCATGCCACTGACACAAGGACTAGTGACCAGCCGATTGACACCCGTGAGGACGACTAAGGTGCCTCCCGTTTAGCTGAAGCAGAGACCAAAACAGTGTGTTGGGGACAGTACCTCGGCCCTCAACTACCAGGACCCTCCTTTTCAGCGACACGGGTGTCCACGCACGGGAAAAACGTGGGCAGTTTTCTCGCCACTCGGGAACAAGAGACAAGGGCTGTTCCAGTTTCTCGTGACGAGCCCCAACTCCGAAGAGAGAATACAGAAGAGAGAAGGGAAGTTGAAAAGTTTCAGCTAAGAGTACAGGAGACGGAAAAGAGGATAGATCACTGGGGCTCCAAGATCGTGACACCCATCTCACCAAGATGATCCTCTGAAGGGCTAGGGTACCTCGGAATTGCCACACCCGTACTCACAAAAGTGAGCCCCCCTAAGGGGTATATAACGAGAAGAAGCCATGCTTTCTGAAAAATTAGCTGATTCCGAAATCTAAGTTGTTTATGGGATCCTTCCCAAAAGCTCGCTTTTAGGGCTTCGAATAAAGACCTTCAAAAATGTTCAAGAAAATATAAGGAGGATTTCCGGCCATAATTCCGGTTTCGCATGACCTCTTCTTATAATTCACTTGATTTGAAAATAAAACCCTTATAATGCACCAGTTAGGTTTATACAAACACAATGAGTGGTTACACATTCCAGATTATAAAAAATAAATATATGATTATTACACGAAATGCACTAAATATATAAAGAAATAAAACACCAGTTCTAGGATATATAAAATACAAATAAACAAATACAAATATTTACAAAAATTATATGCCTCTGTAATTAAATTTTAGTAGAAATTATCATTAGGAACAGAACATCCATTGCACCAGTTTATTATCAGAACAGTGTGACATGTTTCGGTACAGTTATTTATACGATTTACACACCATTACAAAATTTTACTAAAACGTTAAAATTTCATAGAAGTTAATTTCTTTTAAAAAATTCACCTTTATCATTATAAATTTAATCACACAAAGCATGACTTTCTTCAGAAGTCAGAAAAATTTAAAGGGGATGCTGAAAATTGCTTACACATGTTCTCATCAATTACATATGGTACTCGACCTTTCTTCCATTTCCAATACTTCTGGAAAATTGAAAGTCCTTCTTCATTCATCTGATGTGAGGAGGAAAAGTTGAATAATTATTAAAACGTTTGGATTTCTAAATACATATCATACAAATACAAATCTAATTTTGTAACTTTAAAAATATAAACTCATACTTTTGCACACATTCGCCTTCATTCACCACATACTTCTTTGTATTTCTATTCTGTACGGAATTCAAATTACTTAAAGTTTAATTACCTTCACTGGCCTGTTTAATTACCATCACTGGCCTATAAGATCGACAGATGTGACAGCGCGCGATTCTTTTATGAGGCCATCCTGCGTTCGCTATTCATCATCACATATCGGATGAACTCAAAGCTGCGATTTACGAAGAGATTTGACCCCTTGCTGTGGACGTACTGCAGAAAGCAAGGAGAAATGTCCACTGACGAATGCAGGAATGTTATATTAGTAAGCGAGGCTATTTAGAAGTTATTTTTAAAAAGTTTACTGTTTTTGCTTGTATGTGAACGGCATACTTGTACCTCTTCATATACAGAATTACATAAAACTCCATGTAATATTACTTCGCATTTTTAAAAGTCAGTCAATCCCGCTCTGCAACCTTTGTACCTTATTTGGAAAGGCCTACAGAAAGGCAAAGGTTCATTAGAAATTTTATATTCGACTTTGCTGATCAAATTCAAAAGAGGTTTTTGAATTATAATTTCTAGACCAAGAAGTCAATTGTTGGAATATTCCTTGTGTTCCGAAAAAGTTACTGCTGGCAGATCTTAGAATAACTTTTAATTATTCGACTTTGTAAGAGCTGGTCCCACAAAAATCGAGCAATTAATAGGAAGTTATGCGCATGACAGACTTTAGACAGGAAAAATTAAACAGTTGAAGAGAGATCTTACGCAGTAGACACTAGCTTCGATTGATTGTGGTCTGGGGAAGAGATCCGGCCAAGGAGCCTTGCCAGTGCACATAGACCTTTATAAGCCACTTGGCTACTGAGGAAATGAAAATGCAAGAAAGTTTGGAAGTTGAAACTTCTGGATGGGTCCACTACAGACATTATCCAAAAAAAAAAGAGAGAGAGAGCGGGAGAATTAACTTATGAGATGTTTCTCAAAGAATTAAATCGAAAGCGGTTATAAAAGAGTAAACCTTCCTTGGATTAATAATAATAGACGGGATATTCCGTCTAATCGGCATACTGCTGAGTACTACTAAGAAACTGAAACCTTTGAACTTGCTGCATGACTAAAATAAGGTTTTTACAGAATGGGTAGAAAAGGTGTGAAATATAATGAACCAAGAGAAAGAATAGAAAAGGGCATTTACTTCCCCGTCACCTGGCAATCAAAGTAGATAGTTGTACTGATTAAAATTACACTCGTTTTTGAAGCATCTTGCAAAATAGATTAAAAACCAGTCTCTCAATATTTGTCTTTAGAGTCCACGCGTCTTAGAACACACTATCTATGCTGCTAATGTTTAGAGGAAACACTACTGAAGTTGTTTGAGATATAAGACTTTTCTGCAAACAGAACTGTAACAAGTTGACTGCTGCGCGCATTTTACGTGGTTTGCCCATGGTGCTCACATGATTTTTTTTTTACTCAATGTATATTATGTTGAAAGATAAGGTGATTTATGTAATCAGTTCTTTGAGACTTAGACTTCAAACCGATAGCGGTTCAAACTTCAAAACGATAGAGGAGGTAGTTGTTGCAATTATCAGTTGCTTCACTTCAGTTGCTTAAGGGGACCGTGGACTTTGAAAAAGCTAAAAATCGAACAAAATATTGATTTTTTTTTTCCTCTCGTTATATTCCATATACTTAAAACTGCATCGTATGTAAAAAAACCGAGTTCAAATATTCTCATTTTTAAGGAAGTTACAAGCATTTAAAATGTGTAAACAACATAAACTTTGCAATTTAATTTTTTGCAAAAATGTAAACAAATATGTTTCAACAGTTATTTGCTGATATTATAATTTAGATATTTAATATTCTTTATAAACCTGGCAACATTACGTCTTAACTGTAACTGCCATTTCACTGTTTACAGTTTAAGAGTGCTTTTTAACGCTGACTTTCTTTCGTTTTTTTTTTTTTTTTTTTTGGGGGGGGGGGGTAAAAATCTTTTGCTGTGTTTTATAACCACTACATTTTGCAGGGCTGTTTAAAACTGAGTTTTATGGACTGGAAGAAATGCAGATTAATTTATAACTTTTTCCGTAAAAGTATATATATTTTTATTGTACATTATGCATGCGATAAGTCGTCGTTACCGTAAGAATAAAGCGCGACCATCGAAGAAAAAAATTGCAGCTGTCAGCAAAATTGAAAAACCATGGGCAGCTCATTCGAAAAATGATGTGACATTGAACAGTGAAGAAGTTTCTTGCAAAAATAAACAAACAATTTTTCTGAAAGTTCTACAGTTGAAGCGAGTACTTCAGTAAGTGCCAGTGTAAAGAAACTGAATGAAAGTTTATTAGGAACGTCTGACTGTGATAACCGAAATGATGATTCATATATTTTGATGAATCGTAAAATGTGGAATCCACTGCTATGTGATATAAAGTGTGACGAGTGTTTAACTAACTCTTTAGATATTGAATATATGGATATTCTACAAAACTTGAATTAGTTTGTAAAAACTGCGATAAAATATTTAGTTCAACATTTACAAGTGAGCGGATGAAACGGAATACGAAACTTGTCGAAGCATTTTTTAAATAGGCAAAGGCCACGCCTTAGAAGTGTTTTCCATGCTTATGGGAATTCATGCTATGGACAAAAAGACAATTGCTAAATGTTTACAAAGTTTGTCTCAAGAAAATGAATCGTAAAATGTGGAATCCACTGCTATGTGATATAAAGTGGGTATTCTACAAAACTTGAATTAGTTTGCAAAAACTGCGATAAAATATTTAGTTCAACTTTTTCAAGTGAGCGGATGAAACGGAATACGAAACTTGTCGAAGCATTTTTTTAAATAGGCAAAGGCCACGCCTTAGAAGTGTTTTCCATGCTTATGGGAATTCATGCTATGGACAGAAAGACAATTGCTAAATGTTTACAAAGTTGGTCTCAAGAAAAGGGGAAACTAAAAGGTGATTTCCTTCAATTTGTTCGAAACAAGCATAAAAAGTTGAGTAACATAAATAATGATGAGTGTATACATGTCACAGTGTCGTATGATGGCACATGGCAAAAACGTCGGCATACATCACTTTACGGAATAGGTATCGTTGTAGATGTCTTGACTGGGTTAGTTATCGACTACGAAATTCTGTCAAAATATTGTCCTGAATGTGTATGCTCGAAAAGAGATATGGGTGCTAATAGAGCGGAATTTCATATATGGTTTGAAAGCCACAAATTCAGAGTGTTCCAGAAATTTTTCTGAATCGTCTAATGCTATGGAAATGAAAGCCGCAGAAATTTTATGGAAACGGTCCATCAGTACATGCAATAACCGATATGTTGGTATAATTTCTGATGAGGATGCGAAAACACAGCAACATTTATCAACTCTGAATATTTATGATAATGAAGTAAAAATTAGTAAAGAAGAATGCATCAACCATGTGGCAAAACGTTTAGGGACAGGATTGCGCAATAAAATTAAAGAGCTGCGTTCCAGAGGTATATGTATCGGTGGACGAATAGAAGGTAATCTGAAGGAAGCTACAATTTTAAAGTTAACAAACTATTATAGAAAAGCCATTAAAGATAACATACCTGATACAGAAAAAATGAAATCTGCAATTTATGCAAGCTTACTACACTGTTCATCTACTGATGTCTCACCAAAACATTCGAAATGTCTTACTGGTACTTTGTCATGGTGTTTTTATCAACGTGCACTAGCAAATGAAGAGCAGCCCAAAGCACATAAAGCCATGAAAGCTAATGTATCTGAAAGTGTTCTCAAATATTACCAATTTATCAAAGGCTAGTTAACACAGAATTGCTGTCCAGATGCATTTCTGGTAAAACACAAAATGCTAATGAAAGTATCCATAGTTTAATTTGGAACAAATGCCCTAAAGAAGTGTTTAATTTCTTAAAAAAAAAAAAGAAAGAAAAAAAGAAAGAAAGAAAGCTAGAAATGCCAGTATTATCAACTATTAATGAATTTTACTTTGGTTGTGTAAATGCTATAAGCGTAGAACAGGAAGAAGCAAACTCGTTTTCCCTACTCATAGCAAAAAAGCGTGATCAGCCTCGCTTGAAAAAAAGCAAAAAAAGAAGTGTACCTGCTTTGAAAAATAAAACAGAAATAGTAAAAAATATTGTAAAGCACTGAACGATAATGCAATTGTAGCACATGAAGGTAAGACATATGGTGCGGGTGATTTTTAAAAGTTTCATTGGATATACTGCATAATTTTTTTTTACCTATGACTTCGAATCACATAGCAATTTGTGATATATTTATTTTTGTCATACTTAATATTATGAGATTAAAAATAGTTAAATGATACAAAAATGTTATAGAATGTTTACAAATTTATATTTAAAGTTAATTTGCTGTTTCTCATGACCATGTATTAAAGAGGTAAGTTTGAAGAAAAACTTTAAATTCATTTTTCTCAAAAGAAATTATTTCGCAATTTGTGTTTTTTGAAAGTGCTCCATGCGTCACATTTTTAGTTAAAAATGGGTGATATTTGGAAGAAACTATATTGTTATATGTTACAGTAGATCTATGTATGCATTTTCGGATATGAGGTTATTAAGAAGTCTAAACTTGTGAAAACATTTAACAAAAGGTGAAATTTTTTCGAAAATTGGTTTAATTTTACAAAAATAGCCTTTAAAAATTTCTTATCCATCATATTCAATAACGGATACACAAATACTTTTGGCAAGCCTTTATAAGTAACAGAAAGCAAACATTAGGGAAAAATATTAAAAATAATTAATTAACTGTTTTAAAATTTTTTAACTTAAAATAAATTGAAATTTTGAACATATATTTTGCCCACTGATGCTATAATATGTACATGTATAAAATTACTTATTGAAAAAATGAAAACTTTGAAAAAATAATTTTTAAAGTCCACCGTCCCCTTAAGTAAATACTCTGATTTCTTACTCTTAATCAGTGCGTCCTACAAGCAGGTAAGTACGCTTGTTATATTCTGCCACTTTATTTAAGTTCTTCATATCATTCATTTTTTTAATTAGCCCTTACAAATATGGCTTCAACCGAAGATTACTGGTCAAGTTTTTCATCCGACAATGCAGTTTTACAAAGACCTTCCAAACAATGTTAATTGCTATCAAGATAGTGAGAAAGGTTTATCGAGTAGTCTGACAGACATGAGGCCGGCGCCGAAATGAGTCGGAAAGGGAAACTGAAGATGACAATAACAGTGAAAATCACATAATACAAGATTCGGCTCGAACCCGAATCAATACGTACCAATCGAAGATTTTTGCTTGTACAGAATTGCATCGTATTTATTTTAGTTAAGTCATGGATGAAGTGATCGAAATTCAAATGAACATATACGCTTGGCATAAAAAAAATTAGACCGGCGATCTTTTCGTCTAAATCAGTGGCATAAAAGAAATTCTAATGAAATAAAACGTTTTATAATCTCACTATATGGATGAGATAAAGGGGATTGCCAAAAACTGAGCTATATTGGAGTAATAATGAAGGATGTAATCTGTAATTTACACGTACAGTCATTTCAAGAAATCATTCGAATTACTTTTGTGATTCTTATTTGAATAATAATGACCAAAATAATTTTAATAAGACGTTATCTAAAATTGTTCATATTATCAATCGTCTAGAGAATAATTTTAAGAACTATGACAATCCACATGAAATATTATGCGTGGATGAGCCATTAGTGCCATTTCGAGGCCGCATAGCATGTCGCCAATATATAAAACATAAATGCAAATGATACGGTACCAAAATTTTAAAATTATGCAGTGGGCTAGGCTACACTCATTCATTATAAAGACTGAATTTCAGGGAAAAAAGCTGGAGTCTTTCTCTCACCAACGATAGAGGAAAGAGACTTGACTATAAATGGTTTGCAAAGAAAAAGGCACCGGGCCCGAATGGCCTAGACCAACGATCGTCAACCATTAGAACTTCACGGACCACTAATATGAATTTTAAAAAAAATCTTAAATCAAACTTTAAAATTCAACACATTTACCAATATTGATATTGATATTGACCAAAACCAATATTGATATTTTCAATACATGTAATTCTAATTTTAATTTGTTAATATAATTTTCGAAACATTTGGTGTTCAGCAGCATGTCTTTATGGAAACGCCCTGATTATAAGTAACAATTAAAACACTATTAATATCTCACTGATACACAATATTCCGTTAACACTGAAACATTATATGAAAAGTACGAAAATCTTACATTTTGTACAGAAAACTTCACACATCCATATCACTGAAAAGGAACTTCACGAAAAGCAAGAACAAACCGGCAAAAGCAAACCAATATCAATAAATTTAAAGTGTTATAGCGCCAATTTTTAATTATTGTAAACATAATAATCATCGCTTACTCAGCAATAGTGCCATCGATCAACAGTTAGACAAACAAAAACGGAAGCTTCCAGTGATGCAATTATAAACAACAATGCAGATAGTTCTCATAAAATCCATCAAGTTGCCTATTGACACGGAGAAAAACTGTGTTATTAACGACTACAATAGCACATGTTTGTAATTCACAAGGAAAGAGAATTCCAGTTCGCGCTATTCCTGATACCACCAGCATATCCATGGATGCAAAGCCTCACTTTCAAATGTCGCTAGATACACCTGCAAAAGTAGCTAAAAAGTCGCTAAATTCAGAAGGAATTTCGATAAAAGTAGAAGCTAAAATTTTTAAAAAAGTATAATACATATTCCATACTAGGTTTTTGTTAGTCGTCAATTTTTAAACTGAATCTTTATAAAAATATTAGTTATGTCCTAATTTTTCTGCGGACCATCAAAACGTTTTCACGGACCACCGGTTGGCGACCGCTGACCTAGACAATAAAATACTCAGGATAATGCACAAAAATGAGTTTCCAGAGCTGATCCACTCAGTCTGCAAGGTATGCTGGAAAACAGGACACTATGATACGAAGCTGGCAGAGATCGATCGCTGTGTTTCATGAAAAGGGGAAAGATATTCATCGGATCCGAACACCTATCGCCTGGTAAGTCTCCTTCGCACAATTAGCAAAGTCCTAGAAATAATCTTTCTAATGAGTCTCAATTATTTCCTGAAAAAAGTTTCAGCAATTAACAACAAACAGTATGGTATCCGTGAAGACATTTCTACGAAGCATGCAGTAGCGGATCTACAAAAAATACTGAAAAAGAACAAAGAGGAAGTGAATTGTATTACCTCTATTGATATAAACAGAACCTTCGACAATGTTTGATAGCCGTATGTAAGTGAGTGAGTGAGTGAGTGAGTGAGAGATTATGGCGTAAAACAAAGATGATCATAGCGCGCCAAACACGAGATGGGATGATTACAAATGATGAAATTAAAATACAATAATTCAAAACAAGTACACAAATGTAAGAAATCCAGAGGATGAAGTCATATAAAAACAAGTTCAAAAGCACACATTAAAATTCAAGACACAGTCTTCAAAACAAATTACATTAGATAATAAAAAACAGTCTCTTTTAAATAATAAAATAAATTAATATTGACCTCTCTTCCGATTAAACGGTCGAGAGGTAAGTCACAGCTATTAAAATATTTCTGACGAAGACTATTAAAACATGGACACTCAATTAAAATATGACGGACAGATGGACAAACATTACAATTTGAACAAACAGGCTCATTCTCAGCTTTTAAAAGGTAGTTATGTGTTACTCTAGTGTGGCCAATTCTGAGGCGAGTCAAAAGAACTTCCTCCTTACGATGTTTGGTAGATTCCCAATGCTCAATTCTAGGTTTTACTTGTCTTCATTTATTTTGAAGCTGAACATCCCAAAGTTGCTGCCATTTTTTTCGGATCTTGTTTTCACAACACAACAGATGTTTCCAAAAGGGATGAGACGACTGGACAGTTCAACAGCACATTTCGCTGTGATATCTGCCAGCTACATGCCCGGGAAACCAGCAGTCCAGGACTTCATATCCACGACCTGTTAAGTTTATATGTAACTTAAGAATATCCACTATTACTGGATTTTGAGTGTTAGAAAAAGCTTCTAATGATTTAAGCGCACTATACGAGTCTGTATAAATTATCAACTTTTTGCGGCAGAGCCTTGAGATGTACAAGAGACTATAATATATCGCAGTTAGTTCGGATGTTAAGACAGAGAAATCACGGTGCAAGCGTCTGCCCTCCATATGATCTTCAATTACAAATGCCATCCCAACATGATCTTTTGACATGGATCGATCTGTATAGACTGGAAGATAACTGCTATATTTGTGCCTGTGCTCAACGAAGAGTTGTCTGTAAATGATCTCGTTAGTGCTTGCCTTCGCATGATCCTTGAAAATATTAAGAAGCTGAATCCGTACATTTTCCCAAGGCGGGATTTCAAAATTCTGTACTGCTTGGAGGCGCATATCAGAGAGGGAAAGTTCCTCAATGACAGGGCGAACTCTTATAAGAAAGGTAGGAACACAGGATGGACGTGTTTCAAATAATGCGTTACACACATTATCAAGTAAGCACAGCTTATTGGGATCTTCAGGTTGGGATAGAATATGGTGTGTGTTGGTGTATTTAATTATGGCAAAGCACACTAGGGCTATCTGCCTAAGAGGAGGGATGCCTTCGTGGAGGACTTTCTAAGGGAAACTGGCTCGTATACACGTTACACGAAAACCACGAAAACGCCCATGCAGCCAGCCCGTTCGCGGGATTCGAACCTCGGACCGAACTACCAGTGTTCAGCGACTTTACCGCTCGGCCGCTGGTGGGCGATGAGATAGAATATGAAAATATTGCAAAAGGGACAACTGATCACGCCTCAGATAAAGTGATGGTTCGTTAGAGTCAATATATACAGGCTCTGGACAGGAGAAGTCCTAAAAGCTCCTGAACAAATCCGCAGAGCTTGATGGTGAACAGGATTTAGTTTTAACAAAACTGAAGACCGAGCGGATTCATAAACAACTCAGCCATTGTCCAGTCTAGAGCGAACAAGGATTCTGTAAATGCGAAGCATAGAGCAACGCTCTGCGCCCCAGGAGGTGTTCGCCAATACTTTTAAAATATTTAGTGTTTTTAGACACTTCTTTCGCAGGTTTAAAACATGAGAAAGGAAAGTCAATTTCGATCGAACGTAACTCCTAAAAATTTTACTTCGGGCGAAACTGGAATAATTCCACCATTCAGATATAATTCAGGCTCAGGATGGAGACCTCGCTTCCTACAAAAGTGCACGCACAAAGTCTTTTGCTTCGAAAAAGTAAATCCCTGTTTGTCTGACCATTCTTGGATCTTATTCAGAGCCATCTGCAATTGCTTTTCTACGCATCTCATGTCTGCCCCTCGACAGCTAATCTGCAGATCATCAACATATAGATATCCCAAGATGGTGGGAAGAAGTTCTTTTAGTACAGAGTTGATTTTTAGAATGAACAGAGTTACACTAAGCACACAGCCTTGAGGCACTACCTCTTCCTGTTCAAAAATATCTTACAAAACAGAGCCAATCCTTACTTAGAAAGTCCTAGTATTCAAGAAATTCTGAATGAAAATTGGTAGGTTGCCACGCAAGCCACTCTCGTAAAGATCCCGAAGTATACCGTATCTCCATGCCTTATCGTAAGCTTTCGCAATGTTAAAGAATACCGAGACAAGGTGACTCCTTCTTACAAAAGCTTTTCGAATAGATGTCTCTAAAAGAAGCATGGTCTTGTTCGAAATAAAAAGTGCAAAGTGTGTGAAGAAAAAGTAAGGTGTCAGTTACAAAGCAGGCGAATTTTAATTGTCAGAGATGCTTCTTTCACTAAGAAATTGTTTTATGAAAACTTTAAACTCGTTTTCTGAAAAAATGTTTTTTCTTTAAATATTGCCAATAGTAACAGTCATAACTCAAAATTTTATCGATAAAATTAAATAATGCTTTCTATACATGTTTCATATAATCTGATGCATGCTCTCAAGCGGAAGATTTTAGAAATATTAGTTAGAAGTTGATATGTTACTTTTTATTTTTAAATTTTGGATGCAATAATAGGAAAATGCTATAAATTTTGACATATCTCAAGAATATATGAATATTTCTTAATTATTTTGCTTCATTGCATACAAAACAAGTGTAAATATAAATACAAATTAAAAAAAACTGCATATTAATACATACATTTTTCACCGTAAAGGCAAAATTTAAAGAAAAATTATCCTTTTTTTACTTTATTTTTCAAAATTAAAACTACTCAGCCTTACGTTTTAAGCTGTTTTCATCAATTAATATGTTCATCTTCAAAGTAATATGTTTATAGTTAAAATAAAAATCATTTTTAATTAAATACAGTGTGCATTTCAACAAGACTAAAATTTCGTACTAAAACCAGGATTACCCTTTAACAAAATAGTACAACAAGCCATCTCCATCCTACAGTACCTTGCTGAGCCTCTCCTTAAGTTGTCACAGCAGGCTTCTATCTACAATGTTCATTCATTTTAACTGCAATTGACTCCAATGTTAGGCGGAGTAACCATCCTTGTCCGAGATCCTCTCACTGGGCCAACTTCTGCATGACTTCCGTACGGTAGCTCTCGTTGTAAAAATCCCTTTCAAAGGAAAACCCCTTCTCCTGATTGAAGTCTACAACCCCCTTCAGCATCCGCTTTCTGAAAATTTCCTTTGGTCTCTCACCACCATTTCCACTATCCCCATTCTAACTCAAGGTGATTTCAACGCACATTCACCCTTGTGGAGTTCCTCTAACACAAACGCTAGTGGGATATCACTTGAAAATATTCTTATCCCATCCCAATTCACCCTGAGGAACAATCCTGCTCTTACCTACTCTCATCACTCAGGCACTGCCAGCTCCCTAGACCTTTCTCTCTTTTCATCAAACTTCCCAAACCGCCTTGCCTGGCATGCACACCCGAGCTCTTACGGCAGCGACCATGTTTCCATCTAACTTCACTTTTCTTCTTCCTCTCCTCCTCATACTGTCAAGAAAAAGATTCTTGACTGCTCTGAAGTTGTCTCAAAACTTGCCAAACTATCAGACCGCACCTCCTTCTCTTCCCAATCTGACTGTGAGTCTTTATTCTCTCACCTTCAGCATGCAAACCTCGAGAGCTGATATAGAACTACAGTACCTGTCTGGACGAAAACCTCACTTCCTTCAATAGACTATGCGCTATCAAAACTCGCTTAAGGATTGCGTATAGAACTAAAGACCCAAAGGACCTAATATTCTCTCGCAGGGTCAATACAAAAATCAATCGCCAAATTAAATATCTTGCGAAAAAAATGAGTGAGTGAGAGATTATGGCGCAAAACCAAAGATGATTATAGTGCGCGAAACACGAGATGGGGTGAGTACAATTGATGAAATTAAAATACAATAAATAAAAACAAGTAGACAAATGTATCAAATCCAGAGGATGAAGTCATATAAACACAAGTTAAAACCACACATTTAAAATTTAAGATACAATCTTTAAAACAAATTACATTAGGTGATAAAAGCCAGTTTCTTTCAAATAATAAAATAAATTACAATTGACCTCTCTTCCGATTAAACGGTCGAGAGGCAAGTCACAGCTATTAAAATATTTCTGGCGAAGACTATTAAAACATGGACACTCAATTAAAATATGACGAACAGATGAACAAACATTACAATTAAAACACACAGGCTCATTCTCAGCTTTTAAAAGGTAGTTATGTGTCACTCTAGTGTGACCAATTCTGAGGCGAGTCAAAAGAACTTCCTCCTTACGATTTTTGGTAGATTCCCAATGCTCAATTCTAGGTTTTACTTGTCTTAACTTGTTTTGAAGCTGAACATCCCAAATTTGTTGCCATTTTTTTCGGACCTTTCCCTTGATGACACAGCAGATATTTCTAAAAGTGACAAGGCGACTAGACAGTTGAACAGTAGATTTGGCTGCGATATCTGGAAGCTCATTTCCCTTTATTCCAGCATGTCCAGGAACCCAGCAGTACAGGACTTCATAGCCTCGAATCGTTAAGTTTATACGAATTTTGACAACATCGACTACCACAGGATTCTGAGAGTTGGGAAAAGCTTCCAAAGATTTAAGAGCACTATTCTAGTCTGTATAAACTACGAACTTTTTGTGGCAGAGCTTCGAGATGTACAAAAGACGAAAATTTATTGCAGTTAATTCAGATGTTATGACTGAGCAAGCATGGTGCAGGCATCTGCCCTCAATGTAATCTTCAAATACAAAAGCCATCCCGACATGATCGAGTAAGCACAGCTTATTGGGATGTTCAGGTTGGGATAGAATATTAAAATATTGCAAGAGGGACATTTGCTCACGCCTCAGATAAAGTGACGGTTCGTTACAGTCAACGTACAGGCTCTGGACGGGAGAGGTCCTGAAAGCTCCTGAACAAATGCGCAGAGCTTGATGGTGAACAGGATCCAGTTTTAACAATACAGATGGACGAGCGGATTCATAAACAACTGAGCCATAGTCCAGTTTAGAGCGGACGAGCGCTCTGTAAATGCGAAGCATGGAGCAACGATCTGCACCCCAGGAGGTGTTCGCCAACACTTTTAAAATATTTAGTGTTCTTAGACACTTCTTTCTCAGGTTTAAAACATGAGAAAGGAAAGTCAATTTTCGGACGAACGTAACTCCTAAAAATTTTACTTCGGGCGTAACTGGAATAATTGTACCATTCAGAAATAACTCAGGCTCAGGATGGAGACCTCGCTTCCTACAAAAGTGAACACACACAGTTTTCTGTTTGGAAAAAGTAAATCCCTGTTTGTTTGACCATTCTTGGATCTTATTCAGAGCCATCTGCAATTGCCTCTGAACGTATCTCATGTCTGCTCCTCGACAGCTAATCTGCAGATCATCAACATATAGAGATCCCAAGATGGTGGGAGGAAGTTCTTTTAGTACAGAGTTTATTTTTAAATTAAACATGGTTACACTGAGCACACAGCCTTGAGGCACACCCTCTTCCTGTTCAAAAACATCCGAAAAAACAGCCAATTCTTACTTGAAAAGTTCTAGTGTTCAAGAAATTTTGAATGAAAATTGGTAGGTTGCCGCGCAAGCCACTCTTGTGAAGATCCCGGAGTATACCGTATCTGCATGCCTTATCATAAGCTTTTTCAATGTCGAAGAATATCGAGACAAGGTGGCTTCTTCTTACAAATGCTTTTCGAATAGATGTCTCTAAGAGGAGCATGTTATCTACAGTTGTTCTTCCCTTTCAAAAACCGCTCTGATAAGGCAATATAACATCATTCTTTTCCAAGAAGTACACTAGGCGGTTGTTTACCATCTTTTCAAACAGTTTGCATACGCAACTCGTAAGGGCAATTGGCCGATAGTTCAATGGATTCCTTGGATCTTTCCCTGGCTTAGCAATAGGAATTACAACAGAATACGCTGGAAAAATACGCTCCTTCCACACTCTATTGTAAAGAGTGAGGAGGGCAGTCAGTGACTTATAGGACAGATGTTTTAGCATTTCGTAATTCACGCCATCAAGACCCGGAGGAGACCTATGTGTCTGCAATAAAGCTCCCTTTAATTCCAGCATAGTAAATGCTCTATTGTAATGCTCAGATTTGGACGAGTTGAATGCAATGGGATTTATTTCACAGTGCTGCTTGATAGAGAGAAATGCAGGTGAATAGTTTCTGCTGGAAGAAACGGCAGCAAATGTCTCACCGATAGTATTCCCAATTTCTTCTATGGAGCTAATCACTCGGCCATCTTTTTGAAAAAAGGAAAGTGAGTGGTCTTTATATATTCCGCATGCTTTTCGAACTCTTTCCCAAACCCGCTTACTAGGCGTAGAGGATGTAATTGATGACACATAGGAAATCCAAGAATTCCTTTGGCTCTGCCTCCTTACTTTTCGTGCGTTTGCTTTGGCTCTTTTAAATGCATTGAGGTTTCGCAGAGTAGGATATCTACGAAAAATACCCCATGCTTTTTTCTGTTTTTTCAGTGCTTCATGACAATCGCGATTCCACCACGGTTTCGAATATTTCAGTATTTTTCCTGATGTTCTAGGAATGGAAAGCATAGCTGCCTCAATAATAGTATTTGTAACAGCTTCAACAGCATCATCGATATGCGCATCTTCTACCATTTCATCTGTGAGCTCTGCAATGGAAGAGAAGAGTTCCCAGTCTGCCCTATCGAGTATGAATCGAGGGGATCTCGACATGGGGTTTGCTCCTCTTCGTGCAAGAGATATAAAAATGGGATAGTGATCGCTGTTGTAAAGATCATTTCCCACACTAAAAGTGCAAAATGGCAGCAGAGATGGTGAACAGATGGGAAGGTCGAGAGCGTGGAATGTGCTTGAAGGCTCATGGAAGTAAGTATTCTGCCCATTATTCAGGAGACAAAGGCTATGATCTACGATCATCTGCTCAATTTGTCTTCCACGGCAATTTGTATCTTTACTACCCCAGAGCGAACTATGGCCGTTAAAATCTCCTATTATTATGAAAGGCTCCGGCAGCTGCTCTAAAAGATCATTTAAATCTTTCTGATCAATGTGCTCATTTGGACGCAAATACAAAGAAACAAATGAAACAACAATATCAAAATTTATTTGAGTAGCGACAACTTGGAGGGATGTCGTCAAAGAAAGAACATTTGAGGGATAATCCAGTAAGGAGAGGAGACCTACACCTCCACTGGCGCGTTCACCTGCAATGTTATCCTTCCTGACGAAGAAAACCTCCGAAATTTTGCCTGTTGTTCTGGTTTTAGATTTGTTTCCTGTATTGCGAAGCATACAGGATGATACACATTAATTGTAGATTTGATGTCTAGCAAATTTCGGTGGAAACCGCGACAGTTCCATGACATGAGGGTGGCCATTATGAATGGTTTTTGTTTTTCCTGTGCTGTTCTTTTGTTTTTCGTGGAAGTAGATGCCTGGGAACTTCCAGACCCTCTTCCACTTCCATAAAGTCTGAATCCGCAGGTTCAGATATCATCTCATCAAGAGAGCTATTGCTCCGACTTCTATTTTTATTTGATGTTTTTTATGTGGCAATTTTGGGCTTACTTTGAATAACTGTTTCTTTTTTTTGTACTATATGGGTTGCATTTTCTTTTTTCTTGTTGGATGTAGACGGTTGGGTTTTATTTGGTAGGGTCTGTGTGCCTACTGAAGTTTGGGTGGCAACTGTACGAGATGATTTAACAGCACTGGCGTATGATGTATTTGGTCGAAGCTGTGTGCTCTGGACTAGTCTTCTGGCTTCGGCGTAAAAGATGTTTCTTGTAACTTTTGTAGTCTGGATTTCTTTCTCTGATTTCCACTTTGGGCACAAGCGAGAATATGCTGGGTGCTCACCCTTGCAATTTATACACAAAGGTGCAGCGGTACAATTATCAGAATCGTGGCCAATCTGTGAGCATCGGGCGCATGTGAGGCTGCCACGACAAGACGTCTTAGAATGGCCGAAACGCTGGCATTGGAAACATCGCATAGGGTTTGGAATATAAGGTCTTACAGGAATATTTAGATATCCGGCCTTAATATTCTTAGGCAGATCAGGCGTGTTGAAGGTAAGGATCACGTGTTTCGTGTCTATCAACTTACCTTCTTTACGCATCTTGATCCGCCTTGCACCGCAGACATTTTGTTCGGATAGCTCAGAAGCGATCTCTTCTTCAGAAACATACAGAAGGCCGAATTCTGAGATTACACCCCGACAATAGTTGAGTGACTTATGTGGTATTACAGTGACATTCCCTGGCCCAAGTTTAGTGATCTGAAGTAAAGAAGCAGACTGGGTGGCTGAGGTTGTATCAATAAGCAAGTCTCCGGAGCGGATACGCTTTATATTTCTCGGCTCAACAATACAAGACTGGATATATTTGTTTATTACGAAAGGAGACATCTTATGCATTTCGCCAGAAGGACTACAGATGACTAGGAAACGGGGACTATAGTTATGATTTTTTTCATTTGTATCTGTACGTAATTTTTTCGCAGTAGACTTTTCAGAACTAGGTTGAGTGAGTGGTTTAGAAATACACGTTTCAGAAATAGGTTGAATGACTGGTTTAGCAGCAGATGTTTCAGAACTAGGTTGAGTGACTGGTTTAGGAGTAGAAATTTCAGAACTAGGTTGTGTGACAGGAGTGATTTTGAGTGACTTGAGTGACAGGAGTAACTTGAGAGACTGGAGTTACCTCGAAATCTTTTATTAAGTAGATATGAGAAGCCATAGTGAAAGAATAAAGATTCGGGTCCGACGGCCCCGCCCACCACGGAGCCCAACAAGGGAACACAGATTCCTGTGTTAGGGCTAGCCGGACCTATACGCAAACTGAAGCCCCACAGTCGGCTTTCCCGAAAGCAGGTACTCCCGAGAGCTTGACCCAAAGCCACTGACACAAGGACTAGTGACCAGCCGATTGGCACCCGTGAGGACGACTAAGGTGCCTCCCGTTTAGCTGAAGCAGAGGCCAAAGTAGTGTGTTGGGGACAGTACCTCGCCCCTCAATTACCAGGACCCTCGTTTCCAGCCACACGGGTCTCCACGCACGGCAAACACGTGGGCAGTTTTCTCCCCACTCGAAGACTAGAGACAAGGGCTTTTCTAATCTCTCGTGACGAGCCCCAAACTCCGTAGAGAGAAACCACGAGAGAGAAGAGAAGGGAAAAAGTACCAGCCAAGAGGAGAGGAGACGGAAAAGAGAATAGATCACTGGGGCTCCAGGATCGTGACACCCGTCTCACCAAGATGATCCCCTGAAGGGCCGAAAAAAAAAGGAGAACATGAAGTCTATCCTTCGATCCCAAAATCTAAAGTATGCAAAATCATTAATTCTCTCTCCTCCTCGCCCATTCCAAAACCTGCTAGGTACTCCATCCTTACTCAAGAAAACCTATACCTCAATTCTGTCTATACCCGCTTCTCTTCAGAATTTAACCCCTCAATAAATCCTATCCCATTCTTTCCTCTCCAACTCATTGAAGCCTATATCTTTCTTCATTAACCTCCCCTTACTCATGCCCTTGACTCTCCTTTTCTCCCTTCCGAATTGCGCACCGCAATTTGTACCCTCCGCGTACACTCTTCCGAGGAGACAGACGGCATCCCTAACAAAACTCTTAAATTTTTTCCAATAAAAAAAACTCAGGCTTCTTCTCTCCATCTTTAACTTCCTGTGGAATAACTCCAATTCCCCTCTTCCTGGAGACACTCTCTGATTATTCCAATCCCTCCTAAACCAGGAAAAAACCTATCATCCCCTTCTTTCTATTGTCCTACCTGCCTCAGCTCCTGTCGCGCAAAACTCGAAAAACTTGTTAAGAATAGACTCTCTTGTGCCTTCGAAAACTTCAACATTTACAGTCCATCTGTACGGCGTCTGATATAATAGATCTGCAATCCACATTGTTCTACTCCTTATCCTCGACACTCGACATCTAAGATACCTTTCATAACAAAGAAGAAATTTTTGCCATCTTCGATCTTAAAAGTGCATTCAACTCTGTAATTTACTTAAACTCGGTTTGGATACCAAAATCAGCGAATCCATCTAATTATTTCTTTCTCCCCGTGACTCCAGCATTAAACTTCGCTCACATCTTTCTAGCCCCATCTCCATGGATCACGGCACCCCACAAAGACGGGTGCTCTCTCCTCTTCTCTTCAACCTCATGCTCAATTACCTCCAATCCCTCCACAACAGCAACGTTCGCATCGCCATATTTTCCGATGATATTGCGATTTGGTCTATTTTGGCCAAATTTATTTAACATGCAATACGCAATTGACCAAGTCTGCGACTACTGCACAGAATGGGGTTTCTTCATAGCCCCAGAGAAATTCCGTCATCTATTCTTCTCCAAAAAACGCCGTCCCTGCCCTCATTACCCTCTTAATCTATGAACTCCCCATTCATGTCGCCTCTTCTGACAAATTTCCGGGAGTCACACTTGACAGCTCATCATCCTTTCTACCTCACATCAAACAGCTTACCTCTAAGACTAAGACCACATCCAACATTCTCAAATTTTGCACTGGCATTTCTATCGGCCAAAAACAAGCTCCTTCACCTCCTACACTATCTCAGCTTACAATCAGGCCTTAGCTCCTCTGCTACTTTCACCTACGCGTTCAGGCAACATCATGGAATTCCTCAAAATCAAAACTCTAAATTTCCCTTTTCGTAAAAAAACCCTGCTTCAAACTCCAACTCTCCAGTACCCACTCGATGCTACATTCCTTACCTTCCTTCAAAATCTTCTTTACCAGCATTTCTTTTCTCTTGCTTTTTATTATATAATATTGTTTTATTATATTAATGTTAAGCTAAGTTAGCGTAACTATTTGCTTCATTTAACTAGTTTTAGCCATCCTCAGATCAAGTACAAAAGTCTTCAAAAAGCGTAAAGGAATGTATCATAAATGCAAAGGTAAACAAAGCAATGAATGTGAAAAAGCTCTGGCAGAAAATTCTCCTGGTCATTCAAATGACATTAATTTGTCAACCAGTAATAAGAAATTGGATAATTTTGATGGCTCATATTCAAGTGAAACATATTTTTGGTGTAAAAATGTTATTATGGATATACATATTTTAACTTCTGTGTTCTTTGAACCTGTGAAATGTTCAAATTCTGAACAAAAAGGAGCATGAGCAAAGTGAAAATAACTATGATGAGGCTGTTCAATTTCATTTAGGATATGCTTTTTGTAAACATAAGTATACATTTTCTTCTCCAAAACGGCGTGAAAATATTTCTAACACATATGAAGTGAATTGTAGGTTGGCGTATGCTATGCGTTGTATAGGCAAAGGTGCGGAAACCGCAAGAATGTTTTCTGGTGTTATGAATCTTCCGCCACATTCAAAATTTTCTAAATAAATAAAATCCTACTGTAGGCAGGAAAAGAAACCTGTGAAGAGAGTATGAAAGACGCTGCTGTAGAAGCAGTTGAGGAAAATGAAGGCGATAACGATATTGCTGTTGCTGTGCACGGCACGTGGCAGAAAACAGGATTTTCTTCTAAGATTACTTGTTGTTACGATAACTAATGTGGATGCTGGTAAACTTCTCACGGACTCCAACCTGCAGCAGAACTTGTCTATAGTAAACGCGCGAACGAGCGTAACGCATGTTGTAATTAACCATTCATTAGTTATTTATTCATTGTAATCAATTTTGTTACATTTAAAATTCATATACATATAAAACTGAATAATTAAAAATATGATTTGTAAATTATATGCACATTTAAATAGAAATTTTAACTCCTCAATCATGCATATCACTAAATCTACTATTATATGAAAAAAAGGAAGTATTTTAAATCACTACTAATCAGAAAAAATCAGAATCCATAAATCATCCAATCCCTTACACTTTTCGCAAGATTGATTCGTATTCAAAAATATAAAGAGAAATTATTTCATTTTGCATTTTCCTTAACTCTCCAGTGCACATATCTTGCTAA